>NC_072453.1:8198447-9400947 GCF_027596085.1 Anoplopoma fimbria
GTATTTCCATTGTATGCTTCTTTATGCTTCTACATTTTGGATACATAATACTAATAATAATCTTTATTTATATAGCACATTTCATACAGACTAAGTAGTTCAAGGTGCTGTACATTTGAAAAAGATAAAAATAGATAAGATAAAAAAAATAGTAACAATAACATGTTTGGGATCAACCACTTTCAAGTGAAGTACTTTGATGAGGACAATGAGGAGGTAAGGGAGTGTTTAAATGTGACTAAGTACATTGTATGTACAATTTACATTTATTTAGTATTTCCATTGTATGCTTCTTTATACTTCTACATTTTGAAAAGCCATAATAATAATAATCTTTATTTATATAGCACATTTCATACAGACTAAGTAGCTCAAAGTGCTGTACATTTGAAAAAGATAAAAATAGATAAGATAAATAAATAAAAACAGAATAACATGTTTGTACAGAGCAACAACTAGTACACTCTCAGTTTACATTGAGGTGGAAACTGAAATATTGACTAATGTGCACTGTCCCTGATTTATGTCTAAATTCAGCTAGTTTATATATGTCTTGGTATCTTAATCCGCAATAAAATAATACATCAAAAGAGTTAGCTAATGAGCTAATTATAAAATAAATAAACAGCCTAAAGTTATCAATTCAATGCTTCAGCAAGAACCACAGTACAACACAATACAAAAATATACTATACAATACAGTATAATTTGAAAAAATCATTACAAAAGTAGCAGATATACTGTATATAATAACAATGCAGAGATGAAGTAGTATGATTTCTAATGATTGTATGTTTGGTTTGCTTTAAGCTGTCTTTTAAGTTTATGTTTAAAGGTTAGATAATTAGTGCTCTTTCTTAATTCAATAAAAAGACTATTCCAGTATTGGTTGGCTCTACTTTTACTTTTGCTCTTAGTATATTTGGATGCTACTACTATTGTACCTTTACGCAAGGAAATAATTTATAATTTGACCTTTTAACAGAGTATTTCCACACTTTTTTTTTACTTCAGTAAAGGATATGAATACTTATTCTACCACTGGTTTTGACAAAATGATAAGGATGTTTTGGTCCGGTGTAAGTTCATTGACTCATTCTGTTTTCATTCACTTTTTTATTTCAGATCTGTATAAACAGTCAAGGTGAGAAAAAATACTTTTCTGTTTGATTATTTTGATTTTCAGATTGTAATACTAGATAGAGGTAAATGTTACTGCAGCATTAAAATGACACTATGCAAAACATATCAACATCAATAATGGTCACTAAGCAACTTACTGTCGATTTGCTTTCATTTCAGATGAATATGAAGAAGCCATCAAGGTAATTGGACACTGCTGGATTTCTGAGGAATAGTGAAGACAAGCACATAACAATTTCATTTCACAAGTGCAGAGATCATGAAGAATATGGGAAACTTTAAACTTTAGTAGTGAGATTAGAATTCAGTCAACCTTCAATTCATAAATTAGATAAGAAAGAAAATACTTTCTAAGCAGAGGACAACATATAACATCATATAGACAGAATGCACCTTGGGATATACTTAAAACATCAGCACAGTACATATATGTACTTGTTCCGGTGTAGCAGCATTCACATTTTTGTGTCCGTGTCCTGTTGGTATGTGTCTGATGCCTGTTTTTCCCACACAGAGCGCAGAGAAGCAGGGGAACCAGTTGCACATGAACGTGTACAAGATGAAAGGTCAGGCCTGTGGAGGCCCTCCGAAGACGGAGGTGAAGGAGCTGAAGGGAGACCTGAGGCCTGCTCCTCCTTATCCATCGAGGGTCAAGACGGTGGATAAGGGCACACAGGTCACCCCGGAGCGAGAAGCTGTAAGGAACCAAGCAGATTCTCCTCCTCTTCCTCCGCTCTATTCTTCTTCTTCTTATTTCCTGTCATGCATGTTGAGATTTTGGCATTGAAGAGCCACAGTAAATCTACATTCTGCTACTACTTTGAATGTATTAGCTCCTGTGGTGTAACTTCTGGAATGATTATTTATAATATTAATATTAATATAAAAAAAATCAAAACTACTTATTTTCTGATTTTAGGAATTAAACATTGCTGTTTAGTTTTTCAAATATATTTTTTGGGACATATAGTCGCATTCTAATTGAGAGAAGGCAGACATCTCTACAAAACTAGGCAACTTTCACCAAAACAACCTGGATTGATTAATAGAGGTAGCAGGAAAATATTAATTTATTTATTTGGGGGTGTCTCTTTTAAGTCTGATAACAGTCTGTCCTTGTCTAAATATTTATATGGCAATATAGGAATTTTTCCATGATTTTTGGGGTCAGTTTGTGTGTTATTATTCAAAGTTAATTGAGCATGTGTTTGATGCCAGCCTGACATATTTTGATACAGGTCACAGTAAAGGACAACAAGGGGAACAAGCCAGAAGATGAGCCACCTCCCATGTGGTTTAGATCCTACATGGAGAAGGTAAGACTTCAATTAGTTTTTTAGTTTGATGCACAATTAATATAATTGTCTCTGACTACAAAGTCATATTTGGCTACTACTTACATAAACTCTTGTTTTCACAGTTCAAAGATGAGGTGGTTAAAGAGGTGGTGGAGAGGATGTGCAGTGACTTCTCTGGCCAGTGTTGCACCCACAAGTCACCTGACGTGCCCCTTGAGGCCAGCGTGGCGAGTGGGGCGAGTGGCGGTCCTATAGGGCCGAGGCCGGGCCCCTCCACCTCGGCTGGGTCCCTCGGCTACACCCCCAACTGCAGCAGCTGCCACAAACTCACCTCTGAAGGGGCGTACAAGTGCAGGTAGGTAACGTGTTATAAATCAATAGGAAGTAATCTGAAGGAAATGGGGGGCTTATAAAGGTCCGGTTCTGAAGAATGAAGCCAATGCGGAAGCCATAGAGTGTATATAAGAAGTGGACGTTGTCATCGTGATGTCAATCTGAATGGAGCATAATTTACTAAATGAACATCATGCTGTATTGAAGAAGACTTGAAACTAGAGATTGAGACCATAAACTCATGTTTACAATGTTTACTGAGGGAATAAATCAAGAGAGAAGTAGAGTCATTTTCTCATAGACTTCTATACAACCAGAGGAGTCGCCCCCTGATGGACATTAGAGAGAATGCAAGTTTTAAAACACTTCCACATTGGCTTCTCTTGGCAGAACCCCAGGTTGCTACATGGCAGACAACATTAAACGTGCATTCTCTCTACTGACCAGCAGGGGGCGACTCCTCTGGATGCATAGAAGTCTATGAGAAAATGACTCTACTTCTCTCTTGATTTATTCCCTCAGTAAACATTGTAAACATGACTTTATGGTCTTTATAGGGTATGTTTTAGGGCTCTACCGGAGCCGTATACAGCGTCTCTACCGAGGCGTCTCTCCTCCGCCCTCCAAATATGGTCACTTTTGTTTACTGGTTGCAATATGAAGATGTTGATGGCCAAAATGCCGAATTCCAGGCTTCAAAACCGCAGTCCACAATCCAATGGGTGACGTCACGAAGTCTATGATAAGAAACAATTTGACCTTTGTCCCCTTTATGAGTATGTTCTTTGTCTATGACATGCTTTTTCCTGCATTTCTTGTGTTCTTTGAGCAGCTTTGTTAGCATCCATATAAACGTCTTTATGTTGTCGTGTTCCCTCCCAGTGTGTGTCCGTCCTGCATCCTGTGTGAGATGTGCAGACACAGCCATGACCCCAGCCACAACCTCGTGAGAACCAAGACACCTCTCTCCATCCCTGAGCATGGAATGTCGGGAGAGTTGAGGTAAACCCCCCTCCCCCCTCCCACAAGGCCGAGGATCAATCTTCCCACTTCTTGAAACTATAAGACATTTGTACTTGCAGCAGTGCTAGCCGCTTTTTTTTTTTTTTTTTTTTTTTGCTATCACTTCTTCTGCATAAAATGAAGAAAAGCATAAATAGGAATAGACGCAAGGCAGGACTGCAATCTGTTTTAGCAGCTAGATTACTGTAATAATGAATCATGAGTGTGTATGTGTTTTGTTCTTGAGAAAATAAACATTTGATAGTCAACAAATAGGTGTTCCTGATGACATTTCAAACCAGGTTCCCAAGGCGAGGAGACAGGACAGTGCGAAAGGCCGAGCGACAGCGCCTCAAAGCTGAAAGGAGGCAGCTCAGAGATGAAGTGAAGGAAATCAAGAAGAAACTGAGACTGGAGAAGAGGGGGCTCCAGTGGAGCGGGCCCTCTACCTCAGGCAGAGCCAACCTGACAAACATGGCGTCCGCCTCCACGCAGGCCCCGGCCCTGCCCCCCCTGCCGCCTCAGAAACAGCCTCAGGTCCAGCCCCAGCCCAAGGTCCCATCCCCAACCCGGTCCCCGATCCCCAGGCCTCCAGTCCAGAGTAAGCGCCACCTCGGAAGGGCGTCCGACAGTGCTGGGTACCTCGATAACCCAGCATGGATGCAATAAAGTCCTTTTTTTTTTTTTCCAAGAAAGAGAAATCAAAAATATGCCATCTTTGTAATCTAGTCTGTATGAGTGTGTCGCTGGCTGCTCTGGGGTGGTGGAAAAATGTTGGAACTACCTCAATGTGAAAACTGCTGCTGCTGCTTCATAGATTTTCTAAGAAACAAAAATTGCTTTTGAGCTGCAAACAAACTTAAAAAAAAAAAAAAAAAAAAAAAAAAAAAAAAAAAAAAATCTGGGGTCCTGCTTTTTTTGATTCGTAGAGAACAAAACAGATGGGTGTGATAAGAAACCAGGGCTATTTTCAACAATGCTCTGTACACTTGAAACTAGGGGTCCTGGGGTCTCGCACACGTCATTGGTTCCCACTATGGCCGCCTTGTTTCTGGATGAAAATCTGCCGGACGGCACCCGTCTGGAGCCTGGAACCAAGTTCATCAAATACTGGAAGATGAGGAACTCGGGGACTATCAGCTGGACCTCAGAGACTAAGGTACCCCTCCCACCCGCCGAGAGGACAGCTCCACTCTCTCTTTGCCCCCCCCTCTCCCCTCTATTGCTTCACTTCCACTTTGAGTCCCCACTCAGCTCATTGCCTCCTTCTTATCCTCTAACACCAGCTAAGATTTCTTACCCAGCCTAATACAACTAATGCCCTTTCTGTCTGAGATGTTTTATTATTTGAATTCAGTTAAATCCGTGTTATTGTTTAAGTTTTTAAGTCTTTGTCATTGTTCCAATGTGTGTGCGTGTGTGTGTATTTTTGTGTGTGTGTCCCTCACATGAGCGATTATTATCTTCCTGCCAAGTGACTTTGGCTGCATGCTCTTTGTCTTTGTGCTTTTTTTTCGCATGTGTATTCCTATTTTGTTTTTGTGTGTGTGTGTACGTGCACCCAGCTAGTGTTCATGTGGGGAAACCTCGGCCTGGCGTCAGAGGAGAGGAGGGAGGTGCCGGTCCCGTTGCTGCTGCCGGGACAAGTGGGCGTGGTCAGTGTGGCCTTTGTCGCCCCCGTGATGGAGGGGACGTACACCTCCCACTGGCGGCTGGCGCACTGCGGCTGTCAGTTCGGCCCGCGCGTCTGGTGCAGCATCGTGGTCGACCCCGGCGACGGCCGCGGCACACTGGGGCATCAGAGCAAACGAGCGGCAAGTCTGATATCCAATGACTAGATTACAGATTTAGTTTTGATACAGCAATAACTAAGTAGATTCCCTCAAGTGCTCTACACAAGTACTACTTTGAGGTACCTGTACTTCACTTGATTTCATGCTACTTTATACTTCCACTCCACTACATTTCAGAGGGAAATATTGTGCTTTTTACACCACGACAAGTCATGGGATTCGATTTTTCCATAAAAAAACATTGAATAATCTTATAAAATACAACAAATTGTTGGATTAAACTATTTAACCATCAACCTGCCAACACACAAGGCAAGAGTCCAAGTATCAGACTGGCTGCAAACGTCAAAATGTAAATCCACTCAATTATCCTTGCTTAATTAAGTAAGTACTTGAGTACAAATATGAGGTAACTGCTTCTTTACCTGAGTACTTCCTTTCCTGGAACTTTATACTTTTACACGACTGCAATTCAGAGGGAAATATTGTACTTTGTACTCCACTACATTTTACATTTACAAACGAATACATTTAACATTCATACATTTAAAAAAAAAAAAAAACATTGGATAAAAAATTGTTCTATTTAACTCAATGGTTAAATAGAACAATTATTTTTTACAGAGAAACATTGACAGTTGCAGAAAGCAGTGTTGGATGTGTTCTTCACATTTTTGTAGCCAAAGCTAATTTAGGTAGGGAGGTTTTTTAAAGATACTTACAAATTCATTGTTTTGTCGGAGCTGCTGGTCAAGTTTCAGAGGAGTTGTGTGAAGAATGATTTTCCCTCTCAGATGGTTTCATTTAAATAACAGTTTGAGCGCGAAAGAGGTTAAATTATCCAATATTAAACAAAAAAAGGTAAGAAAAGTAAAAAAAAAACATATTGGTGTAGCAGAAGCTTTTTTCTTCTCTCATTTATTTACTTTTTACTTTTGTTACTTTAATTCCCTTTTTGCTGATAATGATTCAGTAATTTTTCCTAAGTAGGATTTAGAATGCAGGACTTCAAACTTGTAACAGAGTATTTTTACATTTTTGTTTCAAATATTTTTAATGAAAGTATTTTTGCAAAACTTTTGGCAGTTTTTGGAAAAAGGGAACAACTTAATTTTAACATTATTTACTGAATAAAAAATAAAAAAATGACAAAGAATAAAGAAAACACAAAATGGAGAATAGTCCATATTATTTACATGGTATTGATACTTTAATTTAAGGAAATAATCTTGAGTTCTTTTTCCATCACAAAAGCCTTTTCATGATATTTTTGGGGGTCTAAATTATTTAAAATATAAAGTTCAACATGAATATGGCAGTATAAAACAGATCATGTTTTATACTGCCTTTATTACTGTCATCATGGTTCTAGAGTAATAAAGGAAACATTTAATGTAAACTTGGATGTTTGTGATTAGCATTTAAAGAAATCCTGTAATCCTTAAAGGGACACCGTCCTCGTGTGTTACTCTTGAAAACGTATCGGTGGAGCTCCTCTTTGAGTGCACACTGCAGTGATACTCATTATGGCATTCTTGTGTGTGCTTCAGAAGGAGGAGGTGAAGGAGAAGGAGGTAAGGTCCCAGGACAGCGGCCCTGTACTGCCCGTAGACCTGAACCACGAGGACTACTACTTCCCCTCGGTCGACCTGCTGACTGCACAGGTGCACACTCAGAAACATCTGTCATTCAGTTACCTGCCACATGTAGCTTCAGCCAATACTCCAGGAAAACAAACTGCAGATTGATCAGCGATCAGTAGAACAGCGTTCATACTCCCGGCATGTCTTCTGTTCTTTTAGGATCTTCTGTCGTTTGAGTTGCTGGATATAAATATTGTGCAGGAGTTGGAGAAGGTTCCTAACAACACTCCTGAGGGTAAGTAATAAATGATGCATAAACATTTCTCTAGTTTTTACATTTTTTTTTATGTATAACTGTGTCGTTTGTCTACTTGCATTGCAGATTTGACTCCCTGCATATCCCCTCTGCCCCATGATGCACCAGGGTTGGAGAAGGCCATCATTGCACAGATGAAAGAAGACGCAGAGGTCACGGGGGTCAGAAAGCTTTTCGGTAAGACCGGTTGAGAGTTCAGTGTGAAGCTTAGCAGCGTGGATGTGAAGTGAGCTGGTGCTGAAGATGCAATTTAAGTGAGAAAAAAAAATAGCTGAGGCAAAGATGTATGGAAGTAGGTCGTGGATTATTTAAACAGAAACGTCTTTAAGCCTATTAATATTGAGTGAACTCTCACTGGAGATGGGGTTTTTTTTTTTTTAAATGTTGAATTAAATTTTAAAGAGGAATCCCACCAATTTTTATTTTTTATTTTAGGCTAGCTAGGCTTTTGAGACAAGCATCAAGGCAACACCCAAATATTGAACTGTCAGTGGTTGAGTTGCATTGTGGGTAATGTAGGAGCCAGAATATTGACAGGAAAGAAGAACATGTGGTGTAAAAGATGCTGGTTCTGCTGCATCAATTTTCATCCTTTATTTTAGTCCGTCAGTGTAAATCAGTGGATTTTTCTTTTCATATTTTGTCCAGGAGTCAAACTGAGGCAGGAGAGGGAGCTTCTGGAGCCGGTGACCCAGGAGGAGGACCGGGAGGAGGAGATCAGCGGAGCCCAGTTCCTCTGTGAGACGGTCATCCGCTCCCTCACCTTAGAGGAGGCCCCCGATCACAGACCCCCTCGCAGAGCCCAGCACAGCAGCCACAAACCACAGGGTGAGGAGACGCTGTCTTATAACACACTGTCTCTTAAACCGTTACATTAGTGCAGCTCGACGTATGATGAAGTACTCAGACTTTGTTTTTTTCTTTTAATTCCAGTTGTCTCCCGAGGCACCAGCTTCTGCTTCGAGAGAGTCGTCGAGGCCGAGAAGACGGAGACGGTGCAAGAAGAAAGTGAGGAGATCTGCGCCGTTAGACTTGAAACCTCAGCTCTGCCTCTCAACCAGATCACCCAGGAAGAGGAGACGAGACCAGGTTAGAGGACCACTTCCAGGATTCCATTTCTTTCTCCAATGCAGCCCCTGATTCTCTCAATCTTTTCTCAATTTGTCTTTTTTTTCTGTTATCTTTTCTCTTGAATACGTTGACACATATTTTAAAAAACATGAGTTGATTTACCTTATCTTAAAAAATGTATGGTTACATTCAGTGTGCAAATTATGGAGGGAGGTCTGGGGGGGTCCAACTTGAAATTTTTTCCCCTTTGGACAAATTAGATCCATTAGCTTTCGTGAGAACCTTGATCGGGGTAGACAGGATGCTGGTTATAGTTTTGTCATAACTTTTGTTGTAAAAAGTTAATTGCAGCTTCACCAATTGCTTCACGCAATTTTAAGATGCTTATTTTTGGTGTTTTTCCCCCACTTCAGTTCTTCTGCTGGAACCAGCGGAGGAAAACCTGCATATCAGTTCACATCATGATATCGAGGATGAAGAGGTCCTGGTCCTGGAGGACATGCAGAACATGAGGGATAATCAGGAGGAGAAAGAGGAGGGTGGAACCAAAGGAGAAGACTGGGAGGAGGTGAGGTTTTCCCTTCATATACTAACACTTTGAGCAATGATTCTTAAAACGGAAGATGTAAGAGAAGATGGTTAATTCTGATAAACGATAAGATTGTTGGTGAAGTCGTTCTCCTGTAGTGAAGTCCACCATCTTCTCCTCCTGTGTCTCAGGTCAGCAGCCAGACCTCCTCTGTCTCCTCCTGCGACGATTACATCATTGTCCTCCCAGACTGCTTCGACACCAGCCGTCCTCTGGGTGAGTCCATGTACAGCTCCGCCATGTCGCAGCCTGACGCTGATGCAGCCGACGATGTGACACCAGCCGACCCGGACGTAGAGCCGGAGGAGGAGGAAGAAGAAGAAGAGGAGGAGGAGGAGGAAGAGGAGGAGGAGGAAGAAGAAGAAGAAGACGAAGAAGAAGAAGAGGAGGAAGAGGAGGAGGAGTCCGACTCCGAGGTAGCACCGCTGAGAGAGAGGCAGCAGGAAGTCGTCGACACTGAAGATTCCCTTGTGAACACGTGGCCTCCGGCTGTCCCGCCGAGCCACAGCAGCGTGAACCAGATGCTGTGTGCCTCCCAGACGCTGGACGCCGTGACGCTCACACCTGAGGTGGTGCCGCCGCCGCCGGTGCTGCCTGACCTCGTGGCACCCCCACCGACCCTCTACTCACCCAGGTGAGATCCGTCAACCGGTCCATGTGCAGCTCAGAAACCTGTTTCCAAATATATATTATTGATGTATTTAAACAGGAATTCTTTTAGATTTCATGTTCCTGTGCTTTAAACTGTTTCGTCATTAAATTGTCACGTATACACAAGAGAAATGTGGCAAAAAGTTGGATGAGCATCCATATGGAGACCCAGTTTTAGTATTTTGTTAGTTGTTTTTTTGGAAAATAATTTCTTTTTGCGAACTGCTTGAAATTGATGATTTTGCTAACAGGAAGTGAAGAATTAAATGTCGGAATATATATAGGTAAAATCAAAAATATCATGCATTTCCACCTGTATTTGCATTATTTTCATAAAAGTAATGACATTTTAATTAAAACCCTTGTATTTTTGGATTTCCTGGATCTCCCTGCCACTTCAAAAGATTTTAATTATGATTATTTACCGTGTGTGTTCAGGTCTGAGGCACTGTACCTGGCCGAGGACCCCAGTCCTCCAGCATGTGATCCATATGAGCCACACCAACCGAGAGTCCACCTAAATGGTGAGTTTTACTATTTGAATCACATGATGGAAGCAAAGTATCATCAGTACATACTGGCACAAATCGCAAATAGGACGTTCACCATTCCTGCACTCAGAAGCAGTAATAACATGAGGTCTTTACTAATGTTATTTAGGTGTTTTATAAATGAGACAAGTACTTTTTCACTTCAGTGTTGCCTCACAGAAAGGAAACACATTTTCCCCTTTGTAGAAAGACAGGAAGTGAGATAACACGCAGGCTTTCAGGATTCATTGCTTCAGCAATACTATGTCTCTGTGTTATTTCCTTTTTTTTTACTCTCGCTCTGCAGTATCATCTGGTCTGTCTAGATCAGCAGGCTCAGCTTCCAGTGCCTTTGAGACATATAACCCCAGACCCAGCAACGCTTTGCAGCCAAGGTGCATAACAACAACACGTAACATGTTTTGTCTTTTGTGTTTCATTATCTTTTTACGTAACAACCAGATCTAATAACTTCTAACAAAGATTCTGTATCATCCGTGACAATAATAATATCTGTGTGCTTCTTGTTTTTGAAGAAGTCTAACTGGAACACGTTGTTCTCTGCCAGATTGTTATGTAACCCATAATAACCACATCCCTGTCTTTATACAAGGGGCCAAGGAGGCATCACAGAGGGACTCGTCAAAGGGGCCCTTTCTGTGGCAGCGTCCGCTTATAAAGCTCTCTTCACTGGACCAAACTGCTCAATACAGGTAAATCACACTGAAAACTCTATCTACGAGCCAACATGTAGCAAAAAGAATATATTAGTTGTAGAAGCTAGTAGGGCTGGACCATATGACGATTTATATCATCAAAACAATATAAAAATGTATATTATATATATTAACTATATTGTTTTTTCATGTTTTAGGCAATGCGTTTATACATTTAGTTTATCTCTATATTTCTCTAAATTTTAATCTTAAGTTATGCTAATACTTTTCATTTGTCAAGTATTTAATTCACACAGTAATATACAATAATAGACTTTCACCCAGCAGTAATTTGTAATATTTAGTTTCTGGGTGATGAGTTCCCCCTCCGAAAGAATTTCTAAAAATGGGAGTAACGTGTGAGATGTCACATTTCCAGGATCTCATGATCTTATGGATTTTTTTTGTGATAATTGCTTCTCAACATTTTCTAAATTAAATCAGCGTTTCCCCGAAAATATGCTTTAATTTTGCAGCAATTTCGAGTTATTTTTGGGGTAAATTCTGATAATATTTAAAGCTGGAAAATCTGTATTTTTATATAACCAATAAATAAAAAAATGTATGTGTTATGGGAAAGATGGTTGCTTGTAGTGACAAGCCCACAGAGGATTATCTCCTGACTCTTTAGTTCCACTTTGTAGCGTCTTTCAGCTAATTGATTTTATTTTACAAACAACTTTATTCATATCACATATCCAGCAGCTGTTTCCAGCAAAACAAACAGCAGACAGATACAGTTACAGACTAGCTGGTGAACATAGTGAAGCATTTAGCAGAAGAACTCAAAGAATCGGATATTTCTCTCTCATCATAACAGCTTTATAAGGTGATAATAATCAGCGCTGTGTTTGCATGTTTTTTTTTTTCAGCCTTCCAACAGTGACTCAGCTAAAATAAAAAAAATGGCAGCCGTTAAAAGAGCCTGTTGATAATCAGAAGGATGAATCAAATATGGTGCTTCCTTTTCCTGCTGTAAAGAGCTGCCAACTAGTTCCTTTAAGCAAATAAAAAAACTGTTGAATAAGCAAAACTTAGCTTTAATGCTGGAGGGGGAAAAATGTATTTTCCACTGAAGTTACTAGGAGGTTTGAGGCTAAGTTTATGTAAATTTCTTGTTAATTTTACGTGGAAATGCGTGATTAAACTGGCACGTATTATTCCAGTTTGACGGCATTTCTGGAGTTGTAAACATTGTGAGCTGCAGGATTGAATCCATCCCACGAGTAGCAACAATGACAGACAAACACACACCCACGATATCATCTCACCCTCTCCTCTCCTCTCCGCTCTGTTTCCTCCCCCCTTCCAGCGAGGCATCGACCCGGCCACCAGGCAGGACCCGTCCCTGATGGCGATGCTTCTAGAGATGGGCTTCAGAGACCAGCGTCTCAACCAGCAGCTGCTGAGGAAGCACGGCTACAGCCTTCTGCACACCGTCAACGAGCTGGTGCAGATGGCGGAGGACGGCCAGAACAAAGCCGCCAACACTCGGCACTAAAAAAAGGATTTGAACATAATGTAAAGAGAATATCTAGATTAGAAAAACCTGCGTATCTCTCACCCTTTTCAAGTATTTAGCTTTATTTTGACTTATGTAAAGAAGAGATAAATCATGATTGGGGCAATTGATTGATTTTACCAAAGGGTGGTTACTTGATTTGGACCAAGAGTAACAGTAATAAGACAGAGATGTCGCTAAACGTGGAACAAAAAATGAAAAAAACGTATAGCTCAAACAGAGAAATGATTGGATGAATGGCTTCTCCTGCCTTTGCCTTTTTAATTTAGCTTCGACATTTTGACAAATAACCATATACACACTTGTAAGTTATTACGACATGTTTACCCGGGGGCCACAGAGCCCTTTGCGTTGGTCAAAGGTAATCACAACAGGACTAAAAGTGTGTTTTTTCAGCTCTTCATCTTAGTGTTCGTATGGCTGTTGTAGCTGCTTCCCCCTCTGCGCTGGAAAAAAAGAATTCCTTTGACAGGGCTTGGCTAGATTCCTTCTCACAAATAGAGCAATGAAATATTAATATTGTTGAATGTCATTAAAAGAAATAGAAACGTTCTGAAGCTGCGTGGGTGTTCTGGAGGGTGTTAAGGGTCAGCTGTGCAGTAGTGAGGAACCACAAATATTTAAGACTTTTCTCGATTATATATTGTAGTGAAATCTGCCTAAACAATGCAATCTTTTTTCTGTATCAGAGTACTGTTATTTTAGACGTTGACATGTGGAATGTATAACAAAAAAAACTGTCCGAGCGGATCGCAGCTTTTTCGGACTCGGGGGATGTTTTTCTACTGCTTTTTAGGGAGACACCTGCATGACAGGTAGAAGGCTTTAGAGATGAGTCGTGTCCTCGTGGTCTTAGCACAGTCACGGTAGAAAAATGTCTGCTTGGCGTCATAGTTCAACCTCCCCTCCCCCCTCTCTGCCTGCATCTACACGCCTCCTTATCCAACCGAAACAGTCATTTAACACTAATCCAAGCCGAGATCTCACTAACTACACATTCCTCACTCTCATAGTGAAACCAAGTTTGTTCTATTTTCAATACATTGCCTTTATGATCATTAGTTTACCAAAATATACATGTGGTGATTTGACATTTGTGGTGTGAGTGTGCAGATCTAAGTTAATGTCTAGTTATTTTAATTGAATTATTTCTCCTGTGTGTGTGTGTTGGTGTGGTTGAGGATTATTTGTAACCATATTTTCTTCTGTTGATTGTTCATCCTTTTAAGGAGTCATGCTCTAGAGAATAATTCTGAATATATCTTACTATGCTTGTCAAATTATTCCTCTGTCACAGAGTGTATACATTCAATTCCCTTCTACTGTCAATCCGCCAATAAACTATTTGCACATCTCTCTTGTCTCTTTTCTGTTAATGACAAATGCTTAAATGTAGGTCATTGCTACACTTTACTCACTATAATATGTACTACTTTAACTGGATGGTGTCAAAAGGACAGAGGTTGCATGTGTTAGAGTACTGATTATACTGCAATTTCGACAGAATGAGGTTGGGTTTAATATATTTAAAATAGCACTTTGTACGTCAAAGCTGCTTTACTAACAGGAAACTGCCCCGAACTGTGGTAGAAGAAGTACTCAGACCAGTTACTAAAGTAAAAGTAGGAATACCATGAGGTAAAATACTTAATTACAAAGGCCCTCAATTAAAAATTTTACTTAAGGATAAGTATTATCAGCAAAATGTACTCATTATGCAGAAATGCTCCTTTCAAACTGTAATTTATGTACATTATGTTCTGATTGTATCACTAATTAATACATGTAAGAGCATTTAAATGTTTGTCACTGTGGATACAATTTCAGTTTCACTTTCTATCATACTAGATGTAGTTTAGTACTACATCACATCAAATAAGCATATCAAAGTCAGTTGGTTGTTTAGGATTTACAAACCTAAATAAAATAGTTTATATTGTGCTTGCATAGTGCAGACATTGTTTTATCTATATAAGGAATCATTGACATACAGATTAGTCTTCTTGTAGACTAATAGACTATAATTTAACTCTGTCAGTGGCCTCTGTGTCCCATAAATAACATGTCAACATTAAACTGTAATGCTTTATACATTTGTGCAACAGGGAAAAAGGAAAAGGAAAGTGAAGCACATGTGATCAGCAGCCTGTCACCGACCTGTCAGCAGAAGAAGCAGGAAATGTTCCACCCACTTTGTTTTCAGAGAGCAGAGGTACTATTCAGCGTTTCAACCCTCCGATCATAAAGAATCTGCCGGTGGAGCAGGTTGATTTCACTCTAAATGATATTTGGTGCCAGTTTTGTGAGGTAAGTGCTCCTTCTAATGCGGGATGAATTCTCCTGCGCACGTTTTTTGCGTTTGTTTGCGTGAGCCATGTTGGACTGCTCAGCAGAAAAACAACCCAAGACGTGAAGATGTCTTCCACGTCTGTTTACAGCAACGTAGTCTCAGATTTTAAGATCTATCTAATGTCGATCACCGTTTCCTTTAGAGGGAACGTTTCTAAATATTGTATTAAAATGTGAAAAGGGTCAGGTGTAAATCTAATTCATCTTTAAAATACGTGATTCAGATATTATTCAATATTACTCAAGTGTAGCTGAGTCACAGACATGATTCACATCCTGCTTTTCACACAAATGTATTGTTTCAACACATATATCATTACTTTTACTTATGCAAAAAGTGGTAATAGTGCACTTTATAATACTGCATGCAAGTAAAAGTCCTGCATAGGAAATGTCACTCTAGTGACATTGTTTTATATATAATATTATTGGATTATTATAACTGCATTTATGTGTATGCAGCACTTTATTGTTGTAGTTGGATAAGGTGGAGCTAGTTTAAAATATGTTTATATGCTGTTGGGTAGGTAACTCAATAACAATGCATCATATTTTATAAGATCATAATGTTAAAACATTGTTTTTTAGGTAGAAAAGTACAAAGGTCACACACACACACACACACACACACACACACACACACACACACACACACACACACACACACACACACACACATATTCATAGTTTATACAAGTATATATTATGTTATTGTTATTTGTGTTTTTAGTATTAAGATATAGTGTTGAGCTGCAGTTGACTAAATACTAAATAAACTAATTCCACTGTATTTACTACATTACTGTTAATACTAGTTTTTGGTTTTTTTACCAGCTTAGTTAAAAACATTGCAGAATGATTCAGAGCTTCAATAAAAAAAACTACAGTGAAATGTTGCAATATCACTGCAAGAAAAATACTTTATACTTTATCAAAGAGAAGACGGGACCAAATTAAAGCTAATACTTGTACTAGTACTTTAAATTGCTAAAGGCCAAAATCCTGTGAATATATTTAATTTAAGGTTTTGATATAATTTGAGTTTGCAGACTTTTTGTTCAAAGTTGTTGAAATAATCTAAATGTAAGGAAACAGCATTTTGAAAAAATACAAACATCCATCTTCCTTTCTTTGTGAAATTTAGTCAGAAGTTCTTTTACTCAAGTACTATACTTAAGTACAATTTTCACATACTTGTACTTTACTTGAGTATTTCCCTTTTCTGCTACTTTATACTTCTACTGCAATACTTCTCAGAGGGAAATATTGTTATTTTTACTGCACTACATTTATTTAAAACATACGAATGATATGATGCAGAACTGTACTACTTATCAACCCAGTAGTACACAAAGTATCCACATTGACAAACTAACAAATACATGTAAGAGCATTTTATTAGAGATCCAATCAGAAGAAGTATAACATTCTATAATAACATAACACTTTAAAAGAACTCATTCTGTATAATGAGAACTTTTACTTTGCATACTTTTGAATTTAACATTTTGAAATCAGGACTTTTATGTATAATAGAGTATTTTAGACTGCGAGTAAAGGGCCTGTGTACTTCTTCCAGTGAGTCACCACACAGTCTGGTACTGACAGTATTACTGGATTTTACTAAGTTGCAATAGCAGCATAAAAAATTGGGCCAGAAGGTGTTTTTTCACTCCCACACTGTTGGACTTTGCTCACATCCTGACATGCAGCACTAGAATGAGCTTTTATTTGCCATTTAAAGATTGTTGTAAAGAAGTTTTGTTCACTTTAGGTACTTTGATGAAAAAAGAAAGTTATCTATTGTGTCGTTATCCCACGAGATGCAAAACTTTGTAGCCAGCTTCCAACATGAATACTTCTATTGGCTCCTGAAAAGCAAACATAGGCTTTGCTATCTAGACATCTGAAGTCAAACCATACAAGTAACTACTCCCTGTTCTCCCACATTCTTTTTGTGTGACAACAAGCCCTTTTTAGCCATTATAGCACATTTTAATTAGGAATTCTTCATTATATGTAAATGCACAATACTCTTAAAGGACATTACTTTAATGTTCCACTAGGTGTACATGCTGTGATGAGGCTGTTTAATGAAAGTGAGTTTAAGTTGGATATTCAAGACATTTTTGTTTCGTTTTTCTTCAACAGACTCTTTCTCTTTCAATAAAAGAATCATGGTTACGCCAGCAAATAACAACAATACCAAAGAGGGACCTGATCCGACCAAAGTGATGGAGAAAGTGAAAACACTGAAACATTTCCCTCCGTACGGCGCCATGAACTCTACAGGAGACACCTGCCCAACATGTCGGGGCACCGGGCGAATTCCCAGAGGTTTGTTCTTCACCATGAAAAAAAAATCTTTTGGCTTCATTTTTTTAAAACAGAGGCAGCTAACTGAGATGCTCATCCTCAAATAGCTGTTTCATTTCACATCCAACCACTTAGGGGAACTAAGTCAGACAGAAAGCCACAGATGTGTGCAGCTGCCTCCTTCTAGCCACAAAATGTTCCACTTTGAGTTACATTTTGATACATCCCATCCAACAAGATAGCCCTAACTTATTGCACCATTACAAATGTACAATATTAATTAGTATATATTAACAAATGATAAACGATTTATCAACACACAAATCAGGTAAGAAAAGGCAAAAATATAAAATGTCACATATTTTTTGTGGTAAAAACAAAGCGTTGGAAGGATTTTATTAATGTTTTTTTTGTATTGACAGGCCATGAAGACCATCTAGTAGCTGTAATACCATGTAATGACGTGAGGCTGAAACCCAGACGCACGTAAGTGATTAATGTATACGTGCATGTGTGCCTTTAAAGATTTAAACTAGCAATATTTACATGAATATAAACAGATTGTTTTTCACACACATAGTTAGGCTGAGCATGTTTATGTCTCACATTCACAGCATATGTTCGTAAAAGGTTTATATTAAAAATTCACAATTTATAGAGAGCAAAAATAAATATATAAATAATTATTAATTTATAATTGTGCATGTTTGTATGACATTTCCAGGAAGCTGTACGTGTGCGTCTCCATGGTGGTGTGTCTCTTCCTCTGCTGTCTGTTCCTCTTCTTCCTCTTCCCCCGGAGTGTCACCATCACACCTGTGTCTGTGCTGTCAGTGATGGTCTACTTCAAACCACTTACCATTGAAATGGAGGTCACCGTGAGTAATGGGAACTCTTAACCCTGTGCAGACAGATAACATGTAGATCTGTGCTACCTCTTTGGGGTTTCAAAATCACTTTGCAGAGGAAGTTTGAGCTTGTGCAGGGATTGTTTTTGTGTCTATGGTACAGTAAATAAAGGAACAACAGTTAGTACAGTATTCTGCCCTACAAAAATACAGTGGCTTCCTATGTGGTGAAAATGAGTTAAGTCCAATCTTGCCCCCTTTTTTAATAAAAATACATATATATATAAATGAATAGTAGTGTACTTACTAGTAAAGATAATCCTTTATTAGTCCCGCAGCGGGGAAATTTAAACAATTACAGCAGCATAGAGGATAGTGCAAACAAGAGACATAGTAAAAAAACAAGATCAAAAACAAGTATTATAAATAAGCAAATGAGCAATAAAAAAACAGTAATGTTATTTACTAGTATAAATTATTTAATAAAAAAATTAAGAGTTATATGATAGAAACTAAAATATTTTACAATTGATTCAAAATGGGCTGCATAAAAAATTCATAAATGAAATAAAACGGCAGTAGAGAAATTTGTCAAAGGCACAGAGAATAGACAACAACACAGGATAGACTGCATCCTTCTCCATATATTAATATAGAATATTAACTTTATATAAAAACACATTATATTACATTTATTACATTACAGTCATTTAGCAGACGCTTTTATCCAAAGCGACTTACAATAAGTATTCAAGAGAACTACTAGTCACCAGAAGTCATAAGTGCATCTCCTTTCTTAAACAAGCATCTTAAAGCATAAACCAGAGCAAAAGTACAGTGCAGAGGCAAATTACTACGAAAACAATAAGTGCAACAAACTAATACGAATACAATAAGTGCAACGAACTGATACATAACAAAGTGTTACATATCTATGTGCTTTCCACTGACCTTCCTTAACCATCACATTTTTTATTGTGCGTGTCAAAACACTGTCTGAGTGCATTCACATGACAGCCTGTAAAAATCTGCTGTAGTTAAGTGAAGAACAAAGTTCCCCGAGACTTTTTTAACGATGGAAAGGTGTGGTGTGTTTCACCTGACGAGCTTCATGTGCGTTCTCTCTCCTAGAACCTCATCAACATCACCAACGAGAACTTTGTCCCAGTTCAGATTGTCGAGTTTAACGTCCAGGGTCTGCTCGTTAAAGAAGTTGTTGCAAAAACCAAAATAACTAACATGACCGCCATCCAGTCCCGCTCACAGAAACCGGTAAGTTTCACACAGGTTGGACAACATTCAAAATATACTGTTGATGTATTTGTCATGCAATTAATTTATTTTACCCCTCGTTCTTTTGCAGTACACCTTTCAAATTCACCTGCCTATTATCGATAAAGGCCTAAAGTAAGTCAGGATTATTGTGTGAAAATGATATAACACCACGTCCATGATTATTGTTTATACGTCTGAATTTAGCACATGTCCACACATCTACTGTTTTTATCTCTTTCAGCGATTTCTGCAAGTCGAAGTCCATCAAGATTCACACGTTATTTCTGGAGCTGCAGTAAGTGTCGATCTCAATATAATAAATATATGTGGGAGGCAGCTGCTTCACAGTTTCACATCTCAAACCCACACAGTGTTAAAGACATGGTCACAAACCACAACGGCAAAACAGGTTCACTTTAAAGAAAGAGGGTCAAATATTAATATCGGAAATGTTTCTTTTTGATAAAACTACAGGCACACAAAGGTTCGTTTCTGTTTTTAGAGTACACTTAAAAATAAGTGGCTTTTAACCTCAAAACAAACTTTGGCTTTTTAGTTTTCACTTCTGTTTTGTTTGCACACAAAGAAGACATTTCTGCTTGTGACCACATGCTTTGTACCTCGAGTGTGGTCAAGTGTTTCCTCCCATTCTTCCAAATTGATCTCAAGATTAATAACGGCAAGCCTTTTGTGAAGCGGACTGCACTCATGACAGACTGCCCCCTACTAATCTTAATACTGCATGACTATCATTTGACAGTCACTTTAGTGCAAAGTGACAATAAGGTAGCATCAGAACCTGTCTGTTACGTACTAGTCAGCTTGTATTGGCCAAACAAAAAGTAGGCTTCAGTAAACGGGTTGTTCTTTAGTAACCCTACATGCATAGAAATCAAATATTAAATATATACAAATCCAATATATTCTGTTTCTATGCCTGCAAACCAAATATAACATTTCTGGAGACATACACCATTTTAGGCAAAATCATTGTGGTAAAATAAAGTTATATACAGCAACCTTTTTTATATGAATCTATTTTATTGACCAAGTAGGTTATTACTTTATAGTAATATTAATACATTTGTTTAGCATTGCTTTTAATATACTTGCACAGAAATAGATTAAACAGCTCGGAAAAGAACAACAAAGCTGGAAAAAATAAAGGTAAAGAGTATACAGGAGTGTAAGGTACACAAGTATTTAAAAAAAATGGGTGTTTACATAAATATTATATAAAAAGAGAACCAATGTCCAACAATAAAATAAAAAATAAAACGTCTATATACAAGTCAAGAGCTCTGTAAATTGTAAACTATACAAATATAGCTATATAATAACTTTATGTACTATACTATTTCATTTGTGGTATTCAGTGATAGATTTGCTCAACTTTGTCCTTAAATAAAACATGAACCTGCATTCATTCATTTTTTGGCCACTTGGGGGCAGCATAACAAGCTTAAAACATATTACCACCTTTTATAAAGTTTAAAAAACAGTTATTAACAAACAAATCAGACACATTTGCATTAATTTGGAGTCATATGTCTGTTCGTTTAGCTCTGTTTGGGCTCAACCAACTCTTGAGAAAAATGTCTATCTTCTTTTATAGGATGGAAAACAAAGCGTAAAAGACACTAAAAACCTCTATAGAGCTACATTACATTAGTCATTTTATCTATTGACTATATAAGAAATATGAATTAGCGCTGCTTTAAAACATTATGAAGACATGCCGTCTCTAATAATGTTTTTTCTTCTTTTTCCTCCCCAGAATGACGATGAATATCTCTTATCTCTCTCACACGGAGCAGCTGTCTCTGGATACCTTTGAGTACATCGACTGTGGCGCCAATTCAACAATCCCTCATCCTACGAACTGATGAAATCAAAATGAAAAACACTGTAGTAGGAGTGTGAAATAATGAATATTCTGGCTGCATTGCACCCTCTTTTTCCTCTTCTGTCTGTGACTTTGTGAATGATAACCACTGTGAAAATGCATCTAATCCATCCAGTGATTCATGTCTTTTACTTCAAGGTTCCATAAACAGGATTCGGAACAATAATAATGCATAAACCTACAATTATCTGTGTAAAGATATAGTGGAGAAATGTTTACCTGAGCATAGAATGAAGTCGCTCTCCCTCTGTGTGTGTTGTAATCTGAGCTTCTCTGTGCTTTGTTTACATTGTCGGCCGACTGTGTATGCATTTTAGTGCATGTGAGTCTCTTTTATAGCCACATGCATCACTTGAATAATTACATAAAATAGCAAACACGTAATCATTTTGTTTCATATATTTTATTCCATCAGAATAGCAAAATATTGTCATGCAACGTCCATTTCTGAAAAATGAAGTCAATGTGGAAGTGCCTTAGACCTGCATTCTATCTACTGTCCACCAGGGGGCGACTCCTCTGGTTGTATAGAAGTCTATGAGAAAATTACTCTACTTCTCTCTTGATTTAGTCCCTCAGTAAACATTGTAAATATGAGTTTATGGTCTCAATCTCTAGTTTCAAGTCTTCTTCAATACAGCATGATGTTCATTTAGTAAATGACCAGACCATAAATAAGGGTATGCTTTAGGGCGGGGCTACCTTGTGATTGACAGGTCTCCACCACATTGTTGCTCGTTCTGGGAGTTGTCTGTGTTTTTGTCTTAGAACTTCAACCCTTTCACATTGTGTTTTTAATCAAAACAGCATTTTCACATCAATTTTTTATTTCAGTAGAAAAACACGTAACCAATGAGGAAATGATTTTATTCTGTATGTTGTTTTAGCATACCTTAAGACCTTAACACCACAATGTTATGATTAAAAAACATTGATGGTTCAAGTGCAATTATATGTTAAAATTATATATTTTTTGCTCTTATTTGATTAAGATCGGCTTGTAAATCAGTGTTACAGGCAAACTGGCCTCATAAAAGTGTGTGAGACAAGTGCAATTTTTTACATTATTGAATGTGACAGCTGTGCACTTTTATTCAAAGATGTGTAAACTTCTTTAAAATGCCACTAATTGCACGTTTGTGGGCAGGATGCAGTATTTTGTGTAAATAGGATGTTAATTGTTGATAATCATGGCCGTGTCATTTGCACTTCATTAAACTGTGGCACTCAACGTTCTGCATGTTTGTTTGTTTTTACTTTCCATTATTGTATTCCAACATTTTTAGAGTTTTTCCATCTTCACACTGCAGTACAATGTGGACTAAATTGATCCTCATTGTTATGGAGTGGTTCTGAATGAATAGCTGCTGAGGGGATGCTGTGTCAGGAGCCTTTTTCTACCTTATGGAGAAGTGATAACTGTATAAACTCAATTCACCTCCCACATTACACTATAACACATGATAACCTCATGATAGTCACAACCTTTATCCATACAGCTAGGTCACAATGTCGGTATTTTGCAACTTTTGTTAGACTCAAATGACCGAAAACGCAAGTAAGTATTCTTACATTTTTGGTATTGTTTTTATTTAACTGAAGGATATGAGTACTTCTTCCACGAATGGTGGTTAAACTGATCAGATTCAAAGTCAATCAAAGAGTGATGTGTTGTGTTGGCAGAATGCATGTTTGCAGCTCTGACAGAAAATACAGTTTATTTATTATTATTTTGAGTATCACGTCAGCACAGATCAGAATGCCGTTTTTCAATAAAAAAGTATAGAAAACATAATAATCTACAAGAAAACTCATATTTAGCTCCACTTCTTGAGAGTGGACACAGGGTGGAGCCAATGCTTTGTGAGACTAACTATGTAGACAAGCTATGTATACTAAACTATATTATATACTGGTTCTTATTGAGGTAAATTACATGATTGTGAAAACCTGTTGCCATTACTATTTTAAAAAAGCATAGAAGAGTAATATTAACACACAGAAAAATATACATCCACAGAGGAATATATTTATAAACTTGTATTTTACTACACTCAGAGGCCACTTTTGTACTTTTTACTTTGACAGCTTCTGTTACAAGTAATTTTTTTATACGTCAAACATATGATGCGTTTATAAAATACGCATCTTTATAGAACAGTATATACAGTTGTTACAAGTAACATTCTCATGCTGCTTAGATGTTAATGAATCCGGAAAAGAAATCCAATAATAAAATAGGGTTATTTTGCATAATGGTTATAACTTCAATTAAAATTTGCTGTTGAAAATACTGTACTTTTTACTGCACTTATCTGACATCTATATTTTTTACATTCAAAAGACATGATTGAATTATATTGTTATATACATTATAAAATATGCATTGATATAGATTAAACTGCCTAACAGTATATCACATTATTAAATTAAGTTGCCAACTATACATAAAGTACTGCTTACATGTTCATGCAACAGTATTAATAATCAGATTATATAATATATAGTAACACAGACAGCATTCCTCTGTACTTTCTGATACTTAAGAACACCATACATTTACTTTACTTGAGTATTTCCATTTTCTTCTACTATATAGTTCTACTCCAATAAATTTAATATGGAAATATTGTACTTATTACTTCACTACATTTATCTGACAGCCGGAGTAACTAGTTACTTTGCAGGAAATGTGATAAGATGACGTGTTAATATTATTATAATTTTTATGGGAACAGCAGCTGCATCATTTAAGTGATATACATATTAATTAATCAATAAATATATTCCCCTTAAATAATAAACATAATGTGGAAATGGGCCATACTGAATAATGACTTTTAAGAATATTTTTATTCTAATACTTTTGCAGTTTCACTTAAGTAAAATTTCAAATGCAGGACTTTTTATTTTTTATTGTAGTATTGCTATTTTTACTCCGCCACAGAGCGTGCAGTACACATTAATTCATCAATAAATATATTCCACTTATATAATAAACATTATGTTGAAATGGGCCATTCTGCATAATGAGTACTTTTACTTTTGGTACTTTTAAGAATATTTTAATGCTAATTATTTTGTAGTTTCACTTAAGTTAAATTTCAAATGCACGACTTTAACTTGTAAACATTTTTTATTTTTTATTGTAGTATTGCTAATTTTTTTCTTCTTCTACAGTTCACCACTCTACCGGCAGGGGGCGTGGAGCAGCCCTTCCAGGTGACCGTGACGTCAGCGGGGCTTTGGTTGCTGCTGTGCGCTCCTGCCTCTCCGGAGAGCTCAGTGCTGCTGGATGAGAACAGGAGAGGATGTGACCAACATTAATCTGCTCACTATGGACGTGTGTATTGCTTGTGGATGATGTTTTTGCTGCACATTTAAAAAAAGGTATGAAAAATATATATATTTTTTCTTTAAACATGCATGAAGGAGGACAGTTTGTGATTTAATTATTTCATATATGTGACCTGCATGAATGTTTTATATAAGTAGCTTATATTGTGACTGTGTTATCCCTTAAAGTTAACCTCACAGGATCATGTAGGATGATTTTTAAGTTTAATTTATTTGTGTTTGCGCACTTGAAACGTCATGTTAATAACATGTAATGCAAAACTAGAAGGTTCTGTGCAGGAGAGGAAGAAAACTAATATGTCTTATTCAAAACATAAACATTTAAAATACAATCAAGTAATTAAAACCTCGACTCACAATCATGATTGTGCATTTTTGCCTCTATAGATAGTACTTATTGAATAATACTCTTATAAAATGCAGCACCAGGATTTTCCTGCTCGTGATTTAATAATAGATTGTCTCCCTGCAAACACGCAATGTCTGTATTCTGGCCAAAGGCAGCTGTGTGATGGGTATCAGGGTGTCAACAACAACCGGATTAGTGATGCTGCAGCAGTCCTCACATACAGACAGAGAGAGAATACATGATAATATCCATCCACTGCATTGAAATCAATGTTCCTTGAGGATAAAAGCCTTTTCAGGTTCCAGCAGAGTTAAGAGGATTTAGGCTCTAGATGACCTCAGCCACCCAATTAGCTAGTTGATTTGCTCCGAGACATTTATCGTTCTTATATGATCAGCATAAGTTACTCAAGTGTGCAGAAAATTGGCTTAAAGTGACAACATGAAATGGCACTTTGATGAAATTAAATCAAACACTTTCAAATGTGCCTCCACTGATAATCTTCACTATTGTAAATTCCTCAGGTGAGATTGTGAAATAGCACCTGGTTGTGCAAACACACATACCCCGAAGCCCCCCATTGTCTTCTCATTAAGTATTAACTCTGTGTTTGTTTTTGATCTCCAGCACCGTCTGATCCCATCTGCCACTGAGGACGAGGACCAAATGCTCGTCTGAAAAAGGAAAAGGATTAGATCAGGAATCCGTCACCTCACCTAAGTAGGTGTGAAGTGCTGGCTGCGATCATGGGGAACCAGCTGACTGATATCGCTCCCAACACCTCCTTCCTGCCAAACTTCCAGTCTCTTCATGTGGTGGTCGTTGGGCTCGACTCGGCCGGTAAAACCTCCCTGCTGTACCGGCTCAAGCTGAAGGAGTTTGTGAAGACGATCCCCACCAAGGGCTTCAACACGGAGAAGATCAAGGTGGCCGTCGGGACGTCCAGGACCATAAACTTCCAGGTGTGGGACGTCGGCGGCCAGGAGAAGCTGCGCCCACTGTGGAAGTCCTACACCAGGCGGACAGACGGGATGGTGTTCGTGGTGGACTCCACTGAGCCGGAGCGGATGGAGGAGGCCAAAGTGGAGCTCCACAAGATCACCCGCACCTCGGAGAACCAGGGGGTCCCCGTGCTCATCCTGGCCAACAAGCAGGACCAGGACTCGGCCTCGTCCGTCGCCGAGGTGGAGAGGCTGCTCGCCGTCCACGAACTGAGCACGTACACGCTGCATCACGTGCAGGGCTGCAGCGCCGTGGACGGCCGGGGGCTGCAGCCGGGCCTGGAGAAACTCTACGAGATGATCCTGAAGAGGAAGAAGATGGTGAAGCACAACAGGAACAGAAAGAGGTGAACCGAGACGAATCGGGAGGTTCACCCACGGTTGAGACGCTTCCAAGCCTAATGGCTGCTTTTTTAATGGGAGAGCGATTTGTGCCAACACAACAACAATTACACATGTGGCCGCGAGGTCAGGAGAAATGGATTTGCTCACAATAATTGAAGCGGTATTGACATATTCTTCGTCCTGCAGCTGCCCGTCGAAGGCTTAGATTTTTAAAAGGGAACCTTGAGCAGTTAGTCCTCACTAAGTGCTTTTCTACACCTGTTTTAAAGAAGAATTCTACAAAGACATTTGCCTGTTAACCGTAAGACTAATATCACATTCATGTTTCAGGTCCCTATAATATATAAAAGTCCTTATAATCCTTCACAAGCCTGCACAGATTCTGTCCCACTGAATAGATGATTTTGTTCCACAGATGCTTCCCTGAAATATTTATTCCACTTTTTTAGTGTTTGTGTTGGACAGAGGGACTTTGTTTTTGTAAATGATGTGAATGAATGAGTTCGTTGGTGATTGAGCACCACGTGATATTATATTTCCTCGCCATGGAACTGTTATCCGAAGTGCATTCCCTTTCGTGGCCACAGAGGTTAAGTTTCAGTTACTATGATAATAATGTTTATACAAATTGTACATTTTTGTAACACTGAAGACTTAATAAATATAAGCACTGTACAGAACATTCATTGCTTTACTTGTAGTTCATGGAAGTGAATGAAGGAACCCCTTGATGGTTTTGGTTTGAGCCCTATAAATTGTAGCAATATAAAACAAAAATTGAGCTAAATTATTAAATATTTCCAAGAAAAATTTGGGCTACCAAAGAATTGCTCTAATCAATATTTTTATTTGAACAAAGTATCGTAAAAAATGTGCATGTTGTTGTTTCCTCAATTGCTCTATGAACAAAGTGGAGCTTTTAGCAGCTAAAGAGACAGATATCTGGTGGTGGAGACCAAAAACAGAGCTAAAAGAGAGTTAATATTGGACTTACATTTGCCATGTGGACACAAACATGAATCCTAAATACTGCTACTAATAATGTTGCTCTTTTTATGTTCAATGTGTTAAAAGGCAACTCTTTACAAACAAGTTCATCATATTGGCAAGTCTTTTAGATTTTGGTTTTTAAAGCTTGTCTCCGATGCCCCAAGAGTGGCCAAAAACAGTTATTGTGTTATTTAATTTCTGTACGATCTGAAACAGACATTTGTTGGATTATATCATGACTTCCACCCAAAGTCCTCCTCCCTATTCATGCCCGAATCAGCAAATAAGGCTGTCAGAGATGGGGGAGACCCTCCTCCTCCTCCCCCACCCCCATTCAAGTCAAAACAATCCATTTACTTTAATTTCCCACCTTCTAGTCAGCCAGCTGTTGACATTGTAATTGCATCAATTAGTGGTAATTCAGCCAACTCTTCATTTCAGTACTTTGTATTCATGTTTATGTATTTAATGACCCAAGATAGACACAATATCATATAAGAGGTGTCCTGAAATTGCTGTCTTTTTTAAAAAACATATATATTTTAAGTGCATATTCACACTATAACTATATATTATGCAGCTAGAATGACAGTGAAGGATTCCTGGTGCAAAGAAATGCAACACAATCACCCAGAAACCTTTGATTTTTCATTATTTGTATTCCAGTTCGGTCTTTTTTGAGAATATTCTGTTACAAACAAGTCACTATGGAAATACAGGTCGTGGCTGTTTGCTTTAGCATTTTTAATTCAAGGTCATAAGAACGCCAGATTTCTGACGTGTCATGTAACAGTTCATCGTTCCTGCATCATTTCATGACCAGCAGAAACCACAAAATCTATTTGTGGCGATTCTGTAGGCTTTAAAGGGGTTTAACAATCCACTTGTATTTCACACAAATCTCTTAAGTGGCCACTCAAATGTAATAATGTGCAACAAAAACAAGGCTCAATCTGCAGGTCACACATTGCTGACCTGCATACCGTTAATATATAAATATATATATATATGCATGTTTGTGTACTCCTGCCGCGTATTTGTCTTGCTCTACATGATGAGATAATGACTTGTTACCTTCTCAAAAGCCTCCTGCTGAGTGTTCTTTAAATGCTGAATGTCAAAACAGACATAAATGCATGCACATATAATATGAAAACACACCTACACACACACACACACATGCACGACATCTTGACTCGTGCGACCTCGCCGTCCTCATTATCAGCATCGCTGAGCTCATTAAAACCTTCAAGGATGTCTTTTGCAGAATCATCTTGACACAGCAGCTGGTCCCTGAATAAATTAGCATCACGATCGTGGTTGCTTTCAGCAGCTGAGACACACTGTGGGCATGAGGAGGCATCAATCCGCCAACGTGAAAAAAAACAACACTGACATTCTCTGAGAAAAAATGTGTAAAAGACACAGTAGCAGCTAAGGAAACAGTGTATTGCACACTTGATCGACTGATTGACTGCAGAGAAGTTAAACGGAGCTGCATGTGCATGTTTTTACGTGTGTTCCTGTCACACTCTGTGTCCGTCTCTCTTTCCTCCTCAGTTTTAGGTACAAATTGCAGCTGACAGGAAATACGCAGCAGAAGGAAGCCTTGGGGATGATGTGTCAGGGATTTGAAGCCACGTAGCTAGGTGTATCCCTGGAGTCATGTGACATAACTCAAAGACAGGCTTAGTCAGTCAATCAGCCCAAGGACATAGACAATCCAGATGTTTCTTCCTGTTTCCCTCTAGAGACACATGGAGTAACTGCAAAGGGAAACCATCTGTAAAAGGTTACACACACGACTATGAAGGTTAAGCCAAGCAGGGTCTTAATGCTGCATCCAACGTACTCAAGTCTGTATTCTAATAAGGAATCTTACGCAAGATTTATTAAGGCATAATTTTTTTAAAACACACTTGGCGTCACAGCAACATTGCTGCACACACAGTTTGATCTTTTAATCATTTTTTTTTCAATCTTTATAAAGTGTTTTATGGAGTGTTTACAATGTTTTAGCTGCCATTTCCATTAAGCTAATTTGTGCTTTTTTGCGAGCATGCCTTCTCTTCCCGAAGGGTTCCTTCGAATCCTTGAAATGTTTTAAATGAGATTTTCTGAAATATTTCCCAGCAGGATTCTCGTGTTGTCAGTTTAAGATGGTTACTTTACACACCTCTTCTCCACGCTAATGGCGCTGTGATGATTGCTGTAGGTCGTAGATGCTAAAGACGCCCAGCAAGCGTCCATGTTTTTAGATTGGTCGCAAAAAACAGACTCAGACTTATTGACCTCCCACTTGCAATGGATTGCAGCATGAGGTACAGTTTTTCTTCTAGCTAATGTTAGCATGCTAACTATGACAATGCTATCATAGGCCCTAGTTCCCATTGAACCGGAAGATTGATATTTAGTAATAAACCAAAGTATTAGACAAATGCTGCATTTTATAAGATACGCAAAGTTTTACATTTCATCATGAATGTTTGTGCCTGAATTATTCATCACCAGCCCTCAAATAGGTGTTGAGACGTTTCACTCATCATTATCAAAGATGTCAACCTCATGGTGTCGCAAAAGGAAAAGTCCGGCGAACATGAAAGTCATTAGGATTCATCCTCTGGGAACCATGAATGTGTTTGCAAAATTTCATGGCAATACATCCTGTAGTAGATATTTCAATCTGGACAATCGGCACACAAAAACAAATTTCAAACAGTCAACTGAGGAACGTAAACATTTTCTTTCACTTCTCTTAAACATGAAAAAAAAAGTAATAAAATGTCCAGATAAATAAAAACAAAGCAATAATTCTCTGCTGCAGCCACTTTATAGCTCCCATGATTAAAAGCAATAGGTTGCTGGGCACAAATCCAAGCCTCTTAAACACGTCAAAAACAGCGCCTAGCCATAATTTTTCCATCACCATGGCAACCTGGAGTCAGCAGTCACCAAAGGGTGACCCGAGAGGGCGGCCGTGGGGGTCAAATTGCTTTTCTGTGGCTTGATGTCCAATCCAGCTGAGGTTACTCAGCCGGCAGGGGAGATTCGAAAAAGAGAAGCTCGGATCAATACTGGAATATCTGATATCAGTCTTTTTCTTTTCCACTTCTTTATCTCCGTCTCTCTGACTTTAATTCATTTTCTTCACTTTCCAAGTTGTTGACGATGTCTGTTTGGATGCTCTTTCACTCTCCTCTGCCCCGTGGGGTGAAATATCTCAAATTTCACACCAACAGTGTCTTTCTAGGAAACCTTATTGACATTGCTGTGGATGGGGGTGGGTTGGGGGGGGGTATCTGTTAGTACCGGACACGCTGCAGAGTGAAGGTCCTTTGTGGGTTCAAAAGGGACGATGTCTGTGGGCGGGCTGGATTAGTTGCTCTAGCTTTTATTCCTGAAAAGGTCGTAAAGCTGCCACTTGGCCTTCGTTTAGAGCCGAGACCGTTGGATTGAGAGGACTGGTGAGGGATCGCGAGGAGAAGATGAAGCTTGACTTCACCACACAGAGCGGTCTTTCACCCTTGAGGCGGCAAGTGAAGAAACACCAAGGCTGTATTTCTTAGCTGTGAAAAAGATAATGTCACAGTGGTTTGTATGAGATCGCCTTTACCCTGCAACAAAAGCATACGGGTTTATTCATTCTCTGCCATCGGCTAAAAAGACGGAGATCATTTTCCTTTTTATATGAGAATAACGGAGTATCACATCGAGGGTCAGTGAGCGTTCAATCATAATAATAAATACACTCAAAGTCAGAGTCAAGGATGATTCATAGCTTATGGGAGCCATGAGGAAATGATGGGCCTCATATCTATCTATGATCTAAACTTAATGGCCAAACTAGCTCAGTTGCAGGGGTATGAGGTTTAATATGACCTCATGGATGATTTCAACATAGACCTCTCAAAGGGTCAAGATTAAAGAGAAGAATTTCATAATATGGTCTGTTGATGCACTGTTCTCATGATGTGATGCATTAGCGTGTTTTGCAGGTGGAATCATTTTGTAGCTCGATCAGATAGAGCGTTGTTTTTTTTTGCAGTTCGCTGTGTCTCTTTCAGATTACGGTAACTACGGTTGGTAAAGTGATTTATAGCTCCTGGTATCCAGCAAAAGTCACCACAATGAGGAAAAACGTTAATGGCGTCGGGCGCTTTTCCACTCTTAGTTGATTTTTTATTTTAACTTGATGTGTTCAAGGCGCTCCTGCAAAAACTTGAGGCGCTCAGCAACACAAAAGTGTTAACTTTAAACATCTAGTTTTGAATTACTACATGTGGAAATTGGATACCTTCTTTTCTATCTATTCAAGGTTTAATGATGTCGTCTTCTGTCTTAATTTGGCGCTGATAAATCCTGTGTCCTCCCACAATGCCTCCCTGGGTCTACCCCTGATCCCACGCTAGGATTACCCAGAAGCCCCATCTGGTGCTTGCCAACTAGCGGGGTGTCCATGATCAGAGCCCACTAAAAAAATACCAGCTCTGATTAATCCCGACTATTACTGCAGTTTTAAACCCAGACAGGCCTCTGAGCTGCAACCCAGATATCTGTGGCTCAGACGTGCTGTGAGGTGCTATATACAGATCAGGGCTGTTTATTTGTGTCCCCCGGCCAGTGGGCGGCTCTGGGAATGTGCCGACTTGGGAATTATGTTGCTCGATTTAATGTAATGGGATGATTTAATGTGATAGAGTGGGACATAAATGATTGCCTTTGTTAAAGGTGGACTGTGAATCATTGCACGCTAAGGACGACGGTCGTGTTAAACATCCCCCCTTGTTTTAACTCAGTGCGCTACAGTATGTTTACTCCTCTGCATTTTATTTGAGTCACGATGGAAAAACGATGGAAAAAATACACAGCCAAGTACAAGTAAATATAGCAGAATGGCCCCTCTCAGTGTTATATTAATATATATTATATACTATTATTATATATACTGATATCAAGATGAAAACGGTACTTTAATGTTGTAGCTTGGCGAGTTGTTACTAATTAAATTTACACTGTTGGCTAGTTAAATCTATATCAATGCATAGCTTATCATTATCATATTCCTGTATCTGAACCCTTATATATGCTCGATTCTATACCAACAGACTCCACTGACATAAACAGTAATTTTACCTTGCAGAATACTGGAGTTGTTGGTCTACCGCTGCCTCGATCGGCTAGTTAGTTAGTGGTATTGTGTGACAGAATTTCAAATAATAAAGCAAGCAAAGGAACCGATCCGAGTCAGCGGTACACCAGTAAGTCCTGTGCTCTATGAGGTAAAATCACTGTTTTTCTCAATGAAGTCCGGTGACTTTGAAGAGAGCATCGATAACGGCTTTAGGGCTCTCTTTCGGCAAAGTAAAGTGGTGAAAATATTATAAAATACAGCTATACACATTAAATTGACACTGTTTTTTAAGAGTATGAAATATGTATTTGTGCTTCCACAGCAGTATAGTACTTTGCACCCATGCATGTTTCTCCATACTGGCGTGATGTTGGCCATACACTGACTGAGGAAAAGTGCCTCATATAACCTCACTTCAAAGCTCTATTTTTTACCTCTAAAAGACTTTGAACCACAGCTGTGTCAGAAGAAGAGCTGACTCAATCCACTGCAAACACTCTCCATCTTTAAGGTCACACTGTCTCTCCCCACGTGGCCTTTTGTTGTCACTGCGTCCCGCCTGGCAGATCAGGATCAGACCTCCTTCATGTGTAGGACCCCCTGAGCGGTGGCTCTCCCTCTGGATGTGATACCAGCTGGATTCTTTTTTTTGTTGAGTTCAGCCTTGTACAGATAGCAAGAACACGTGGGAGTGAGGCTACACGTGAGCTGTGGAGCTCAAGGCCAAACAAATCATCCTGGAATGACCGGTCGTGTTGGGAAGGTTTTTCTCTCTCTGCTTGTGATTTGGTGCAAGAGTGGTATCATGCAGATCTGTTTCTTCCCTCACTCCTTTTATTTTTATTTTAAAGTAAAACTTGTCAGACAGGCTTTTACTTCAGGCGCTAAAGAAAGTTTGACTTTGTAAACATACAACATTTGGATGATCTGAACTCAAGGTCCTTGTTCCAGACCTTTTTACCACATCATACTCTTTTTGTGTACTTGTTTACCATATTTTAGTGTATATTTTCATATTCTATTTTTAAATTATGTCTTTATTATTGCATTGCGTTTGTTATTTACTGTAAGCTTGTATGTGTAACGTACTTGGCAATAAACAGCTTCTGATTCTTCTGATTCTGATCACACAGTACTCATCAGCAGATTGATTTCACTCCTGGAAATGTACATGTGAGCACATCTTGTGCTTCCTATCAATATTTTTTGTAGTATATCTTCTGTGCAGAAGTATCACCTACATTTAACCTATAGTTATCGTTTAAGGTTGAACTTAAATGCTAATTAATTTGGTGTATTTTGGATACTTATTTGTTTTCACCTAAAGCACATCACGGTCATATATGCTCATCATTTGTGTACAATGGCCTGTGAACTATATTGTGGAGAAGCACCCAGGAATCTTCACCGAGGTTGTGAAGAGGAACCCATGCGGATCAGATCTGGTATTTGGGGCCTGATCTCCCAAATGAGGCGCCCATAGTGTCCTTTTTGTTCATCCCAGCCGAGTGTTCCTTTTGTTGCTTTTTCGTGTTTATTTTATCAAAGATTTCACTGTTTGAGGGACTAAAGTTTGCCAGACTGTCGGGCCACCGTTTCAAATCAGGGTACTTCAGAACAGGCATTACGCTTGGATAAGAGGATTTTCTTTTTATTGAGGCTCAGCAGTGAAATCCCAGTCCTCCAGTGGCCATGACTACACAGGAACCATCAGTGCTGATTTGACAACAGTGAGTTCATTTCCACAAGGGGATGTGGTCATTCACTGGAATATTATATTAACCTTGTTTCAAGTTTGTTGGCCGTAAAATGATTCGACACAGCTTCCATTTGCTCATGTTTTGGCCTCATCTGCACTTTGTCAGCTCTTTTGAGAGGCTGGTGAACCAGTTTGTGCTTCAAAGTAGGAGCTTATTAACAAAGGAGGACTGAAACAATGATGCTAAGACCAAGGTTTCTGAAATGTTGAAGATATTTTACTTCATTTTATCCAGTTTCTTTCCATATAATCTCATCCTTATTAAGAGAAATACTCTCCATTATCCACAGATATTACGTAACACTATTAGATTGAGGTTTAAATGTTATACTCAAACAGGAATGGCTGGTTTTATTTTATAGATGTGTGACTTGTTGTTTTTATTATTAGATTAATTAAGGTAAATGGTTGAAAATATGATATTGTTTTGATTGTAACAAATTTAAAGATATATGTGAAAGGATAATGAATGGCAGTAGAAAACCATACAGAAAAGGAAGCAGACTTAACAATTTCTAATAACTTCTGGCATAAAACACAAATACAGATATTTTTGTAACATTTACAGATACTGCTAGTAGCTTTATGTTTCACCTAGGTCTAGGCAGCTAATACTAGCTGAACCCCTCTTTGTATAATGTGGAAAGAAACCAACATCAAGCTTGCTAGTTGGCATAGCTTGCTAACTGTGTATTGAGTCCTAAGGGCAGTAGTCTTGTAATACCAACAATATGAGGGCTTGATTCCAACAGTTTGACGTTAATCCTTTATTGCCAAGAGGATCAATACTCTTCTCATATTTGTCTGTTAAATATAAAGCTACAGGCGGGAGATGGTTAGTAAAGCTGACTAAATTGTTTTGTTGCCTAAACCTTAGTTTAAGTTTTGTAACAAAAAAATGACAATTTGCGTCCCTGTACACAAAATAATAGATTACATTTTGTGACTCTTTCACAAAGTGCCGTGAGACTTTGTTCAAATAATTGAAACCTCATACCTCCTTCTATCTTATATGACGTTGCTGTACATCAAGGGCATTGTAGCTTTAATGCATGTCTCCTGTGTGTCTGTATTCGTATTAGTTTGTTGCACTTATTGTATTCATAGTAATTTGCTTCTGCACTATACTTTTGCTCTGGTTTATGCTTTTAGATGCTTGTTTAAGAAAGGAGATGCACTTATGACTTCTGGTGACTAGTAGTTCTCTTGAATACACTTATTGTAAGTCGCTTTGGATAAAAGCGTCTGCTAAATGACTGTAATGTAATGTAATGTGTGTGTTTGTGTAGGTGACATACACAAAGTCCTTCCATCGTCGCTTTAATCCCTTTACACAGACCCTGAAGCTGCGAGTGCTGCCAGAAAGCACTATCGGTATGAGACCAGCAGGTCACAAATAGCCTTAAGTCCTGTCTAGACAGGAGAGCTAATGCATGATAACACCATGCATGTGCAGACCCCATGTCCTGCCAAATGATTAAGAAATGATGTGTGAAAGAGTCAAGCAGGTGAATAGGAACATTTCATGCTCCTCTAGTCAGTTAAAGGTGTCTGTTTTCAAGGGCTAGCTCCCTTTATTAGCTATTAAGCCGGCAATTTTTTTAATAATGAGTTAATTCGCTTCCATTTTTGTCTAGATAGCAGAATGCCAAAGCTAACATCTTATAGGAAACTGTTCTATGCCAGCTGCAAAAACTTGCATAAATTAGCTCCCTGCATGGGAGCATGCAAAGACGGAGCAGTTAAATGTTATTTCGATTAAAAATGTTTCAGCTACAGTTGGCAAAAACAAGTATGTGTGTGCAAATCGCTTTGCAGGTCAATAGCTGAATTTGAACAGGAAACGCTTTCTCTGATGCTGCATTTCTCCTCCATATTCAGAACTGCTTAACTCAACTCAACTAGCTCTTCTTTTGGTTTTCCATCATCAAAAAATTTGGATAATTCTAGTTACAGGTACTCTGTCGAGGTTCCAAGCAAGCTGAAGGTGGAGATGAAACACTGCAGACTACTGATTGGGACAAAGGCATTATGACTTTTTTTAAATAGCAAAGCTAACGTCAATAGCAACATACATTTTTTAAGCTTTCAATTTACGAAAGTGCAGACACTCTGTTTAGTTCCGCTGTGGAAAACGAAAGAGAAAAGTACATTGTACCAAAAGTGAGTCAAGTTATAAACACTGTAACCTTTCCTGTAAGTAAACAAAAGACAGAATATATTGTCCTGCAGATCCTGAGAACTCATCAGCATCAAACATTTTCTACGTTTCCATCTTTCCTCATGAATGTCAGCTGCACATTGCTGATAAAAGAAGACGCTTTATTTCCCTCATTATCTTTTTCTACATGGTGCAATGTGGTGAAATGCAGCAGAGTTTGTAGTTTTTGTCAAACTCGATTGAGTGTTCAGCTTCACATATTTGTTACACAATGACACCGGGGTGCACACTTGAAACCATCATGCCATTTCCATGAAGAGGAGTAGAGGAAGGGGGGTTGAACCCGTTGTGCTCTCTTTTGTCTGTAGCCTGAGACACCAGCGCTTTCATTACTATAATAGGAGAGGAGAAGGAGGAAAGTAAATGGGAAGCCATTGTGTGAATGCTTTTTGGAATATGTCCCATGGCACACATTTAAATGACCCTAAATGGAACATCCAATGATCTGTAACTGTGCAGAGGAGATTGACTCAAACAGCTTCCGCCGGCCCTCTTTCATTAGGAACTTATTAAACCTGAATGGAAACTAGGAAAGTGCGACAGCGAAGAAGAAAAAAACGCCCCAGGCATCAGTTGAATTCGTCTAAATACCCTGTCATTCTGTCAAGGGTGGGCTGCAGTTCTTAAGGGAGATGCAAAGGATTTGAGAACTACAGCGTGGCACTTGTTTTTTACTTGAATATAGTTTTTATTAAAGCACCAGAGGCCACAATTTGCCTTTCCATTCATTATTCAACAGCTGTGTCTTATCTGGCAACACACTGGGATTCAGAACGTAACAGCTGGGTGGAAAAACTGCAAGAGGTTAGCAGGGAAAAAACACAGACTATCTCAATATTTGTTGAGTAAAAAAGGGAGAATGAATGCACCCAGATATCATCCTTTCCACTGCTTGTTGAAACACAGAGAAGCACGGCATGAGAATCTGATTTCCTGGAAGCAAAAGCTGCAGAAATACTTCCTCATCACTGTCAGCTCGCCACGGGACCAACGGCTCAGAAGGTGAAGCGGGAGGACGGAGGAAGTTGGGCATCGTATTACTGGATGTGTTGCCTGGCGGTCTGCGCACAGCGAGAGAGATGACCAGCAATGACACACGGTGCATATGCTCCCTTGACGGCTGCAGACACTGCAATGCAGAAACAGAGGGGAGGAAGAGATGTGGTGGTGGTGGTGGAGAGGACACAATTACAGGTGCACGCTGACACCAATAACTCTCATTCCGTGGTGCAAAATAACTATTATTAGACAACCTCACGCTGACATGATTGAATGGATATTTAGGAATGCATGAATAGTCCCCAAGTCATTTTCACACGCTGGGAGGAAAGATGATGAACAGGATGATGAGTAATATGTAAAGCAAAATGTCTCAGAGGTTGCTTTCGAAGTCCTCCTACAAATGATCTTGTCTTTTTTATTATTATATATAAAGGATCCAACTTTATTTAAACATCACTGACCCACAGTGAGACATGCTGTGCAACGTTTACACACATGCCCGGCTAAAATTTGGGGAACTGTGCAAAGTTGTTTTCTTGCTAAAAGTTAGGGGTGTTTATAAGAAGCATCATGGCAAAAGAGTCATGTTATAGTTTTATACCTGAATTCCTGTAATTTAGTTTTACAAAATTATTTCTAACAAAATGTAAATGTGCCTCGATAAAGAGGCTGCATGTTTACAAACCGGCCCTTCAGTTCAAACCTCTCTGATTGGATTAGTTTAACTTGAATCTGATGTTCGCTGATGAATCGTTTGATTATAAAAAAGTTAATTGTATTTTTGCGATTAATCCATGAGCTACTTTTGTTTTTAACACTGTTACTGAAAGTGCTTTATGGAAAATACTAAATCTTAAACATTGCTGCAGTAATATAACAGAATCATAGAGCTCTGCAGCGGCTTGTGAACGGCTAATTAAAAGCTGAAGTAGCTATCAACAATGAATGCGTTTCACACCAGTAGTAACGACAACCCATGTGCATAATAAGCAATATAAATATAGTAGAAGAAGAGGAGGCGCTGGGCCATTGCACTCTGATGAAATATAATTGGTGGATTGTGGCAAATTCATGTATTAATATTTTATAGTGTGAGTGCACTAGTGACTGAATTTAATACATTTTTCTTGGCCAATAGGAATACCAGCGTGTATCCTGTGAGGCTCACGGCTCATAACTTGCCTTCAGGCAGGAATCAGGGCCGCTCAGGGAGCACGAGTCAGCCTTTCACTCTGCAGCAAGAAACAAACATCAGGCTCATGTTTTTTTATCCCAGAAGTAGGTTGCTTCCCCTTAATCTGCCCAGTAACAGTTATGTAGTGTGCATAAGTATGATACAGTAGTGTGTGTGTGTGGGGTCTGGTTGCGTGCAAGCATGCATAAGTGTGTATGTTTTGCATGTGCAGCCAACAGTGAGTGGGCTGAGGGGAATGGAGGAGGAGGAGGAGGAGGAGGAGGAGGAGGAGGAGGAGAGTGGGAAGAGTAGGAGGAGGCCAGTGGTAAAAGCTTCAACAAAAAGCTAAAGATAGCACAGCGCTCCCAGGCACTCAATGAAGCTTAGATTTCTCTGTCAAGGTTACACACACACACACACACACACACACACACACACACACACACACACACACACACACACACACACACACACACACACACACACACACACACACACACACACATTCAGAGGGACCACAGCAAGGGCCTCCGAGTGCACGAGAAGCAGCTTTTTCAACAGAAAAAGTAAAACAACTAAACAGGTAATCGAGCGTTGATGGGATAATGTACACTTTTTGTCCATAATGCATTTCAGCAATGTTCAGATCCGGCTTGTGCCAAGTGAATATTTATCATATAAGATGTAAGTGATATGTTTCATATTCAGCAGAATGCAAAAACAGTGGTTCAAACTTATGATATAGTCAGATATTGATTTGTAAATTAAACAGTGCAGTTGTTGACCTATAAAAGGAAAAAGTGCCCCACAAAGTATATGCTGCATTCACATGGAATCATGAAGATGGTAGACGTCAAACCAGATATCATGTTTATGCATTTCATAGCTACTTGCATAACTAGAATATTCTAAACATAAAATAGTAGACACAACATAATTTAATCAGTAATTCATTTAATTAGTCATATCAGGCTGTAACCTCCGGGTCTGAATGCTAAAGTGTCTTAAAGCTTACATTCTCTCTACTGACCAGCAGGGGGCGACTCCTCTGGTTGTATAGAAGTCTATGAGAAAATGACTCTACTTCTCTCTTGATTTATTCCCTCAGTAAACATTGTAAACATGAGTTTATGGTCTCAATCTCTAGTTTCAAGTCTTCTTCAATACAGCATGATGTTCATTTAGTAAATGATGCTCCATTTAGAGTCAAACAGACCATAAATAAGGGTATGCTTTAGGGCGGGGCTACCTTGTGATTGACAGGTCTCTACCACATTGTTGCTCGTTCTGGGAGTTGTCTGTGTTTTTGTCTTAGAACTTCAACCCTTTCACATTGTGTTTTTAATTAAAACAGCATTCACAAGAGATATTCCATCATTTGGTGTTTTAAAGTGTTGGCACTGTCCAACACAACACTCCAAAAACTCACACAGATGTTATCAGGTGTTATCAGACAGCCACAGCATATGATTTACATCAATTAAACACTCATATTACCATTTAGTGAGCCTTTTATACCCTCATTTATTCCCTTCTTTCTCCAGCTGTCTGCATATCTGATATCGTCTTATCAAGATTTATGTAAAGGTTTAAAGGCGTTTGGATAAAACTGCATTTCCTCTTTATAGAAGTGGGTAACATATGTTTGGGTGCGTTTATCCGACACAACATCCAAACCCTCCAGCCCTCCGTTGATTTATGATGCTGCAGATCAGAACAATATGGCAGACTGCCTGGCTTCTTATGAGCCCTGTGGTGGTGGCAATAAATCTTAACTTCACGCTAATCTTGACACAAGTTAACCATGTTGGGGACTTCTCAGGATTTAGAACTTCACATTGGATGCAGGTCGCCAGTCGACTGGTCCTTTGCCCTGACCGGAGGCTTGTGACACTTTGGATTTCTGTCATCAGTATTTCCTCACACTTCCCGTACTAAGGACAACGTGAGCAGACTCTAATTGACCACATTTGGTCGTACCGAACCTGCCAAACGTGAGGATTAAGTATTAAACTCCCTTCGGTCACATGTCGATACGTTCTGCCAACTCCATCCAGCTCACTGACAGCTTGGGTCTAAAGATAGAAGGGAAGTAATAGAGACTGGCCTAAAAAACCCTGCTCAAAGCCATGAGCTCAATCACACGGGCTGGTTAAAGCCTCTGAGGAACTCAATTTAGTGGATTTGTAGCTTTTCTGTGGCCGCCATAACAACCAGCTTTCTTTGGGGGAGGGATAAAATGCTTACATAGCTTGGACAAGGTGATAAACCTCAGCTTACTAAAACTACCAAAACACTTTTGTCTCATGGTTGCCTGATGCCAGGATCAGACTACATGTTATCAGCCCGACACAACAGCCGTGGGAAAATAAGCGCGTTGTGTTTCTTAGTGGAATTAAGTCATAATATGAAAAGGTCACTGGGTCACCATAATCATTAGAAACCTCTTCAGGGGATGTCGATACTAAATTTCATTACAATCTGGCCGGAACTTGCCAAGGGAACAAAACAACTGAAACAAGAGCTAATATAGTTAAAGTCAATTAAATGGAATATTTTGACATTTTGGGAAATGCTTTAATTTGCTTTCTTGCAGTGTTCATACCAATCTCATAACTGTATGTTAAATAAAAAAATAATAGAGACAGCAAGCCATTAAAGGAATTCATCATACAGAGAATCAATCAACAAAAAGTTGTTGTTCTACATTTTGTATTTTGTGAAAATTACAAAAAAGAGATAAAACGTATTAGTTAGTTTGCTGTTTTCTCAATTTTATGAAATGTACTTTGTTCTTTTTCTTTATAACCTCATTATACATGCCATTAAAGCATATTGAATTGAAAATATTGAGTTTTTTAATCTTTTGACAGAGACAGGCTATCAGTTCCCCCCTGCTTACAGTCTTTATGCTAAGCTAAGCTAATTGCCTTGATATTAAACATACAGACATGCCAATACAGCGCATCAAGAAAAGAAACTATTTATTATCTTTGCTCAAATCCTCACAAAGCAAACATGCAACAAAACATACGTACATCCTGCGTGGCTTTTTAAAAGCAGGTCATCCAGTCCTGTATTTTTTTTGTTCCCTTGTAGCCAGATTATCCGTTTGATGTGAAAACAGCTCAGTCATTGTGATATAACATGATCTAGCAGGCTTACATAAGAACTACCCAATGCATGTATGATTTAATATCCTCACGAGATGTGGATTCACTGTATTCACTGGACTCGCTGTCCTGTGAGTGATTAGTGGCCGAGGTCCTGTCAGCTATGGCAAACGGCTCGCCTTGTCTTTATTCCCTCAGACTCTTTTTTCCTGAGGGTCATTATTTGATCACAGATTACCTAAAACAACACAAAGTGTCTGTGGTGATCACATTATCACTCCCTGTTGTTGGAATAACATTAAGCCCCATCACGGCTCCACAAAGACGCCCTTTGTGAGTCAAACACGGCTGTAAATCTCATTTTAGTAAATGGGATAAATCCTCTCCTCAAACATGCCACTCTGATTACAAGACTGAGGTTTGTTTGTGGTGGGAAGTGTTTGTTGTGGAGGGAGAATGTTATCGGTTTCCCCCACATGTTAATGGGTCAAGCTTCTCATCGCTGTTCGGGGGCAACGTTTAATCGTGTTACAACCTTATTTTTAGTGAGTTATGGAAGTGTGTTATGGAAGTGTTAGTTAGAGGGAGGAGATTCCAGTTAGGGTTATAAACTAAAAAGCTCCAGTCTGTTTTATAGGTTTTACAGGCGTAATATGAAGGACCCTACTAAATAATGCATTCATGTCCCTTGATTTATAAGGTTAATAATTTAGATGATTGGAGAGGAATGAGGAAGGAAGGCTTCTGTGGTTGCACAGTCATTCTAGAAAAGTGTAAAAATAAAGAAATGGAGGACAGAGAGTTAGAGTCGTTGCCGAACAAAACAAACAGACACACTTCTTTAAATCCAAAATATGCAGATGGACCATTGAATATAAATGACAGGTAGTTAAATGTCCAGCTAAAACACTCAGCATATTAATATATGGAGAATTATAAGGCTGCTTTGTGTAAGAATAATATATTTGTGGTTTTGAGTAAGATGTCTAGATTACTGTTGGATAGATTGCTATAAGCTTTGGTTTAGATGTTCATGTTCGACACAGGATGAGTTTGGTAATCCTTTCACTTTTCATCAGCAGGTCAACATTTCAATTTATGTTTTTTGTGTTGTTTTTTTGACCAAATACATGCAAAAGGAATTACCCTCAGCTGTACATTGAATTCAGTGCTCACTAGAAAATCTTAGCACGCTAGTTGAGCTTTTTAGTCTCGTTTCAGTTTGAATGAAAGTTTGTCCGTAGTCTCAAAGTCAGCAAGGTAAATCTGCACAAGATGCCTTAAGGATGTAGAAGAGAAAGATGAGGTAATGTTTATGTAACCTTACTGTGCTCGAGAAACAATCGAGACGTTTTGATTTAAATACGTTTTTTGTTGCACATGTTGGCTTCAGATCTGTTGTCTAACCTATAACAGAATTTAATTATCCTTATGTTGAAAAACTTGAAGAATTTTAATAGTTTAAAGTCTTGGAGCACCTAAAACTTTATCTAGCTGAATTTGTCATTATTACGTCATAATGCTACGAGTAAGATATTTGTTTTATTTAACCTTTATTTAAATTTTTTGTTTTTCTTCCAAAACTTCATCCAAACATTTAGCGTATTTTGATAACTGACTATTAGTTGAAGTCATTTTTTTCAAGCCAAAATGCAAAATGTTGCCTCGTTCCAGCTCCTGAGTTGTAATAATTTGCAGCCTTTTTTGGTTTTATGTGAATAAAGTAAACTTACTCTCTTTGGGTCTTGGACTTAAACTATACTAAATGTCGAAACAATATGCTGTTCAATCAAGAAATAAGAATAGCAGCAATCCTGCAAAAATAATCTTTTGACTCTTATAGAGTAACTATACAGTATGCATTGTTTGAACATAGGGGCAGCATCTCAAAGCTCTTTATTTGTGTTCTTTATCTGTTTAATTATTTTGAATAAGTCCTTTTTTTCCCATTTTAAAACCTCACTATATTTATTTTTTTCACTAAACCTCACACCCTCATTTTAATTAACCACAGAGGAAATACACAGTCAGACGTGAGGGGTCACTCTTTGACCAAGCACATCTGCGTATTTACACGTCACATCAGAAAAACAGAGCAGACTGCCCAGACTAAAAATGACCTCCCCTGAAAGAAAAACACCCGAGGTCAGGACCTTTATATTTCTTTACTGTGAGATTAACATGGGCACCGAGTGACCACCCAGAAGAGCGGTCAGCCGGGCCAGAATCACCATCAAAACCATGACACTCACGTTGCAAACACATTCACAAATAAAAGCACGTATGCAAACACAGAGAGGCCGCAAAGTTTTTGCCCTTACACTTCAAATTCTTTGCACAGCGTTGGGATTACACTCCTCTAATGTTTAATCAAGGTGGCCGGTCAAGCAGATGGTTATATCAATCACACTTCACAATTGTTGTTTCCCCCTCTCTCCTTTAGAAACTTCTATACATCCCGTGACACAAAACGAATAACCCTTTACTGACTGGCTGCAAAAAAGCTCCTGGCTGAAGCCGGACCGAGCGGGGGTCACTGTGCGTGAAAGGATCTCAGATTGATTGAGACGCTCTGATTCTGGTATGAAAAGAGCTGAGGGCTAAAAGGCACTGCGTGCAGATATGCATTACAATAGAGCGAGCATGTAGGGAGGCGGCTTTGAATGATAGAGTACAGCACACGCAGAGACCATCTGGGTAATTCAGATAAAGGGCTGCTGTTGGGCATGAAACCCTGCCTCTAGAAATAAGAAAAGTAGCTTTAATGGCTTCGCTTTCTTAAAGTAGATACTGAGTCTAAAAAAGCTGCTGGCCCGTTGTAAATGTAGACCTCTACTGGAGTTTCTCAGACAGTAATGGGTGTTATTTCATAGAGGGGATACCGTCTTGGTCAAGGAAAGGGAAACTCATTTATTCATGTTTCACCCACTCATGTTTTGAAGAAGCTTTCAGTCTTTTGGGCTTGAGAACGACATGAAAATGCAAATGTATCTGCCCACTGCATCTGCACAAGGGAAAGGAATGTCCTGCATAAACATGCATATTACATGTTGATTATAAGTTGGGCCAATAGTCAATCTGTGCTGGTAAAATCCTTTATCAGTCAGAGCTGTTTTGAGCTCCCTGGGGAAAGCATTTGAACAATGATTACCAGGCTTTCTCTTTCTTTATAGATTTTCTTTCTTGAGAAATGTGTGGAAAACACAAATTTGGCTCCCTACAATCCTTTCTGTCTATGCTGGAAGAACATAATAGTTAAAAAAACACATTTAAAAACAATAACAAGGCCCTAATATCTTAACACAAAACAGACAGACACATTTTCAAAATAAAAAACAACACAATCTGTTTAGTAAATCTGCAGATTTACAGGTGGGACTCAGCTGCTGTTGCTCTTATCAGCCACTCACAGACTCCATCCAGTTCTGTTTCATATTAAGATAACAAAGCTAATATGAGATATTATTCAGAGCGGGGTCACTTCAAATCTGATTTGAGCGTGCAGCATAACTCCACTGCCTGTCACTGATAGCTGATTTACAGAAGGACCCAGGTGGTGGTCCTCCAATTAACTGGCCATGCAGCCTCATGATTCTAAATGGGAGACGGGGAAACTGTCAATAAAAATGCTACTAAATCAATGTTAAGTCTTGACTTCTCTCATCCAGATGGGGCTCGTGGTGGCCCTTCCCCTCCTCATAATTTATCTACCCTGCATTTTAATGTTACATTATCGCTGCAAGGCCTGCTGCTGTCCATTGTTTAATAAATGCAATAAAAAAAGAACTGATTGGGTAGATTGTAATGCAAAACCTTAGATGCTACTAAAGACAGAACATGTTTAAACTCCATTTGCTTATGTTGACTAAACGCAATGCATGATGTAAAAGGCGGCTAAAGTAAAGCTACACGTTAGCTAAGCTACGCTCCGCTTTAGTTAATGTTGTCAGACTTTACTTTCTCACATTGTTCATACACAAATTAAAGTGATAACGATGGTGAATTTATCAATCTAAACTTTAATCAGGTGACTTTTTAACCGTAATGCTATCTCTCATTGGCTAGAGTGGAGGGTAAACTTCCCCAAATCCATTAACAAGCAGGACCGCTAACGTTAGCCTCAACACACTGGTTAAATACTGCAACGTGAGAGTCTGGCTTTTAAAAAAATAATCTACCCTGCAAGATATTGTAGGCCTAGTGAGTTAATAATGTGCTAATTGGAAGTTATGCGGGGTTAAGCATTAACAGCTATCAGATAAACAGGTGCTCTTCTGTTTTGGAAAGGCTTTAAAAAGAGCAGGATATGCCGTTAAGTTTGCTAAACTATGATTGGTTTTTTTAAAAATGTGTCTATTGAAAAATAAATACAGGAATTGAATAATGAACTTAAAAAATGGATGTAACACTTTGGCTCATTTCTTGAGTTTGAAGCATCGTTTGTGCAGAAATGAACGCGTTTCATTTTTCATGCCTCCCATCAAACATCTTAAATGCAAGCCTGTGTTACAATGGACACACGCACACACACACACACACACACACACACACACACACACACACACACACACACACACACACACACACACACACACACACACACACACCAACACAGGTGTGTGCGCTACAGGGAGCTCAAATTTTGTTCCACAAGATCTGTTGTTGCCATGGCACTGCACTGCGTCTCCTTACATCGCCATGGAAACACACACAAAAAAAAGTGATGACTGGCATGGGGCTTGAAGTGAAGTGGGTCAAGAGCATCCCAGTCGAGTCAAGTTGAACCATATCATGAGCTAACCCGACCCAGTCCATGCAGGAACTATGAGAAGACAATGAATGAAAACCCCCAAAAACTCATTCAACACACGAGGAAGCAAAAAAGTTCCTTTAAATGTTATATATTTATCTTTTTGATCCACTTTAAACTACTAACGAAGACTTTTGTGGATATTTTTCCTCCATTGTTTACATGCATCTCTGCAAACTGTGCTCTAAATGCATACAATTGAAATGCAGTTTGTGTATAATTACAATTACTTTACAGGACATTTCAAAAAGATGCGAATATTCTCCAAAACTTGGGGGAGAAGTATATTAATGTAATAGTTAGATGAGACTGATGAAAACCCCTTAAATCAGCAGTAGTCAGCAGAATTCAATCTTAAGGATCAGATCAACGATTTGCTGATTATGACTGAATGCACTATAATTGCTTTAAGTCATTAACCTACTTTATAAACCTCTAATTCACTGGTTTACAGCTTTCACTCATAGGGATTTAAACCCCCACCTGTGTTGTATGACGAGTTAAATACACCTCAGTATGATCATTATTCAGTTCTTAGCTATTTTTCACCGTGTGCTTTGATGTAAATATTGTCTGGTTAAATAGACCCTCACTGAGTCTCCTTAAATTACATTTTGAAATGTTTAATTGAGGTATCAGTGTGTTTGTTTGATAGAAATGTGTCTCCATCTTGTGGTTGCATGTGTTACAGTCATTACTCTGCAGGATGTTTTAGTTACATATATTCACAATCAAACATCCTCAACGTGTCTATAATACTGTGTCACATGCATTTCAGCTGTTTTTTTTAGATTTGCATTATTATGATAAGACATGTGCATTAACAAGAGCTAAAAATAGTATTTCTATCCCAGATTACAGTTACATCACCACCATGAGGTAGAATAAATGACAGACTAAAGGCGTGTGCTGACATCTAGAGGTTGGAAGAGTTAATACATCAATTAACGTGTGAAATATGTTTATCAAGAAGTGTAGAAACACCTAGAAATTAAACATTGCAGGTGTACTATTCTTAACATGTTATTTTCTTTTATTTAACCAGAACTACCTAGTAGATATATATAAAACATAATAATACATTATAATGTATTAGTTGATTATACTTAGCATTTTAAATCTGAAACTGTTAAATAACTAAAGTTATAAGATAAATGTTGTGGTATAAAAAGTACAATAGTTCCCTCTGAAATATAGTGGAGTAATTAACGTTCAAGTACAATTCCTCAAATTTGTACTTAACTGCAGGCTGGAGTATTTTTTCCACCACAATCTATTCACAAACACCACTGCTTTGCCATAAATTAAAGAAAAGCGTCATTAGGATTGCATGTCTTTGTATGAACTTGTGATAATAATGGAGCAAGGAAGCATAAATTACCTTACCAATAAAATAAATTAGCTAATTGATAAATTGACCTTCACTTTTTTTTAAAATAGTGTTTTAAGTCTTTAAGTTTTAAGAAAAAAACAACAACATGAGACCACTTGTTGTTGATGCACATAGAAAACCATTAGTCAACACATTATCATACTGATCTGTAAAGCAGGGACTTATGGGTAGGCCTTTTGTGTTATGAAACCAGGTCAAAATGCGCGTATTAGGATGTTACGAGCAGCACTTGAAGGCACCATGCTCTCCCCTCTTGTGTCCCTACTGTCCTCCCCGAGTCCTGCTCTCGTCTCCTGAGTGTCTGACCGCCGGTGGGGTGTGTCTGCTGGAGATAGTGGAGGGAGAGAGAGAGAGAGAGAGAGAGAGAGAGAGAGAGAGAGAGGAGGAATGCATCAAGTGAGCAGCAAACAGACAGAACAAAACCAGAAGTTGCACGATTTTGTCTTCAGAATAAAAGCACTGCAATGCATGCGATTAGATTTTCTATTTCAAATGGCCAAAACAGAGTAACTGGTCATTTTAAACACACTGGCTGCTAATTGATAATAAAGATAATTTAAGAAACTTAAAACCTTAAAACTGGGACTGTTAAGAATGTACCCTTTTAAACCCCCATTTCAAAAATATGTGGACTCCTGAGCATGGTCAAAAGTTCGGACACACCTTCTCATTCAATGGTTTTTCTTTATTTTTTTCTACATTGTAGATTAATATTGAAGACATCCAAACTATGAAGGAACACATATGGAATTATATTAACAAACCAGAATATGTTTTATATTTTACATTCTTCAAAGTAGTTGAATGAGAAGGTGTGTCCAAACTGGTTTTGACTGGTACTGTATATATAATAAATAATCTTTAGTATGTTGACAATAGCTACAAATGTACAATATTTACAGCGATGTAGTGGATATAATTGGCCAATAAAGTTGTATAAAATTGAATTTGAGACAAGGCCTACTTGATTATACATACAGTACCAGTACCATTCCATATGTGTTCCTTCATAGTTTGGATGTATTCAATATTAATCTACAATGTATAAAAAAAATAAAGAAAAACCATTGAATGAGAAGGTGTGTCCAAACTTTTGACTGGTACTGTATATATAATAAATAACCTTTAGTATGTTGACTATAGCTACAAATGTACAATTTACAGCGATGTAGTGGATATAATTGGCCAATAAAGTTGCATAAAATGGAAATTGAGCCTAGACCTACTTGAGTAAATGAAGGCTACCTTTTCCACCACCTATTGAGTTTTTAAAATGTATGCAAAATGATTTATTCTCACCCATTTATTAACACATTCATTCCCTCTGTGGAGCATTCTGATTGAAATATGTTGACATAATTGAGCTCTCAGCGTTTACACTGAAGGTTAGAACGGAACTACTATTAAAACTCTTTTGCACTTGATGGGGAAAAGCTGTAAAAAAAATCAACAACAAAAAAAACAAAACTCCAGACACCGTGCAAGGCAGCCCAGACAAGAAGACATCGCGCGCACGACCTCACGTGCGAAGGTAAAAAAAAAAAAAAAAAAAAAAAAAAAAAAAAAAAAAAAAAAAAAAAAAAAGAATGCACCTGAACAACTGGACGAGGCTCACGAGTCTGGAGCCGGTTGTGATCTCACACTAGTTTGGAGAGAAGAACAAAAAATAGAAGAAAAAAAAAAGAAGAAGTCATGAAGAAACACCTGAGTCCTACAAAACAGCAGCAGCAGCCGCCGGTACCGGCACCGGCACCGGCTGACGGTACCGGGATCACCGTCCAGCAACTCAACGAGCTGCTCTCCAACGGGAGCGGCTTCTACAGCCTACCGACACAGCACTTCAACGAGGTCTTCCCCCGAATATACATCGGTAACGCGTGAGTCATGCATCCTTTCACCCTGACTTATGGTGCTGAGGCTGACAGGTGAGGCAGGTGTAAAGACGCACCGAGCACCGGATCGCATGTGCGGTGTATGCATGCACACCTATTAGGGCGTGCTTGTTATTTATTGTATTTCATTTTGGTGTCTCCACTATCATCCTCCTCTTCATCCTCCTCTTCATCATCATGGAGGGAAGCGACCGCCTGTTGTTGTCAACAAATTGTGTTGTTGTCCTCGAAAATATCAGCAGCCTGAGCAGCCAGACAGGTTCATTGTGTAACATAATAATAATAATAATAATAATAATAATAATAATAATAATTATTATTATTATTATTATTATTATTATTATTATTATTATTATAATAACAGCATAATCGTGTTCTTCACATATGAAAGGAGGGACACAAAGAACCCTGTTTTTACTCAGTGAATCCCTCCATCATTAGTGTCTCTCTGTCATGTAATCACCTCTTCATGGAGCCGCTCCCCATTCCCTCCAGCTGGGCTGCTATACAACAATCACCACATCCACACAAATATGAATTAATAGGGGTTCCTTTTTATTTTATTTTTCATTCATAAACTGCTGAAGAAAAAAACTAAACAACAGGAGGTCTGGTGGGTTCCTGCAGAACAAAGAGGGGGAAGAAGGAGCACGTGAATGTTGTAGTAGGAAGATGCTCCTCGTGTCTTTTGGAGCATCATTCACCTTTATGACGTAAATAGATCTGATATAACATACACATTCATGATAGTGTAAGTTTTTAGAGAAAACTAATTGTGCTTTTCAAAAAAACAATAAGTTGTGTATAGAGGCAACCTGACAAGCACAATAAATACTGGTTTATTCTAGAGAATGAACAAATGTTGATGAATCAATAAGTCTATTTAAAGAAAACTAATATCCAGTTACTTTTGGTTATTGTTAAAAAGACAAATGTCATATATGACCTTCTTTAGCTTATCAGTTGTGAATCTTTTCTGCTTTCTTTTTTTGTCTTATGTGATAATATTACTGCATGTTTAGGGTTTGATTGTAAGTCGGACAAAACAAACAATATGTAGCTATCAGCCTCTGCTCTTGCGACGTTATCATAATCATGTTATGGGATGAAGGAATAGTTGCTACTTCCTTAAATTCAAGCTTAGTTATCTGTATCACATTGTGAAATCGTGGTGAGAAATATACTATGTGTTTATATTGATATTTGAAATATAAAGAAATCGGATTACAAATGCAATTTATGATTATTTTCACGATTCATTGATTATATCACTTGGTCTATAAAGCATTAGGAAACAATGAGAAATGCCTAGAGCCCAAGTTGACTTGATCAAATAGATTGTTTTTGTAAATCCAATTAGCATTAATTTCCTGTCATTTAAGACAAAGAAAAGCAACATATTCTCACATCTGAAAGCATGGAACCATCAAGTTTTGGGCATTTTTGCTTGAAACTTGACTTTTGGGGAAATCAATAAATCTTTAACATCATTAAAACGTCAGAAAATAGTGTAAATAATAAATGAATGTCCCTAAATCCAAAGTGATGCCCTTTCAATAGCTTGTTTCACCTTACCAACATCCTAAAACCCAACAATATTCAGATTACTATCAAGACAAAAACAGAAAATAAAAAGTCTTTGTGTCTAATCTCATTATGAGATATCTAAATAGCTGCAATTTAATTCCAGCACTGTCACCTGTATCGAGCAGTGAAAGATGCTGAGCCCACAAACACATACATACAAACACATGCATATACTGTATATGTATATTAAACATGGCAGAGGGCGAACTATAAATCTACACTTGTTGGTTGACTGGATGCTATTGGCTTTGTAATGAACATGCCTGTGCAGGAATTTGCAGCTCGTGTTCCAGTAAAACCAGTTCCTGGTACTTCCTGCACCGATGTGCACACATTGCATGTGAGGTGTGTTATGTGCAAGTATAAATACACAACATTCCTTTGGTTCTTACGGTCAGTACACTTAAGTAGGAGCAGATATTCAGATTCAGAACAGGTGCAAATGATGTGTTCTGATCATAGACTGTATATAAGAAGTGGACGTAGTCATAGTGACGTCATCCATTGTTTTGTGGACTGATGTTTTTATTTCGCAGTTGCCATCTTTTGAGTACAGCCGTTGCCATGTTGTTGTTTTTTGCAACCGATGAACGGAATAACCATATTTGGAATGAGGAGGAGTGAAGTAGAGACGCCAGATTCGTCTCTGGTAACCACAGCGACCTGTCAATCACAGTAATCCCGCCCTAAAGCATACCCTGCTTTATGGTCTGTTTGACTCTAAATGGAGCATCATTTACTAAATGAACATCATGCTGTATTGAAGAAGACTTGAAACTAGAGATTGAGACCATAAACTCATGTTTACAATGTTTACTGAGGGAATAAATCAAGAGAGAAGTAGAGTCATTTTCTCATAGACTTCTATACAAGCAGAGGAGTCGCCCCCTGCTGGACAGTAGAGAGAATGCAAGTTAAAGACACTTCAGCATTGGCTTCACTTAGCAGAACCGGAGGTTGCCGCCTAGATTTTTCTGATTCGTTAGTTATTTTTTCTTTCTTAATTCTGACCAAGATACATACTGAGCATTAACATAAAAAAACAAAAATGTGTCCGTCCTCCCTGGTGGACAGAAATCATTCCAGGTTTCAAGTGTCAAATTTGTCGGAAAAGCCATTTAAGGAAAAAAAGAAGTTACAGGAAATATAACTTTCAAATACATTTAGCTGTGCCATAATGTGATATAAGCTTTTACGGAGCAGCTTTTAGTCTCACTTTTATGGATTCACTGTAGACAACGGGTTCAGGGAAGCCCCCATGAGAAACCCAGTCCATCAGTTGGCTCCGGTCACTGCCAAGAGAGCGATGGAGGAATACAAGCACATTACTGTACCTCGGCGCTACAACAAAATCAATCTGAATATGCCAATCTGTCCGAGCCAAGTCTCCAAACAAAGTGCTGGCAGCCGTGTGCTGAGCTGAAGCCGATCAGACAATGCTGGGACTCTAATGTGCTTTCAGCTTTATGGTGCCTTTTTGAAGAAGACATTTTGATATCTGATGAAGAAATGTCTTTCTTTTAAAGTCATTTAAAGAAGCATTTGTCTTTACTTTCTCTTGTCAGTGGGTCACAGTATGGTGGGGTAATTAGTAAAGTATTTAATCATTAAAGTACATCATAGGCAGTCCAAACAAGTCGAAAGGGCAGCGTAATGTAATGTGATATAACAAATGGCTCATATTGATTGTTGATGAAAGCCTGCACCTTGTCCACTATTTCCACCACTGGGACACAGTGAGCCTATTTTCAACTGATGTATCCTTTATATTAGTCGTTCCCTGTTATCATTTAATTTGTGTAGCTGGCCAATATCAAAACAAACGTACAGATTAACACATTATTATATAAAATGTTTATATGTGGCGCAGTGGTTCACACACTTATTTGATCACAGTTGACTGAAAAAAAATAGCTTTGTCCTTGAAAATATTCATTACTTCTGTCATGTCATCCCCTATAGGGACTTGGGCCCATGACCTATTTTAGGCTACGATCTATACTCTAAAGCAAAAACCAGGACACAAAATGTAATATAGGATTGTTCCCCTGGCACTCATGGAAATACATTATAGTTCAGTTGATAAAAGCTAATCAGAAATGTAATCTTATAACCCATATCTTTTAGTGACATATTACATGCACGGAAATGAATTAGGCGAAACACCGGGAGTAAACAAGTCTTCATTGCTACGGTGGCGTCTCCCGTCAATTTGGACACGTTTAAATGCAAGTTGTCCTAAGAAGTGTAACATTTTCTACTTTTAATTAAATTAACTCTACTGTCTATGTTACGTTACTTTGGACAATGATGACTAGGTGTTTGGGAACAACCTAGAAGTTTTTAGCTAGCTAACGTGAGCCTAACATGAAATTATCTTAATTGTAATCTAAAATTATATATCACCCACTGTAAATATTATCCTAATAGAGAAAAGGAACAAAGCAATAAGCTATCCAGAAGAGATGAGTGGAAAACAGACATCTGGGAAGGAATAGAACTCCAATAACACAATATAGAGTTTTAAAAATGCTGACCTGCGGACATGTTTCATGAACTAGTCAGTAAAAAATGTTCCCATCGCTTAAATGGATTAAAAGTGTATTTTCCAGAACTCAAAAAGCCCTTACACTGTTTCCAGATCAGTCGTAGTCAGCACTATGAACCCACCGTGTGCAGCTCAGGGACACACTTAAGGTGTGGTTTGTTTGCTTTGAGGAACACTTTGGCTCTCTGTGAAGCCGGTCTTTAATAATGGATGTTATGGGACTGCAGATCCCAGGGTGGAGGAGGCTGGGACAGGGCAGGTAAATAGGAAAGGAGCCACTGGCTGTGAACTCGCTTGAACCACAGTGTTCCTCTGCATTGTACAAGTACAGTAAGTATGAAAAGTGCTGCTCGTGTACAGTCACTTCTCCTTCCACACTTACAGTGCACATGTTGCATTGTAAGTGCTCATGCTGTAAATGTAAGCGTCTACTTAATCGTTTATGCACATCGGTCAAAACGTAAACAGACATATTCTGATTTCAAGAGGGGAATAATGTGAATTAAGAGTCCTCACATCAGAAGGAGTCTTTGCCCTACAGATGACACACAAACAGATGGGCTGCTTCATCCCTCCTCCAATGAAGCAAAATGGTGGCGGAGAGGATTTTCTTTTTTTTTATTAGTTCTTGCAGAGGAGGCTTTGAAGCCACCGCCTCTAGGGACCAGTCCAGGGTCACCTAGCCTCGCCCCACCAGCCTCATATTGACTGCAAGAAGATATAGCAATAAAAAGCACACAGCGCTGTCAGGGTGGGCATGTTACAGGGATATTTATCATTCTTTGGTCTGGATAAAAGAAGAGCAAGGAGACGTTTTTAGCTTTTATACTAGAGTTGTTCCAATACCAGTATCAGCAATGCCTCTAATACACCCTCTAATGCTGGATCAGGTATCGACAAGTATGTGTGACCAATTCAATATCCCGCTTTCATATTATTTATCACTACAACACATGTCGCTTTATATCCAATCTGTACATCCTGCCTGATGGGTACTGCACATGTCCCAACTAGCACTACATACCTGTGGTTAAACCAGTTGAGAAAGTCCCGGGTCTGAATGGTGAAGCAAATGCTTTAGTGCCTTTTACTTGCATTCTTTCTAATGGCCATCAGGGGGCGACTCCTCTGGTTACAAAATGAAGTCTGATTGTGTAGAAGTCTACTCTACTTCTCACTTGATTTATAGTAAACATTGTAAACATGACTTAAATGGTCTCAATCTCTAGTTTCAAGTCTTCTTCAATACAGCTTGATGTCCATTTCGTAAATGATGCTCCATTTAGAGTAAAATAGACCATAAAGCAGGGTATGCTAGTTTGCGTTAGCTGTTAGCAGACGTTGGGCAGCACAGTTCTGCTTGGCTAAACAACGGAACCAACAGCTAACGTTAACGGATGTTTAATTGTGTTTTTCAGTGTATTTTACATTAAAAGAGGAAACACACTGAAGAAAAGAAGACAAATGTTCCCGTCACATACAGTAAACTCACATTTATTCTCCGTTAGCTATAGAGCAACAGTATGGTGGAGCTTTTTTTTTTTTTTTTTGCTGTTTAAACATAAATTCAGCCCTGCTAATTAGTGCCACTAAATGTTCCACAAACCTCTAATACAACATATACAAAAGAGTCGTTTTATTTAGAATCAATGGGCAGAGCCTCCGGCCAGGTTGGATCGTAACAGTGGACACGGGCATCGAGCCAGGCGGGCTGGAGAAGCCAAAACCCTGGATTGCTTTGTTGTGGTTTGTTTGCTCCGTTCAGGCCTAATATGCAGTATTGTTCCTTACAAGCAAAGTACAGCAGAGCAGGAAGGGAGCAGATTTATTGTTTCCTGGATGTTTAGTAGACGGATGAGACGCTCTTTAACCTTTTCTTTCTATTTTAAGTCCTGCTTGAAAATGGTTATAGCCAAAATATGTAAATTCTTGGTGTGCATGTCATTATTTTTTCCCCTTTGTAATCAGTCTCTTTCACTTTGTTTCCTCTTCCTCCTGTGTGCATCCATTCTAGTAATTGTAGTTTTGCAACATCTCTATACCTCGGGGTTTTGGACTGTTTGGAGCATTTCATTTCTTCAGAGGACACTTCTGCTCTCCTGCATTTACATTTGCAAGAAAGCTAACACATTTATCACTTTTATAGAGCTTCTTGAAGGAAAAAGAACAGGTGAACACAATCAGAGAAATTAACTCTGACCTACAACAACCTTAGCAGAGGTCTAATCAACAATTATAACTGAGAACGCCTGTGTGGAGCTTTAAGACATCACCTTTGGCTGTGGTGTCTTTTAAAGGACAATTACTTTTTATCACATTTTCTAGATTAAATTATGAACTCAATTATCAATAAATAAGTTGGACTCGGTATAACACGGAGACACTTTCGAGTACGGATTTAAAGCAGCAACATGCATAACTCTCCCAGCTCTCGGCAGCAGATAAACAGTATTCGGCCGTATATCAAGCTGTAATGCTGCCAGCCACAGTGTTCACTGAAACGCATGCAGAGTGGTCGTGAAAGATGCAACCTACATTGTCAAAATATCACTTTGAAATAAATTGTGCTGACACGCTCCCTTTGCTGTATCTGTCGGTTGTTATTATTAGTGCTGTTATTTGTCTTAGATGTCTTGTTCTGCTGCAGTACACTCATCATTTTGTGATGTGAGCGAACACAAAAAAAGGAGTTTTAAATCACCATCAAGAGGCACTCTATACGTTTTTACTGGTAAATTTGTGTCAATGCAGCAGGCTCAGCAACCTGCTACAGTGATTAAATTAGTGTTTTTCCACTCTCTTCCTGAATCCCCAGGTTCGTTGCCCAGAATGCAATGCGTCTGCAGAAACTCGGAGTGACGCACGTCCTCAACGTGGCGGAGGGCACCTCCTTCATGCACGTCAACACCAGCGTGGAGTTCTACGCCGGCACGGGCATCACGTACCACGGCATCAAGGCCAACGACACGGTGCAGTTCCACCTCAGTGCCTTCTTTGAGGAGGGGGCTGATTTCATCGACAAGGCGCTGGCTCACAATAATGGAAAAGGTGAGGAAGTGGGATATGTTTGGATTTTCACTCTTTTTATGTTCTGACCTTTTGTGTTCAGGGCTGCTAAGTCGACAGTTAATTGGGTTAAATGCTAAAAATGGATGATCAGTCTTTTTATATTGACAATGTGTGCAAAAGCTTTCACTCATAATAATGAACCCAAGGATAATTTAGCCCTACGGAGCATTATAGCGTCTTTCAGCACATTTGTTTTTCTCTTACAGTTTTTTTGTTTCTGGTTCACTCTCCCCGCTCTCATAGCGTCGTTTTCAGCTTCAAGAAAACTGTTGAAAACAGAACTTTCCCAGCACTAAACAGCAGACGAAAAACAATTTCACTCTGAATTTATATTAAAAACAATCAACAGGGATTTAGACATTTTTTTATAGTTTAAAAGCAAACATTCAAATATTATGCTCTCCTCAAAGCCTCAAGACTCCTTTGGCAAAAACAGGAATTTTACCTCACTGGACAAACTCACTTCATTTAAACTTGACTGAAACAAAATAAAAACTTTCTATCCACTGTTCATAATATCTCCAACTCGGGTTTGGGAGTTTGAAAGAGAGACTGAATAATGAACAGATATAATAACACGAAACCACGGTAACAGTTTCACGTTTTACTAACACTGTTTTCCAGTGCGTTTGTGACGTCAAATGTGGCTATTTGAAAACCTACCTAAATAACTCCATAACATCAACGTATTTCGTTACCAAAAGACAACTGAGAGTTTATGCCTCAACAAAAGGAGATAAAAACACTGTCGTTCTTTCTTCAGTCGCTCCCACTTAAAAAACAATTTGTCTCCACAAGTTGAGACATGAAAAAATAAAGCTCCTCTTGCGGCTCTTCTAACAAAAGCTACAAGATTTAAAGCGTCTTTTAATGATTCACCCTCAATACCGCTTCATTGCCGTGGATCTCGAAAGTGAACGCAGGAGGAGATAATCACGACGCCCTGAGCATCTGAGGCTAAATCTGACACACTCCTGAGCCCTGCTCCATATTCCTTTATCAGATCATATCGAGATGTTTCATCCGTCACACACCTGTGGCACCAAATCCACCTCATTGTGTTCGACATTAACTATCGTAAACAGGAGATATAACCCTAAATAACAGAATAAAACCATGAAATTATGTATAAAAAACGCTCAAAATGCAGAAATCACCAAGTTGTTAGTCCTAAATTAGCCATTAGATGTTAAATTTAACAAGTTAAGTTTAACATGTCATATGTGTTGTGGAGCATATTGGAAAAACACTATATGCAAAATCAATCAATCAATCCCAAGAGGCCTCCACCCTCCCCCCAACAAATTACATGGATTTATTGTCAGCATTGGCACAGAAAAGCATCTTAATTCCACCATCGCTGTGGTAAATCAGATGTGAAGAGCCACCGTCACAAGGACTGTGATGGAGGAAGATATTACGCCGCTGCCTCGTACGCTGTAGTTTGACCCCTCAGTGCTATTGGGTCACATCATCTTTGACATTTCGTGCTGCAAGCTCTGAAAAGGTCAAAGGTCCTTTGAAAGGATTTTTAATGAGGAGCTGCATCGATGTTCCTACGTGTCCGCCATATTGAAGACATGAGGTTATTGTGTGTTACAGTCAGTGGTGTCTTAAAAAAGTGTTTACAAGCTCACATCGCACACTTTCTAAATTCACCATGGAGGTTTCATATTCACATTCACATGGGTGTTTTAAGGTCATTTTGTGGGTAAAGTATTACTTAAATGAATGTGAGATAAAATTATAGATTTATAAATTGAAAAGGAGTTAAGTTTAATTTCAAAATACTATATTCAATGAGGATCCATGTCGTGATTATCCAATTAGCATGACTTTGCTCGCTAGTGTCCTTTTATTTATTAGCTTTATTTGTTGTTTATTTGTGTTTTAGGTCATTAGATCACGGAAAAAGGTCAAGCGGATAGGTATTTTTTAAAGTCTGCCAACTGCAAACTGTCTGTTGTGCTTCTAGACTTTATATTTTGAATCCGTAGAGATCATTACACTTTGAATATCACATTCTTCTTCTTGTTTCGGATAAGAAGTGACAGCCCTGTTAGTGAGTGAGCGATGGAGCGAGAAAAACGAGTGAAGTCGTGAGCCAGAGCTCCTTTGCCTCCAACAAGAGGATACAGTACAATCAACATTGATCCGTGGCAGGCCGGCTGATTAGGTATTGAAGAGGTTGTTTCATTGGCAGAGGACTACAGAGGAGGAGAGGGATAAAAGAGGGGGATTATACTACAGACGAGAGTTGTTGGGTTTCAAATAAAGTGCAGAATCTGCAGATCTGACCTGAGCCCGGAAAATCAGCTGCGCTGTGAAGCTCGCCAAGTCCGATTCCTCGTGGGGGTTTTTGGGGACTTGTCAGTGAATGAAAGCGTAAGTCAGATAGAGATGCATCTTAAACAGCAAACACAAACAAGTTGTCATTCAAACACACAGATAAGAACAAAGAAATGAAAACACAAATGCAGTACAGAGAACATACATGTATTCTGTGCACGACCTCACAGAGTCTTTATGATTGACTTTGCCGGGTTCTGCAGCAGAGGTCAGGTCTTGTATTTGCATCTCCTGGCACGCAAGATGCTTCGCTAGGCAACTTTGATCGCAGCATATGTTCACCAACCACTCTACCTTTTCATTTTGTTAATTTGTTTATTCTTTCTTTCCTATTTTTTCTTCCTCCTTTGAGACTTACAGAGTAAAAACCATCCTAGAAGCAGAAATCTTCTGTTGTTTTTTCCATAATCCCCTCCAACGACACGGTGAAATTAAACAAACATTTACCAAGTTCGGCTATTTCCATCTGTTAAATCTGTTAAAGTCTCTTGGTTTCTGTCAAATATGTTTAGTGAAATATATTTTTCGGGTGTTTTATATCAAATCCCATTTCTTTTCTTGTAAGTTAATTAAATGTAGCTAATGACTCATCTTAAAGTTGGTTGTATTTACAGACATTTATCCAGTCCAATGTGGTTTTAGGATGACTTATAACGACACTTAACTGTTAACTCCATAGGTTGTAGTAGCTAGCGAAGGCAATATTAGGGGTCAGAGGTGCTGAGGTACTTACTAACAAAATGCACTGTTTCCTCCTGTTTAGGAAACATTTGATAAAAAACTACAGCGACAAACTGTTTTAGGAACTTATTTAACCTTTTTCTTACTACATGGAGCTTTCACCTTGTGTTGATTTTGGCGGCACCTGTGGACAAAAGTGGTAGTGTTTCCGAGCACCAGACTCCCTTTAGAAAACAACTAATTTAACTGCAGTAACTTAAGAATGAAAGTATACATTCATGAACCGTTTTTAAAGAATTACATGTTCAGAAGGAACCAATCGGCTTGATTTTGGTTCTGTTCTTCATGTGGGATTTGTTGACCGTTAGATGTAGATATTGCTGAATGCTGCTAGCGGTATCCTTTAGAATGGCTTATATTGAGACCACATATTGTTCTATTCTCTGTTTTCTCCAGGGAAAGTGTACGTACACTGCAGAGAAGGCTACAGCCGCTCCCCCACCATGGTTGTCGCCTACCTCATGTTGCGCCACAAAATGGATGCCCGGCTGGCGGTGGCCACCGTGAGGCACAAGAGAGAAATCGGCCCCAACGACGGCTTTCTTCGCCAACTGTGCCAACTCAACGAGAAGCTGGCGAAGGAGGGCAAGCTGAACGGGGAGGTGGGCAAACTAAAGACCAAGTGAAAAGCGGAAAAAAGCCCCGCCTCCTCCCATCTACCCCCCCCTTCACAGGCGTTTCAGCCGCTCTCGGAGACTGACCCCACCCTGACCAAACCAGCACCCATCCAACACACCAGGGGGTATATTCAGAAACACAAACATACATGCATTTATCTGTGTAGGTAATTATTCCGCCATGCACACACACACACACACACATACACATACATACATGCTGTTTCTCATCTTCTTGTCTGTCACTACTGCTCTGTAAGGCTCCTACAAAGAACGAGATCTCAAATATTACACCTCCACCCTTTTTTCTAAACTCCAAACCACACAGATGTGCAGACGTACCTTAAAGCATTCCTTCAACTCCCCCCCCCACCCAGAAGGTGAAAACTTCGCCCAGATTTTTAAGATTTTCCTTAAAATAGAAGATTATAGCACAATCATTCCATAGTTCTCCACTGCCGGGAATCTCAGCAAAGTACTCTATAAATTCCAAATGAACTCTTAGATAATTTGAAGGCCACACATGATGCAGGCAAAACAAGCCAGTAGGTAATATGTGAATTGACGGAGGAAAAATCCCAAACATTCCATGAAAACAGAAAAAACGCCCCTCAGAGTTTTCCCTCTCAATCTTTAAAAAAACTTCCCTTCTACCTTTAGGGGCAGATATATAAAGGCACAAACGATTCACACTCTTATTCCAGCTCCGTGTAGCATATCGGACAGCGTTCCTCCACCGCATACGGCCTCTAGTTTGAAGACGGTAGCAAATTAATCTGTCGGCCGGCAGCAAAGACAGCAAAGGTCGAGCTAATTAAAAATAACGAGCCGCTGCGTTCATGTAGCCGCCATATTTAGCTGCTGATATGACGAATGTTCAGAGGTAAATATGACGATGTTTTGGTTTGTTGTTGAGCTAAATCCGCTTCCACACAAGACAAATCACATTTAGGCAACTGAATATCTTCTTGAAGAGAAGCTTCAAATTAGCTTATTTACAGTATTTCATTTCTAAAGTGGTTTATTTACAAATTCAATTTTCTCCTGCAGTAGAAATAATAAGAAGGAAGTTATTATAATTTTCTGTAAAGCAGGACTGCATGAATTAATCCGGAAAAAAACACTCACACAATCTGCTGGTTTAGTTTGTGTGTAGTATTAAACTGACAGATCAAATATAATCCTAATTTAATACGCCCAGTTGTCTACACAGGCCACAATATACTCAAGTGTGTTTTTACATTTATAGTTTTATACTTACAGTGATTGTGCTTAAGGCTCTGAACGCTGCCAAAAATGCAGATGACCTACACTCAATACTGTACCTGAACGCATCCTGTGTAGACGGTTTTTGTTACCTTTAACTTAAAGGACACCCACACTAAACCAGCTGATTTTTCAAAACGATGTTTCGGCACAATTTGAGAAGATCTCTACTTACACTCGAAGGCCTGAACAACAGGAACACTGTTTAATCTCCTTTTCCTCCATTTTGGTCGGCAAAATACTGTGTTTTAATGAAACCAAGGTCACGATTGTCGTTTTCAATCGTATTTTTCAGTTTTAGTGTCCAAAACTGAATGAGCATAAAGATGAGATTGGACTCATAAATGCTACCCATTTATGAGCCAGACACTTTTTTCGAGTCAGAAAAACTCTAGAATACTAAAATATGCAGAAAATGTTGGCCTAAATTAATTACAACCACCCTTAGCAGGCTTTCATCACTTTACGTTACGTAAAGAAACAAGCGTAACAATGTTAAACAACAAGCGTAAAGTCAATTATTACTAGTCCTGTGTTTGTTTGCCATCCACCACCACTCCCAACCACCCTCAGTGGAAATATTCGCTTTTTATTTTAGCGCATAAGTTTTAACAACGGTCGTTTGTTGTACGTCACTTGACCAAATGCAAAAACAACCAAAAGTTTACGTATCCGTTGTTTTCAGAAACGTACAATGCCACCTTTTTTTTTATGTGGTGACTGATCCGGAACGTTGTTATATTAGTGAACACTTATATTACCAACCCCACGGCAAAATGTCCAGTAGCTTTGGGGTGTTAAAAGCTGATTTCACCAGTTTACCACCTTCAAACTAGAGGCCTTTAGTTGTTAACTGTCACCAGTGGAGGAAGTCACGCCGCTCTTTCAACAGAGAAAGCTCCAGTCATCACGCCAGAGAGTTGTCCACTGCCAATTCCCTGACACAGCCATTCGGTCAGTATCCAATACCACAGTTTCATCAACACAGTTTGTCAGAGGCCCATTTACACAACATGTCTCACTCCTCAGCGTGTGTGTTTTATTATGCCTGACTTAACGCACACACCGGGTGAAGCCACAGTTTTTTGTTTGTATGTACTAAAGCATTGCAATATATGTCAATACCCCCATCAGATATATAGAATGTACTCACATCTGAATATCGGGCTGTAGTTATTACATATAGGCAACAGTAGTTTGACAACACATTTTTTAAAAGTATTTATTACGAGGCATAATACTGTAAAACTAAACCTAGTGCCAGAAAGGACGGCGATGGAGTGTTTTTAACAACCTGCAACAGGTGTATCTCGCTTTCAACACAGAATGCCACGTGGTAATGTTCTGAAACCATTGTTTAGTTTGAGGCAACAAAACTACTTGGTTAAGAAAAAACATCATGGATTGTGTTTGAATAATAAGGTGATAAGGTAACAATGTAATGTAACAACGTCACCTAACAATGTAGCGTACTAAATTAACTTTAAGTAATTTTTCAAGGTAATTTGACAATGTAACGCAACAATGTAACGTAACAATTGCAACAATGTAAAACAACAAGCGTAATGTCAATGCTTACTTTCGGTTTCACGACACGAACAGCGGTCTCTTGGGTGAAAGTCCTGTGTTTGTTTCTCCACGGGAGTGTTGTTTTTTAACACAGATTCCAATTAAAGTGGCGGTTTTGAGATAGAAAGTCAGACCTGTTGAGCTGAAAAACAAGTATCATCCCATCAGGAAAGAGTTTCGGTAGTTCAGCCACTCTGTCCCGCGTTTCAGATTCGATATTTTTTGTAAACAAACGTCCTTGTTAGCATGAATCCAGTTGTCTCACCAGAGAGAAAAGTGGAAACTAGGTTGTCTCACCTCATTAATGGCACTATTTATTCCTCCTTTGATATATCTGTATACATATGAATATATACATGTATACTGTATATACATATTTAAGTGTTGACATATATGAATGTATGAGCAATGTGTCTATAACGTGTAGGTATCGTCAGTACGTCTTAAGTCCTTATATATCATGTTATATTTGTATACGACATCGTGGAATAGCTCCTCCATTCTTTCTGTTCCACGGTCGATTACATGTACATTCATATTCAAATATATAATGTACATGTAGAAATGTTGTGATGTTTCTTATCACAATTGTGCAAAACTTGCTTTACGATAGCAGGGTTTTTCCAAGCTGGGATACGGAGGCATGTGATCATCGTGTTTACTAGTGTTTTTTGTACAGTTTTTAAGTTTCCATGGTAACTTAATTCATAGTATACAGCGAGATGCAGGTGGCAGCGTAAGATGGAAACGGATGGTCCTGCAACACGTCATCATGTCCGAGGATTAACTCATCCCGTCGCCTGTTCATTTGGTGCTGCAAAAAACATTTACTTTCTTTATTTCTGGATGGAAGTTTTCTGTGAAGATCAATATTTGGGTTTCTATGTATGAGAATGAATTGATTCTCGAGCTACACTTTTTCATTTCAATGCAATGTTCCTTTTTAGCTGCAAAACACTAAATTTCACTCACAAATATTCCCCTTGATCATACTGCAGTTAGGCCAGTCTTCATTTTGATTTTTGATTACTTTTAGATTTCTAGACTTATTCAAAGCACATGCTAGCTTTGAACTCTTAGAATTTAAATTAAAACTAATCTTAAAATACTCCTTTTGGCTTCGGGGGAGATATGACGTTAATTTTCTCAATTTTTTAAGGGTTTGTAGAACAAACAGGTAATCGATAAGACAAAGAAAATAGTCGACAGATCAGTCTATAATTCAAATAGATGTCTAGACTATAATTTAATTTAGCATATCTTGGAAGAAATCTAATGTATATATGACCTTGGTGAAGAGTACTGCAGACTGAAATCAATAAATACATCTAACAAAATTCCAATTTTTAAATACAATCTCAAAACATGCATTGAAATGTCAAATGTTGCTGCAGTTTCTGATTCATGATTGGCCTGAGGACCAAGTCAGAGAAGAGAATATTATCACAAAGAGTTAGAAATGAGGGCAAACTGCAGTTGTGATGTCTCTCATGGGGGGGGAGGTCACATGGTTGCACTGATTCTGGTTCATGCTCCTGTCATTCGGTCATCTCATGCACTTGAAAATGTTTGAATCCTGCAGAGCAACACACTTGACTTCACTCATCTTGCAAGCGCTGCTTCCTGTTTTTGTGTCCGGCAAGATGAACCAAGTGCAGCGGCTCGGATTCGAGAGCATTTTCAAGTCTTATTTAGTGCATGTGTCACTCTGCATTGTCCAAACGCCTCGTCATGAACCCCAAACCAAACCAACAGTGACTATTACATAACAAAGAGAGAGAAACACGTACCTTTGTGCCCTCACATGAACACATTAAACACCAAGAATGTCTTCTGCCAAGTGACCTACTATGTTGTACAAAAAGCCATTTCCATGTTTATGATTGGCCTTTTTGGGGGGTTTCACTCATACAAGTATTTACATCTGCTCTACAATACTGCCCTCCTTCTGAATTCACAGAAAAAAAGCAACAACTAGAACTTTTCACAGTTCAGTATTTCTTGTTGAGTTTTACATGAAAGTATGTTTAAAATTTGAGTATTTATTGGGGTGAAATTGGTCCAGGATGAGGGTATGTACTTTATAGCATCAACTGCCTACACCAATCTGCTTCTTGATCAAATCATTGCGGTTTTTGGTTTTACAAGACAGAGTCTGATAAACACAAACCAGACCAGCCATGGTAGATGTTTTCTGAAACTATTTACACGACAAAATTTTACAACTCGTCCTTTTTCTGACGAACGAACAAAGAAAGCGTCTATGATGGCTACACTTCTGGCTTCACACTCTTTTTTTATTGCATAGACCTTTTACAGTTCGTAAACAATGATGACGTATGTGAGTGTGCACACGCAGTTTGGCAACGGAAGCACGGCGCAGTGCAATATAGCTTGTCAAGCTATGCAAGGGAATTAACCACAAAAGATGGTGATCACAACCAAAGTAATTTGACTTTCAAGATCTTTAGGAACATGTTGGTGTCCTTGTGAAAGCCCTCAATCAATTTGAAATACATATGAATTTGTGTTTATCATCTACGGCGAGCATTATTGTAAGTTACTGCGAGCGATCAGGGAGTTTCAAATGCATTTGTCTGAAAGTCACCAGATCTGAAACACCTTTGTGCTGAAGCTGTCTAGTCCTGTCTGAATTCTGTAGAGCTTTTAATGCTGTTAAGAGTTTAAATTAAAAGTTTTTAAGCTTTCTTATTCGTCTGGATGGCTAGGGCAGAAAAAAAAAAATCCACTTCCGTTGCCAACATGCACAAGCATATTTATGATGACATCAGCTGTAAAAAGATCTATTGAGAAACAGATAAACACTGCCACCTGCTGTTCAACAGATCAACTTCTCTTTCTTTATGTACTAATCATTTTACATAGTTACAATCCAAATGTTTTGTGTCAAAGGAGACTTTTTTTTTTCCTTAATGTAAAACCCTGTAATGTCAAAACGTCTTTTTGTTTTGTTTAATAAGGTACCAGCATCGTTTTGTGGGTTATACTCCAGGTACAGTACTTTACGTATTATCGAGAATGTCAAATGTGAAATGCCATTGATGTATATTGTTATATATACTGAGTATGTTACACGCACTAAGGCAATTGTGAATTGCTGCATTTTACCGTCTTAACCGGCCTACTTATATAGATAGGGCATTGTTCGATGTTGGGATATAGTGAGTTGAAATTGCAGATGAAACTTTTCTCCTTAATTTGTCCCGTTACAAGGATAAGTTGGTTTTAAGTTCTTTTAAGAAGGCAATTTATTTTTTCTACAGGAGGAAATCATGAAAGTGACCTACTTGTATTGACATCAAGCTAAACGCAGTGCGTCATTATCCGTGTTGTTTTTGAATGAGTCAGCTTTAATGGTACCTGGACCAGACAGTAATTGCAGTTCCTCCATGGTGCTTGTTGAAAACTTTTGCAAGTTATAAGAGTAGAGAGGAGGACCAAATCGTCCACAAAGAGCCAGGTAATTTGTTTTTTCTATCACGCAGAGAGTACATTAAATTGACTTTTGGTCAAATGTGCCGTCCCATGTGGAGAATCTCAGCCATCTGCGCTGACGGAGGCAAAAACCTGAGATGTTTAAACCCGTCTGTGACTCAAATCTTACATAATGGAAACTCATCTGGCTGAACTTTTTGGTCCATGATGCAACAAAACTCCATCCATCTGGTTCTCCTGAGAGCGCTCAAACAAACACCGGGAAATGACATGCAAATACCATTTGGCCCAGGTGAAGTGCCGAGCTGCCATCTTCTTCTTTCCTTTTGCTCCCGTTTTGAAAAAAACAAACAACCAAAACGGCTTGAAAGCAGGAGTTTTTAGCACAAATGAGCCCACTGCCCGACTCCTCCTGGAGTCCACCACAGAGTCGACGTCTTACCTTGTCTCGTTTCTGTTGGTGTACGGATGTCGCGGAGGACATTGTTGTGATGTTGGATTGGCTGTTTTTTTTTTTTTGGGGGGGGGGTTTATCCACTTATATATATTTGTCACCGCCACCAACATCTCGACGAACACACAGCACCCCACCCGAAGCCTTACAGGAAAGATCGATTCTTTAGATTGTTTTTTCGGTTCGTGTATCTTACTTCACGCGGCAGGAAGGGACGACACCCTTACAGGACGAGACATTGTTGAAGTGCACTTGATTTTAAATTGCAATGTTACTTTTCTTACCTTGGAGAAGTCCCTTCTTTCTTATGTTTAAGAAATAAATGGCTGAGGTATTAACATCTGATCACGAGTGGCTTCTTATTTTGACAACCAAGATGTGAGTTGATCTGAGCAAGAACAGATGCAGATTATTATCCTCACATCAGTAGATATATATTTATGTGTACAAGCGGCACAAATATCTTCTGGGAAAAGGTCAATTTTCTGCCATATTTTACTGTATATAAGTCTTTTTTATATTATATACTGCTTCAAATTTCACTTGGCTACACTTCTGGCTGGAGTGTTATTAAGTTTGAAAATGCACTGGATATGATGCAATGGTACTATCCTTTATCAATTCATACATATGTAACTGTTTTTATGCATTACATAGAGCAAGCACATGTTTAGTTTATTGTTTTTGCAATCAAATTTCATTATAAAGATTTTTCTTTGTCAATAACAAAAGAAAACAGCACTGTTGGCAGGCAACAGTGCTCTGACGTTGTCAAAATTAGATTTGGACATGTATAGTCTTTATATAAATCTTTTATTTGCCCTGAGTCAAAAAAGGTCCACATTCTGCTTAAACCTGGTAATTTATGCACAGTGTTAAAGATCAGTATTAGTATAAATTACTTTGTGTAGAATTAGATTTGGTGGATTGTTTCCGACTCCTGTGATCCAAACATTTCCAAAAACTCCAGAATGTTGTGCGGTCCAAAATTAAAATCTTTGTTTGTTGCTGCTGCACAGCTTCACCACCAGGTGGCGGCAAACTTCCGTTCAAAAACTAAAACACAGCAGTGAGAAGGAAACCACAAAAACAGAGCAACAGAGAGAGAAAGCATGATGGGGGGGAAATAACATCAAGAGAAGGGAACAAGTTGACAGAGAGAAAAAAGAAATCCTTCCAAATCTCCCAAAGCCTTGATGCAAATGCTATTTTATGTTTCTTCCAAATCTCCCAAAGCCTTGATGCAAAAAAATGCTATTTTATGTTTTATTTTCCATGTCAATTCCTTTATTTGTTTTGGAAGCATCTTCCCCCCCTCTATTTACGCAGTCCGCTGTGTTGGGGGCCCTGTAAAGATTCTTTTCATGGGGCCCAAAATCACACACACACACACACACACACACACACACACACACACACACACACACACACACACACCTGGGATGTTCTCGTGGTCACACAGCAGGGTTTACCGAGGAGATCCAGACCGAACCGCTCCGCTCCGTCTGCACCGGCCTTTTCCTCGCCACGGATGCTTGCACAAGCAATTATTGCAGACCAGCTGTGTGGTCCCTCAGGGGCCCCAGAAAACCAGGGGCCCTTACTCTGGCTGAATTCAAACTATCACTACTGGGAGAGAATTTACGCAAGAAAAACAGCAATTTATTTATTTCTGTTGAAGCTAAGAAAAAGGCAGATTGTAACTTTTTTGTAACTAAAACAAAGAAATAAGTCAGCCTACATCCATAACTCCACATCCAAGGTGTCAGGTGCAGAAATATTCCAGGTTCAACTTCCACGTGAGAGAATTAAGGGCCAGGAAGTAGCTGGAGTAACTAGTAATGGAGGGGATTATGTGTTGCAGCATTTTAAAGGTCCCTCTCTGACGCTAACTTGAAGGAATCCAGGATGCTTGTTTTACAAAATCTCATCAATAACAGCGCCGCGCTCCGTGTGATGAAGTGCCATTTGTTTCAGCTATGTGCAGCAGCATTTCTTGGAAATGTTTATAAACGAAGCTTTAATTAGTGACTCTGACGAATAACACGTTCAAATTCACGATGGATTTGGTTTTTAGATTTTGAATAAAAGTGAATTTAAAATGTTATTTGGCAGCTGAAAACTCACATCTGTGTATTTTTTTATTTCTTTTTTTGTTTGCACTGAATCATTGTCTTGTTCATTCTCGATCTCGGAGTCATTTATGACTTTGATCGATGTGGGAGGAAGCTTACGTTTGATTCTTGTTTACGGGAGGAAATGATTCATCTGTGAGGAACAGGACGTCCAATCAGTTGCACATATTATTTTTTTTGGGCCTTGATGAATCCTTTCGCCCATAATCTGACTAAATAAAGTTATCAGTCGGCCTTTGAAAGGTTTTTTACAGCCAGTTGACTCATTCGTCCCGTTTCCCTCCGGCTTCATAAACTCCAGTGAGTTGATTTTCAAACTCTCCAAAGTCACTCCGTTTCTCCTCCATATGTTTGGGTTCATCAGACTACTTAAAGATGATTGCAGTCCTCAAATACGCTTTTCCTATAATTCTCCACAGCTTTTTTTTTTTTTCCTCGTATGGACCACTCAGCTTTCATCTTTGTCCTCAATTTTAATGGCTTTATCAAATAGAAAGCATATGATGCTCTCTTTAAATTCGTTGTAATGTCCCACATTCAGTGCAGTGAGAGGATTGAAAGGCAGCAGTGCGAAGAGGGAGAAACGCACATCTGTGGCGCAGCGCTAATTATTAGGGAAATATTGAGGGTGGGAAAAGGGAGAAGGAGAGAGAATGGGCGATCCTCAGATCCTCTTCCAAGCTCCTTGTGCCCTTGGTGGTGTTGCTTGTTTCATCTCCTTCCCTCAACTGTTTTTACTGCACTTGCTGTGCTGCGTTCAGATCCTGCGGGTTCAGTGTTTATACATCAAACCCACACACAGATAGGAGGATGGAGCTGCCATGTCAGGCCTCACAAAAGACACTTTACAAGTAATTTCTGTGACAGGAATCCATATGTTTCTCCTCTACATATCTGGTAATAATGACGGGAAACACTTATAATAATAAAGAGCCACTTGATTGCTATGAGAAGAACAATGTCCTAAATTCATACATGAACCGCAACATCCTCGCAGAGAACATTTATGGCTTTTCAGACATTCAAGAGTCGTGGAAAGCCTCGTTCTCAGCTTCAAAACAAATCCTGCTGCCACATTATTTGCAGAATGCTGTACATAATCAATCACAAAATTAAATACGCCGTAAACCATTAGCGTTTTGCTCATTATAGGCAATGCAGCAGACCAAGTCATGCATGGTGCCTGCCGTGCTATTTGAGTGGTGCATTTTATTTAATCAGCTCCAGATGGGCTGCACAACTCAATAAGCATCACCTGCTCAAAGTTAACTGCCTCATATTCATAAGTACTCCAACTTTTTACCGAAGCAGTGTATAATGCATTAAAAAGTTCTTCTTGAAGGCATGGTTTAAGGTTTTTTAATAAGCTCATCTGAGGGTTTGTTTAGTCTGTCCAGGAGAGCGAGTGTGTGCAGCTTTTTAAGTATGTTGAGGGAAGTGAAGTGATATCCTGTTCATGAGAAAGCATAAAAACCTGACTTGAAAATAGAAAGAAAAGGTGGGCGAATAACTGCAAAATATGATATATTCTTACATCACATTCCTTATAGTACACACCCTTTTCCTGCAATTTTCTCTCAGCTGTATCGAGACAGTGTTCGTTTCTATTATGTGAAAAAACTTTGTGGAAAAGGTGAATGAAAAGCAACGTTTGAGCGTAAAACAAAGGTCTGGACGTCCTCAGGAAGCTGCACCGTGGGTGGGCTTGGATCTGCAGCACCTTCACGTGACAAGCAGAGGCACGACCTCTTTGAACGCCTCTGCTTTTAATTAGCTTTTATTGGATTAAATTATTCTCACATGCTTGTTATTTTGTATTATTAATCTTGTAAAAAAAAAAGATTATCCTTGAAAATAACCCGTCTCAGTGCTCAGAGAGTCTGTTTGTACTTTCATGCTTAATTAGCACGCCTTGCAAAGTATTCAGGAAGTCTTCGCGCTGATGCAGCAACAGTTTTTCATTCAACACCAACATTTATCACAGAAAGCCTCTGCTCATATTTACATTAGCTGATTTGGTTTTTTTGTTTCCGCCTGAAAAGTCACTCATCACTTGGCACCTGATGCAACACTGGAAAAGCTGTAATGTGCATTATAACAAGTGTGACTTACAGCATACATGAATGATGACTTGAGCTCTGTGTAAAGTAAAAAAAAAAAGAAAAGCTGAATGGATTTACAGCTCGACACTGTGTTAAGCTGGCGCCATTAGCTTAGCTTAGCATAAAGACTGGAAGGACGGGGAAAGGGCTAGCCTTAAAAAAAATGCTTACCGACATTTGTTTCTTTGTTTCGTTATGTAGAAATTGCTATATATTATTATTATTATTAACTGTCATGAAAGTGTGTAATTGTACTGTCATTGTCCCAAAAATGTGGAACTATTCTTTTGGATATATGCCTACACCACAGAACAAATAACTCACAATATACAGTACATCTTAATAGCTCATGTAGAGTTTCTCATTGTGTTTCTGGTTAGTAAGTTTAGTCTACAAATTCTATATAGATTTTATATGACAGCTTCTTTTATGACACTAAAAGGGACCGTAGACTGCAGCGCAACAGCGTTAATTACCGTCTTTGCTTCCATGTCTGCTACACAGGTTATATTTAGACTTTTTATGACACTGCTGGTTGACAATACACAGTTTATATTGAGGGGGAAGTTACAGTGTGTGAAGAGTGAGTTGCTCAGTCAGCAGAATAATGTTGAGTAACCAAAGAAAGGGCGGAGACGCACTAATGGTACCGTCTTGTAAACCTGCAGCTGATTTGACTATTTCCTCCTGCAAAGACATAATTTTGTTCCAGTGGTTGTGTCATAATGACCATCCAGTGGGTGAACATTGATCTTTTATATGGAGCTATTTGTATTAAAATGATCAAAATTCTTATCCTAAAGAGTTTATTCCAAAATACTAAGTTTTTAAAAGTCAAAGAACAATTCAACATTTATCGGAAATACACTTTTTTGCTTTTGATCATTGTTGCCATCTTTCTCGCTAGATTTAGCGACTTACAGACCCCTCTTGACAATTTTCTAATTTAGTACCTTATTCAGTACATCTGGGAGAAGGCAAAAAATATATTATATTTAATTTCATGCATGCTGTTGAGCGTAATCACAGTCCACAGCACAGGTTTTTTCTCTTTGGTGTCGAGTGAGCCTTTGCACCAAGCGAGGCTAGCTGCTTCATTGCTAAGCTATGCTAAAAATCCGTTTTGGCTCTTGCTCGATAGTTGGCGCACGCACAAGAGAGTGGTATCGGTCTTCACTAACTCTCAGAGAAATGTTTAACTGCACAATAAAAGATTGGGAGCATTTCTATTGCTTTCTGATGGCTCAAAGGCTGAGCCGGCAGCTCCTAGCTAACAGTGCTAACACCCTAATATATTCTTAAATAGCCAACAGTTGTTTGCTTCTATATCAATGCTCTGAACATCAAATTTAAGACCTTAAAATATGCAATAATGTATTTGCTGCTTTGTCACAAACCATATCAGGAAGTTGAATATGCTAAAAAAACATCCTGATGCCATCAGATGACACAGTGTTATTGTTTGCATGAATGTACCAGAGAAAGAGACCCACACAGAGACAGATAGCAGTCTGTTTTTAAATCTTGTGAATCATTTGTTGGGTAATTCCTCTCTCTGCTAAGAATAGCGCCTTTAGCCGGCTGGCAGGCAGCGTGCTGGTGGTGAGCGGTGTGCCGAGAGGCTGGAGGTGGTCGGCGAGCGGCTCAGCGTTGGTCTCTGAGGTCCAGGCTGATTCCCACAGTTCCTTCTACTTGGCTGCAAGGCTTGTTTCGATGGGCGTGCTTTCTATTTTGACGGTTCTCTGAAAAAGCCCAAAGACAAACAAAGGGAACGGCTGGAGTCTAATTTACAACAGCCAGGGTTATATCTACGGTTTCTCGCGCGAGGAAACCACATAAAAGTGGAAGAAGAATCCCACTTTGGACTTTTAGGCTTATCGTGTCTTGGCTTCAGCCCAGTCAGTCACCTCCCAGTGACCTCCTGCTCTCCTGAAGAAACCCAGCATGGCTGCCAGCAGACAAATTACTCCTCCAGTTAGAAGTCAGCATCCTGAGCCATAACCCATTTTAACCGTCTTCCCTCGTCCTCTTTCTGTCGTGTCCACATTTCTGTTTAATCCGGCGCTTTAAAACAACGAGTGTTACTTTATACTCGTGCAATATTGCACAGCTGCGCGGCGATAAATTATTTTCACTATACGACGATGCACAGGTTTGGTTTTGGAGGAATTGTGTGTTTAAAATGAGCGGTTGATAAATCAGTTGTCTGAGCTGTTGGAGTTTATTCTCTGCAGTGGGATATACAAAGTGATGCAGAGCAGAGCCACTGAAACGCTGTAAAACAGGGTCAATGCACAGCGATTGATCAACAAAACAGCACTCTTTGTAGTCGTTTTTAGATTCTTTACACATGTACGAATCATCAGTGCAATGTCCAACGGCAAAAAAAGCAAAAAAAGAATCACTTTAGCATCATATATTGTATTCAAAATGACAATCTGCAAGGTTAGGAGAGAAAACATGTGTTTTTAGATTTTCTTCACCTAAGCTTAGGGCAACAGATTTAAAAATGGGAACACAGTTTGTGCTGTTACATCTGATACGCCAGTGGTTGTAAACAGAGCTAAATATATCCAGATGTGCAGCCACTTAAAATGTAGATATGATACAATCTCAAATTCACAAACACCGATAAATATCTCTATGTCGTACACGTGATCGCAGATTTTCCAGAATGGTCTGCTTTGTGTCTTTTATCTGTGCTCTCAACGCAGATTTGTCCCGTCAGAGGATATCTTGTTCTTTTGAAGCCTGATTTATATGTAGGAATTGGTCCAATTTGTTCTCATCTAAACAGCATATGACAGCTTTTCAACTGGGATAAACCACACTGAAGCATCAGGATATTCATAACTGATCCACATCTGAGGAGAAACATACCACCAAGTATTCAAAATATGTCTTTATTTAACATGTTTTAGAGAATCTTCCAGTCCAGAGTGCATAAATATACAGTATGTGGTTTTTATTCAGATTGTGGTACCCTCTGCTTTGTATCTAGATCTCATAATGAGTTTCACATGTAGTGGAGGACATCATCTTCTATTCTCTTATCTTAACTCGCAGTATTGCAAAAACTTTGTTACGCTTGGCTGAGGTGGAAGTTGGTGAGTCGATAAAAGCGAAATGTGACAAAGTGCAGAGAAAACAGGCTCCGTGAATAAATCATGGCGCACATGAAGCAACTTAAACGTCCACTGGAGAGACTAAAAATGAGGGCAGACAAAAACATCTCATCTGTGTGGAGCAACGAGGAGACGTTCTTTATATTAATACTTCAAAGAGACATAACAGGCATAAAGTTTTCTCCTTTGTTTTAAATGTTTAAGATTTACCAAACTCCTAATATTAACATAAAATGGAAAGATGCACGGACTTCGCCAATTTTTTGTAAATTCAGATAGAAAACTTTCTTTGCTCAATCTTTACTTACCCTGAGAGCTCAACGCACTGCACATTAAGAAAACACATGCAAATATCCAAAAACACAAGCAAATGAAGAATCAATTTCACCATTTTGACAACACCAGTGTATTTTTTATGTTTTGATTCTTACATTCTAGAAGCATTTAGAAAATAAACGCTGCAACAAGCTCATAACACAACGGAAACTGTTTCCAGGGGACACTAAAAAGTGATGCACACGTCTGTGACACGCTTTTTGATGCTGTTTTTGGATTATTAAGTTATTTAAGTCGGCAGTAGTGGTGGAAAAGTACTTTAAATTTAAGATTTTTTGACTTATAACATTCTGATAGCTGAATCATGTGATCACAGTGTCAAAAAGCAGACTTCAATATCTTCATAAGCCACAAACTGTAGCAACAACAAGCGTGTCCCAGCCATGTGCATCACTTTTTCTTAATACTGCAAGTGTAGTCACATTATGTATGTACTATTGCATGCAGTATGCATTGAATTGGGACATTGTGGGTCAGAAAAGCATGCTGGCTTACACACTGCAAAAAAATTCTGGCAAACTAAATAGTATGGTAGTATGGGTATTGGAACGCAAAGGATTCTTTTTTTCATTTGCATTTATTTTATTTTATTTGGAGTGCATTGAGCTCTCAGGGTAACTGTACATTTTTCAGCCCTAACATTGGGTATTGTTTAAAATGTTTCAGTACTAGTGCATTTTCATTGAGTGAGTTTCGGTATTGATATCAAAACAATAAGACCTTTCTTTGATTCCTCACTATGAGAAATATAAACATGGTTTTCTACCAAAAACTTTTCCTTATATTCCACAAAAGAAGCCAAATTTAGAAAAAGATAAATGTTGTCTAAACATGCAGGGCTTTGCCTAAATAGTTGTTAAATTGGTTAAAAATTGGTTAAATTGTGATTTAATCTGTAAATGAGAAGTCAACAAGACAAAATAAATGGTTATCTATCCTGACATTTAATGCCAGCAATAATAATATTGACAGTTTTTGATACTTGGTGTTGCAGAAATATTTCAGTTGCTACCAAAAAACGGTATTGAAGTTTTTTACTAAACTCTAGCACTCAACTACTCCTTCCACTCAGCACTTACGGTGTGAATAGAACATGAATTACACTTTTAAATACGTGTTGGGGTCACATCAACATGTCGCCGTTCCCACACGTTCATGAAGCGTTCACTGTTCTGTCCTTCTAAGGGTTAATGCGGGAAGCCAAAAAGCTGATCTCCAAACCTACTTTGCATAATTGCAGCGGACAGATTATGAATAATTCACCCCCTCAAACTCGGAGTTAAACACTGCAGAGTCTCAAACACGCTAACAATATCTCCTTTATTTACTCTCACTCTTTCTAACCCGTGTGATCAAGTAGTTCACCAACTTTGTTTCGATGAATCACGGGAGAAAACACAGAACATGAGGAGCCGAGACGGTTTGTTTATGAACCGAAAACACTGTTTTTATCCGTTTCCATAAACCGTCCTCTGCCGTGCTGGAGGCTTTTTCTTGCAATCCTAGAGCATCTGATTGTTATTTGGGTCTCATTGTAGTGTTATCTTGATAGAAAACACTGTAGCGGGGCCCAAAGGCTCTATAAAGAAACCAAGAGAGGTCTAAATTGAGACTGGGACTGACATCGGTCGCGACGTCGGCGAGAAGGCTGTAATCAGAGCTGGCTTTGTGTAGACAGTCGGATCATCCTTCGCTCATTTAAAAAAAACATTCTGGCACAACGTCAGAGCTGCAGGCTTGAACACAATAGGACGACTTGACTGTCTGCTGTAGTTAATGTAAGACATCTCAGCTTATGAAATGATTGTCATGTTCAACTTCAGTATTCGTTAAAGCAACAACGGTCTGCTCAGTAGTCGTGAACATGATCAACCCTTTGTTGAAAAGGGTTTTGTTCATGTCAACGTTGGAATTGTATGTTTCTGCAAACTACGGATACGTTAAATGTCTATGTTTTTGTATTTGATCAGAGAAGGTGACGTGGTCTATCGAGTGGCAGTTATTGAAAGTTAAGCGGTATAATAAAGAGCCTGAAATCTGGCGGGAGGGTCAAACAAACACAGGACCGGTGTTTGTGTCCAGTGAGAAACCAAAAGTAGAAGTTGATTTTACACTTGTTACCTAACATAAGTCTGCTTATTTATTTGCGATAGTTATGGTTACGTGACATACAACGGTTCATATGTTATTTCACGAAAACGCACTCCCCCTTTTTTGTGCGATTTCTAACCAAAGCCAGCAACACGTGCCGATTTTTCGCTTGTTACATACATTAAGTCTTTACAAAACAAACTTCCATCTCCACAGAAAACTAGGTAAGGTTTAGGAAAAGATTGTTGTTTGTGTTAAAATTGTTTCACTTCCTGGGTTCATGATTACGTGGATAACATAAAAAATAAAATTGTCATATATCTACACATGCAGGATGAGACCAGTCTGACAAAGTAGTTTTGTTGCCTAAAGCGAATAAATCCTTTCACACCATTAACCACGTGTCATTGTGCATCTGAAGGCTGATATCCAACGTATTTATGAAACTTATTTTTGATTCAGAAAATGTTTTTGTATCATGAATGCTAATGTTGCTGATATATAGACTTAATATATCAGTGTTGCTTTTAGCTTGTTTTGCTGCTCTAAAGTAGCCAAAAACTAAAAAAATCAATAGTATGGATTTAATGTTATAGCCAAAATGAACACTCTCTGTGGAAGGACTTCAGACATTCTGCTGTATCAACATCACAAACCAGGCTGCAGGTAGATTAGGACACATTTACACTTTAAGATACTGTTCTTTAATGTATATTGTGAAAATGTGCAAAATGTTATTGTGTTATTGTTATTTCAAAAAGGTAAATAAAGGACTTTAGGAGACTTTCACTCTGTTGTAATTCATAGCAGAAAAGAGTGATTGTTGTCGTAAACTCCATCTTACGATATCATTATTTTAATTCTGTGTTATATCTGTTTTGCGTCCACCATTTTTCAACTGTGATGGACAAAGAAGTTGGCCGCAGCGCTGACAAAACCCTGATTTAAGGCTCGTATATAAAAGTAGATGGACCGTGTTATTATGGGAGCATCGCTGGGCCTCAAAATGAACGGGTACAAGATGTGTCAAAGCGGTGACATCCACCACGGCCTTTTTTCTTTTTCTTTCTTGACTTCCCAACATATTTCTAGATTACCAATAATCCTATATTTCTCCCCTTTTTACAGGACTATATTTATTCTCCCTCCAGAGGGCAGTGTTTGAGAGAAAGAGCCTCCATCTGTCATCACATCATCACTGATCATCAGTCCACAGAGTGTTACTCAAACTAGAATAGTTAATGTTAAACATCGGATGAATTCAAATCAATCATGTCACATGTGAGTATCTTATTGCAGGAGGAAGGAGGAGTTGATGGAGGCGTAAAAAGATTGAGAAAGAGAGACAGATTAATTAACACGAGGAGTTAATGATTAACTTGTGTACGGACTTGTTTCGGTGTCACAGAGCGAGATGAGGAGGCTCAGGAGGAGGAACAACATGAGACGGAGGTCCAAAATAAATAATAAAATAAAAAACGCCTCAAGAACGCCTGAATGCTTTTCAGACACGTAATGCTGCGGAAGTCATTAAAGGAGGAGGAGGAGGAGGAGGAGGAGGAGATGCATTTGTACACGTTAGTCCAACAACAACAACATCACAGTGTCTCTGATAGAAGTGTTCTCCTTTTCTCTGTTTTCTTCTCCTTTCACCTCCCTTTTCCCCTCTGTCTCCTCCTCTTTGGTCTCCTTCTCCTCCTGTTATTTATATCTCCTCTCCTTTTCTCTCTGTCTTCTCCTCTAGTCTTATCTCTCATTTCCTCCTCCATCACATCTATTTTTACCTCCTTTTCCTTTCTTCTCCTCTCTCGCTCCTCTCTCTCCTTCCCTCTACTCAATTTTTCTTCTCCTCTCCTTTATTTTTCTCCTCATCCCCCTCTTTCTCCCTCTCCTCTATCTTCGTTTCCTCTCCTCACTTGTCCCCTCTCTATTTCCTCCCCTTCACCTCTATTTTCTCTCCTCTCCTGCTCCTCACCTTTCTCCTGTCTCACCCCGTCTCCTCTCCTCTATTTGCTTCTCCCCTCTTCTCCCTGCTTCTATTTCATTTTCTTATTCTCTCCTCAGTTCTCCTTTCTCCTCTCTTCTTTTTGTCTCCTCTTACCTCTCATTTCTCTTCCTCTCTCCTCCTTCCATTTCACCTCCACCTTCCTTTCCTCTCTTTCTCCGCCTCTTCCTCCTCCTCTTACTCTTCCACCTTTCCCATTCTCCTCACCTCCTTTCCTCTCCCCTCTTTCTCCATCTCCTCTATGTTCTTCTCCCCTCTCTTCCTCTCTATGACCTCCTCTTCCTCCTTTACCCCTCTCCTCATCTCCTTTCCTTTCCCCTCTTTCTTCATCTCTTTTTTTCTCTGTCTCCTCTTCTCCTCTCTTTCCATCTCACTATTTCTTCCTCCTCTTCCTCATTTCTGCCTCTCCTCTTCCCTCACTCCCCCCATGACCTCATCTTCCCCCTTTCCCTCTTCTCCTCTCTTTTTATCTCCCTTCTTTCTCGCTCTCTTCTATTTTCTTTCCCCTTCCTCTCCCCTCACCATCTCTCGATTTCCTCCTCTCTCTCTTCTCCCTCTCCACTTCTCATCTCTTTTTCTCCAACCTCTTTTTCCCTCCTCTCTATTTCCTTCTCCCTCTCTCTCTCCTCCCTTTCGCACGCATCCCTCTCCTCTCCCCCCTCATTTCCGTCCCCCCTTTCTCCTTCTCATCTCCTCCTCTCCTCTCACTTTCCATATCTATCTTTATTTTATCCATCAACCATTTCCTCCCCTCTCTCTCTTCTTTCTCCCTCTCCTCCCTTTCCCTCTCCTCTCCCCCTTTCATTTCCTCCCCCTTTCTCCTTCTCATTTCCTCCTCTCACTTTCCATATCTCTTTATTTTATCCATCAACCATTTCCTCCTCTCTCTCCTTTCTCCCTTTCCTCTATTTTCTTCTCCCACTCTCCCTCTCCTCTCTCTCCTCCCTTTCCCTCTCCTCTCCCCCTCTCCTCTCACTTTCCATATCTCTTTATTTTATCCATCAACCAACCATTTCCTCCTCTCTCTCCTTTCTCCCTTTCCCTCTCCCCCTTTCATTTCCGTCCCCCCTTTCTCCTTCTCATCTCCTCCTCTCCTCTCACTTTCCATATCTATCTTTATTTTATCCATCAACCATTTCCTCCTCTCTCTCTCCTTTCCTCTATTTTCTTCTCCCACTCTCTCTCCCACTCTCTCTCTCTCTCTCTCTCTCTCTCTCTCTCTCTCTCTCTCTCTCTCTCTCCCCCCTCCTAGTTTCTCAATGAATCTCTCCCCAGGTTCGACCCCTCCCACTCCTCTTGAGCGCTTTAATTGTCAGCTTTGAGGAGAACTTGCTTTAAATACCGTGAGCGCCTCACATCGGGTGGATCTGACCAACTTGTCTCTCTCTCTCTCTCTCTGTCTGTCTCTCTGTCTCTCTGTCTCTCTCTGTCTCGCGTGTTTGCTATACATCTATATATTTGCTATCTTGTCTTCCTCGGAGCGAGCAGCATGCAGGTGTCCGGCTCTCTCCTCCTCTGCAGCGCGGTTCTGCTCGCACTGCTGCAGGGATGCTGCTCCGCTGTGAAGGGATGGAGGCTACTGAAGAACGACGCCACGGAGGTTTTACCGGAGTACACGGGGAACAGCAGGACTCCTCCCGAGGCCACACTGCACGAGTCCAACAGTAACAACAACAACAACAACAACAATAATAACAATAACAGCAACAGCATGAACAACAGGGCGAAAACCGGAGGAAGGACCGCAAACACTGTCTCCTACAGTAAGTTCTCTTTTAAGTTCACCTGATTGGTGCAATAATGAAATAAGTATCCAGCACAAACTTTACAATCTAAAAAAAATATATATTAAAAGTGAGGAAAATGACGTGCAAAAATACATGTCAAATGATGTGTTTAGACAAAGTGCGCGAGAGCATTAAAATATGTCATCTTTTTTATTATGTTAATCAATTAATTCACTTGTAGTAATATAAGTGTAGAAATAATAACTCTATACTTAAGTTTATGGTCTTTTTTTTTATTAATACAAATTTTCTTTTTTTTTAGATTAAATGAACAGATTTCAGTATTTGTGTGAATTGTGTGCTCAGACTGTCAGAAAATGATCTTTATTTAATGCCTGAAAATGTGAAGTTAAATTAGACAATTTATTTGTCATTATTACATTTAAATGACTAAATGGTATGATTAGACTTGATCCACCTTTTTTATTTATTTTTTTACATCTCTTAGAATTAAATCTTGTAGAATCAGTGTATTGGTGAAATCTAAATTGTCCAAATGGATCTGACTTTTAAAAGAACAGCCCAAAGACCACCTGCCCTCCCTGATCAAGAGCAGCTCTTCTGTGTGGGAAGAGTGTTTTCTTGCTTAATCCTGCCAGAGAGGAGGGTGGTGAGAGCGGCACAGACGCACATTCTTGTGGTGTTTTATTCCCCCAAACACACACCATCTGAAGTGGAACATTCACACAGACATCGGGGGGCTTTTTTCACGTTGTCTTCCAGCTTATTTCCTTCTCTCTTTATACTATTAGTCAAGCTCTACTTACATCACCATGATTGCAACAACATGTCTCCAAAAAAAAAAACTAGTTTGTTCTTCAGGGGGGGATGTCTTTTTTTTTTTTTTGAATTGCTTTTTAAATGCAACACTGCCTCTGAGAATGATTCCCACCTGTGGCCAGTAAAGGTTGCATGTTCTGAATCGAGCGGTGCATGTAGAGCAATCTCACGCTCGTGGATTCAAGATGGGTGGTGAGGCATTCTCACAGATTAAATGATTGGTTGAATTAGATGAGCATCTGACAACTGGGAGTAAACAGGTCAAGATCTGTTAGTGTAACTGATGAGGATTTAACGACAAATCCACACAAGATGATGATAATGTAATACCTAATCAGCCTATTCTCCTTAAAAGGGGTGGAAAACCACATCCACTTTGTTTGTTTTTATGGATAAACTGCGTATGTGTCGAGGTTCACACGGGGAGACAGAAATCTCCTGGATTATTTTCCTCATCCGACGTCCTGCTCCTGGTCCCTGTGGGGGTCACAGCGGAGGCTTTGACCACGAAACTGGCGTCCCTCCAATCCTCATCTCTCACAGCTCACGCAAACCCCGTGCAGGCTGCAGGCCGCCGCCATTAGTGTGAGGCTGATAGTGGAGATGAGAGCAGGAAATGTAGAGGGGGGGGACTGGATTATAACTAAAGGAACAAGACAAACTGGGATACGGTGGTAACTGGTGCAAACCGCTGCCCAGTGCGTCCTGTAGTTATTGTACACTGCTGTGGTCCCGTCAGCGGCGGCCACAGAATAACACTAGATCAAGTTCTCATGGGGAGAAAAAAAAAAAGGAAGTCACCTCACATAAAACCTTTGTTCAGCCCTTTTTTTGTGTGCAAAGAAAGCCACAGAGGAAAACAGATCCCTCCGTCAGTGTATCATTTCTAAACCAACAGTTTTCTGACGATAACTCATGCATCGGGCTGTTAAAAAGCCAAACACGGGATTACAGGCCGAGCGTGTCGACTGGAGTCCGTCTGGCAGATGTCCAGTTTGTTCAGAACCCCGTACAGTTGTCTTTAAAATAACCAGACAGCTATTTACTCCTCCGTCACCACATTTGTTTCCTGAGGGCCGACGCTGAATGCCAGCTTTTCCTTCCAGCCTCCCCAAAAAACCTCCATTAAGTTTGATTGAGCTGTTTAATGGCCCTCTGGTCTGGATTTGCTATCAGCTGATTGCTGCCAGCTGGATCTCTCCGTCGAGGCCCCGTCGTCCGCTAATGATCGGACCATGAATCAAACTCAGAAACTCTGATATGATCTCTACACATCTTTGTTTAAACGCACAAATTGTTGCGTTAAGTTGCATTCATGAAAAGTGCATTTTTCGGCTGCACTTCTGTGTCTGCCGTCTAATCTGCAGCATTGAGGCCCTTTAAAAGTGTTTGTCTTTGGCTGCAAGGCACCAAATGTAACCGTGATGTTCTGCTCTTCAACCCAGGTGCCGCTGAGCTGAGCTGCAGGGAGTTGCGCTCCACCCGCTACATCACCGATGGGTCCTGCCGCAGCGCCAAGCCGGTGAAGGAGCTGGTGTGCTCGGGCCAGTGCATGCCCGCGCACCTCATGCCCAACTCCATCGGCCGCGGCAAGTGGTGGAGGGGCAGCACCTCGGACTACCGCTGCATCCCGGCCCACTCCCGGTCGAGGAGGGTCCAGCTTCATTGTCCCAGCGGCAACACCCGGACTTACAAAATCCGCGTGGTCACCTCCTGCAAGTGCAAGCGCTTCAGGCCCCACCACAACCAATCGGAGGCCAAGGAGGTCCCGAAGACACAACGCGGCAGGAAGCACAGCCGCTTGTCTCAAGACCGGAGCAAGAACAACACGCCGACACTGGCGGGCAACTCGTACTGACGCTCCTCTTCAGCACGCACGCACACACACACACACACACACACACACACAGAATCCTCCCACAACACACCGACCAACTGATCTCCTTCAAATAGGGAGGAGATGGTAAAGAAATATCAAAGAGAGTGAAATCATAAGCTAATTGCTGGGCTGGTTTTTTAAGTCACCAGTCTTTGTGTTTTTTCAGCATATTTGTGAACTCTGCTGCTTATTTGCATGAGAAAAGGAGTCAGGGGCCAAGGAGCCTTTCGCCAACAGCTGCGACCGGTCCGGAGATGTAGCACCAATGTTGGATAATGTCTGATCACCCCAACAGCTCGGTTCCTCCGCCTCCACTCAGAACAGCTTCCATTTAACGAGAAGTCTTCCCGCGAGGCTTTCGAAGCCCATCTGTGCAAACATCCAGCGGATGCAGAGCTGCACTGCCGTGTTTTTTAAAAGCTGAAAAGGTGCATCTTCGCTCCAGAGTGGTTGTAATCCATCTCCGTTTGGTTATATGTGTGTGTGTGTGTGTGTGTGTGTGTGTGTGTGTGTGTGTGTGTGTGTGTGTGTGTGTGTGTGTGTGTGTGTGTGTGTGTGTGTGTGGAGGAGATGGTGGCAGCTCTGGGGGCTCTGACGGTGGGATGTTGACAGGTTTTTTCGAGGAGGTCCTGGTTCTGGGAAGCTCACTAAAGGCCTCACTCTTCAGGACAACCCTCTCAGCCACAACCAGGTCTGACAGTTACAGTAGACTCCTTTCCCACGACTAGATACTAAAGAGTCATGAGATGCAGATGAGAGGAAGAGAAAGCAGTTTCTTTTTGACACCACAGGGGCACTGGGCATTCCTGTGACTCCTCTTAATTGCTAAATGAGCTCATTCCTGTGTTATTTGAGTCGTAAAAAGCCATTTCCTCTAGACGTAGCTGGTTCCTGTTTGTTGGAATCACACACACAGACCCCCAAAATAAATAAATAATACAGTGCACATGTGTGTGGGAGGCATCAGAAAGTGGAGCGTGGTTGTGTTTGATACCTAAGGGGCAGGGAGCGCTTTCTCCAGAACGCCCACAAACCGGAAAGATCTTTAGTAACGGGGACAAATGAGGCAGCAATCGACCGCCTGCAGCCAAAATCCACCCGTTTTGCTCTCTGCTCCCATTCTGTAAATAGCCCAAACAGGAAAGATAGGAACACAAATAACCTAATGGAAACAATAATTGTATCATTGACTGGACCGATAAGATCTGGGCCCCCGTGTGCGTCACTGCAGACAACACAGAGACAGTTTCATGAAGAATACTCACCACGTTTCCACATATTGTCAGACGTTTTTTTTTCCATTCATTTTTCTGTCTAAACTGTTCTGACAATGTTTGCTCGTTTTCCCTGATTGTGTGTATGTGTGTGTGTTTTTTATTAAATAGCAACTGGAAGGGGTTTGTCTTGTAAGCGGAGGAGCTGTGATTGTACATATCAAACCGGAGGGAGGGCTGTTTTTTCTACAGACACAAAAGAAGGACTGTTATAAAAGAATGAACTGCATATTTATTTTTTATTTCCACATTTAAATTATTTATGCAACCTTTTTTGTAGTAAATGATAGCCATTATTGTCATATAGTATGATAGAGAGACGTTGGAGATGAAATACTGTACAGTACATGAATAAAGTAAAGGAAGATATATTTGAAAGAGCCGGCGTATTTGTTATCTTTCTTATTTAAACTTGTTGCAAAATACACTTTACTTTGATCCCCTCATTTTGCATTAGTAAGTAGTATATAAATATATTATAAATGGGTTATGACACACTAGTTGTAAGCAGATATAAGTTATTAATAGTGTGTAATAACTCTTTCTGTGGGCACCTGTAAATCTACTTTACTTGTTTATTTCCATTTTATGCTACTTTATACGACTGCTCCGCTACATATTGGAGGCAAATATTATATTTTTTCAACAACTTTCTTTACTTACTTTGCATATTCAGATTATTAATACAACATTTTATTAACAAATAAATGATGTTGCATTTCTGTTGATTAACCTGAAAGTATATAAAATAATAAAAAATGAGACCCGCTTTTACCAGCTGCAACATCATGGTGCACATTAATGCATAAATTATTATATTCCAATATATAATATACAGGATTCTGAAATGGCCCATTCGGCAAAATTAGCCCTTTTGGTTCTTTGAATGCAAATACTTTTGAGCTTTTACAAATGCAGGACTTTTACTAGTATCAGAGTATTTCTGTGGCATTGCTACTTCTAATTTAAGACACAAGTACTTCTAACAATACTGCCCATGAGTAGAGGATGCTGTATTATTACTATAGGAAGTAAAACTGTTGTAATAATATAAAATATGTCTTCATCGTTGGCATATACTGAATAAGAACTTTATAGTTGATTACAACTTCATCATAGTGTTATATTGAATGTTTTATTAATTGTTTATATATGCTTATAGTGCTGAATATGGGGTTAAAGTAAAGTGTATTTGTACGTGCATTATTTGGGATGTCTGTTTGACGTCTGTGCAAAGAAATTCAGCCAATTAGAAAGATGGGTGTCTGCACTGTGTCTGCACTGCTTTGCAAAAGACGAAGAAGAAGACGAGGAATCTTTGGTCTTGAGATTTCCAGCGTTTCTTTGTTTATGAGGGTGGATAAGAGCCACTGTCATCTTTCCTCTCCGCCTCTCCTCCCTCGTGGCTTCAGGCTTCGATAGACTGTGAGACTGAGAGCTCTGTGGATGCTTGTCATATCTGGAGTGCACCTTGCCAGCAGAAAGACCAGAACTCGCTGCAGGCCAACGAGAGTTATGCAATCCAGACATCGAAAAATGAACCAGACGAAAAAAAGAGGTGTTTACGCTGAGTTTTATCTGCAAATGTTATTTTTAATTACCGGGACAAGAGCTCCCTTCGAGCGTCAAATAAACTCGCACATAAACACAAAACAGGAAAATCACTGTGGCAACTGTGGTGGAGAGCTCGTCCCTCATCGTGTCAATGGAGAACGGTAGATATTAAGTTTCACTACATCACCAGTAATGTGCAGTCATTATGTCATTTTCAACCCCTGTTTTCCAAGAGAGAACAGACATGCCGTGCTTTAACTCAGACAACAAGCATGGAGGAAGCTTCCCATGAAAAGTCAAGAACACGTACTTAAGAGCAGTACGTGAACGGTACCTTTATACATCGATGCTGACAAAGCATCTGCCGCGTGTTAACCGTGTGCACACAACAAACGACCTGCAGGTGACCCCTCGTGGATCTCGGGAGGTGCACGAGAAGTCAGGGATGATCCATTATTCTCGGCGTATGCAGCAAGTCTAAGACACTTTGCTGTGTCATCGATTAAGTTTTGGAATACCAGGTGCAGAAATCCCAGAGGATCTCTGCTCCGATACACCAGTGTGTTCTCAAACAGTTCCTGGTTGACCCATGGCCTCTATGAGGATTATTTGTAGAACTGACACACTGACCACAATAAATGATAAATGGCGTCCAAATGTTGGAGAAGAAATTATGTGATTGCACCGTAGGAAAGGAATAACACCTGTTTATCTAGCTGGACCAGTGGTGAAATTAAAGAAAATTTACTCAAATACAAATTGAATGTACTTTACTTGAATATGTCAATTTTATGCAACATTATACTTCCTACTGTATTACATAAAATCTTTAGTAAGCCTTTTTTGATCAGCTGGAAAATGCATCGTCACAAAGCTGAAAACGTGGCTGTTTGTCTTTTTAGAGATACGTGGATGTCACAGGACAGCGACGCTACAAAGAAATGATAATCTTATAGAAAATGATGCATTGCTGCCGATTAAACTAGCAAAGATGATATAAAGGAGTTCAAATGCAACATACAAATTTATGCAGCAGTAGTATACATTCAGAAAACATCATATTTAATTAAAACACCGACTGAGTATTTTTACTTTGCTAATTACAAACTTATACTTCAGTAAGGTTTTTTAATGCAGGACTCTTACCTATAGTGGAGTATTTTCACAGAGTGGTATTTCTCAGGTCCGTCATGAACAATTTTGGGCACGAGCAGATATTTTAGCTGGTGCCTGTTGCCTCCCAGCCAATCGTTGTTTTGAAACTGCATATGATTTGAGTTGAAGCTCTGCAGATCCAGCCCCGTATCCTATAAATGACATTCCCATACAATGAAAATGCATTGTGAATTACGTTCCGAAGGGAAAATTTGCTTTTCACATACCTCAAATTAACTTGAAATGAGGTAGGGGTTCTGGAATGGTTTAAAAAAACTTTTTTTCCCCCAAGGAGACCACTGTCTGTGTCCATGTGAACTAACTAACTTTGATGCTTTTTTGTTTCTGCTTTTTTTTACATTTACGAGTTTTAAACTGCGACCGTTATTCAAGAAAAATAAGTTTTCCTCGAAACGTAAATAGAGATGAAGTTCAGTTGTATGTGAATCATCATTTTGTAGGAGACATTGTTGGTATATGACACTTATAAGAAAAACCCAGGACCTATTTAATTGGCTACATAGTTATATTGTTGTGTTTTTTTATATATATATTTCAAATAGTATTAGTAAGAAAATGTAACTTTTTTTCCCTTCACTTATTTGGGTTGAACAGACCTTTAGTCAAAGTGTTTATGGACTTCATCTTTCAACTCACAATTCATCAAGATAATCACTGTTTCCCAACAAAGCTTTAATCTCTCAGTGCAGAGAGAATCTCCTTCTCGCCACGTCCTCTGAATAAAAATAAATAAATACCTACGTGGAATAAAATGTTCCTCACAAATGCATGTTTCCGATTTCCCTCCTTTGAACTCCCATAATGGAACGGTGAGATATCTAATTTCAGTTTTGTGCAGTGCAAGCTTATTGTTTAGTGCACAGCCAACAGAGTTCTCTAGAAGGCGGCCAATTGTCAGCTTAAACACTGTCAACACAGACCTAACTGATGTTCAGCCAAATGCAGAGGAGACAGTCAAGTTAAATAGACTGTATATCATCTGCAAATAAAGAGTCATCCCTCACTGATGTGTGTTTCTATGTTGACTGCGGGGAAAAAAAACCACCAGTGGAAACTGACTTGAGGTGACATTCATAGCATGTGAAGCTCTTTCTCTCACCTGCCAAAAACTAACCCCTATAAAAAGACTTAAAAGTGTCGTGTTTCTGGTCAGCAGTCCAATTGCCTAACACCGCTGTAGGTTGTCCAAGACGTTTACTGAGACGGAGACTATTTACTGAACTTAATAGCACACGTAATTTTCAGACATAAATGCCCCCCCTCCCCCTTTGAAGCAAACTTTTCCAGGAGCGGATATTATTGCTCAAGTCAAACACATGTGGAGGATGACGGATGTAGTCGGAGACGGATGTTTGCGCTCCTCCAACCACTCCCTTTATCAGGCTGTGAGTGCTAATAGCCTCGGAAACAAATGGAAACCAGAGATGTCTGGGCGGCCTAAAGGAGAGAGAAAAGCGGAAAAAAGTCAAACTAACTTTGTGTTCCTCTGACGGAGCTGGCTTTGTGGAAGGTGGGCAGTGTTTTCCTGCAGGCTGAGAGTTTAATCCAGCAGAACAAGGGAGAAGCTGGCGTGGAAACAGAGGCGAGACCAAAGATCTAACGTTAACTCCATCCAGACTGCAGCTTAATGAGAGATTCTCTACGATGAATCAGACTCTCTCTGCATCATTAAGAAGATAAAGGAGCAAAAGTGACACTTTTTTTTCCAAGAGATGGACAGTAGCTTCCTCTCGGGTCAGGTGGCTTCCACCGAGCCGTGTAAGCCTCGCTCTCTCAGCCGAGGCCAGGCGCGCGGAGCGGCGAGCCAACCACATGTGCTCGGGACAACAGGAGGTTCGGAGGATGTGAAGCAGGGCTGTCAACAAACAAAAAAAACGACCGCAGCAAAGCCCCAAGGTTGTGGAGGCAGAATGCATTTCCTTTGCCTTAATCATCACCTTATGGACTGAAACATATAAGATATTTCAGTTCTGGAATAAATAAAAAAAGATAACTTGTGTGTTTTGCTTGTGGTTACTTTGGAATTATACTTTTCTAGAGGCTTAAAAACAGATGATGAATCGGTGTAACTGCTGATTCACTTTGCGGTGTTTGTGTATGAGACTGAGGGGGGCCACGTAAAGGCCAAATCAAACACATGCGGTATCAAGAGTTTACACAAACCCTCACTCGGTAATTAAGCTTGAGGTCATTGGAACCGACGACTCAAGGAAAGCTGACATCAGCAAGGTCAGTTCGTCCGCACACAAAAGCAATTAAAACGTCTGTTTACGTTTGATGTGTTGTGAAATTTCAGAGTGAAACTGCAAATCTTAGAAGGTTGTGCAGAAATATATATATATACAGAGAGAGTGAGAGCCTTCTGGGTTCTGTTCCAAAAGTAAGACAACATCATTCAAGAACCAATTGACATTTATAACAACACTTGTAACACCCCAAATAAAAATCCAGCCTTGGAACGGAGCCTTTCTCAACAGTTTGTCAAGTGGCTCTCTTGATATGTCGAGATAAAGATGGTTGTTTTTGGAAAGTCAATCTAATAATGCGGTTTACTTAATCTTTTTGCTGCCTTTTTAACAAACATCTTTCCCGTAAGTCAAAGGAGGCGAATGATCCGGGTCAGCTGAGATGTTTTCTGTAAAAACAGCCGAACTCAGAGGAGCAAATGCTTTAAACGTTTTTTGATAGCACAGATTACAGCTGAGACAACAACGTCATGGTCCTCAGGTTTTTATGTTATAGTTTGTTTTCTGTTTTAGTTTAAAAGTCCTCTCCCCTTGTGTCTTTCCTGCCTTTGTTTGTTTCCCTCCTGTGTGATCCTCCTTTATTAGTTTAACCTGTCCCTCGTTATCTCCCTCCTTTCCTTGTGGATTTCATCATTTTGTAAGTTTGTCTTTGTTGATTAGTTGCTGTTCAGTTTTGTTTTACCGTTACCTGCCAGCTGGACCTCCATTTTTTTACCTACAGTTTTTCTTTATTAAAGTATCTTCATCATATACGAGTCTGCATTTATCTGCCTAATCTGCTTCATCAGCCACAAAAACTAAAAAAACAGTGTTCACAAAGGTTTACATTTCTAACAGTTAGTGCTTTTAGTGAATGCCATTTTGTTAAACCTGCAGATACATATCGTTACTATTTTAACAATAATGATACAGATACGTTTAATTTCTTAAATGGAAAAGAAAAATTACACTCAAGGCAATTCACATGAAACGCACCAGCCATTAATCAAAAATGTATTACAAAAGCTGCTAGCTGTAGTCGCTTCATGTCATCCAAACAGACGTAAATAATTAGCCGAAAATTGCTAAAAGCTACAGAGAGCTGCAGATTTGGAAGCTGAGTCTCAGCGAGGTTGGCAGACTTCTTTCTCTGGCCAGGGAGACATTAGGCAATAGCTGTTTGCTGCTATATTAATCTTCTGAATATCAAATGTAGCATCTTTAAAACAAAACTGGTTCACACAATAAGACAACGTGTTTTTAAACAAAGGCTGACAGAAGAATAATACAAAAAACATCTTTAAGAAGTTTCAGCAGTCACAACAATTTCCCATCATGCAGTTTGACGTCCACACATGAAAACAGTTTGCTTAAATCCATATAAAATGAGCGGATTCACTTCACTCCTTTATTGTCAACTGGTCATTTTCCAAACACAGTGACCCAGAGCTCCCTCCTTGGGTGGAGCTCAAAATGGCTTTCTGAGTACCGCAATTTTCTGCTTCTCATCATGTCTCAAATATGTCGGTTTTGTTCTGTGGCATCCAGGAGTTCCTATCGGCAGCCATGTCATCTCCAGATGTTTGAGCAAAAACTGGTCCATTTAATGAGTAATGCACAGAGTAGTCTTTTCAATTTCAGCTACATTTTGTACATGTTTATACACCGAACAAATTTACGGTCGCATAAAACTGGTAGTCACCCAGAGCAGTTCTGTAGAGTAAAAATGAGAGCAGTGAACCGTTAAAGCACGCCTTTCCTTTAAGAGCGCACAGCAACAATTAAATCAGCTGCTGAGGAGTGATTTTTTAAACGGGAGTTTTAGAGTGGGTGGTATGGACACGGCAAGTTGGGGATTAAACAGCCCATGAGAAACAGATTTATGATGGGCAGTAGTTGCTCTCTAACCAAAAAACCTCCCCTGGCATTTTGAACAAGCGTGAATCAAACCAATTTTCTCGATGTCATCATCACGAGCCAAAGCGATGCTGATTGTATTAACGTGGCGATGCCAACCAGACCGCGACTCGGGCGATTCGTCCCTCCCTTCTATTCGTAAGTTTCTTGGCCCATTACAGCTGATTCTGAACATGACAAAGCTCTCTGGACAGGAGCGAGTCGATGACGACAGCATCTCTGTCCTGTTTGAATTAAATCCATTTGAATTGCGTAACCACTCGGCACACTGGCTCAGCAGCTGCCCTCAGCTAGAGATGAGGGCTCGAGTCACAAATCTGATGACAAGAGGGTCTGCATTTTTAATGGACTGCACAATAAGTGGCTCTCCAGTCCAGGAATTCCTTTCACACAAAAACAAGTTTTGTTTTTCACATCGTAGGGTACCAGATTAAAAAACACTTCAGTTCAACACAGATCGATAAGTGTTTCATTTTTTAAAGACAAGTCTGACTTTAGACTTGTCTTTAAAAAATCTAAAATAAAGCTCGACTTGGACTTTAACACCATTGATTCGTGGCTTCACAAGGACTTGAGCCTTTTGACTTTTCAGTCTTTTCATTTGGGACTTGAGCTGGGATTTTGGGATTTGTCAGTCTTGATTTGGGCCTAAATTTGGGACTTGTCTTTGGATTTGTCATTCTTGACCTGAGTTAATTTAAGACTTTTCAGCCTTGACTTGGAACTTGTATCGGGACTTGTCTGTCTTGACTTGGGACTTGTCTTTGGAACTGTCAGTCTTGACTTGTGACTTAATTTGGGATTTGTTTTGGGATTTGTCATTCTTGATTTAGGAGTTAATTTAAGACTATTCAGTCTTGTCTTGGGACTTGTCAGTCTTTTCTTGGGACTTGTCTTAGGAACTGTCAGTCCTGACTTGGGAACTGATTTGGGACTCTAGTGCAAAGACCTAAAACCTACTTGTGACTTGCTAAACATCATCTTGGCCCCACCTCTGTGTCTAAAACATCATATCAAGCGTATCTTGAGAAACCACAAACCGCTCAAATCACTGCTATTGCAAAACAGACAGAATGTCCAGCATTGAGAAGTAAACATCGACGTATTCTCCGTCCCAGAACAACAAACTAAAGTTTTTCTTCCCCCCTAAGGGTTCATGACTACTTCCACAGACAGGCCGGTGCCTTCATGCTTGTTTGTATGTTTATGCCATAGCTCTTCAGCTGAGGAGGTTATTTTAGGGCACCAGTGTAGCATTTCAACGCTGCATCATCCAGCCTGAACTTGATAATACTCTTTAACACATACACAGTTATAAACAGCCAGTAAATTCACATTTCTCCCCACATGGAAGCTGTTTTTATTCTCGAGGCACGCTGCTGATTAAACAGGCGTGAGTTTCTTTTTTCCCGCACTTTATTCTGACCCCCTTTTTTGGACCAGCTCAGTGCAATCAGCTCCAAGTGCAGAGGAAATTGCTTCCGTGGGCGCACGACCCCAGGAGAGGCCGAGGCAGATATCTCCACAATCTCCCCAGCTTAGGAGAGTTTAAGATCGGGATCGATTTTGGCTTATCAGATGTCAAAGAGCCTCTGGAGCTGTATGTGTCCCAGTCCTGACCCAGGTTGCAAAAAAAAAAGTCCCTGAATGTGGTCAACAATAATGTCTATATCTAGTTTATTCTTTATTTGATTCTGGGAGGATCCATCAACCCTTATGCCAGTATAGGGTAATATTTTCCTACAGAACTTAGTCTTCAATATTTGTGCTTGTCAGCCCTGACTTTATTTGATGAGCAACATCATAATTGATGTCTGGGCATGAATATCAAATTTGATCTGCTCATAGAGACGCATTTTTCTCAGAGAAATGTGTTGACGTGCAGAGTAGTCGGATACTTGGGGCGTGGGGGCAGGATTATTGATGTTATGACAGCTAGAGCTAATTGTTCATAAAACACTTCTATGAGAAAAGAGTCTCTTTTTTTATGAGTCACAGTCTACCATCTGTCTATCTGCGGAGAACGTTTCCATTTAAAACATTAGGCGTTTGCATCAGGTCCAAATTCTCACCGAGATCAGTGGAAGCCTGGGACGGGACTCCAAAAAAAAAAGAAATACAGACGATGTGTAACTCTCAGCCTTTGACAACGTCTGAGATTCTGCTATCGTTCTGACAATACACTTGTTCAGCCGAATTCACATGCTTAAGTTTCACTGTTGCTCGGAGAGGCCTTGGATACTTTCTTGCCAGTATCTCAGAGCCTTAGTCAGCACATCTGACCCAGCACGGGGCAAAGAGTATGTTCTCTACCTTCCGCCAAAGAGGAATAGACGTGGAGAGAGTTGATTCACACAGCAGATGCCTTTCTTTTTGTGGACAACCGAAAATAGATAATTAAACGCATTAGAAAACCATCCCAGGCTTCTGTGCATGGTGCCTCAATCACCGAATGTTAAAGAAAAAGAAAACCCCAAAGTGTATCGTTCGTTGACTTTGGAGGGGGAATATGCACATCTCTGCACTATTTTGCTTGCAGAAAATTAAGGTTTTTGAATAACAACCGTTCAACGCCAAATGAAATACGACTGCCAGACAGCGAGGCCAAACACCTTCTTGAAAAAAGAAAATGGCTACATCAGTGGGGATGACGGTTTTATGACATGATCGATCATAATTTTGTGGCAACTTGGCGAGAACAAATAATAAATAAATAAAACCCGATTGCTGTTTTGTCAACAGTTAATCACACAGCACAGACGCTGTGTTTTGTGTCTCAGTCGCCATCTGGACGGCGATGAAACACTTATCGATCTGTGTTGAACTGAAGTGTTTTTTAATCTGGTACCCTACGATGTGAAAAACAAAACTTGTTTTTGTGTGAAAGGAATTCCTGGACTGGAGAGCCACTTATTGTGCAGTCCATTAAAAATGCAGACCCTCTTGTAAAGCCTCATTGCAGCCAGCAGTCCAGACCCCCATCAAGGCTCCAGGTCTGAAATGGCTCAGGTCACAGTTTGAGGCACCAACGGGCCACCCGGGACCATCACTCCGCCCATACTGACCAAAAATATGCAGTCACTTCTCAGTCTTGGAGTGTATTTCAGTTTTTTAGAAGAAGTCCTTTCGTTCCAATAAAGAGAAATCTTAACGCAGAACAGCACACGATATTCTAGATGACAGTGCTCTTCCAACTTTGTCCAACATTTTGGATGTTGACAACGTTGAAACTGCACAGAACCCTGACTTTAACTCAGACCAGCGCCTCTGGGATGAACTGGAATGCAGAATGTGAACCCAACATGGGTGAGAACAAGTCCGTGCATCCAAGATATTGACGAAATCTTCACCAGAAGGCAGCAAAATTTCACGAAGATATTGATATATTTTAATGGTATAGTCGTGATTAGAAGTAAATTTGTGAAAGTAAGGTTGCATCATGTTTAAGGTGTCTTGACATTGCTGACCTTTGGGTGGAGAAAGATTCCCAAAATGGTGGAAACTATGATGGCGTGTTAGCTGTGTTGCACCGTCTACTTCTATTAAATCACCTCTATGAATCGTTGGTACAAATATGAACTTAATGCCATATTAGTTAGCGAGCAAATGAGCAAACCTTCATTAGCGAGCTTGTTAGCTTATTTCTGATGTAGATTGAAATTGACAAACATCATATGTGTAATTCAAATGGGATGAAAGAATTAAGCCAATGAGGAAGTGTCTTTAAACGTGCACTCTCTCTACTGTCCAGCAGGGGGCGACTCCTCTGGTTGTATAGAAGTCTATGAGAAAATGACTCTACTTCTCTCTTGATTTATTCCCTCAGTAAACATTGTAAACATGAGTTTATGGTCTCAATCTCTAGTTTCAAGTCTTCTTCAATACAGCATGATGTTCATTTAGTAAATGATGCTCCATTTAGAGTAACTTTGCCGTGACACTTTCTGATGTGACCAGACGAGTGGAGGTTTGAGGCCCATAAATGTAAAATTAGATGTTCAAAAATCACATTTGTGTGGGTGCAACGGTGAGGCGTCCACACACTTTGCCAGCATACATCATTATATTGGAAGCTCTCAATCATAGCAGTGACCCGCTCCTATCAGCCCACTAAGGTCAACAACCCTCCCGGGTCTCTGGTGGATCAGCAGCCCATGAACGACGAGGAACATGATTGGAACAGCAGACCCGCTCAGGAACCTTCTGGTGGTCTGCCTTGCTTCCACCTCTGGAATGTCCATATTACAAACTGCAATCACTTCCCATCTCCAGAAGAACTGTTACAAGTGTGTAGTTCATTTCAATGTCAGATGTCTTTTTTTTTTTCTTCTTTTCTTTTCTTCCCCCCACCATGTAATCGCATTCACTGCGCCGTGTGCGGACAGACGGGGAGAGAGCGCTTTCTGCTCCCATAAATAAGGGCCGAGGTAGGCTCCGGCCTGTTTCATCCATCACCGGGGCTGAAGCTGTGTTTGTAGAGCAGGAGGGAGCGAGGACGAGGGGGGAGCAGATTCATCCATGTTCCCAGCAGCCAACCCCCTGTGGGAACATCCCGCAGCCATTAAACACCTCATGGCAGCCAGGTTAGCTGTAGCGGACCAGCTGAGGCGAAGAGAGAGAGCTGCAGTCCCTCAAGCTCTCCATCCCGTCCCCGTGGACGTGTCAACAGGTTTTTCATTTAAAGTTTTAGTGCACATCTCGGGCACATAAGCCCGCTGATATAGGAGGAAATGGAGGCACATACATCCTCAGACTTACAGAGAGTCACACGGGTGTTAATGTAGGATGTGAGAAACAGCAGAAAAAGGTCCACGCAGCTTTGATTTGTTCACTGTAATAATTGTTTGCATGCAGCAAATTTTGACATTTTTTGGTGTGACATTTATCGCAGCTGAGAATAATAATGATGCTACTTAGGAGGATTACAGCACAGATGATACGACTTTTGATGTTCAAAATGGTGTAAAAAATCAGCTGTTTTGTACTCTGACAGCTTTTGACAACACAATTACTTTTACAACGAGTCAAACGATTTAATCATTCCGCTAATTAGATCAAAACCAGCTCATCTGATAAAAACGTTACACAATCAGCGGTTCTGTTCAGCCACTTTACCCCTTTTTCATCCTTCATGTTGATTGGAATCGTCAGGTCATCGCAGAGTCCTCAGAAACCATGACGATGGCTATTCCTGCGATAAACACAGAGGACTTTTTGGGGGGAGGGGGGTGTCAGCAGGCTGGTGGAACAGAGCAGGTCGGTGCGAGAGCGTCTAACATGCCCTTAGGTCACCCTCGGGAGGGAAACAAGGTGGTTTTTTATGAGGAGGAGTGGAGCGCAGGTGTTGAAACTGACATACTGCACTGTAGATTCCCATGCTTCTTAAATGCACGCATCTGGACTAATAAACCCCCCCCGTTTATTAAGAGATGGCATGACTCAGATATGTGTGTGTGTTTGGTTATCATCACTTATCACTTTATTAAAAAATATATCAAATGAAAAATATAATTACAAGCACAAGAAACAAACACTTAAATTCCCCAGCTTGAGTATTATTTTAACCCCACCCTGTCGTGGGAGTTGTGTCGGGCCGTTTGATCCCACCTTCCCACCCCTGATTAATTAAAGGAGAATGCCGCTGACTCTCGATGTCTCCATGGGTTTCACACAACTATCCCAAAGAGTCAAGTGGGAATCGTTCAGGGAGTCGACGGCATTGTGCTGTTGAGCAAGACTGAAGAGGTGGCGGCTTCCAGCACTCCTTTAAACCGCACTCCACATGCCGGGGATTCCTTCTGACCGCACAACTGGGCAGAGGCAGATGCTTGATTGATGAATAGACTTCGTTAAGTGTGTTTTCTCCATCAAACGACTGCAGCGTCTTTGAACTCTGTGACATTTATTATTGCAGTGATTTTACACTTAATGCATCAGGCGATCGAGTTTTGTAAGAAGCGATAGTTTACACCGGTAAGCAGTGTGTTTATCTCAGATTTCTTTTATCTATTTATCTTAAATCTCTATGAATGTTGAGTGAAGTCAAATTTATTTGTAGAGCATAACAGGAACAATTAAAACAGTATAAACTAGTAAAGAAAATAGAAGGTAAATGTTTGTCTCTTTCGAGCATGCAGTTATAAGTTTGCTGTCATAAATGTTAATAAGTTATTATAAAGACTAATAAACACCAAGCCTGAAGTCATAAATGTTAATGGAGTTGTAAATAAAGGTTAATAAAAATCACGTCTGCACTTATAAATGTTAAAAAGTCAATGATAAAGGGAAATAAACATGAAATCTCTTGTAAATATTAATAAGTGATTAATGAACAACACTTCTGCAGTTATACATGTTTATACGTCAATGATAAAGATCAAATCTGTAGTAAATATCAATAAGTAATTAATAAAAGTGAATAAACAACACGTGCGAGGTTATACATGAAAAAGTCCATGAAAAAAGGTAATATACATAAAAAAATTGTTAATGATAGGTAATAAACAACACATTGCCAGTTGTAAATCTTAAAAAGTATTAAATAAAAGGTCATAAAAAAGGAAACAAACGTTCACACTGCATTTATAACTGTTAAGAAAGTTATTAAAGATAACTAGTTTCTCAATTTCTTATAAGCCAGTAAAAAAAAATGAAAATCTGTAATTAAAGATGTAAATAAATCATTAAAAAAAGGCTCCATGTAATAATCCAACTCTGCATTTGTAGTTGTAAAAATCTTTAACAAATTTGTCCAACAATTTGTCCAGATGCTCTGCAGCCCACTGGAAGGTCAGAGGTCGAATTGTCCAATAGACGCGTCTCAATGATCTTATTAGCTGACCAACTAACTAACCAACTAACTAACTCATAACGCTCTTATCTTCCATCCTGTTCAGTATTTTAAACTGTTCCTCCTTTAGATTCATTCCTTCCATTGAGGCCGATGGGAACAGAAAGCACTTTACCTGCTCTGTCAGGGAGTGTGCCTGTCTGCAGGATACACCGCCCCGATTATAAAGCATCTCTCTGGGCTCCATCAGGCCCAGTGAACGTAAGGACGCGGCCCTGGACCGGTGACAGCACCCATAAGTCTCCATCGGGGCCTCCTGTCAGGCCGCCTCATGACTCTGTGCAGGTGCCTCCTGTTCCTGCCGGAGTCACCAGCCACTCAAATGAAGAAAAATCCCCTAAATGGCTCTTCTCCTGCCTCCGTCTCGTCCTCGCGTCGTCTTTAAGCTGAGGCTCCATCACGTCACTCAGTTAGATGTTCCACAGCCGCGGAGACGGCTTAGTGCACGACGCCATGTTTAGTCATTAGTGAGCGGGAGATCTGTAGAGCCGGGCTGTGTGCAGTATCAGATGTCACATCTGACAACAGCTACAGAGAGGAGCAACGTGTGTGTGTGTGTGTGTGTGTGTGTGTGTGTGTGTGTGTGTGTGTGTGTGTGTGTGTGTGTGTGTGTGTGTGTGTGTGTGTGTGTGTGTGTGTGTTAGTGAGTGAAAGAGTAAAGGATCAAAGTGAATGCATGGTTGTTTTAAAGTTTTAAGTTTCAGTACAACATCAAGAGTATGCTGCTTAAAGAGAGATAGAGTGCATCTGCTAATTTGAAATTTTTGGGGGAAATATATAATGAAGCCAGCAGCCTGTTAACTTAGCTTAGCATAAAGACTGGAAGCAGGAGGAAACAGCCACTTTAATACGTACAAAAACAGAAGTTTGGAAAAACAATTTTTAAGGGGGGTTAAGTGTCAGACTATTTTTTTATTTCCTGGTGTCTGTGACTGGCTGGTAATTGCTAAGCTAATTGGCTGTAGCTTCATATTTACCACACAGATGTGAGTGTTGTATACATCCTCTCATCTTGTTCTCTGCAAGAAAGCAAATGGCTCTTCTTTTAAAACAATAAACTGCAAAGGTAATACCGCTTTCAGAAATTCTGACGCAAGTGATGATGTGTCTTTTATGTATTTGTTTTCCTTCTCCCTTCATGCGTGTTTGCCTGTGACCCATTCGTCATCTCGTCCGACATGCTTTGATTGGTATTTGATCACCTGGCATGAAGCAGCGTACTGTTGAAGACTCTGTGTACTCTTTTATTGTAGTCAAACAGCTGTCCGACAGATAAATTATTACTCTTTGCTTGATGCCTCCACAGCTGGGATTTGTTAAAACAGGAGGGTTGTGATTAAAAGTAAATAACTACAAAAACAATTAGTTCATATCATGGCTTTCCAAACTCCAGATACACTCTTACAAAAAACACACAAACACAGTTCCTATAAAGGCACTGGCGTGGTATATGTCCGTATGAGCCAATTGGGCTCAGGTTTGTTAGGAAACAGACCAAACACACAAATGTCCCACTGAGTCTTTAAAGACCTTCTCAGAACATTAACAGAAAATCAGAGCTTATCCAAAAATGCAAGAAACCCCAAGTGGGTCTGGATGCTTACAAGCATGAAGCTAAGTATGAGAGAGTGACCCCTGCTACAGCAAAACACAGAGAGAGGCAGAAAATACTTAATATATAATAATTTTTCTGTCTAATATACATTTTCATTTCAGCATTTTAGGTTTTTAGCCGGAAACAATTGTGGAACAGTGAAAGTAGCATTGGACAAAAAATGAAATAGTAGTGATTAAAAATCAGAAGAAGATTTCATAAACAAGATATATTGTAAAAATGAATGACTGCAAAAATACAGGCTACTCTAAGTAGCTACATTGTCCAGGATCAACAGTACTTCTCCATTAGAAGTACAACACATTTATAAGTAAATGAACATCACAACATTACATAGGAAACAAACATTGCATAGAATAGTGTATTATATATATATATATACAGTTATAATGAAAAGAGTACTTTCAGATAGTGGTGGAAGTGCATTTGGGGAGAAGAAAAAATATACTGCACAACATTGTTCTGAGTAGAGGATGTAACAAGGTCTGTCAAACTGCCAATGTGGCGGTCGCTATGGCAACAGAATATTAATCTGAAACCAACTGTTGGTGATAAAAAAACATTTGTATATATATATATATATATATATATATATATATATATATATATATATATATATATATATATATATATATATATATATACATATACAGCGGGTAAAATAAGTATTGAACACGTCACTATTTCTAAAAGTGCTATTGACATGAAATTTTCACCAGATGTCGGTAACAACCCAAGTAATCCATACATACAAAGAAAACCAAACAAATAAGTTCAGAAATTAAGTTATGTGTAATAAAATGGAATGACACAGGGAAAAAGTATTGAACACATGCAGAAAGGGAGGTGCAAAAAGGCATGGAAAGCCAAGACACCAGTTGAAATCTATCAGTAATTAGAAAGCAATCCTGCTGTATATATATATATATATATATATATATATATATATATAGTCACTTTGCCCCACTGTTTAAGTCCAACTGTTGATATAATATATTGATACATTATACTAGTATCCATATAAATGTGTGTATGTACTGTATATGTGAATGTTTGTATGCATGTGCGTATAAACCTGAGTGTGTACAATGTGTATTTGCTGAACCAAAATGTATTTCTTGTCTGTTTATTAAGGGAAGGCATGATATTGAAACTCAATGTGCTTTTGACTTATTATTTTTTGGCTGTGTTAGCAATCAACAGCAATTATTGTTTATTTTGGATTAAAAAAAAAGACTAATCAGTCAATTGTTCATGTCATATGATGGATATCTAACTCTACATTAAGAAACAGCTCACTAGTTGTTCTTGAGCTTGGTCTGCATTTGAAATGTGTCTCCCTCTGCTCTCTGTTGGGAGGATATTTAGCTCTCCAGCCAGCTGCAATCCAAATATTTTCAGACAGATTGCATTGCCCTGCGGCATACTTCTGCTAAATCACAAACACCCAAAGGACTGAATTAGCACAATTTAACAAATCTTAGCTGTAATTACACATTTTTGCATTACGTATTGCCCTGAATGCTACAAAATCACAGATCTAGTTGTTTTCGTTCAGCCAGAACCATCTGACATATGCACCAAACATTTGACTTCACATTACAAGTTCAACAAGTGAGTGGAGGGGGGAACAAAACACTGCACTGATGTTTGCGCCATGAAAAACACGCGTCCTCTTGTGAGCAACAACAGAACGCCGTCCAAATGGACCGTTGAGTCGAAACCTTAGATCACCGAAGGGAGAAAGAAAAACTTTTTTGCAAGCTAATGTCTTCCTCTTGGAAACACTATCACACAGGCATCCTGGGAAACGCAGTGCCATCTGACTCCTCTTGTATCTACAGTAGAGATTAGGATGAACTCCGGTTGGGTCAGATAAGTGTGTGAAGAATCGTTCATTGAAAAATGCGCTGCGATTTCCATTAGGAGTAACGGTTCTGTGGACAAATAGAGCCGGGGTGTCTCTGAGGTGCTGATTGAGCCGGCAGATGGAGTATAAATTATGATGAAAAGGCATCAGCAAGGTTGAGCCCCCCCTTCCATCTATGCTTAATCTGCAGCCAAGGAGAGGTTTTTTATTTTCCTTGCAAGATCAGGAAAAAAAATAAAAAAAACGGCCGGGGAATCATTCTGCTAAACCCTCGGTTGGCAGGCTTCGTCTCGGAGTGGTTCAGCATCTGTTGTTTTATTTTCCAACAGACTTTCAGCCCCCTTTTTTTTTTTTTTTTTTCCTAAATGATTTCTTGCACCATGTGATATTGATTAATCTGTCATAATAGCCTTAATTCCGAAAATGTCCAGCATCTTGAGTCCAGTGTATAGAATGTTTTGGCGTAGAGGAGTAAAACCTGAGGCGCTATCAGTTTAATAGAGGTCTGAATGTATCAAATGGAACGAGTTTGAATAAACAAACATGGTTAATAGCTGGTTCTGGTCTGTTACGAAATGATCCCTTCTCGCCATGTTTTGGTGGTAAAGTTTAGTTAAGTATCATAGCAATTAAAACACAAGAGCTGTGAAACAGAAAATGATACAACAGAGTAATGAAGTACCAACACAAATTAACCGAGGGCATTAATATATCACAGCTGGCCTGTTCATCCATCTGAAACTAAAGCAAATACTGCTACCAAGGTTGTGCAATCCTCTAAATTTGTTATTTTAGCGACTCAAAAATATAAACATTTTAAAAGGACGGGACACATAACCTTCCAGGTCAGGCTGTTCTCATACAGCATTCGTAGCCATGCCAACAAAAATGAATGCGCTGCAATTTGTAGATGTCCCATGATATTTAATAAAATATAATGCTGGTAATCATGAATCAGGAAGTATAAAGACGGCAAAAACTTTTTTACGATCTTTTTCTAAACATAACTAAGTATTCAACGATCTTTTACTAAACCTAAATTAGTATTTCACGATCTTTTCCTAAACTTAACAAAGTATTTCACAATCTCTTCCCAAACCTAACCATGTAATTCACGATCTTATACTAAACCTAACCAATAAGTTTTGTCGCCTAAAATAAGTTGTTTCCTTTGAAAACAGAAGTTTATTTTGAAAAGACTGTTTGCATGTAACTAGCCTTTCGTAGGAAAAACTAACAAAAAATGAGAAATCACTTTTTACGTACAATATCACACGAACCGTTTGGGATATGTTGCCTAGGTAACAACAGTCAGTCAGTGATCACAACATGGGAGGTGACATAATTCACTTCCACAACCTGACTCAGAAGAAAAAAATAATAATAAAAGAGCTGAAAACCATTTCCAATCCTGCACAGTCATTTGCAGTGAAGCCTGACCTCTTTCCCTGTGACTCCATCATGCACCTGTGCACACGAGGACCTCAGGGACGTTCCCTGTTCAGGCCATGCACCAGGCCTCGGGCCTCCCTGTCGTGCCTGATGTATGTCGGCGTGTCCCAGGGTCCTCTCCCCGTAGGTGTGGGTCTCCCTCCAGAGGCCCGATTAAAACGGGCCTGCTCTCTCAGCTGTGTTTGCTGCTTGTCAAACAGTCTGGTTTACGGGCTTCATTAGTGGAGGAGGTGGGTTACATATGTGGAGTGTGTTTTACTGCCACTGGCTGTCTGTAAAGTCCAGAGATCAGGACTTGTCTGACACTCAGTAAATCAGCCGAGCTTTTGCACATTTCAGGTTCAGACATGGAGCAACTGAATGACGAAGAGGAAGAGTTATCGTAACAGGTTTTAGAAATGATAAATTATTAAAAGTATTGCCAATAAAAAATCAATACTATAAAATGTAATTGGTCACTGGTATGTATCTATGTATAAACTGCTTTTATGGGAACTGTCTTTTGGGTGTTTTTTGCATGCTTCAGGAGTCAGTAATTAGTTCAATCTGATTTTTCTCTGAGTAGCTTTGTTGCAGCTGAGCCCTGAGGGTGTATGTCCTGTTGAATGTGCGTGGCTTAGGTTAAGCTCTGTGTTGACATCATGCAATTACAGGACATTTGCAAATGTGTGGCCATGAGTTTTGATGCTTTCACAATAACATTGTGCTTTTATGTAAATTCAGACACAAATAATACTTTTTTGAAGTTAATCTTACACTAGCGTTAGTGTGTATGATTTGGCGACCTTTAGTTGTGGGGTTGCAGATCGCAACCAACTGATACTTCTCCCTTGTTTTAAGCAGGTAGGAGAAATATGGTGGCCTACGTGAAAACACAAAAGTGCCCTATTTAGAGCTGATGGTTTGTCCATTCTGGGCCACCGTAGAAATATGGCAGCCAGCTCCTTGAAGAGGACTCGCTGCGTATTTAGATATAAAAGTTTTATTCTTAGGTAACAAAAACATGACAATTCTCCTTTTCAAAGGATGTACATTAAAGAAAACATACTGTAATATTTTATTCCAGTTCTGCCCCGTAAGGTGCACACTTTACATTTAAGTAAAGGATGTCACTTACCACTGTAAATGACTTAAATTAAGAGAATAATTAATAACTTAAATATAGAACATAACTTAAAGTTTTGAATAATTACAGAGGTGAATTGTTAGTTAAACAATAATGAAAAATACAAATTGTATCTTTATTTTTTTACCCACTGTCAGATGTAATTTAGTTACACCTGTTGTTATTGGTTGGTTGTGGTTGAGGTTAACAAGAAACAAAGATGGCGGGGAGACACTCAGATCAAAGGGAAGTGGTTGGCAGGTTGGATACTGTTTGAGTAGCCGTTAACGACGACAAAATAGCAGTTAAGACGCTATCGCTCACTTTTCCCCACCTAATGTCAGTTCATTTATTTTAGCGCTTGTCTTAATATCTGTTACTTACGAAGTTCGCATAAATAACGATATTGATATACTACATTATATACTACATATACTACACAAAATATCTTACATTGTTGTAGATTAAAGTACCCAAAGGTATATTCAATTATAGCTGAAATGATTTGCACATAAATCAATTGGTCAATTGACAGAATATTAAAACTATTTTGCTAATCATGCAGGTCATTTTCATAGTTTCAGCTTTTCAAATGTGAGAGTTTTCTGCTTTATTGCATTGAAATACAGTAAATTGAATATTTTTTAGGTTTGATTATTGGTCTGGAATAAAATAAATAATTTGATGGTGCCATTTTGGCTTTTGGTTATTGTGACTGGTATTTCTCAGTATTAAATAATAATAATATAATTAGCACGTTAATGCTGCTTACACATTAATTCTTGAGTAATTTGGGCATATTTCTGCAACGAGTGCTTTTGATACTGAAAGTACATTTTTCTGATTATACCTACGTACTTTTAACATTGTAACATTTTCAATGTAGGAATTTCAATTGTAATGGAGTACAGTATGATATTGATACTTATACTTAAGTTATGGATCAGAATACTTATTTTATAAATGGTAGAGCTGTGATGATTGGTGGATTTGTCAATCTAAAGCAACTGTTCTGATAACTCACTTTGGGTCATTTTTTAAGAAACTGCCAACATTTTCTGGTTCCAGCTTCTCAAATATACACATTTTCTAGTTTTCGTCGTCTCGATGAAAGATTGTAAACTGATTCATATATATGGGTTTTGGACAAAACTGGTAATTTGAGGAAGCCTAATTACAAATAATGATTGCAAAATAGTTTGTGAAAATCACTATCAAACTGTCAGGAAACTATATTAATTTACATTATTTGTGGTCGGTTATTTAGAAGTAACTAAACCTAAATTAGGATTTATTTCTGTTTGCAGGCCAGAATAGGGTGTTGTTGTGCTACACATTACGTTTTAGTTATTGAAAATCCTAAATCTTTTCAAGATGACATTTTTGGACCCTTATCAGAGTGCTTATTATATCAAATCCCACTGCCACAAATCTAATGTTTGGAATTATGTGTACTTATTGAGCAGAAATCTGCATTCTTACAAAAAGATCTCTCTTAATGCAGCGGGACATAAGAGCACATTATGCCAGTGAGTGAATACATATGGGAGCGAATTTGTTCCATCTCTTAGAGATTTAGTTTTTGGTAACTTTATACTTTCTGAGCATTTCTTGTGGGCAGCTGACTACGTGAGGAGACGGGACGAAGGAGTCACAACAGAAGCCTTCAACTGCTCTACTTAATGCAGACTGACTATTGACTGTGACTACCATATTTAATTCTCACCCAATAAGACCACTTTTGCCATGCAAGTGCTGGAAAATAGTGATGCACGCTTGGAGGCCCGTGCCAGACGTGGCAGACGTGCTGCTCTGTGGTAGAAAAAGCAGTTATGTTTCCCCGCGACGTATATCAATTTAATGATGCAGGAAAAACGAGGGCTTTCCCTTGAGCTTACTTTTTGACTATTCCTATTTTTCAAACCATTTCACCTGTCCACAGCCGTCTTCAGGTTGCAGAATGATGTTGTGTTGAAGCATGACATTGATGTCTTTTAGGGGTTTTCTGACTTTGTTGTGGAAAACTTGGAAACAAACGACTTCAGTCTCAACTGAGGCATTGAAATACCTGTATGTGGGTGTGCTGTCACTACGGGGGTTTTTAGGTACTTTGGCACGGAGCTGACAAGCCAGCAAATCTGGCAACTTATGCACTTCTTTGGCAGTTTTCATCAACCACTTTCCTGGTGGTCTTCAAGCTACCAAGTCAAAGCATTCTGCCGTCTTAAGTGCTCGGAGAGAAAGCTGGCAGGGAGGCAAACCTGGCAAACGTGGCTTTTCATGCAGAGAAAGGGGAGTATGTGTGGCACATTGCACGCTGGAACATGAGTGTGTGCGTGGTGGAGGTGGAGGGGGGGAGTCGAGTGTGGGAGCAGGCAGCTCTGTCGTGAATTTAAACAGCTCACTGAGGGCTGAGCACTGGCAGCCGAACGCACATCTGAGGTGACGCGTCATATAAAAAAGGCAGCAAGCGTTTAATCTCCCTCTCCGTGAAGAAAGAGCAGCTCCCTCTTTTTTCGCAGAGTTCCCAAAAAAAACACTGCATTCTCCAATAACGCAGATGGGGGTTGAATAATTCATGGCAACGCAGGCAAAGTGTCCTCATGCTGCAGTTCTATAAAAATAATCCCATAACATCATCACACTCAGCCTCATTGCTCGCGGCGCTCAAACAAGCCAGCTGGGAGAGGTTGACTGGCCTTTAAGCCTCATGACTCAGACTTCATTCACTGGGCCTCCTCTCTTCTTTGTGAGGAAACCTTTACAAGCAACAGAGAAGCGTTTTAATAAAAATGAACACAGATTTGGGATTATTATGACAATCTGAGTATGTGTTGCTGTAGCCTGACCACATTTATAAGAACACTTCACCATAAACAGAAATGATCCAGATTTTTCAAGTGGCTCCTTGAGGTTTAATTTAAACCAGATGTTCAGCAGGTATGATGTTCTCCATGTTTAACATATTAGTTTGGTCTGTTAGCATAACATCAGTACAGCTGAGGCAAATAGAATCTCATTAGTTTTGTATTCATTTGTTCTTAAACCAAAGTATTGGACAAATTTATTTGACATGATAATATAAGACTGCATGATCATGGCCAAAATTATGACTGTGGTTATGTTGCTGAATATTGAGATTGCAATTATTGATCACAATTATTAATTTATTTTAGCGACAAAACTTTTCTTACACTTCCAATTTAAATAAAAAGAGCACATTCCTGCTTTATTGTGAAACACTTAAAACAATATACTTTTTGTATATTCTGTTTTAATTTAGTTTTCTATGAGCGGAGCACGTTTTTAAACATCAATATTGCAAGGAATCAATTGTGAAACCCTCTGATGATGGTGTGAAGTCAGAGAATCACAAATTCATTGAGAGTTACGGCCTGGGAAACATGAATATTTGTACAAAGCTTTATGGCAATCGAGTAGTTGTCGTATTTCTGTCTCAAACAAAGTGGTGAACCAACATAAGACGTTCCTAGATCCACACCACTAGCGTAGCCCAAAAATCTTGGAAATGAAACTGTGAAAACAAGGAGAAAAGAAAGATAAATGCTACGTGTCGGAAGAGACAAGGAGATGGACTGTGTGTTTCCTGAAGTGAATGTGTCTGAGCTCAGCTTCCAAGTGGTCAGAATACTTACTTTGGCCGTTTTTGTTCGTCTTGGCAGAAGCAGCATTAACAGTTGTCCACCCCTTCCTTTATTGTGCTTCCAAAGTCAAGTTGAACAGTTTCATTAGAACGGCACTTTGCCCTCCTGGGAGTCCGATAGGGAGACAGCTGACAGGGACAAAAAAAAGAGAAGGTGCTTATGATGGAGGATGAAAAGGCAGCCAAGAGGAGGAAAGAAAAAGAAAGGAGGTGAAGACTGAATTGGTTCAATATTTCACCCAACATGACAGCACTGTTGTCTTAAACACAGTGAGCACAGTTAACTTGGCTTTGAGTTTTTGTTTTTTTCTCTCACATCTTAATTCTTTGTGAAAATGAACCGAGAGGTGAAACAATGACAAACTGACACCTCATGGCTCCTCGCCAAACGCCCCCCCCCCTCACTCTGGAGTGATGTGATCTCCCCCGCAGAGGATATTAACAGTGACCCCTCATGTTCATAATGTGAACCACGGACAACCTCACTGCTCAATCCGCTTGGTTTGTTCCAGCTCTTGTACACCCTAGTCCATTTATTCAAGGTTTCCCAATGTGGTTATGATAACATGGACCCCAAAAAGACATTTACATTGTGATAATGTTACAGGCCAACTGCCTGAGGGCAAGTCTATTTAGACATTTGTGCAGTCAAAAGCATAGAATCATAGGCTAAATCAGTGTTTAATCCTGTTTATTATTGTTTCAATGCACCGTGGAATTATTGGTGTAATGCTCATGATTCTGTGTCAACCCAAAGCAGAATCTAAGGAAAAAAAGCTTCAGCTTGATGGCCCATTACTTTTATCTATTTTGCATTTGTCATCTGTAAAACAGTCTGAACAGATCACATCCCCGTAAAAAGTAACCGTCATTTACAAAAACAGATGATTAATTCTCCAGACATGCATCCCTGTTGATACCACTTGCAATTAAAACGCTGCGTCTCTTGATAAAAAAAAGAGATCAAAAGCTTTTTCTGTTGCCAGTGTTTTCACAAACAGGCAGCGCTGTGGTGTGAAAACGTGGCTTTATGAGCACATAAAAGTGGATACTGTTGCAACAAGCTGGCTTGTGGTCAAAATCGCTCCCTCTCCTAAATAGTTAAAACAACAGCCGGGTTTTGTGGTTTTTTTTAAATCACCCTTTTCAAACTCTTGAACTCGGGTCAAGAGGAAAACCGTGGCACACTATGGTTAGTCCATTTAAGGAGTTCAGCTCAAAGCGGTGCCATTTATGCAAAATGGTTGCGGTTGAACATGATATTTTCTATTTCATTAGGGCAATTTAGTAACGTAACCCTGCGTAGAGGTCCGTACGGACAACTGAACAACAACCGTGACCATGATGTTAAGTCATACTTAAAGGGAAAGCTGCAGTTGGCTAATAAAGACCACATTTATCGTCAGAATTGTAATTATTGTTGAGAAAAATAGGGACGCACTGGGGAGTTATGTGTATCTGCAAGTAGAATGATTGAGGTAATGTTCTTTATTTCGGTAAAAGGACTGGGGCTCATCCAGATTTAACGTGCACGCAAACACACACACACACACACACACACACACACACACACACCGTGGCCGCATCCGTGCGCTCTAGCCCCATGGGCCGGGGTGAGCCTCCCTTCTCTTTGTTCTTGCCGAGCGCTTGATTAGAAACATCAAGCATAATTTCCTAATTGGGCCGTCCTAACCACTTTCATCTGGAGGATACAAGGCGAGCAGGTACAGCCGTAATCTAATAACCATGAACGTGCGGCCCTCTCCAACACACTCCTGTGACTCAGGCTTTTTCCATGGAAGAATTGAGTTATCATCGCCAGTGTCTGCACTCCCCCCTCCGGCACAGCAGGGCCTACAGCACATCCACTGATGTGTGTGGTAGCTGCCACAGGCACCTGCGTCATTGGAGAGGGAAACTGTTAGATTTTTATCTTTGTACTGCAGAAAATTAAAGCTGTATTAATTCATATTTTATTTAAAAAATGTATTAAATGACGACATGTAATGTGAAAGCGATCCAGCTCTCATAAACCTGCTGAATACAACCTGCCAAGCACCAAACAGACAGACAAAGTTAGCCGCTAGCTTTTGAACAAAGTGAGCATTTGGCAGCTATAGAGCTATTTTCTTCTAGAGCTGATGAAGACCAAAACAGAGCTAAAGGGAGAGTAAACATTGGACTAACATTAATCGGGGTGGTAAGAAAGTCAGATGTTACTCTGTGTCTGCTGGATGTGTAACAACTGCTGGCCAACAAGTTCGCTTCAACTTTGATGGTGAAACGTAGCAGGTGAATGTTGTGTTTAAAACTTGTTGCGCTGCCCCCATGTGGCCAAAAAATGAATTACTGCTGCTTAAAAAAGTTATATTTGTGAATGGTTTATTCCTTTGGGCACATAGCTGAGATGGGTCCTGATCGCCAAACAGCTTTATCTGAAATTGGAAAATAATGCCCTATTATTAAATAAATTAAATCAACAGGGATTCTGACAATTGGACAAAAAAAATGGCAAAATTCTAGAAGTTATCCTTTTACTTTGTTTTTATCTGAAGTGGTTGTTGGAGTAAAAACACACAATTCAAATGATGAGGAAAGAAATTATCGTATTTTTATTTTAATATTTGCTCCTTTTGGAGCTTGAACGCCCCACTATGTAACTGAATGGAACCTCCATACATTCGCTGTTAGCACCTTTATAAGTAGGACTGTGCTAGGGAGAGACTTCTTGCTGTTGGAAGAAGACACTGTCACTGCGATTTACTCTGAGCTGCATGCATGCTGAATTACAATATAATAGGCATATCAGTGATAAAGTTAGTTGTTAGTTGAATTTCAGATAAATTAATGATGTATTCCAGTGTTAATATCGGGCACTGCCCATATTTACCAGATCAGAAATGACATAACTTGTCAATGAAGAGAAAATATCCAGAACATTTTTTAAAAGCTTTTTATATTTATGTCGCTGACAAGCCAGCACAGTATTTTTCTACCAGCCTCTGTGGACGTCTCATATAAATGTTGCTTGGCTTAAGTATTTGTTCATGAAACTCCAAACTTTCAGTTCAAAAACTCCCTTGGGCCAAACAAAAATGCTCATGCAAATAAATCAAACGCTTTGATGAACGAATGTAAACAAATGCAAGTCAGATGTGGGGGGAAAAGGCATCACGGCCATCCGCCGAGGGCCCTAACCTCATCACCGCAGTAAAAAGCCGATAGCTGTTCTAAATGGACAGCAACTCCACGACTGTCAGTGTGTACTCAGAGAGTGATTGAGTCATCTCTCTTTGGGGCCGTAGCCTCATATGGCACACATGTTATACACTTACCGAGGGCCTCATGCATCTATCAAAAAACCCAGAGATCAGAGTGCGATTGTGCCTGCGAGTGCGTCTGTGTTTGTGCGTGTGTCAAGGTGTCTCTGTGTACCGAGCTCTGTAGCGTACATGTGCGAAACATACGCAACCGTATGAGAGAACGGGGCTATCCCGCGGGCATTAGAGGAATGCAGATGGTGTCGAATGGAGACGAAGGGAAGGTGGGGGTGTGGAGTATGTGCCCCCTCTTTTACCCCCCTCGTGGTGGTGATAGATGAAGATAGCGGGAAAGGGTGGAGTCTTAAAGGCCTTATCGCAGGGCTACATCTCTGGGTTTTGCAGCGCCGACGTCTCCTGGGACAGTTTAATGACCTGTGACAGCTCCGGGGTCAAGGCCGAACCAATAAACCTTCACTATCTATAACTCCCTCATACCCCTGTCCCAACATCCACCATCCCTTCATCACTCCATCACACACTCATCATCCCCCGGCTCTCTAAATAAGGGCATGTTGAGTCTATCAGCACTTGGGAGCGTAGAGGAGACTTACAAATCAGGAGGGAGTGAAGAAAGTTTTCTCTGCAGCGATGTTTTCATCTGATAAAAGCAGAGTGTAGCAGAAATTCCTCGAGTGGTTGTTTTTAGATTTGGGCTCCAAACTGAACATGAGATCCTCACTGATTTTGCTGCTCATAGGGTCAATCATAGGGTTGTTTTTACATTACATATGCATGTGCATACAAACACATGGTACGGACCCATTTAGCCTAAAATCCTAATTTTCATAGTCAACCTTTCTTGTGCTCATTATGTCATTTTTTGGCAGAATTCTTTCACATCTGGCTCGCTATTTATAATCCAATTTCCGCCAGTGGATTGCAACCCCGGCAGCCCGCTGGTCATAAGTTTGCTCCCCGCCGGTCCAAAGCATCGGGAAATTATGTGTTTTTAAGATGTTTTTTAAACTAAATTGTTCACAAATCTTTTGAGCAAACATACCCACTCACATCAGAACTGAGTGCAGAACAAATAAACGATCTAAGAAGCTTACGTCAGTACATATGGCACCGAATCAGACCTTATGATGTTACAGACATTTGCTTGAGGAAATTTTCTCTAACAGGACCTCTACGAATTTGAATTGAATACCCGGTTTATGCTGTCTGTAAATAAATGCTACAATTCCTCAAAACCCAAGCCAAGTTCACGTGTTTTGCTCTCTACCTGCTGATTAAATGTATTATTATGATATACATTTTTTAATCGTTAAGCCCACAATATAAATAAGGTGAGGAATGTACCCAGAATCCAAGGTGACATATTTACATGCTTCACATTGACAAACAGTCCACAATCCAAATATATTTATATTACAATAAGAACATTGTGAAAAATAGCATTTAAGAAACTGCAAACTTTTGCACCATGAACAACTTCAATCATTTTAAGAATTATGGAAATATTTTAGATGTTTTATGACAATTGACTAAGAGCTGGAACATGCTTTTTCTTCTGAAGGCAAAAGAATAGGCATAGTTGTGGTTTGTAGATATTTGCACAGCTGTTTATACTTTTTTGGACATTATTGTGTCCATTTAAAACCCACCCATCGACAGAAAGACGGATCAATCATCTTCTGTGACGCTCAGGGCTGGACTACGCATTTGCACTTTATTCAGGCTGTTCAGCGTCACCCATCACCCTCTTTGCTGTAAACATTTCTTCTTTTATGAAATATATCTCCACTTTAATCGATAAACCCATTAATTATGTCAGCACTTGGTATTTACAGTTTTAGCCTACTGTATGATAGTGTTCTTTGGAGGAACAATAGCGCGCATCCATCTCCCAGCGTTGTGGACAGTAGCACAGGAGGTGAGCTTGGGGGAGAGCTTGGGAGTGGTAGTTTTAATGATTGTAGTTTTGACAGTTGATTGATGGACGGAGAGAAAGATGAGAGAGCAAGTGAGGCACAAAAAACTGAAAATTCTTCAGCTGCCACCCTGTGCTGGCATAGCAACGTGGGAGTGACCCACATAGACCTGCAAGCATATTTAAAAATATGCACAAGCATAGATGAACCATGTAGTAGATAACAGCATAAAGACATTGAGCATAAATATTTGGAGTGGCTGTCACACTGGTCACTAGCTGTGTGTACCTGCAGGGTTTATGTGTGTCGAGAAATTATTCTTTTCTGACAGACGGAGCTTTTAGTTCCGCTTTCATAATGCACTTTGTTAACAAATTCAAGCTGCGTTCTGAAGCTCCACCGTCTGTCCCTCGTGCACGCCAGCAAACACTTGGTCCTGATCTATGCATCAACTAAACGCAGAGCTTTAGTCCCCCTGTTTCAGCAGAGGGGCTTTACGTTGATTCTGCGTCGTTCTGCGACTTAATGGCAGAAAATGTAGTAAATGCAGGTCCAAATGAAAACCAGGGACGATTGTCAGTGTGCATTACATGTCAGACTCTCTGCTTCACCTCTCCCATTGGTCGCAGAGAGCCAGTAAACTGCCCAGAGACCCCGGCCCTTCCTAGAAATGCTGTTGAACCATCACAATCCATCCCAAAGTGTTTGCATTCAAAGTATTACTGGTCAGCCCGCCATCAATTACATTCTTGGCAGGCGACCGGCAGTGGAGCCAAATTTATTTAAGGGTGGTGCCCGGTTTAGATGCTTGCACAGGCTTTGAGGTGGGCTTTTTAAAGATTTCAAGGTACAAAGGGGGGGGGTTGTGCTTTGAACCGGCCCCCTTTATCATTTCAGCTTAACATCCATTAGAATGCCGCAGACATCAATTGTGATAGATTCTCTGCCCAGAAAGTCTGTTCTCTTTTTTGACATCTTAAAATGATTACCAGGGTTAAAGAGGCCCTTTAACATTAGAAGAAGGACTTGGAGTGGGGGGGGGTGTAGGAGCCCTCCCAGGAAAATGGCACATGGCTTCTCGCTGTGGGAGTCTGGCACGTCAGTTGACGCTTGCTCATGCTTTGCATTAATTTCCGAAATCAGGGCTGCAGAGAGCCAGCTCCTCCAGACGCAGCTGATGTCACACCACACAACATTGCACATAAACAATGTCACTTCGCACTCACTGAAGTCAAATAAATACGCCTCTGGTCCGGGCACAAAAAGAGCTCTCAGAGACCGACTTTTTATAGTTCACTGAAGTAGACACCAGCAGCCACTTCTGAGTATCTGTTGACCGTGAAGGATGACCCCGTTGCCTCTTGAAGGTTTGAATACCACTTGATCCTCTCCTATTCTGTTCCTCTTCATTCGACAAGACAACACCCAGGACAGGATGCCTGATTTAAGTCTTTCTCACCCACTCATAGAATTAGAAATGTTTCCGCAGCCCCGTTCGTATGCCTGTTGTGCTGAACTTTGTATACCTTCACTTCCCACACACCTGAATCACATTTTCCTGTGTTTGAGGCCGTTTGTTCTCGTTGACCCACCCCGCTGATGAATGAACTGTGTACCGTCCCTGCCCTGGGTGTGTGTATGTGTGTGTTTACTTTCACCAGTGAGGGGAAACACACGTTTGAATATGTTTGTGCTTTTCTGTCACTGCTGAGTGACGCTTTGGAAATGCACCTTGCTTTGTAAAATCTGGGAACATTCTCAACTCTTGGCATTAAAGAGCACAATCCATTGCAACTATTTGGCAAGTGTAGTTGCACGGCGATCAGAGTTGTGTATCTTCCAGTGTCATGAACTCTTAGACTACCAGATTCTTCCTTGTGTTTTCCCTGTATGTTATAAACTTGGGTGTTTTCAATATATATATTATCAAAGGCGACAGAGGTACAGAATAGTTGAATCCAGAGCACTGCTGAGGTGGTGTACAGTGACCCAAACCCCTTCATAGTTTATTGGTTTGCTCCACGTGTGCATTTCAGTAATGCTGCCAGGGACACGTCCTGTGTCTATGATGCATTAAACTCCAAACAATGCACTAACGAGATCCAGTGTTCATAGTCTCAATCGTGGCTGGAAGACCAATCCTCACCACATAGATTTTATTTCAACAGTCAAGGCTATAAACTTGGTATTGGTAAATAAACTCATGTGGTCACTGATCGATGGTGTATTCACTTGTGTTGATGATGACCCCATGATGCTTTACTGTCCCATATTTTCACCGGCGGGAACAGTTTTCTTATCCTCTGCGCAAAGCTTATATCTCACGCAAGGAGATCCCGTTTTATAAATAGTCTTAATGAATGAGAGGAAAACCTTTCTCCTAAAGAAAGAGAATATGCATATTTCTCAAACTGTTGAAGTAGTACATTTATAAAGTAGCTTATTAAAATGTTCATGGATTGAATTCGACTTCTAATAGTCTTTTTAGATTGTGAAAAAATATACTGATATTCTGATTTGGTAAAATGTTTGAGTGACAAATATGCAGTCTAACACTACAATTTGTCAAAAAAACACACATTTTATTGGACACTTACTTTCAACATCACTGGCATTGTAATGCTTTATGTTTCTATAAACCTCTGGTTCAACCTTTTTGTTTTTTAGCTAGCATCATGACTCTTGTACAGCTTCAAAGAGGCGATAGCAGATTGTGTGCAGACTGTTGTCTTGACTCCAGCTTTCTCTCTCAACTAGATACAGGAGGTGCTAGTGGTCTGTGAGAGTAAGAGGAGTTAGAGATCCCTGTGCTTTTGAGTGGTAACCAGCCATGTTTTGTCAGCCAAAACAAACCCACATGCCGGACGCACAGTGGAAGTTCTTTTGTGAAGAATCTGCGATCACTTCTTCATCAAGCCCGTGTTTACGTTGGTGCAACTCCAGCCTCTAATTGACTAAATGCTCCGATAATTTCCACCGTACCTTTTCAGTCGTTCAGCGGATCCCTGGTGATGCTTCGCCTCATTTGAAATACTGGATGTGAGCATTACTAAATCTTTATCCCCTTTCCATCTTGTACAAAAAAAATATTCCACACCTGCAGTTTCACCTTTGGACAAGAGCTCTCAAGTGATTTCACATGAAATCTATATGAGGGCAGATGCCAAGCGTCTTAATTTGTATGCAAATGATCACAAATCATGGCTGATTTTGGCTCCTGTTTTATTTTTTTGGTGCAAGTAGATCAAATTGATGATCATGTCGTCATTTTACACACCCCCCCACACACACACACACACTTACTTGTGAAATCGACCCCAAGAACAAAATGTCACTGAAATGATGAAATGATTCAATTCCAACAGTTTTTTTTGTATTTATATTGCACCGCAGAGGAGTCATTATTCTCCACATCACAGCCTGGGAAGAGAAAGTATCTCATGCCTTTATTTTCTACTGACAGATCTCTCTGTTGGCTCACTTAAGAGGTCATCCGAAGCTTCTTTCCCATAAATCTTAATTGAAGGCTGCGTCTCTCAGAAGCTCAGCGATGTCGAGGCGTTTAGCCCCAGTTAAAGCAAGATTAAAGGATAAAACCAGCCCTTCTCCCATTGTGTTTATTAACCAAACAAACCGCATGGCTTAAGTCGGCCTTGCTCTGCTGTCAGATACGTGGCCAAATTAATGGTTCAACAACACGGCATCCCCATTAGATAATGGTCTTGCCCGCGCTTTGAAAGACTTGTAAATATTTTTGTTTGCCACGACAATGATGGAATTGCCTTGAACACTTTCTGTGGGAAAACAAGCTCAAAGGGATGAATTTGGTTCTCCCGAAATGCTCCCCTATCCCGGCTAAAGGAATGTGATCCTGTTTAATTAGGGACCGCGAGTGGGCTCATGGGAAGCCCCCCCGTTTTTAATTACTGGTCCCCATGGCTCCCTGGGCTGTCTCTAGCTGGTCGGGGGTCAATGCTACAAGGCCCAAGTCATAGTGCCATGCTGCCAGAGGTTACCAGGGCCAGCTGGTTCTCAGACAGGGTGTGTGTTTGTGTTTGTGTATGTGTGCGAACATGTGTGTGTTTGTGTGCCAAGCCCAATATTCTCCCTAGCCTGTCAAGATTATTTTCAGTAAACTGCATGCTTCAGGCCCGTTCAAAAAACATTTTCAAAATATTTGTAAACCAAAAAGGGCTTCAAACATTTTAACAACCAGACATGAAAGGTCGACTACCAAATCAGTGGAGGAGCCGCACGGCCGAGCGAGCCCCTGAAAAGATTAGTTAAACGAGCGATTCCAAGAGAATTTCCAAATATTTCCAAACGCATTTTTTCTAATATGGTCCAGCTCTCGTTTTGTTTATGCCATCGCCCAAGTAAACAACAGAAAGTATTTGGCCATGTCGCAGGTTAGAAGTCATTCAAATACTAACTTTGATCTAATTGAAGAGCGAGGCTTTGGTTTAGTGTGGTCTGTAATCCAAGAGTTATATGTACATGAATGGCTTATTTTACAAGAATGGATAGAACCACAAACACATATGGCGAGGAGCAGCCCATCATGAGAGAAAACGTCTCATGTGTCTGACCCGTGGAATCCACTAGTTACTTATAATGATGTTGAAGTTGGAAAATCAAATCAAATTCACCATTTCACAACATTATGTGTACTCCAAAACATATTCTGAGTATTTCTAACAGCAGCGTAAAGGTTATAAAGCGGTAATACACAGTAGGCTAATCAGTGAACATACACAAGTCAACTAATGTTTCCTATATTCACTATTTAAAGGTAGACCGAGCAAATTTATATTATTCGTGAAGATTATGTATATCAAACAAGTAGCCCTCCATATAACGTAGCCCTCAGTTTTAAAACATCTTGCCCAAGCACTGCAGTTGAAAATAAGCTGGTAGACTAACACTTAAACATTGACAGACATGCTGATTAATGTGTGTTATCCTGAGAGATAAGTAAATAAACTAAATGGGTAGCTTCTTAAGGCACGTTTGCTACCCCTGGTAGTCAATACACCTGTCTTTTCGAAGTTAAATGTGGGGCCTGTATTATTAAAATGATATTGGCATTAACCAAGTAACCGCCGGTGTTGCCACATAAACCAGGACTGAAAATTTAAACCTACATTCACCTGCTCTCTGGTTCTGTATTGTGGAATATTTAGAGTTGTTTCTGCTGCTGGAAGCTGGGTTGATGAGAGCAGTGTGACTGAACCAGAACAGTTAAGTTCCAGGCCGTAAAACCAAAACCACGAGCTGAAAGACACTACGTTTGATCCATTGTTGATATGTCCATATTGATTAGAGCAGCTTTAATGTGAAGAAATATGATGAAGTTACCCCTCCTTAGATTTGTGCGAATTGTTCAGACACAGCACTTGGCGCGTTTGAGGTCAATTAAGTCCAACTTAGCGTGAGTGACACCCGTCGCAGTAGGTTGGTGGGAACAGATGAACAGAGGCCAAAGGGTCTCGGTGTTCAAACATATTGACGATGCAGCTATTTGACCTGACAATCCACCCATCAATCACCTCCACACCGGCAAACACGCACTGTGTCAATGATTTGTTTAATGAGACGGTGACACTTAATGAACCTTCTCAAGATAAAGTTCACACACACTCACAAAGGAAGCTTGAGTGATTTCGAAGTAATGAGGTACAAGTAGTTCAAACTAGTGGAGTAAATATATATAACATATAATATTTAAGTTAGTCCTGAAGATGTTTGCTTTAACTCCTCGGCAGTGTAAAATATGTTTATTGTTCAATAGAATTAGAGCTGAAATAAACTCTCTAAACAAAAAAAGTAGATAAATACACAAAGAAGGCGTAAGAGAAATGAGCAAAAGGATAAAGGTAAGCTGACTAAATCCTACGTTTCTGTAGAATATCCTCCCCAGACACATTCTCACACACAAACACCCCCCCGACACACACACACACACACACACACACACACACACACACACACACACACACACACACACACACACACACACACACGCACACATGGGATAACCTGTTCCAAAAGCACCATTGACCTTATGTGAGTGAAAGCCTCCAATAACAAAACGAGACATCAATAAGCTGAAAAACGATACTTTTGCAAACGGAAATCTCCTCGGCGCATGGAATAGCCCCAGAATGGCTGTTTGGAGCACAATCACCACAATACTGTGAAGGAGGGGATGTGCTCCTGTATTGTGTCGACCAACAATAGCCGACTGTAAACTCACGGCTGCACCACCCTATGGATGTAGCAGCTCTTCTTAGGGCGAGCTATTGTCCCGGTCCCCGAAAAAGCAGCGCTTTGTGGCTGAGGGCCAATGTGTGTGTCAGGTAACAGGAGGTGGAGATCAGTGGAGATACAGAGATACGAGAGACGGAAAGAGAAGGACAGAGAATGGAGAGCAGAGAGAAAGAGAGAGTGAGGAGGAGACGGAGGTGTTTCTTTACCTTTTTTTTTGTCTTTCTTTTTAAACAAAAATAATATTTTGATTGCTCTACAACCTGGGTGGAGCAGGGTTTTATATGTTCCACTGGCTCACAAAAGGGCTGTCACAGTGGTATGATACCTCCGTACACTGGGCTGCAATGGAGCATTCAAGAGCTCTGGAAACAATCCCACAATGCCTAGAAACAACAGCACACCAAGGGCTCAGCACTCAAAAACAACAACCTCCTCTCTTCCTCCACTTTAGCTCCCTTTTAAATAAATTGGGTAACCTTACAACATATATTAGATGTTAGATTCACACTACTCTTCTAGGTTAAAGCTGCATTTGTTTTGTTATAATAACAATGGATTAAAGGACTTTGTGTAATGTAAAAGGTTTCATAAACTGCAATAACCCACACAGAATTATCACACAATATAAAGCAGTGCTTTATCGCCACTTTTAGCTTTTTTTTAATAGTTTTTTCAGCTTGCAAACGCTTTCATCAACCTTGTTTCCAGACACAGATGCTATAATCAAACTGCACACTACTTGACTAGAACCAAACGGCTAACAGTGAAAGTTACTGCTGTAGAAGTAAGTAGGAATATAGATCCTTAAAAGACAGATATTCTTCTCAGGAGTGGTTTCAGATAAAAAACAGCTAAAGGAGAGAATAATTATGGACATGCATTTATTTGGAGGCCAGAAATCAACTCCATATGAATACAAATATTGTTCCATGTCTTCTGTATGAGTAATTGTTTGCTAATATGATTGCTACGCAACATTATAAGGTGGTGACATGTCAGCTTTTTTTGCAGTGTCCAAAAAACCCCCAACAAAATTACAACAACAATTATTTTGATTTATTTTATTTATCTTGCTGAACAAAACATCCTGTATCATAAACGTTTGTTTGTCACATTTGTTTATTTTATGCAATTATCCAACAATGGAGAAATAATCAGTGCGGTGCTAACCTTGGGGCTAGCCTGCAACAATACATCATCACTGCAGCACTGTAACACAGAACCTCAGCTTTAAGAACAAACTGAAACTTCAGAAGTCTGTGCACAAGCAACGTGGAGTCAATATCTCTAACCTCTAAGGACCTTTCACCGAAACCATCTGGCCCTAAACAGAGCTGTTACCCAGGCACAGAGGAGAACCGGGTCTGGTCCAGGGAGGTAAGGTCTGTCTTGGCATGGACTGGGAAAATGAAGGTGCAGGTAACACGGATAATCGAAACCCGCCTGCAGAACAAAGATGAGCTAAACATTCACGTATCTGCCCGTTCAAATCACACCCTATCATTCAGCACCGAATAGTTGATCGGCTTCCAAGAGGGTACGTCCAGCGGGATGCCCCAGAGGAAATGAGGTCATCGGAACAGATTGTGTGGAGTTAATGAAGTAGGCCTGAACCATGCCGATCCAACTCCTTCGCCTCTGCATTTGACCTGTTATTCCTTTCAATTGGAGCTGAATTTATTTTACTGTAAGAGCTGACTTCATTGACATACCTCCTGGTTGTCTTTGAACGCCTACGCCACCACGGGGCGCACCCTGCCAGAGGTCCCTCGCTCAAACAAAGCTCCTACACATATGTCCGTTTTAAGACGCTCTAAGGTCTGGTGAGCACACTGCCATCATCCTCTCCAGCTTCAAGAAAACAAGCTCGCGACGAGGGTTGAGTGAGGTTTATAATGCTCTTTGAGAACATCAGGGAAGTTGATTTACAAAGAGGAAAATAAGAACAAAAGCTCTTGAGCCAAGTTTTAAGTTTTACATCACACAGAAACAGTTTGCACCTTAGCCTGTTGATCCTCCAGCACACCCCGAAGTGAGGGAACTTGGACGCAGGGTAAAAGAGCTTGAGTCTTTGTGCCAAGCATTACATCTTGACTCAGTCACCAAACCCCTGAGCCTCCACTCTTGGCTACGTTCGGCCCAAAGGAGGACGGCCACTTAAACAGATGATTTTTGTTTTTAACACAACCGCAGAAACTGGAAGGGGAAGAAAAAAGAAATCCCAACAACTTTCAAATAGGATGAGGATGTTAGAGTAGAGATCAAAAACTGCTGAAAGAACACACACAAGAATGTCCTGTTTGTTTCATCATTTATTCTTGTGTTGGCTTTCCAAGTCAGTATCAACAGTATTCTTTCACTATCATTGGGCTTTGATGTTTTTGCCATTTTTTTGTCAATATGCATTATGATTTGGCAAAGAGCAAGGCTCAATTACAATGGCAATGAAAACATTTTGGAGACAGAAATGCATTTCTTCAATTAGAACTGGCAGTGAAAGTAGGTTTGAGTTGTTTCACTGAAAGGAAAATGTTGAACACAAATGTCCCTGATTTAAGGGACATTTAGTCTGTTTTGACATTTAAAAAAAACAACTCTACAAATCCAAAACATAACAGACAATATTTTAGATTGCTGATGATATGGTGCACATTTTTTTTATTTTATTACATTGTACTTATTTAAAGCTATACTAATCATGTTTGACCACATGAGGGCAGACAAGCTTTTATGTAAAATCGACCCATTTACAGTTTGTAAACAATGATGAAATGCGTAAGTGTTAGAAACGGAAGTACAGCTGACTGCAATAGCTTTTTAAGTTATGCAATGGCATTAAACAACAAAGATCCTTAATACAACATAAAGAAATTGACTTTCAAGATCCGTATGCTATCACTGAGTGAGTAGAATACATTAGCAAGTCGCCCAGTATTTAGTGGCCAGATATTTAAATGTAATTGGTGGAGAAACTTAGCAATAATTTTACACTGGAAAAACAATATGAGCCACAAGTCACTGGATGATTCCAACTCTGCTATCTGTGCTCATTTACAGAACGTCGTAGAAGTTGTAGTGGCTAGCGTGTTAGCCATCAGTTACCTGCATACTCGTACATAGAACAACATGGGTATCCCACCTTTCTTACCACCATCATTTATTAACTTCTGTACTTTGCCTATAGTTTTATATTTGGAAATTGGTAAAGGCCATTTAATGCTAAAATGAAAGTAAAAAAGCTGCAGCGTGAAGTTTTCATTCTCAGCGGGTTTGGCTAGAAAATCAATTCAAACTGCGGAGACTAATTTAATTAAAAATGATATCGGTTTTGAACAAGACAAACAAAGAATTAAAATGTCTTCAAATGATCGATGACGATACAATGCACACACGCTTGTATGATGTAGAAATAAATCTTGCATAGCTTGTGGTTGAGAAAGTATTGCAGGCTGTTCATCACATGTGTTTTGCAGAGTTCCTCATTGGCTTTGTAGAAGCAACAAAGCAAAATTGCTCCTGACATAGATAGGGCCCACTTTGGAGTTTGTTCAAAACATGCTATATCTAACAAATATGTTTGCTAGCAGTATGTGAGTGAGCAGTATGGGAACAATTGCTCTGAGAAAAAAAAAAAAGCAATGTGCTTACTGTCATGTGAGGCAAGCTACATTGAGATAACAAAATATTACTCATTATTAAATTACTTTAACTCCAGCATGTTGAGTTTGAGGTTTTTTTGGAGCAAATGACAAACCAAAGTAATATGATAATAGCAGGGCACATGTGCTGTTTAACACATAGCTTCAAGCCAGAGCTGTTTGGACACAGAGCGGCTGCTTCAAGTAAAACATATATAGAGTTTCTGTAAAGGGTTCTGTGTCCGTGTGAAAGAGTATACTTTAGCTCCTTTTATATGCGCAGGCACAAAGAAAAGCCATCACTTCGACAAAAAGTGTCATGAAACGGAAGGTCCCACCCATGCTTTACCTGAGCTACGCTGAAAGAAAGTGTGCAGGGCAGGATCTCATGATTAATAAAGAGGAAACAAGGCTTAACCAGCGCTAACAACCTGCTATTAAAAGTGTGAATACCTCATTGTGTTGGTGGTCTGAGGCTGAATCTTAAAATAACATGGTTTTACATGGTTCCTCGCTCCCCTAGGCATTGCGTTGTAGCCACAAAGATTTTCACCCTCCCCCTGTAATCGACGCCCTCATTCACATGCTTCCTCACAGAAACCCCTAAAAAAAGATATATACATAAAAAAAAAAAAGAAAGAGGGTTGGCCCTCTCTGACTCCTCGATTAGTATTCTGAGAGGCAGACAAAGAGGGCCGCAGAAGAATTAATAGCCTTTGACATTCTCAACTTCCTTTCCAGAATCCAGTGTGATTGGTGGGGAGGTTTTTGTGTGGGTGATGATAAGAACGCCGGAAGGCAGGCTGACATTGCAAGTCCCCAGACAACCGGGTTCATTAGTAATGTCTGGCGAGATATGTCTTAACCTGAGTCCTGTCCTCTTAAAGTCCCCCTTCTTTTTTCTTTAAATTCCAACGCATTTATCACCTAAACATAAAAGCCAAGAAAATAAATTTTGGGGAAAAGGATATTTCTTTTTTATGAAGAGGGCCAAGCTTGATGAATCAAACACTTTTTCTGTTCGCCGTGCATCAGGTCGGTTATTTCTCCAGGCGGTCTGAACCATGAAAATGATCCGCTCCCTGCAGATGTCGTACATGACTTTGAGTATTTAATCACAGTCTGGTTTGTGAAATGATCAAGGCTGATCAGTAGTGATTTATGAGAAAGATGCGCAGGCAAGATGACTTGTTTAACTCCCATCTCCTGATAAATAACAGCTGCAGAAGGAAAAACAAATACTATACATCTGTTATGGAGTTGTTTCAAGAATTTTCTACCATCAGAACAACGTCTGTGGGAAATAGTTTGACTGTGTTTATGCAGCGATTATTTTGCTGGCTGATTTCATGTTTTACACACAATATATTTACATTTGACTACTTCTAGGCCAACAAAAGCAACCAAGCAGGGCTAAACAATAAGGATACCTGGGCTATAAAATGCCACATCGGGCTATTAAATCTAGCTACTATCAAGAGGTTAAAAAGAATTCGACACATTTTTGTTTTTGGAAACAATGATTGAAGCAGCTAAGGAGTGAGCCTTCTAATATATTGTATTGTTTTATCATTCTGCAGTGCCCTGGTCAACGTTTGATTGTTTTTTTTTTTTAAACCATCTCACCTTCTTCTCCTCTCTGTTGAGAGTTGCAAATGCACAGTATCGCGAGAAAATGGCGACGCATGCAGACAACCTTTATGAGCTGAAAGTGCAGACGAGCCTTTCTATCGTTCTGTAAACAGAAGTTTAGTACGCTGGTGTTACAGAGGATGTGGGTGAAAGTCCAACTATGAATTTTAAAGTTTGTCGCAAGTTTGAGAGCAAGGCGGATAAAACATGAAAATAAATTTTGGTCTTTCTTGTTATTTGATTACCACTAATAAATAGAAAAAATGTGTATAGGTGTTAGGAAAAAAATTACTTTTGGCTAGTAGATTTCTGACCCACTTGCCCCCCCCCCCAAAAAAAAAACAACCATGAACATTGAACTCTGTTAGGCATCTTTTATCAGTGAATATTATGGTGCTTCTGGATGCCATGCTCATTTTTCACCATTAGTTAGTACTTTTTATTATTTTCATATAGAAAAGATTACCTAGAAAGTGACTGCTATGTGACTGAAGCAACTTTTACCAGAATTTTTCATGCAGAATTATGTTTTGTAAAAATGTGGACCACAAAGAAAGACAAATAAAATTGTTTAATTTTAATTTAAACATTTTAATTTCAGTCAGGTCTGACATTGTTCAGCTCTTGTAAATAACATTTTTCATAATTTTTCTGCGGTGGGGCCGGTGGTTCATTTAGTAGCTCGGACTCATGACCTCAATACAATGCTCCATTATTCTGGTTGTGGCCCTGCACACAAAGGTTGTTGATGGAAACATTCACATTCTATTTAGCTGAAATTTCAAACATTTGCTCAAAACTTGAGCAACATTTTACTGGAAACTTTTTGTCTGCCTAGGTGGCCCCTACCTGCTTGCAGACCTCTCCACCTCCCAGCATGCTTCACTGTTTTGTAAACCTTGCACCGTGCCCATGTCAACCTTCTATTCTCCTCGTTTCCTTACAGCCCACAGACGACCTTTACCCTCTCTCAAACCTCAATAATTCCCATTATCAGGTCTTCAATTCTCTCCTTCCCTCTCCTCTCTGCCAGTCAGACATTTATAAACACCCCCACACCCCCCTCTGCTCAGCTGCCGAACGCAAACCAAGACAAATCCCACCACATATAAACAGGAAAGTCAGTGAAAAGACCTGACCTCCCTCCATTATACATGCCAACCGGCGTGTTGTCTGTCAGTCAGGAGCTGCTGGTCCGTAAAGAGCCCTTCATATGCGTGTGATGTTTACAGCGTTACACTAACATCTCCTGGCTTTTAGTTTTTTTTAGTTGTTTTTTTTCTGTGCTTCAGAGAATGTTCTCCCACTGCATTTTCTGAGGCGAGGAGCCTGTGAGAACGACGGTGGGAGAGTGTAATAGTTCCTGACAGAGGAATATCTGTCACGAGGGAATCACAGCTCTGTGGTCAGATTCACTGAGAGGAAAGTTCGCTGCTTTAGATGGAAGGATTTGCATGGGAGTTTTGGGAGTTTCCACAGAAGATGCTGACTTTGAGGGTACAAATGCAGCACAGTTTTGACTTCATTCCAGGCATTACTCTCAGTACCGAACACCGTGGCCAAATAAAGATTCGTTATTTTGATCAGATTTTCCGTTCGTCTAGCAAAGACACAACAAAGATGGAGGCTTCTTTTTCAGACATTATTTTAAATTCAAAACAGCACTTCTCCCAACGTAAAGATTTTCCAGAGTAATGTAAAGGGCGGATCCCCTTAATGGTGCCTTATAAATCTGAGGTAATGTTCACCATGAAGGCTGCGCTCAGACAAATCTTCATCATGTCCATGAAATACAATCGTTTGAGGTCAAGTTTGCTTACTTTAAATTTTCGTGTGATTAGTCATATTTCTGTGGTGGCAAGGAAATGGATTATTATTATTTGGGCCAAATATTTAACGTTCCCATTATTGGAGTGAGCGCATAAACAAATGCGTCATCAGCAATTCATTGCCCGTACAATAACACAGAGGCTGTTTCCCACAGCGGGGCCAGGCCTGGCAGCGGTGCTCAGCCTCTGCCTCGGAGCCGCTGGGATGGAGCCAGCTCAGGGTTCAGACCACCGCCGCACCAACACACACACACACACATACACACAGACCACCACTGCAGAGTCACAATACATCTGTGGTCACTGTGGACACACAAACCACCACTGCTTTGCATCATGGGCACTGGATGTTGTTACCACCAGTACATCTGTTTCAACCTTCTTTGGTAGCAAAACAATAAATCATTTTCTCAGATGGAACTTATTGTCTTTTAAAGGTTCTTAACTACTGTTGAGGTTGATTTTTGTCTGAGTAGATTCTCTAATGTAAAATAAGAGTTAACAAACAGAGCAGTAAAAGAAGAGAACCTACAGAATACACATATTATATAAGGATATATAAGTTTACTAAAGATGCACAATAATACATTTTTATATTGAAAACCTACAGCTATAGTGAGGCATGAGGCATTGGCTACAAGACTGATCTAAGTTTGATGTTTTGAGATTGATGGGTCATTAAATACTTGATTACCTCTAGCAATGACCAGTACCACTCACAACAACATACAGTAAACTACCTGTTGATTAAAGGGTTTCCCACTGAAGGTCCCTTTGTCGAAACTTAAGCCTTCTTTTTTTGTGTGTGTGTGGTCATGTTAACAAAGCATGGTTGTGCTTCTTATAAATTTGTTATAATATTTATTGTAATATATTTTTTTTTAATGTCTTTTTATATTTACTAATTAGTTTATTTTTGTGGAGCCTCTCAGAAAAAGTTTGACTGAGTGATGGATCATCCAATCACCTGCCAAGCACTTTTTTGAAAGTGCTTGCCCTTTTTACAAACAGTTTCTCAGATAGTTCACATGTGCAACAAACCAGCTGGCGCGTCAGGTTAGCAGTGTCGTTGCCTCTAGTTCAATCTAATTGCATCATTCTGTTTTTGGAGCTCTTCATCGACGAATCAAAAGGTCATGACCAGGTCGCTCTGTCGTGACTCGTGGTCATCATCACAGCCCCGGGGAGTCGTTCAGAGGACGGTGATGTCACCTCGCGGGGCCTCCTGCACATTCCTGGATCGGACCAAAAAACCTCCAGCAAAGCAAGATGACATACGACTGCACTCTCAATGCACGCAAATGTCCCCGACTACATTTACACACTGCATTTAACCTGACACGTTACTACCCAAAGGACTCGGGCTGTGTTGACATGGTAACACACATCTGTTTTTAAGCATTTTGTGGCACCAATGCGGTCTCTTAACAACATCATTTTCATGTGGTATCCCATTTATTTTCTCAGTAAGGAGAAGCTCACATTCACGCCAGATCTTTATATTTAATGTCAAATTATTATAATGAAAGTTGTACAGACTGGGTGTACGTCTGATCTGATGAAGTAAAAAATAAAATCTGATGTTTTTCCACTCAGACAACCTAATTTCTAGACTCCACCCGCTTGGAAAGTGACATTTCCTCCTCTGTACCACAAAGAGTTAAGAATCTGAACGTTTGGACCTGCGTAAATAAACCCTAGTTAAGACAACAAATCAAATATCAGATGCGTGTCCCCTAAATGGAGGGGAAAAAGAGATTTGAGTCAGCAGAGCAGTCACAGCGGAGCCATTGTTTTTCCGTATCATCAAGATTAACAGCTACCCTGTAGTCTGGATGTAGCCTCTGGGACCGGGGAAGTGTGTTGTTAAGTTATTGTAGCATCTCAATTCATTTTCGTGGGAGTGTTTCCAGAGGAGACCCCCGCTGATCACTTCTTCATTCTCATGCTCTGACACGGAGGACATTCTGTAATCTGAGCGAAACATTGCGAGCGCGGGGGAATATCGAGCGGTGCCACAGCGCCGGTCATCTGGCGTACAGAATCTAAATCAAAAGTGCAAACGGGACACGTCAACGGAGGCTGCCGTGATTCTCCTTCAACTGGCAATAAAAAGTTGTGGCAACAATTTGACACGCTGCACTTAGTCACTTGTTAACTTGATCCTAGCAAAGGTGTGGTTGAGTCATCATGTCAGCAGCCTTTAATCTCAGAAGACGAGACATCACAAAAAATATCTGATGACTGTAATGTGTGTGTGCATGCTTAGTAATCATGTGGTTGTTTCTCTATGTGTGTGTGTGTGTGCTCTCTGGTTTGGGAAGTGGTTAGAGAGAAATTCAGATTTGATCGGAGATATTTCCTTTAGGTGGGTTACTATTTGCAGAACTGCTGTAATGACTCAGAGCGAAAAACGCCAGCGAGCATGCCGATACCCATCGCCAGAGCCTGGCAGGAGGCCAAGTCTGAGCTTTTGGACTGGGTGCACAGACATGCAGTGTGACCTCCAAATAACAGCATTACTGTTTGGATTACGAGGCATTAGGGAGGAGGAACGCAACAAGAGTTTTTGTTTGTGTTTAGTGCTTTTTGCAGAGTACAACCCTTTGGTGAACTAAGGGTATCTGTTGGGTCATGCGGGAAAAGTAGTACAATTAACCCCTTCTAGACTATTGTCGCGAATTCGCTTCAAACCGCTTCCGGTCTTAATGCAGCCGAGGTGGCGTATGTATCACACTAATACCTGCATAGTTTACACATACCAAGGACACATCTCCACTTAATTTAGCACTTAATTTAGCATCTGCATGACAGCAAAAAACACAAATAATCATTTTTTTTATATAATTGTAAATAAATTCAAGCAATAAGGGGTTAAAGATGGGTAGATCGGCTGGCTTATTTTCAGACATAGTTGAGAGTCAGTTGCAGCTGGTCAGCTTAGCTTAGCATAACAACTGGAAAGGGTGAAGCAGCTAGCCTGTCTCTTGCCAAAAGTAAGCCTACAGCCCCTCTAAAGCTCTCTAATTAATATGTTATAACTTGTTTGTTTAATCCGATCACCACCCTGAAGTGTAAAGACGACAAGTTGTGGTTTTATTGGAGGGTTATTGTATATGCTGGACTACTTTTTGGAAAACACCAATTGTGTCGCTTTCTTCTTTAACTATTTAAGGTGATTTGGGTGTTGCGCTACTGCCGAGCCTGCTGTAACTAAGCAACCAAAACCTGCGTACTGCTATGACGATGATGATGATGATGAAGTGGCTTTAATTTAGCAGTAAACCTACTAATCTACACAAAGTCAGATTTAGTAAAATAAATGGATTTCCTGCACCGCAAATACATCACAGTAGCCTAATGCTTGATTTATCATCTTCAGTTCGGCTGACCTTTCAACCCGATGTTGGTATGTCCTCTTACCTTTGGACAGAGCCAGGCTAGCTGTTTCCCCTTTGTTCGGGTCTTAATGCTAAGCTAACCTGTTGCTGGCTGTACCTTAAGGATGCAGGAGATATAGTGTCAGAATGGACGTTGCGATGTATGCATTTGCAATAGTCAGATTGCAGGATGTGTGATGTCGGCAAATTAACCCAAACCCAAACTTTTCCAAAGAAAGCATATTTCCTGAAATGTCAAACTATTCCTTTAATTCGCGGCCAAACCACAAATAGATTTTGTTTGGCACTTCTCGAAGCAACAACTTGCTACCAAAGCACTTTTCAGTTGACAGAAGAAGCTTTTAGATCAATTCTTCTTTAAACCTGCTCCCTGAAACTAGCATCCAACTATCCAACTGCGCTCACACAGCGACACACACATCGTACACAAACGCACACACACACCTTACGTTACGCTCATCAATCATCCTTTTACCACAGGAGTGTCCTCCAGGATTGAGTCTTAATGTCTTTAATGAAATCTGGACCATGTGTTGTAAACCAATATTAGTTTACAGTCCCTGGGCCTTTCAGCCTAGTTTGGTCCTGTGCCTAAGTACTTCTCAAAATCAAATCCATTTATAATGCAGTGGTGCGTGAACATTTGCTTTCCCTTAAAGGCCCAAGATGGAATTGAATCTGCATCATTAAAATCGCCCTGCCAGCTTTGTTATAACGTACGTCATTGTGCTGAAGACATTCTCTGACTGACTGACTGACCCAGACTTTGCTTTTAACATAAATGTTGGTCTTTTTTTTTTTTAAGTTACCACTGGAAGCTGAAAGTTGCAGAGAGCTCATTTCCCATGGTAAAATCATCCATCATAAATGTTTGTGCATTTCTTCGACTCAAAATAAAACCAGTACTGGGGCTTTAAAGTGGCAAACCATAAGATTTCAGTCCGGGTTGATTTATAGTTTATATTCGAGTGAAAAACCAAAGAGTTCCATTTTATATTGTGTCCGAATAGGGCCTGTGTCCACGTAGTGTCTCTTTCTGATCGCCAGCGTCTTTTATCAATTGTTCCCAGTGAGGAGAGAGCCCATGTGGCCGCATACAGAAAACTTGCTCCAGTCAGCGTCTTTTTTTTCTAAGCGCTTTTGATAAGCTTGTTTTGGCCGCATTTGTCTATCCTGAACTTCATATTTTGGACACACGATCATTATCATGACAAAGACCGAAACGCCCATTTGTGGGAACAGATCGGTTGTGCGGATACTGAATTCTGTTGGCAAGTGTTGTGCCTCCTTTCTTTAGCATTTCGGCTATCAGATTGAGCTGTGACAACCTCATCTATATAAAGTATGAAGCAGGCATCCTTTGGTTGGTGCAAATGGTGAGAAAATCAATGTTGAACAAATACATGGTAGCCCAAACAGGAGAAGAACTTGAATAAAAGCAAAGGAGCAAATATGTTTTTGTCATAGAAACATTTAAAAAAGGCGTTTTTTTGAGCAAACTCTCGGATGAAGACACTCTTTTTCTTTCATGTGGAGGCCCAAGCATTTTTTCTTGTGACAGTGATGAGGGAGAAGGCGTGGGAGACTCGGGGGTCTCTGCTGGGTGTGAAGCTGTGGTCGACTGGGCTGACAGGAGGGAGACTTCTCCCTCAAATTTGCATTATTTAGCTGGATGTCTGCATCGTTAACACATGCTCTGGCAGCTGTGTGAAACATTTTCTTAGCTAGTGATGGAAGGTTAGAGACCACTACATCCCCCACGGTACCATGATTCCTCTACATATACTGTATGTTGACATGAGACATAACAGCGAAAAAGAATCGAATTTGACAAATCCTCATTATTTGAATATTTCTTTATCACATATGGACACTTCCGATGACTGTTATCACAAGAATTGGTGTCGTCATGTTTTTGCATTCAGGTATGCTTATGCAACAGTAAACATATGTGCGTCCTGTGTGTGTTTGTGAGCGTCTCTACCCCACTTCGAGGAGGTTTTTCCCTGCATGGACACCTCCCTGACGCCCCACCCAGGGGAGACAATAGAGCAAAAGGAGGGTCCCTGCCTGACAAGCACCATCGGATGACTCTCACCAAATGCTATGCAGGGTGACATCTGCAAACCATAACAACCCCTTAAAACCCCCCGAAAAAATGTGATACAAAGAACAGGGCCACGGCCTTTTTCCTGCTCACATAATGAGGCCACGGGATAAGCATCTTCACGGAGAAAGAGAAGAGAGGAAAAGGAGAGAGAGGCTCCTTGAAGTTCAACCCGAGTGTCAGCTTTGTTTGACAAACATGAATTATTAAGATGTCACTTTTTTGCTAAACATTTATATTACACCTCGGTGTATGTAATTACAATGCGTGACATACACCATAAGCATTGGCGCGGTGAGCGATTCAGCATGTTGATCCCGAATTATCCCGATTGTCACCTTTTTAAACCGGGATCTTATTTATCAAAAGGATTCCAAACTGTCGCTCTTTTCCTCTCCACTCCACTTTGACAAATACATCCGATTATTACACTCAAGTCTTTGATACAATCTATCCAAACGAGTAGTGAGCTCGGAGGAAACTCACTCCGCTGCATTTGTTCCCATTGTGTGGGTGAGTCCAGTCATGGCAGATTAAGGTTTGGGGGCGGCCCTTAAATAAATGCTGGCTCCTTCAAGGATCAACTCCATCAGACGCCAAAGCAGCCTCAGGACTTACTGGTTCACAGCCACTACATTTCAACATAAAGACCCCTTTACTCCAGTTGTCCTTTACTGTAAAACATGTGATAAAATCCAGAAGAGCTATTTTCTTTCTCTGATATAAAAAAATGTATCTGAATACCTGGAGAATTGTTTGGATTGTAAAACTTTAGAGGTGTGATGATTAGTCAAAGCTGCTGAGACATATATCAACTTTCACAACGTGGTTTGACAGTTCATAAAGTTTATAGAAGATCTAGAATATCTGATATTAAGCCGAGCATACAGAGCACGACTTTAGACATTTTGTTGTCTGTCTGCGATATAAAGCCAAATATCACGTTTCATATGCTTACAATTTATGGTGCGACCGTCAAGCTTCTACATCCTCACGCTGTACACGTAAAACAGAAAATATGGACTGTTCTTGGAATTGACAATTGTCAATAAAGATTCATTTGAAAGCTCTGAGTGAGCTAAAAGTTTGTTTGCCCGTGGAGGTCTGTGACGTTACAACAGTACGGTTAACGATGATGCTAACGAAGCAATGTCTGCATATTGGTCGTACGAAACCGCAAAGAGGCACGCAGAGTTTACTGGTGCCACAGATCGACCAACATGACCTCCATGTTTTCTGTCCACATGATGCGCCTTGTCGCCATCAGATGCTCTGCAGTGAGAAACAAAGAAGCCACTCATGGCTCTGCTTCTACTGAGCAAGAGCCTGAAACGGGCGACCAAACTTTCTGACATAATACGATCTGAATGTCTGACGGGAGCAGTTGATTGGTCCTCACTACCTTCGTTATACTCTGCATTGCGGTCTACCTCTAAATTGAGTCCTGCAGCCCAAAAATTGTGTCAGAAACTGACTAAAGCCTGCAGATCTCAAATCAGTGCAAAATAAACCTGCAGAAAAAAAAGCATACGAGCCGTCATCCTCAGTGATATTCAATCAGACTGAACTTGGATAAAGTTTGCTCATATGACCCAGAGAGGGAGTGGACCAGATGTCTTATCTCTGTTATGTCAGTGGAGGATCAGTGTCAGAAAAATGCCAGCACGCTCCACCAAAGCCCCCCGGCGAGTCCCGATGCAACCCTACCTCCATGGCCGACTTACACGCAGCTGAAGGAGAAGCTCCGCCGCTGCTGCTCGGACTCCACCTTGGCTTCCTCTCTCATTTCCTCCTCTGTTGCCATTTTTTTGTTGAACACATGTAATTGCGGTGTACTTTTCCCCTTTTTTCCTCTCTGGCGAACAGGGAAAGCCCTGTGGATTCACAGGCATTGAACCCTAATTGGTCTAATGGCGGTGGTATATCTAAATTACCTCCCTCCATCCGTGAGGGTTGCTGTGTTTATGTCTGCTGCCCAGAGTTAACCCCCCCACCCGCTCCTGTCATTTATCGGGGCACTTGTTTGTTGTAGAATGCAGCTCCACTTCAGATCTTTATCGCCGTGGCCAACTGACCTGTCTGGCCCTGCAGACAGTAAAACAGAGTACTTCCTTTTTTTTTTTTTTTTTTTTTTTTTTTTTTTTTTAAGAATGCATTTTGTAACCGCTGTTTAACCGGAGAGGTCTTTCTCTGAAAACTTCTGTTTTTAAAAGGTTTGTAATAGCTATTTAACTTTGTTTGGACTGTGAATGTTATATACTAACGCCAAACACAACCTGGAACGGTCTTTAACTATGAAAATATATAACCTGCAAACGTAAAAGTGAGGAGATTACTGATCTGAATATTTAAAGGATAGTTAGAAACTCCCTTATTTCTTTAAATGTGCCACTTAAGCACAACCCGCCACTTTCTTTTAGCGTTGTTGCTGCGTTTCCAGATCATAGCGAGTAAGTACCGTGTTATTATTAGCCTCAGAAACAATTTCCAAAACTATTAAAATAAGAGCCAAATTGCAATAAACTGGAATTCTCCTTTAAAACTTACACGGTTCTTTGTCTTAATGCACATTTACAAAAAGAATGTAACACTTGGCAAGAAAGACTTGGCAAGAAAGTACTTTATGCGATGTATTTTTTCTTTTATGCAGAGCTGCTTCTCCCTAGAGTGATTAGATCACATTATTTAAAGTGAAAGACAAATGAAAATAGACAAACCAAACGCCAAGATCTTTTTAAAAAACAGACAGTCATGGTGCAGCACTTAACCACTCTGACATCCACTACACGTTTCATGACATGTTATTGTTCTCTTCAATTATGAGTTAGGAAGAAAAAAACTGAGAAAGCCTAACAGACTCGTAGTTCCCATCGAACAGAAGTCGTGTTTATAAACCAGCACATTGAATACTAACCCAAATAACACTTCCGACCCCGACGAGAATGAAAACAAAGCTAGGAGAAGGAATCTCAGTGCGGTTCCACGTCGGTTTCCCCCCCCTCAGGAAAACCTCCACCGCCTCTCCCTCATAACTTCACGGTTGCATGTAGCTCACTCCCCGTCCAGTGAGCAGGAACAGTTGCACTGACAGATGGGATGTGTAGGCCCGCATCAGCAAGGCCCTTGTTAGGCTGCAGAGTCACTTCCTCCTGGCGTGCTTGCCGGTGACCTGAGGTGACCCCTGGCTGCCCCTCCTCACCACAGGATCCATGTGAACACGCTCTGCCGCCGTGAATCCGGCTGTTGACACCAAGAGAGGTGTTGAGGGAAATCCTTCGTGATGAAGGGAGTTCCAGCCAATTGAGAGGAAAAGAAAACCTGTTTTTTTGTTTAATTTTGTCTCAGTTGCATTCAGGGATTTCTCTCGCCAATACAAGCCTGCTTTTTCTTTCGCTGCTGCTTTGGGAAGACAAAGGAAACACACGATGGCTAGCGTCTCATTTCCTGTCCTTGTCTCGTCTACCTAGTGAGTTCTTAAAAACGTCTGCCCTCAACAATACAATTCAACGTGACAGTGAACGCAAAATGGATAAAGCATGTGATTTTTGAAACAATAAAAGAGTGAAAGCAGATAATTCAACATGTCATCATAACCTGATAAAGTGGAGGAAAAGTGACATAAAACATAATGAGATAAGACAGCAGGAGACGAGATGAGAGGATGGGAGAGAAGAGGAGTGGAGAGGAAACAAGACAAATGGAAACGAGACGAGAGGTGACAAGATGAGATGAGACAACATAAGAGGAGACAAACTGGAGGGAAAGTTTGGAGAAGTGAGGAGAGGAGACAAGACGAGAAAACGATAGGACAGGAGAGAGGAGGACCATAAAGGATTGATGAGATGGGACTAAAGAAATGTAGACAAGAGGACACAAGATGAGAGGAGACAAGAGGAAATCAGATTAAATTGGATGAGAAGGCAGGAGAGGAAACAGTAGGAAAGGAAACAAGGAAATGAGACAAGAGGATACGAGAGAATAAAACTACATGAGAGAAAAGACAGGACTACAGAAAAGAGGCGAGAGGAGACAAAATGAGCAGAGTGGAGACGAAAGGAAAGTAGAGGGGAAGAGACAAGATGAGAAAACAGAGTAGGATATGAGACGAGACAAAAGGAGACAAGTCTAGGTGACTTGAGATGGGAGCAGAAAAGAGGAAAAGAGACAAGAGGAGACGAGGAGATGTTATAAGAAGAGACTAAATGAGCGGAAACAATAGGAGACGAGATGAGAGGAGAGAAAGGAGCACAGAGGTGAGTGAAAAAAAACTTTTCGTCCCCTCACTCCCTCCTCGCTCCCTCCAACTTGCTTCCTTCCCTTTGGCCTTCTTTTCTTTTTCTCGTCATTCCTCCTCATTTCCTTGCTCCCCAGTGCCCGGGCCCGGTCCAGGTCGAGGAGTCCTGGAGCGAAAGGTCTGCCTCAGAAACCTGCGAGGTCGGCAGAAAAAAAAAAAAAAAAAAAGAAAGGTGATTGAAACCATGTGAGATGAAGCAAGCTCTGGAATCAGCTTTCCGTATGAGCTAACCCCCGAAACCTTAGCTGACAAAAATCTGGAGAGGATGAAGAGGTCCCAGTGCCCCGCCCGAGCATAAATAGAGACGCAAACAAAAAGGGGAAAAACAATAATCCTACACTTCTGGAGTAGATTATCTTGTATACTGAACGCAGGTGCCGATACACAAACTATATACACATACACTTGACACAAACGATGAAAGGAATTTGATCAAAGTGACGTTACAAACAGACTCTGGTATCAATTTTACACCCTCGTGAGCTGTCGGGACGATACGCCCTTCCCCCCGTGGCGACTTTTGTACCTGGGTTTCCAAAACACTTCACACACACGTCAGATGCTATATTTTTTACATCACGGCTAGTGGAAGCAGTGACGCGTGACGTGGAGTGTTAGGAATGTGACGAACGCGTTTCCATGAGATTCCCAACGAACTGAAACGCCGCAGGATTTGTCTAAGCCTCGTGTCAGCGTTACTTCAGGAGCATGATCCATCCTTTACACATATGTGTGTGTGTGTGTGTGTGTGTGTGAGATTCATGGAGGTTGAAAAAATCTCTCACCACTGCCCAAAAACTCCTTTTGTTTATTTGTTTTGGGTGTAACTCTGAAACCATGGAGCCAGGCCACACATCGCCTCAGCTTCAGATGGCAAGTCAGACATACCAGTCCTGAATAGCTCTCTCCCAGTATCTCCCTCCTCTTTTTCTCTCCGGTCTTATTGTTTCTGAGTCTGCTGCTCTTTTCCACACACACACACACACACACACACACCTTCATATACTGGAGCTGGCGAAGCACCAGAGCAGCTCAGCTAATCACACTTCTCTGTGAACTCAACTGTTCCAGTGGCGTGGGCCAAACTCCCATCTCCATCGCTACCGCCGCCACCTTCTTTCTTCTGCTGCGTCTTGGAAAAAAAAATTATGAGATGAAGAAATGCCTTGCCATCGATACCAAGAGTTGATGGCGAAACAGGGAGTAATAGTATCATCATCATCATTATCTAGCAAATTAGCCGAACCTTTAAAGTGTTTCTCTGGGTGGCCTGTGCTCATCACTTACAGTTCTGGAAAGTTACTCAATACATGCAATGAATTACTCATTAATTATACATAATTGAAAAAGTAAATACTAATTACTCAACAGCGGAAGTCATTTAGGGATGTCTTTTTGCCATTTGGGGGCTGTGCAACAAGCTGTAACCACAACATGGACATATTATGACTGTATAAAGATAATATGGTAAAATATGTTAATGAAACCATTCCTTATTTTACTAATCCAGCAGCCCAGAGCTCCAATATTCATTCTCCTTTTTTTACTCTGTTTTGTTTTTTATGTGGCAAAATACACGGCTCTTCAGCTGCTAAATGCTTCGGAGATTTATGCTGAAAATAGCATAAACGCATAAAACCTTTGAGCTGATGGGAACTGCAGCATCAACTGATCCTCGAGGGTTCATCATTACCAGCAACTTTGTTCATTTCCATTGTTATATAAACGTTTCATTAGTGAAGCATTAGCAAATATAGAGGATCCATGGGATGCCAAATTGTGCCAAGTGGTGTGAAGTTGGGGGTCTAAGGACCCTCCCCCACTACCTACCCCTCTACTTCCAGCACCCTTGCTTGAACCTCAACCATCTCCGAACTCTGCCTTCATTTTTATCACGACTACACACCTGTGAAGTTTCATGACTTCGTCTTGCACGGTTTGGGCGCTATCACGTTGACGAAATCTCTCAGAAATATGAACACCTGGCAAAGTACTCAAGACGGCTTCTGTGGTGGTTCATTTGAGGACTCATTTGAGGACTCATTTGAGGACTCAGACACAAACTCACAAGGTAAAAGCTACACCAGAGGCTGGTAAAAATGAGTGGTTTGTTTTTGTGGTTTGCTAAACAGCCATCCTACAGTTTGGGAGTACCAACTGACTATCAATAGCTAGCTTAGCCGTGAAGCAGTGATTCCTGAATTCTTACAAGACGACAACTTTGGAGTTACTGTCAGGGGATTTTGCTTCCAATCATCAGCCCCCATGTGTCAAAATACCGTGTACATCCTGGACCCAAATCAAACACATAACCTTGGAAATTGACATATTGCATGAGTGTCAAATTTCTAGCTCTTCAAGAGTTTGGCCTTCATTGTCAAGTCTTGTCTTTCCTACCAGAAAAAACGAAACCACATCAACAGACACCCGAGTGGCGTCGTATTCATTGTGGTCTACCGCCATGTAACCAGCCCAGGTTACACCGCTCACATCTGTGGTGAACATTTCTAATCCACCAGGTTATCCCCCACTCCTCTCATCCTCAACCGGAGGATCAGTTCAAGATGGTTTGCATCAATTTGGGCTCTTTTAAAGTGGTCGGCCCTCGGTTAACCGCGACACAACATGTGGTGCAGCCCCCACCCCTTCAGCACAGTGAAGCCAAGGACCGCAGGGCTGTGGCTGGGAGTAGGAGGAGGGAAAGAAATGCTGACACATCGGCTGATGCTTCACAGAGGGTGTGTATTTGATGATTTCTCTGTCAGTGTCATAGTGTGAAAACAGTGGGATGCACTTGTACCAAAGGAAAGAACATTTCTAAGGATGAGTAATTCCTTTAAAGATGCTAACAAAGGGCCACATATGTTTTTTTATTTTGCATCAGCTATATTTGTTTGCATCGCCATTAGACTTAAACCAAAAGCTGAACCAGATTACATCCCCTAAATGATGCTTTTCATGTAAGAAACTTAACCCTCCTGCTAAACTGCGAAGGTTATTTTTCACATATATCACAGAGTATAATGAGCCCTCGCCGGGGGACAAACTGTGTCCTGTAATGGTTTCAGTAGATTTCCCTCAGTCTTGGCATGAACAGAGGGCATACGGGAATGTGTCTGTCTCTGTCTGTGCGTGTTCTATGTATTCCTGTGGGCTTTTTTTTTTCGTGTGTCAGTGTGGAGACGAGAGGAAGTCAGGGCGAACTCACTGCTAAGAAGTAGAAAGTCTCCCTATCAGAGGAAAACAAGCGTGATTGGAAGTCAGCAATTACCGCGTTGGAGATAACCATGAAACGGGGAGAGATAAGAGCGCCACGATTTAGCTCAATAGGCAAATCCCCCCGAGGCTTCTGGGAACGGAGCTCCACACGCACAGCACACGCAGACTTTATAAACAGACACCAGTCCTGTCTTCTGACATTCTTTCACTCTGAGAGCAATCATGCTGGATTAACATATCCCATAATTAGCACACGTTATTCAGCAGGAACTCTTGTTAACATGACCTCAGACTTTTTTATTATATATGTACGTATATATAAATATATATATATATATATATATATATATATATATATATATATATATATAGTGTGTGTGCATGGAGCTTTTACAGCATCTATTTTGTAACTCAGCCTTCGTGACTGTAGCTGATTTAATGATCTCATCATTGAATCTGTTGAAACATTGAGTTATGGTGTTTTTTTTGTCTGTTCATGGAAAAATAAATAGGTAAATGCAACTTTGAGATAAAGAGGTCAGTTACCAGAGGAACTCATCTGTTTTAAGCTATTTAAATGGAATTTGTCTCTTTTTAGCTATTTCCTTAGTGACTTCTTCTTATGGTCTGATGTATACGTTGTTGGAAACAACAATATTTCGCTTACATATATATGCTGAGTTGGCGCTGTTCTCGTGACAATAAACTTATCTTGAATCTCGAAGTAAGCACTGAAAACGGCAACTTCCAGTTTGGTCACAGGTCCAAATTAAACTGAAAAATTTAATAAAATAAATCAAATTAAATTTGTTTGCCGCTGGGAAGCTAGTGAGGGATCATGTCCTTGTTGCTGCACTATTGACTCCGGCTGGTTGATCTGGGAGCATGAGGGAGTTTGGGAATGAGGATGAAGATGATCATACTTTATAGCCAGATCAAGTCTGAATTTTTTCTCCATCTGCAACATCAAGAAAGACCAAAAATTTAAGACAAGAAACCATGATGCATATATTTAACATTGACCTACAATCTTTTAGCAGAGTTTCATTTGGTGGAGCAGTTTTGACTTTTAAGTATTAATGTGTTCACCAGTGATGTGAAGTATTGTATAATGATGCCTAAAGTCACGTCATGAAGACCCCACCATAATGATCTTTAGTGGGTCAGAGAGTAACCATTCTGTGAGAAGCTGTTTCTCTCAGTTATTGTGTTCTCTGTATAAATAGTGAAATACTCAGGAAGAACTGTTTATGGGTGTTTCAATAGCAAACTCCACTCTGCTGGGAAATCTGCTTGTTCTAAATGTCTCCTCAATTGTTTAAATGTTATTTCTGCTATTAATCTCCCCTTAACATAATATGGTCGAGCCCGGTGAAACTATCTCACCTATTGTGCAACACTGTTGGTTTTGAAAAGGTTCCATGTTGATTTTTCCAAATATTTAGGCTTGTGTATTGAATTATTTGTATTACGTTGTCTATTATTTAATAAGGCATTTCTGTGAACAAAGTGTTATACAATTAGAGAGCAAAAGTGTGTGTGTGTGTGTGTGTATCTGGAAAATAATATTTAGCTGTGTTTCTATTCGTATGTATGTGTGTGTGTGTGTGTGTGTGTGTGTGTGTGTGTGTGTGTGTGTGTGTGTGTGTGTGTGTGTGTGTGTGTGTGTGTGTGTGAGCATGAACACTGTTGTGCAGAACTTTGTGTACTACAATAACTGAATTCCTCTTGGCGTCCTGCCTCTGCTCTCTGCCAGAATAACCACACACTTAATCTCTCACTCTTCTTCTTTTTCTTCTTCTCCCTCTGTCTTTTCTTTTTTTTGTCTCCCTGCCTTGAATGCCAGCCCCTTCATCAAAGACGAGCATGTCTCTGAGCACTATCTGTAAAAGAAGCTTCTTGCTCTTCATCAACGCACAAACAAACAGGAGTTGTCGTCATTATATTTACTTTCTTTCTTTCTGGTCCCAAAGTCCCAAAGTGGCTTCTTTTGCTAATCCATGATTTTATTGTTCCTCGTCATGTTTATGTCTTCGCTGAGGTCAATCTCGGGCCGAAGGTTCTGAAAGGCTTTTTTTTTTATGACGAGCGCTGTCCTTTAAATTTTGGAACGCAGAAAAAGCTTTGAAACAGTTTGCTGTTTTCCTCCCAGCAATGACATAGCCGACAAGCAGAGGCATAATTCAAAACACAATAAATCAATGCGGATTTCAGTGGGATTGTGATAAGAGGAAGAAGAAGAAAAAAAAGCCCCTTAAAGCTTGATTCTCAGGCCCAGTGAGTTATGGACTGTCTGGTTTCACCAAGATCCTGAATCTGTATAAATAATCATCTGGGAAAATTAGGACTACCAGAGTCTATAAGGTATCGGTCAAGGCCGCGAGCACCATATGTTTTCAAGCGACGCTGAATAGCAGCGTGTTACGACCCGAGTCCAAATGTAAAGCAGTGTCCTTTTGACATGACGCAGCTGCAGCCGATTCACAAAACAGACAAACACCTGTTAATATCCTCCGCGAGCCAAAGGAGGCTTTTTTTTTCATTGCACACAAATAGCAATAAAGGGATTCACAGCCTCGCAAAATCATGACGCACGTCAGGCTAACATCTGAATATCTGAAACATGGTTGGGCCATAATCTCTTTACAGCCAGCAGAGGCTGTTACTATGTTCAGGCGACTTCTGCTGCTTTTCTGCAGATCCATCTGGTTGTATACGGTACTATGAGGTACACTTCTCACAAAATTATTATTTTAGTTAAAAAACGTGTAGAAATAATAACAAATGTATCTCACACATTTAAAACAAGGTTTGTTCCCAGCTGATGTTTCTGTTTCCGTCTTATCTGTGCCTTTAAATCTGTGAGCAGCGGGTTATATGAGGGCCAACCAGCAGGGATCAGAAGCTACAATCTTTCCAAACACTGCTAAACCAAACAAACACATCATGGCAGCCACATAGCTTTGATATTAGGTCTCATTACATGTACGAATATCAATAAATACCAACTAAGAGCAAAAAGATTCCACTTAACCCCCCCCCAAAAAAAATCATACATAAACAAAGCGAGTTGCAGAGATTGAACACTCGATGTGAAGATCTTATCTACTATGTACAGTGCACATTCAGTATGTTCAATAAAACTACAAATCCCATAAGAAAAGTACAACTGTGTCTAGGACAAACAAGAAATGTTTCTATTGGATCCTATATGATAACCTCATAGTTGACTCCTCTTTTCTTGGTTACATAAACAGACAGCAATATAAACACCCCAACACACACAGGAAACACGAGGCATTCGTCTGACAACTAATCACCCTTAATTGTGTGCTAATAGTGAAAGCAATGCATGTGGAGGGAAAAGGAGGAGCACAGCGGGAGGAGGAGGAGGAAGGGGGAGCAATAGGAAGGGGAAAAGGGCAATTTCAACCCAAAATATATTAATGTAATCAAGGCAAATTAGTAGGTTTGGGATAACATTCCTGCGGTGCGGTGTGTTTATTTTGCAAGTAATGGAAAGTAGGTAGAAGGAAAGGCAAATCTAGACTCACCTACCAAACTGCATGAATGCTTGCACTGTAATTGCTATTTTCTGAATTTAACCCTTTTTCTGTTTATTGGAGCAAAGCTGTAGATTATGTATAAGATTATATGACATTTAAATCATAATGCATAGGCAGGTTTGAGGCTTGGAAAAAAAAAAGTTTGACAATGTCTGGACAATCATATCGAGGCGGAGTGTCAATGTACAATAAGTCAAAATTCAGGACAAACGTTGTTTAATGACTTCAACTGCAGAGCTCATTCTCACTAGTTTTAACAGATGACATCAAATCACCCCAAATCCTGGCTATTCTATTTATTTATTTTTATTTATATTATATTATTTTTTATTTAAATTTTAAATATTTATTTATTCTATTTTATTTATGCTATTTTATTTTTGTATTTTATTTTATTTTATATTTAATTTCTGGGTTTTTTCTGAAATATCTATTGTTTTTATTGTTTCATCTATTGTACTGTTTTATCCGGGTTTGAATTTAACCTTAGTCTAACCTTGCTTTTGTTGGGCTTCACTGTTGATCTTTCTGTTGCCATATTACCTTGCTTTTGCAGTCTGTCAAAGCACTTTGTAAACTCTGATTTTAAAGGCGCTATATAAACAAAGTTATTATTATTACTTGAATTCAATGGCGTAGAGGATGGGGATTTAGCCGCCATGATAGACTCTGAGCACATCCTGTTTTGTTTGCGTGTGTCCACATGCATAACTTTGCTTGAGTTCGTACGGCTGATGGTGTGAATGGTGTGTGTGGGCGTTGGCGTCTCCGTCGGTTTTATTCCTCCCCTGTTAGCGGCGGCTGAGTGACGAGCAGCGGGGAGGGAGGGTCAAGACGGCGGCGCAGAAACGCTGTGATGCTTAGCTCAACAAGATGTGCTCCGGGGCTCGAACCGTGCACCGTCCCTCATCCGACACAAGCGCACAAAGCTGTCGGACCCGCACGTAACGCACACCTCCCACTCCTCAATCACACATGCACTTCTGCACACACATGCAAACACACCAGCGACTCCTGTTCATTGAGTCGAACGTTGAATTGTCCTCCAGCGACAAGCGCAGAGCTTCTCGAGTGTTGAAACAGACGGTGCTTTGTGTGAAACGTCTCCAAACACACGTCCAAGTTCACTCCGGAGACGAGTCCTGTAAGAGCTTGACCAGGCCACATCACAGTCAACTTTTTTTGTCCAAGAGCTACAACAATCCGCCAGTGTGCTGTGTGATGTGAAAAAAGGCACCGGCCTGCTATGCAATCCTGTGGATTTATAGCTGTTCAGACGTCCAAGAGGCACCTGTGGAGCAGGTTTTGTTTCCTAAAGAAAAAACTGAAATACCTTTATTCATTCTGTGTATTTAACATGGCCCGACTCTGTAAATACACTTAGTTATATTATGACATCTGTGGAAATACATGATTGATGAGCTGGATTTGAGCAGAGAAAAAGGAGTAAAGGTGGTTCAGGTTAGATGGCTGAACAAGAAGCGGAGTACGCAGTCACACAGCGCCCACTGGTGGCGAGACACAATACTACCTTCCCTGTGCATCACTAGAGAGATGCAGTAAAACCACCGTTGCCCTTCACTACAACAAACGCCACAACAAATGACAGCGACCTAAAAGAATCACCCTTGTCAAATCAGGATGACCTAACTCAGGAGGGAGCTCATTTTGGGGATATAAAACCCTCAATAAACGTTTCCCAATGTGACCTTTTCATGGCGTCATGGGGCTCGTTGTCAAACAGCATAAACAAATATGACGTAACTGGGCCGGTGTAAAGCGTGAAAGCGACTCACTGGTTTATGAATAATGAGTGGTCACGGTCACGGTTGGTTTGCCGTCAATTGGAGACAGATGTGGGAGCGAAAGCAACGCATGGGTGGCGTAATCTGGGTCGACCTCTAGAGGGGAGAGACAGGCAAACGCACACAGAGGGGTCTTCTCTCCGGGCATCACGGGACCTCGTTCTGGTGGCTGTTGAGTCATTGTTCTTCACTTTGGCTGCTCAACAGCGAATATTCAGTGTTTGAAAGATCACATCGAGGTCAAGACTGACTCAAACATTGTACATCAATTTCTCTGCTGTGCACTTTTTATTTGACTATTTTATAAAGAAAATAATAGATATTTCCAAATAGGAAGTGACTATTTTATAAAGAAAAGAATAGATATTTCCAAATAGGAAGTGACTAATGTTGGGCTACTTATGCACAAAAGTGCACATAATAATCAGCTTTACATGCACCTGTGCACTCGACTGTTCAGAGCTCACAACTCTCACGTATTGACTATGAGACTCACACAAAGAAATCCTAATTTGATAAAAAACTGTTTCAAAAATAGGTTAGCTGAAAAGCGCAACAGATTTCTGCTCAAAATGCACGACTATGGCACAAAAAAGTTTGAAGTAGTTTCCCTGTACATTACTGTAGAAGAACAGAGAAAGAACGTAAAATACACCAAATGTTGGTGCATCTAATTTGAACCTTTTTCATGTACACAGTCTATCTTTATATACAGTCTTTGCTCCATACTATATAGATATTTTCCATACCATAAAACTGCTCCGCACCTGTTCTCCTGACGTCTTTTATGGAGAGAGAAATGATAATAAATAGGGTAAATAAAATAAAGTAAGCCATTGAGTTCACACTTTTTGCTGAAGCCACACTATCATAAATAATAATAATGAAAAAAAATCAAGACAGTTTCTAAGATTTCGTGTTTAATATACAGACCAGTAAAGCTTCTCCATGACTTCAGACAGTTTAAAATCACTGCTGGATGTTTCATGAATAAGACACCAGGCAGTTGTTGTTCTAATAATAGCTCTTAACGTGCCAACACCTGCCTAACAGATGTGTGTGTGTTAATGAGACTGTGGGGTGAGTGTAAACAGATGAGATGATAATAATAGCTGATAAATGATATTCGTGTACACCGTAAACCTTTTATGCATTATATTACAACCTTGCCTGAGTTGGTTAGCCTCTCCGAGTGTTACGGCATGACTTCATGTTCTCACAATGTGGCGAGCTTCATCACAAGGGATGACGAGAGCTTATCTTGTATGCTTTGGATCACATGTGCAACATTTTGTATCGTAAAGTTGGACATTATTCAAAATAACAGATTTTCTCTACTACTTTAAAACCAGTTTGGGGTAGTAGAGTTAGAACAATGGACTTGATGCCAAATCAGGGCTCCATGATGGATGGTAGATTTGCAAAAAATGGCATTTGTCTTTGGCGCTGGCATCCACACTAATACGTTGTTTTAAAACACATAACTTTTGCTACGTTTATGCCAAATGTCCACACTACTCTGCCGTTATAGAACCCCTGAAAAGAGGAAGTTTAAAAAGCTGCTGACGCTGTTCTAGTTTAAAAACTCTGGGGTTGCATTTTAGTTTCGTTAAAGGTCAGAAACAATCGCTTCTTAATTGGGTTTTATCAGACATGACGTGTCCTTCCTGGATTTAGTTGGTAACCAAAACAGAGAGCAGAAAACAAGAGTGAAGATTGGACTTACATTTACTTTTTTAGGAAAAAATATAGTTTGTATGCCAATGTTGTGATTAAAGCTTGGCCCAAAGAGTGGCCGAAAACTAAATCCATCTTTTCCAAATCTATTGTGAGATATTAGACCATTTACACCTTGTTAATAAAAATGTCAACAATATGAAGGTGTCGCTACAGTTTCCAATTCTTCTAACCAAAAAAATATAAGGTTTTTATATTCTTACAGGAAAGTTTAAAGACCATGATTATATGTTTTTCTCTCCTCAAAAGTAAACTGGAAGATTTTTTTTGAGGGAATAAATCACTGCTCTGTAAACCATAATTCATTCAGTCTCTCTATAATCTATCATTCCTTTTGCATACTGCAAGAAGGTATTATTTTATTCCCCAAAAGCTTCAAGCTCCATTCATACTGAAGAGTTTCTCAAATAGTGATGCATGATTACATCCGCCAGTTCCAATTACAATCAGAACGAGGTTTCAGCATCCAGCTGCGGAGCGAGGGGTCGGAGATCCACAATAGAGCTCATTTCATTCGGCCGGGAAGATTCGTCGGTTGCTTTTCCCTTTTTCCCCGACTTGAAATGCTTTTTTGGAAAAGTGTTCGCGGGGTCACTGATCACGGGGTCAGGAAAAGAAGCCTTAAATGTTTCTTTTGGCATGGACAGGCATGTCAACAGGAGTTTGGCAGAACAAGAAGCCGCCGCACAACTCAGGCTCAACCCATGAATCCACATACCGGAGGCTCCACGGTGCACCTGACCTGCAGGAGTCGGAGATGGAGGAGGTGAAGGAGTTCTAGGTTTAACTCTTTTTTTTTTCTTCTTCTTCTCTCTTTTTGACATGCAGCCATCACTCTGGTTCCCCGCGGGGAGCAGAAAGGTCACGGCGAAGCCTTTATTCTGGCTCAGGTTTAGTAACACGCAGTTCTGGCCTCCAGAAGAACTCCTTTTCCTCTCTGGCACATGTTGAGGCTCTCTATCATCTCTCTCTTTCTTTTACGCTCTTGTGCTCTCTCGTCCCCACTTCCCTCCTGTCAGATCTGTCTTCACAGGGGCTTGTAAAATTACCTGGCAAGAACAACTCAACGCACTGGACAGGACCGATGTCCCCAGCGTCCTGCAAACTTTTACAAACTTTTTTTTTTCTTTCATTAAAATGAAGAGTTCACTGAAAAGAGGTCCACTCTTTGTGCCAAAGGGTCAAGTATTACTGAATTTGCTGCGAAATTGCAAGGTGATTCGATATAAATTTATCCAATTCCAAACCTTTCTAAAACAATGGCTATTAAATTTAATTTACTGAACATGTTGAAGCCATTGTGGCCAAATGGAGGTGCGTTTTTATTTCCTGTTCTTGGACAGGATCACCTCCTCACCATGGATTCTGACAAAAATAGAAGGTTTGCACTTTTCGGGTAATTGTTTCCACCGTGTTCTCTAACAGGATGATGATCAGGGACTTTAAGAAAATAGTTCAGGCAATTAGCATAGTGTGAATTATATTTATATATATATAAGAGTTGTGTTTCTGCTGCCTTAACTTATACCAATGCTTAGACTGTACATTAAGAAGTGGACTTAGTCACCAGGATGTCATCTATTGGTTGTGGACTACGGTTTAGAATCCTTGAGTTTGGCATTTTGGCCTTTGACATTTTAGATTTTGCAACCAGAAATGACAGGAAAGGTTGAAGCTAAGTACAACCGAACGCTGTGCGACCATCAGTGTTACATTAACTTTCATGAAGTGAAAACACACTGTGAAAGAGTTAAAGTTAGAAGATGAAAACACGGACAACTCTCAGACTGGACAACGACGTGGTAGCGACCTGTCAATCACAAGATAGCCCCGCCCTAAAGCATTATCTTCTTTATGGTCTATTTGACTCTTTATGGGAGCATAACTTACTAAATGAACATCATGCTGTATTGAAGAAGACTTGAAACTAGAGATTGAGACCATAAACTCATGTTTACAATGTTTACTGAGGGAATAAATCAAGAGAGAAGTAGAGCCATTTTCTCATAGAATGCACTTCAGCATTGACTTCACTTTTCAGAACCGGAGGTTGTCGCCTGGTCCAGTATTCACACTCATTTATGTTGTGTGAGGCTTTGTTTTTGGTGTCTAACAACTCCTCAGATAAATATATGTTTCTTTAAATGCTAAATGCTCCATATGTTCACCAGATACTCTCCACTATCGGTTGGTGCAGAGCAGGAAGTTTCAAGTATTTATTTTAGGGCTTGTTTGCTGAAAATGACTGCCTGCTGTGAAAGTTAAGTTGCACTAGTGAGCTGAAACTCGCCATAAAACTCTATAAAGCCGAGGGGAACTGTAGATCCAGGTGATAATTATCTGTGTGTTTATCATTATGAGCAACACCTTTTACATCCTCACATTGTTTACATATTGTCCTTTCATGCATTTTTATATCATACAGCCAAGTTAAGGGTGAAGGATCAGATTTGACATAACAAAAGAATCCATGCCACAAATAGAACAAAGTCAAACTGCACTATACTATTAAAAGACTGTATAACATAACTGCATCTTTCATTTCAAGTAGTCCTTATATCATAAACACCATATTGTGCTGAGTGAGAGCAGTTCCAAAGATTCTCTCCCACGTATCACTGAAGCTCCTTCAATGTGAGCTAGAGGGCAGTGTTGTATCAGAGTGTAAAAGACATGAAGAAACACTCATCTGTGTAAATGTAGTGGGATTCTGGTCCACTGGTCCTTGAGCTGTCCTCAGGTTCAAACAGCCTTTACACAGGTTTAGATTGATATATAAGTGACTTTAAAATAAACCTTCAGATCCTTCCATTAGACCTATAATGTCAGTACAGTAGATGCAGCAGGTTCGCTATGAAAGTTGTGCATGTGTTGTAAATCTGCAACAAATCATCTGAAATGTAAATTTAAAGGGGATGTGAAAGTGTATCTTTACGTTTAACCTTGAGAGAAAAGGAAGAAGCACTAATTATATTTACTTGTATTTGTCAGGGTTAGAAGTTTAAATGTATACAGTGCACTGCTGATTAAATAAGCAAACTTCAAACATACTTTCAGGCATTTCAACCAGAAAAATAATCGAACTTGAAGTCTCTTATGAACAATAACTGCAGTAATCTGTTGCATTTCTCTCTTTTTTACTTCACTGCTTGTTTTGTAGCTTAGAAGAGGAATTTCCCACGAAGGCTTGGACGCTTTCTTTCACCCTAAATAACAGGAACACAGTAGGGAGTGACCAGTCAGGATTTTAGCAGAAACTATAAAATGCTTCACTGACTAAGAACAACAGAATATATCATGATGTTTAATGTCTACTTAGTCTTTTTATACAGACTTTCCCTTTAAAACAAACTCAAAAACTGTTTAATTTCAATATGTTGTTACATTTACACGTCACATTCATTCATCAGTTTGAAATGTGGCATCATTAGCTTATCCCTTTATTGCACACATACATTATCATGCATGCACTTTGAAAAAATGTGAGGTTTTTATTTAAGAGGCATCATTCAAATGTCATGAAGTGTTTTAAATTTCTTTTGCATCGTTAAATTCTCACATTACCGCTGTAAAAAATGTGACCTTCATATCGTTGAGTGACATTTTGAATACCACGAGCTCAAGAGTGAGTTTAAAGAAACAAAAGCAGTGAAGATGATTAGCACAAATGTCTTTGGCAGTCAAGCCATGGACGCAGCGTCGTATTTCCACTGACTTGTTTGTCAGTTGTCTCTCATTTCGTGGTTGCAAAACATCTCAGCGAGAGAGAGAGAGAGAGAGAGAGAGAGACCCCGCGGGAGCCCACTGTGGGATAAGATACACGAGAGAGCCACCCAGGCTTCATCATCACATTATACAACACTCAGCAAGCAGCGTCTGGCTCAGCTCAAATCAAAGTGAAAGTGATGGGGACCAGGAGGGATGTTGAATGGAGGGGTGGTGGTGGTGGGGGTGGTAGAGGGCGGGGGTTGTGGGGGGGTTGGTTGTGGTTAAAGCGCAGCCATGGGAAAAAGAACATGGAAACATATTTTGGAAAATGAAGCATGTCCACCCACAGAGGTGAGCAGCAAACTGAGCAGGACTTTGGAGGACAGGATGATGATTTTGGAAACCACAATCTGAAACCCTCCATATTTTCTGTACGACACCAACACACATGGACACGCAAAGAAAAAATAACACGCACACAAACAGAGATGTAACAGCAGGCTCATTGTAACTCACTGTACTGCTGTGTTCACACCAAACACCAAGTGAACTTGTGATGCTCCGTCAGTTTGACCCGTAGACTGTATATAAGAAGTGGACGGAGTCATAGTGATGTCACCCATTGGTTTATGGACTGCCTGTTTTGAAGCCTAGAGTTTGGCAATTTCGCTCTTGTCTTCTTGCATTACCGCCATCGCAATGTTGAAATGCGGAGGAGTGACGTAAAGACGTCAGCGACCTGTAAATCACAGTAGGCCCCGCCCTAAAGCATACCCTGCTTTATGGTCTATTTGACTCTAAATGGAGCATAATTTACTAAATGAACATCATGCTGTATTGAAGAAGACTTGAACCTAGGGATTGAGACCATAAGCTCATGTTTACAATGTTTACTGAGGGAATAAATCAAGAGAGAAGTAGAGTCATTTTCTCATAGACTTCTATACAATCAGAGGAGTCGCCCCCTGATGGTCAGTAGAGAGAATGCACGTTTTAAGACACTTCTGCATTGGATTAAATTGTCAGAACCTGAGGTTGCCACCTGGTTTGACCACAGGATCCGGGTCTAGAAGCGGTGGAGAGGAGGAAGAGCTTACCTCAACAACGTTTGATCAACCATGATCTAAAAGAAACACTGTTGCTGCTTGGTGCATGTTGTGGATAAATTGGGAAATGGTTAGTTTCTCAATTTAATCTAGAAGAACTTGAATGTTATGAACCATAAATCTCCAACCCATCCCTCATAAGGGTTTAATGTGCAGATGTGTTACATACTTTCCATAGAATGTCTTTTGTAAGGTCATCTTGTGTTTTCTGGGTAAAATCTTGATTGTAGTGCAGTAAAAAGTACATTATCGTCCCTGAAATTTAGTGGAGCAGATGTTATTTTTGCAAGTAAAGTACCTCCAGTTTGCAATACAGTATCAAGTACAATCCAAGAAACACAAACCTCTCTACGGATCCAGAGGGGTAGCGTAGGGACACACGCTCAAACATTACACAACGCCGCCGGATCAAGGCACACACACCTTCATCTTCCTCCTCTTCACTTCCACCCTGTCAAATTACCAGCGTGTTCTTAGGAGTGTCGGGCCGACGTTGGAGAGCTTGATTGAGGGGCTTCCGAGAATTCTCTGTCTTTGTTGTGCAGCTTCCCCGACGCACAGCAGCCGGAGGTAATGGCTTTAGCAGGGGCAGGTACACAAAGCTCTAGTGGCCACAAACCGGAGCTGGACAAACTTTACTGTTGACATCTGGAATTTCTTTCCTCCCTTTCTTTTTTTTTTGTATTTTCCTCCTCCTCTTCCCCCCACCCCCTTTTTTTGATTGAGGGCTGACTCACTCGGTTCAGTATCCATCATCGTAAAAGCGTCATCCGGCTAAATATAGACTTTTGTTTTTTCTCCTGCCTGCATATTTTAACCGCACATGATATCATGCCCTCCTCCGCTGTTGGCTTGGCCGCGCACTGAACCTCTGCAGGGTTTCACATACACACACAGGGTAATTATCATAATGGAGGCTGTCACTGGTAATTAATCTCCCATCACAGATACTTTGGGTCTTATCATTCTCTCGTCTGCTGTGGCTTTGACTTTGAATTAATTACTCTAAAACTAAAAAAAGACAAAAATGTTGTGCTCAGACATTGTCATTATAGAGTGGATCATTCCAGTGGCAATCCATTACATGTTTTGACTTGTCTAAGATAAATACAGTACCAGTCAAAAGTTTGGACACACCTTCTCATTCAATGGTTTTTCTTTATTTTTATTTGTTTCTACATTGTAGATTAATATTGAAGACATCCAAACTATGAAGGAACACATATGGAATTATGTGGTAAACAACAAATGCTCAACAAACCAGAATATGTTTTATATTTTAGATTCTTCAAAGAAGTTGAATGAGAAGGTGTGTCCAAACTTTTGACTGCTACTGTGTGCTGCTCTTATTATTGCACTGCAGTGATCATGTCTATAATTCAGTCTCATGTCTTAGAATATAAAGATTTTTGATTTTTTCAACTATTGTTTTCTTCCTCTTTCTCATGTTTCTTAGCACCCTCCAAAAATCCACACACTTCAGAAGATGAGGAGCCAATCAGCTGAAAGGCCTCCAGCTGTTCAAAATACAGGGTGAGGGTGTAATCAAATGTTTTCTGAATAATGTTCAAGGCTATAAATAATTCAGATTACATGTAAAAGGATTACAGTTAGTTGGTTGTAATTGGTATGGATGAAAGCTCTGGAAAAAATTGGTGTACCCTTGATTTGGGATTGGTTTATGAAATCTTTAAAGATAATCCCAATTAGAAGCAATTTAACAAAAATATATATAACTTCACTTCACAAGGAGATTTGGTTGGTATTGGTTGGAAATTATTGCTTTCTCAAAACTAAGGTGACTAAGGAGATTTTTAAATGTAAAAAAAAGACAGCAGGACACAAATATAACACAGATCTGCACATGTACAGTATTTAAAGTTGCAAGATCCGACACACATAAACAGAAAGGCAAACAGGATGCAGACAGGACTCCCCCTCTCTGGTTCTCCTGCCTCCCTCCTTTTACAGGAATCACTTGAGGAAAGATTAAAAAAAGATATATTTACCTACAACACTGCTGGTAAAATAAATCACTGTCGCTCAAAGGAAGGGATGTGCAGTGAAATGATGTATGTGAGGACGTCTGTACTCCCGTTATGGTTATGTTCCTTTCCTTTCTCTGTGTTTATGCCTGAAGATTTTTTAAACCACATGTGGGTGTTTGCTTGAAGGGTGCTTTCTTTTTTGTGTGTTCTTGCATTCATATATGAAAATGTTCTTACTTATCCACTAACTTTATAATTGCTTTTCTCTGAGACAACCATTTCCAACGGGGGAACTGAAGCCAGTGTATCCAGTGGGAGACCAGACCATCTCCGCTTCTCCAAACTGGGAGTGAACCGATTTCCATCTCCCTTTAGTAATACACTGCCAATGGATAAGAACCTCATACAACCCCATTTTGAAAGACCCGAACTATCTCTTTAATGTCTATGCTACAGGGTGAAGTGCAGGGTAGCAACAATGAATCGATGAAATCAATCATAAAAAATCATTTAATTATCCATACGTTGAGTCGGAGAACCCGTTACATCATTTCAAGGAAAGAAAAAACCCACCAAACATTTAAACATGGCGGAGGCGGAGAAAACTGTTTGACCTAAATCATCTCTAGTATGGCACACATTCAACTTTTGCATTTTGAAGTGAGGAATTATTCTTTTCCGTTTATCTAGAATTCTGTGTTTGTACGTGAATTATGATCCAGCTTGAATGGTCTGTTAAGGCTAAGTTTTTATAAATATTGCATGATGAGTGTATTTAGCCAGCTCGCTAAAGACAGAGCTAGTATAGCTAACGTTATAGTCTAGCACGCTAATTAATCTATTCACACTTTACACTTATGGAAATTTAATGGTTTAGTCCTTTCAAAGTGTTATTTGCTGAACTGTTATGTTTTTAAGTGAGCTAGAACAAATTGCATTGTTAGGAGGATATCATATATATATTAAATTCATGTGTGCTGTATGCATTAACTGGTCTTTACATAAGCTATTATTAACTAAAACAACAAGGCGTGTATTTAGTTTAATCTAAGTTCTGCTATAATGCATTTCAATGTCTTTCTCATTTCAGAAAAAAACAATTCACCATGAGTGAAAACTTGTTTTGACAGATAGTTCCCTAAACATGCTGCACTTTATTGAAAAAACAAGCAACATGTTGTACAGCAAACATTTAGGTATGTTATTTGTGTTAATATTTCAAATATTGTTGATTAGAAAGAAAAATGAGTTTTGATTTTTTTTAATCAGATTTATCAACAGATTAATCAACTATCCAATATATTTGTTGGTTGCAGCCCTTATGTAGTGTGTGTGCTCACATGTGTTGTCGTCGTCCTTGCGTGTGAACAGCTCCATTCTTCTGCTCGGCTGAACCGCTCCACGTCGAGCATTAGGGAGTCGGAGCCCCTGGGCCTCGGGAGTGTAAACCCCAAAGAGTCTGTCCAGTGATTGAGGAAATGTTTGGCCCAGCGAGTTTTGCTCCCTTTTGAGGTGTTTGTTGGCCGAGGCTGATCCTGACAACCCTCCAGGGAGCGCACTCAGTTGGCCTCTTCAAAGAGCCCCAGCTCCCAAAGCAGGAAGTCCAGCCCTGCGCTGCTTGGAAACAAGATGAGGCAGACAGGAAGGAAGGTAATCCATGAACACGCAATAGTGCTACTGTCCACATACACACACACACACACACACACACACACACACACACACACACACACACACACACACACACACACACACACACACACACACACACACACAGGAGGCACACGATCAGGGCCTCCTGACACCCACAAAAACATGGGTATTCCTCGGACCCCACAGACATTTAGCTTGATTTATCTTGTGTTTCGAGCTGTTGAATAGTCAAGGTGATCACCAGCAGCTCGGAGTAGATGATCCTGGTTTCCTGTAGTGCAGCTTTTTTTTTTTTTTGGTGTGTGCGTGCAAAACACTCTTAAAGATCACAATTCAAAGCAGCTTTGCCGCAAAAAGCAGCACACAGGCTCTGTGGTCAGATTCTTACCTTCTAGAATAACCTGACATTTGAATGGACTTTTGGTCGGCGCTATCAAACATGATGGATGGGAGGTTAGTGTTTGGGGCTGGATTGATTTATTTGTCTCTAGCCAAAGTACAAAAACACATCAGTTGCACATTATTGGAAGCAAGTGAATGAATCATTCTGTTCTTCATGGCAGTACATTTGCATCCTGCTAAGCTGTTGCTCACAACAGCTACACTTCAGAAAAAATTGATGACTAGATTTATACGGAAGAATAAGACAAACAGGATTTAAGGTTTAAAAACGAGCTCCTGTTTTCGAATACATATGGAAATTATGAAAGCCACTAATCCAATCATTGTCTTAAATATAAAAAAACACCTTTGTCCTTAAGGAGACTTTTATGTGAGTGAGGGTTTGGGTTTATTTCAGCTGTTCCAACTTAAACCACCACTAGAGAGCAGTCTTCAGTTGTTTTTCCATGAGTGAAGCATGAACTCGTACCCGCGGCCCACAGCTGAGGGAGAATGTGGCTGGAACTGAAGTCTGATGTTGTTGCCAATGAAATCAGTAGCACGGCTCCTCAGTCTGGAGCTGCTCATATGTAACAGTATGTGGTAATATTGTGGAAGCGGGGAAATTAGTTTCTGTGGTGTGGTGTCGGTGAGGTAGAGATTAGCTTGTTTTCATAGTTGTAACATGACTCAACACGCTGTAGCTGCAGACCTATAATATAAGTCCAGACAACATGTTGGGCTCGGTTTATTGAGAATTGAGAAATTACACTTATTAGGTGCAGAAACAAGAAGAGCAGTTTATTCTTGAAACCGCCATGTTTTGACCGAGCTCACTTTTAATCCAAGTATTTCACATATTTTCTTTTTGAAACATTTGCCATTTAATAAAAGTTAATACATTCCCAGTGGTTGTTTAAACTTGACTTTTTAAGATAATAATATTAGTGGAATATCAACTCATACTTTGCACGAACTCAAGTTAAAGTTTCACTAGACGACATCATCTTCCTTTCTATCCCTCATAAACAATTTTTAATGTGGAAACTATTTTTTACCATTGGTGTCTCAGTGAAAGTCCATTCTGATGAGTTGTTTAACTAAAATAAGACATGCATCAGTTTGTATTCACACCTTCCCCCAAAAGGTTTAGTTGGCTATTAAAGACTGAGTTGCACTACGAACAAGAAAAGACACTCAATTTAATCATTTCTGCTCCAAAGCAGTCGCTAAATGTGGTTATAATCAATATTGTTATATTAACAATGGATGGCATGACTGCAACTCTGCAGTTTCTCTCTATTTATTTTTGTCTCTCTATGCAGCGTGTCAGGGACTTTCAGTTTGACATAAACATAGTGGAGCATTTAGGAGCTACAGAGACAGATATTTCTCTCAAGAGTTGGTGGAGAGCAGAAAGAAGAGTGAATATTTGATTTGCATTTATTTACACAAACTTGACTCTAAATGAATGCTAATCTTGTGCTGTTTGCTAACAGGTGATAATATATTATGTTGTGTTTACAGCTTGTTTCTTCTTCATTAAAGTGACCAACAAGTCAGTTATTTCAGGTTTAAAGTAAATCTGTTTTTTGGGGTAACACAAGTAAATCACTTAAAGTGACCCGCTGATGGACGTTGTCTTTCTTAGACCTCCATGCTCTCGCTATTATTTACTTATAAGAATGATCCAAAGCCAGAATTTTTCACACTGATATGTTGTGGTGTAAATCTGGCTTTAACCTTCAAGAATTGGACTCTGAAAATCTGTGGAAAAATGGTAAACAACTTCACAATAGGGAGATGATGAGAGGTCGAAGCTATAATATTCCCTCACAATAGCGAGAAACTGTTGCCAACATCTGAATCCAATCATATGTGATCATATGTGATTATTAGCACCTGTGTGTGTGTGTGTGTGTGTGTGTGTGTGTCCCCTCCCTTTTCTCCCTCCTACACACATGTATAAATGCTTTAATGCTAGCAGACAATATATTTTAAAGCCCAATCAGCAGATATTTTGCAGATTATTCCTTCATTCTGGTGTAATACCTGGACAAAAATAGTTCCTAAGATGGATCGTTCAGTCAGTCAGACATCCAGAACTTTTATATAAATCTCAGAGCCAAGTCTTTGCAGCAGAACTATTAGTAACTGTTGAGCCAAGCATTACATTGCTTTAGAGAATCATCATTGTTTGGTGCTTTTTTTAAAACATATATGCACCATTTGTTAATCAGTTAACACTAATTTCATTTGCTGGCTTGGCTGACTTTTTCATTTATTCAGACCGTAAACACCCTCCTACTTTTTAAGTTCTCAGAGTGCTGGCAGCATCCGTCTCTCTTTTGGCTCTGCAGCCTCAGAACCCAGTCCATTTGTCAAAGCAGCAGCTATCACTTCGCCAACACTGCTAATGACTTTAGGTAATACTGTTGGCAACTGAAAGACTAAAATGCACACCATCCATTTCGCCCACGTCTCTCAATGCCTGAGGCTGTTTATACGGCCTATTGTGCGTTTATAAATTGTTGTTGAAACAGGTTGAGCATGAGTAACCACTTCCAGATATTCCTCAGTTTTTCCTTGTTTAAATTACACTTCATGAGAGACAGTTCATGCAGAAAATAAGGATCGTGGTCCACATAAACATTACACATTTCATTGCACATACGGTTGTATGAGGTATGAGTGTTGACGGTTATCGTACCGTGTAGATTCGCTTATCGGGGGGAAAAAATGACATGAGTTCATTTTTGTGAAGTTTAAGCTACAGACAGGAGGAGTCTGGCTGCAAAGTTTCTGTAAATTGTTAAAAAATCATCATTTTAAAAACTCACAGCTGATGTTATTTTTCATTTAGTAGTTCATTTAACACAGCTATGATGCTGCTAACATGCTTTAGTTAAATAACACGATTTCTTTTTAACAGGCTTATAATTCTGTTCTCATTCCTTTAAGGGACGTTGTAACTAATAATAATGATAATACTGTGAAACCCTAATATTTTCTGAGACAGTTATCGCACCGTGAGAACGCTACAACCCTAATTGTCTGATATAATTACACGTTATACATAGCTTTATATTCATAATAATACATTATTTGGCTTAAATGCACATTTACTCTAAAGAATAAGGTTTTACATGCATAAAAATGACCTTTTAAATATGGTGCAATGAGTGTAAACTAGCGAGCATTTGGAGACCAGCTACAACTTATCAGATACTCATGGTGTGAAACATTATGCATTAATACAACTGTTAAAGAAACAGCTCCTCAGAATGAGAACTCTGAAGTGTTGGTTTTTGTAGCGACTTCCAGAAACAAACAAAAAGTCTCAGGTCTGGTCGACTTTGTCTGACCCGCTACCAAAATGATCCAAAAATACATTGAACAAATCTAAATCAACTTCTTGTAACGTGCACAAAATTATAATCAGTATAATCACAGCGATTAAAAATATAACGACCCACTCCCTCTCTCTTTCACACACAAACAGCTGATTATATTTACTATGTGACCCAACTCTCCCAATATATCGCGATCACATAATTTATATCACAATAAAACCAACACTATCGAATGCAAATACCAAAATACAAACCATAATAAACCTAAATACATTTCTTCACTCCTTTCTGAATTCATTCATGGCTCCTTCAGTATTTTACTGCTTTTACTTCCAGATTTTTAGCTGAGCAAATGATTGAACACTGTGGCTTAACTGTTGATGAAGTATCATTTATCTTCTGATACTCAGGCAGAGTAGTGCCTCTTCATGCTCTGCTTGCACAGAAGCTGCTCAGATTTGGTTCTTGGCTGCAACAGCAGGAGTGAAAGAAACCAGCAGTCTTGTTTATTGGCTCCTATCTGTCTGTCAGCTGGGCAGCAGACTCCATCTCAGTGGCACAAATGTGGAGTGAATTATCTAAACATGAGGCCACAGAGAACCGAGAACAATATCTCTGAATCTCAGAAATTAACATTCGCTTATTATGTTGCATTTAACTAAAAAAAGTCTCTTTGATTCTCTTTCATCTTCGTCTTTGTCCCATCCCCCCCCCGATCATCTCCGGGACAGTAGCAGAGATAAGGGGGCTCCCACAGTCCAGTAAGACCCGGGTAAACGTGGGGTCACGGGGGGTCACGCTGTCAAACACAAAGAGACGGATGGAGATCCCTAATCCTGCCAGAGTCACGAAGATGGATCATATGAAAACACACACACACACACACACAGTCACACACACACACACACATTCATGCATACATATACTCGTAAGCATGAAGACGTGCAGATATAAAGACACAGTTTACAAAACTACTATGTATGTGCACATATATACAATCCCTTATTTTTTCTCTATCTCATAATCTGACTTTTGCTCTCTCTCACACACAAACACACACACACACACACACACACACACACACACACACACACACACACACACACACACACACACACACGTACACATGCATAGGGGGATAGACTGACAGAAACAGGTTGCCGGCAGGGTGAGGGGAGATGTGACTCATGTCCAGCTCATTAATCTGCAGTCTGTGGTGTGTATGACTGAGTGAGAGCTCACAGACTCACAGACCAGTTTCCCACACAAACACTGTCATGGTCTTTACTCATCCGGCTCTGTTTTTATTGATTTGATCTTCAATTCTGTTTTACTTTTGCACAGAACGTGAATATTACGCGATGAATAAGCAAACTTTATTACTACTTTCAACTTTTACAAAGGCAGCACAGACCAGATCCCCTCTTTCCATTCTGGCCTTTCACAATAAAAGCCCTAGATATTTACACTTTGTAACTGTTTACTAGAGGGACTTCTATTTCAGTCAGAGCCTTTCACTTAAAGAAAACTCAGTGAAATAGTTTGCAGTAGTTTAAGCTGTACAACAAACTGTCAGACGCTGCTCTGGGTCAATAGGATCCTGCACAAAACTATTCATATTTCTTATTGAAAAAGTGATGCAAATGTTACAAATTTGCATCCATGCTAACCTCTTTGGGAGACGCCAATGTTGTTGTGAACGAACAGCCTCCTGTGTAATCTGGTGCATGATAGCTGCTGGTAGCTCCTCACGGGATGCTCGTTGGTAAGTGATCCGGCTAACTGGACCCAAACGCATAACTTGTGTGATATGTGATCTCAAGATATCGTGGGAATCCAGCTTCTTTAAATGGTAAACTTTCTGCTGTCAATGGGCCTTTAATTATGTCCAAAAACGTCCCTTTAAGACCAGCTTAGATATACTTAACTGTCCCTAAGGGGAAACCCTTCTTGGGCAATAGCGCTTCAAACAACTGCAATCAGCTTAAAAAGCCAACAAGACAGTACAGTGTTAGACACGCAGTTGAAAAAAGTTCTAAAATGTAAAGAAATATAAATATACATAGGTAAAATCATAAGAGAATCATAAAAGCCATTAATATATAAAACTAGCATTTGCTGGTCAAAAACCTCATATCTCCATTTGAGCTTTATTTTGGTAGAATATTAATAATATTATGACACATGCAAGTATCTGACAACATATAAAGACACAATTCCAACTTAGATTACTTAAAGTGACGGTTTTGGACAAACAGATTTTCCGCCTGGCATCAACGCAATGACTTACCTGTTTTCTAGTTAAGTAGTGTTAAAGATGTTGGTGGTTAAAAAAAACTTTTTTTGTTTTTACATTTTTGGGCTCTGACCCGAACTCTGTGTGTACGTCCAACAACAATACTCTCACAGAGGAGTGTGTGTGAAGGGACAAAACTCTTTCTCTCCTATCACTTTCATTTCGACACCCATTACCTCTTTCAGTGAGACACACGCACACACACACACACACACACACACACACACACACACACACACACACACACACACACACACACACACACTGACGTATATTTTCACAGCAGACACACACACACACTCTCTAATTTATACTGACACACAGATGGCCCCTGCTCCGACCACAAATGCAGTGTAACCTCTGCTCCCTGCGGTGCGGCCAGAGCTCAGGCTGCCAGTAAAAGCGAGGGGATGCTTCATGGCTCAACAATTCGCTGGGTAAATGGAAAGGGTTTGGTGTGCGACCTCAAACACTCTCTCTCTCTCTCTCTCTCTCTCTCTCTCTCTCTATCCGACTTTCTCTCTTTTTTCTTTCATTTCCACCCCTTATAGTTTTGTTGGCTTTCACTTAATCTAAATGTTCTTTTAGTGGCTTCTTTTTTTACTTTAGGGCAGTGGATGTTCACATTAATTTTTTTAATGTCTTTATATAAGTTCTTTTCCTCTTGTGTTTTTTCTTGAATGAATGTGAGGCAACTGAATGCATCATGTACAAAAGAGGTTCAGCAATACAGTCATTTTAGCTAATTTTTGGCCCATTTTCTGGCTATTAAAAAGTCACGAGCAGATGTACAAAACAAGTTCTCCCTTTCTCTGAGGTGCACTCTTTATCTCACATTTTCCTCCTTTCTTATCTAATAGCCTTTATCTCTAAATCTTTATTCCTCGTCTCGATAGAGGTCTGATCCCCCCCCCCCCCCACCCCCCCCACCCCCTTCTGTCTGAGAGGTCAGGAGCAAAGTGAGGACACACGAGGAAGACGAACCTCATCTCACAAATATGAGCAGTATGAGGAGAAACTGAGCATTTCTGTAAAGTGTGGTTCAGTGGGTTTACTGGGTAACGGATACGCTGACATCGAGTCCAAATTTTGGTTTAGCCCAAAAAGGTTTTAATGGTATTAGAGACATTACTTCATGAGGAAGTGGCTTCTATCGTGAGTAGTCTGCACAGATTAAAAAATCAGTGATCAGAAATTCACATCTCCGTCGATCCAAACGCGGTTAATCCACATGCGATCGCCGTCACGCACGATTGCTACTGCTGCTTAATATCTCAGACGTTTGGAGCAAGAGGGGCTCCACACAGAGGGACCAAACGGGGGGGGGGGGGTAAGCAGAAAATATAAGCTTGTGTTTTTGAAATGTGCCTCTGAAATTTCATATTGTGTTTCACTAAAGTGAGAAAACCTCAGGAGGTGTTAGGGCCGGCGCGGCCAATATCAAATCCAGTCCCTCTATCACCTCAGAGTTAGAGAAAGTACAGCCAGGTGGATTTGGGTGTGTAGCATTAATGTGCACACACACACACACACACACACACACACACACACACACACACACACACACACACACATACACACAGAAAGTCATAAAAACAAGAAAGAAAAAAGGACTTTTCAGATTGGAGAGGACAGGCGGGGATCAGGGGTGCAGAGGGAAAGGGTTAGGGTTAACTTTCCTCCAAAGGGTGTCAAAAAAGGAACTAAATTGGGTGTCAGAAAGCGCTAAGGAGCTGAAATGAGTCGGGGGTCCCCAGCTCTCGTGTGGGTGGGTGCTTGCTTCTATATTTTACAGACAATGTCCCTTTAAAAAAAAAAAGGCCCCGCGTCTGGAAAGCCCATTAGATGTGCGTATAAAATTTCCCCACCGTGATTAATAGTTGATGAGGCAGGGTTGGTTGGAGGGTACTACCAACATGTGGCCGGCAGGGCTCCTCCTCTGCGATCTCACATTTCACTCCATAAACTTGCCACTCTTTCCCACCTATACGTTTAAAAAAAGGAGGAGGGCTCTGCTTGTCAAGAATGCCTTAGAAGAGTTGTGAAAACAGCCAGCCCGACGAGGGGAGTCATGCAGTTGCGGATGCAGCTCTCCCGTCGAGCCACAAGCCAGTCAGGGAGAGAGAGAGAGGGGTGTGTGAGAGAGCAGGATAGTGAGGGAAAGTGTGTGAGAGTGTGTCAGGACCGGAGGCTCCAGAGGACGTCACACACACACACACACACACACACACACACACACAGAGAGAGAGAGAGAGAGAGAGGAAACACGCTGTCACAGGAAGGCGTCTATCCTCACGCGTCCTCGGCTGTGGAAGAGTCAGCAGCCTCTGACAGAAGTGAGTGTTTCTGAGGTGGATGCAGCGATGATGTGCATTTAGTCGGCTGAAGTGGACGTTTCTGCAAAGAGATACAGATTTCCAGTTCTTACTCACTATCAGAGGAGGGTGGGGGTGGGGGGGGGTTAAACTCCTCTGCAAGCTAAAGACTTGTAATAATACGTCAGTTAAGATCGTGTGATTTTTGCAACCGCCATGGATCAGCCGGCCAGCAGCTGCATGCGGAGCGCCCACCCCAGCAGCCCGATCTGGGGCTGCATGAGGAACCCTCACTCAGGGGCCAATCTGCAGTCGCCCTACCAGCAGGCCCCGTTCTCCCTCCACCAGAAGCCCGACTTCCTGACCTACACGGACTTCTCCAGCTCCTGCCTGGTGCCGACCGCGCCGCATGCATCCTATCCGCGCGACGACAGGCAGTACCAAGAGAGCCAGGCGGTGTACCAGAGAGCCGAGTGGCAGTTCAACCACTGCGAGACCCGGGTGAGGGCGCCCGAGGCCTGCCCGGTCGTGGTCGCACCCGTGGCCGGTGCCCTAGGCGGAGGAGGGCCCGAGCTGGACAGTGTAGCGGGAGACAGGCTCCCAGGGGCCGTGGCCGGATGCCTGGATGGAGAGTACTCGCCTCAGAGCGCGGCGTCGGCCGACTCCGACAAGAAGAGCTCCAATAAGAGGAAGAGAGATGTCACAGGTGAGTCGCTGGGATGGACGGGAGTCAGCCGGGGTTGTGTTTGGGTTTCATAGGAAAGAGGAGCATCCAAAAACGAATCACAGGAGGCTTAGAAAAGGAAAATGTGCAGTAATGAAATGCACATGTGGGAGTATTTAAAATGACAGTGCACATTCTTCTTTTCCTGCTACACTGGTGGAAACGGTGGAAATATAAAGAAAAGATGAGGAGGATGTGCAGCAAAGAATAAAAATGAATAACTGATTGTTATCCCATGATTTTTATGACTCACTTCTGCACTTACGCCACTGTCGCTCCATTTTAAAGTGTAGCAAATGTTTAGTACCTCAGGGTTAAAAGAATGTCTCCGCTGCCCTCTATCACAGCTGGCAGTGACACAAATTTCTCCCTCTTATTTCCTCATCAACTCGGCCTTAAATCAACGCTCTCACCAGATCGCTATGTGAAAGGTGAGTAGGTGACGAGACTTTTGTGTTCCAGATGCACACTTCAAGTAGCAGTTGCATCCTCTAATTGTTTCAAAAAGGCTGAAATGATTAACGGGATGGGTTAAACGTTTCATTGGGCTCCTGTATCCGTTGGAAATAGGCCATTGTCTGATAAGAAAATGACATCAGGCTTCTGTGGGGGAAAATGGTTTCAGGCATCGCAGGTGCTTCAGACTGTTTTTATTATTATTTATTATAGATATAAGTCTCAAAAGTGTAATAAATGAATACACAATCCTGGGGAGTTTTTTTGTAAATCAGACTTCATTGATTTTTTTCATCTAAAACTACCAAAGAGAAAAAGTGATTGTGTTAAAATACTTTTCAGCTGCTTCAACAAACACAAGTGAGCCAAAATATGATGATACTTCTACTGCATGCTATTTCCGGCAATGCTTTTTTCTCCACAAAAGACAGAATTCATGTTTCCTTATATCTTCCAATAGTTGTGCTGTAAGCATTGAAACAGTATCATTGTATGCTTTTGGATTACAGCGCAATTTATTCCCCCTATCATATTTCACACTTGCTAATAGGAAGTAAAAGTAACAGATATCCATGACGAACTAATTCCTAAAAGATTTCACACGTGACAAAATTAACAACGAGCGAGACCAAGACAAAAGTAAATGTTTGTATTTAAACTGAATCTAAAGGTGTGAAAGTTTTAATGTGCAGAATTACCACAGATAAATCCACATCCAACACATCTGGATCGTTCACACTTCATCTGTAAGAAACCTTTTTCTTAACTTAAGAGAAATGTCATCCTTTTAAACTTCCCTCACAAAGATGATGGTTTATGCAACGAGTTGGGCTTTTGTACTTCTACACCTAATAAGGAAATTAAGCAATAAATATTACAAATTGGTACTTTGGAGAAAATGCGTGTATTCTGTAGTACAACTTTAATCTGGAAGAAAGTTTTTTTTACATATTTGAAATGAGATTTGGCTCTTGGGTGACTCTGTATTTACAAATCTGAATGTTTACTTTAGTCCACTCACTAGCTGGGTGGGGAAGCTACACTTCAAGATATTTTCATCAAGTTCTCCATTGTGATTATCTTTTCTTCTCCAAACGTAACAAACCATATCTGATTCAGAAGAGCAGCAATAATTATTTGGAAAAACTACATGACCGATGTCTGCAGCAGCCTAATTGAAGGGGATGGAGGGGGAGGATAGACCCCCCCCCCCCCCCCACAACCACCACCCACCACCCCCTCCCTTTCTTACCTTATTGTAACCTCCACTCACTACACTGAAAACATGCCAGACCACGTCTGGTAAAATCACTTTGCCTGCGAGCCCACTTTTTACATTCTTATCCATTGACATTTTCCTGTCGTTAAGCCGTAACACAATCTCCCACTGAGTGCATGCAACATGTCTGACCACTACATCAGTTCTGGGTTCCAGAAAAGAGCCATTCAGTCTCGCATTGACTAGCTGGTGGAGGAGCACACACATATATTAGGAAAATGCCCCGAAGGCTTTTACATTACAGACAGAGCTGCTGTACAGGATGCTCGTGTCTGTGTGTATTTATACAGATATGGAAAAGTGTTTCCAAAACCTGAAACTACAGCTGGAATCTGATATCCACTTCAGTCCAAAGTTTGGCTGATATTTCTGTTTATAATAAAGCACAATATAAAAAGGAACATTAATATAAACCCTGTGTGATTAGCAAATATTAGTTTCATTATATTGAATTGTCTGTAATTCCTGATAAAGTGAGGGGGTGTCCACAATTTACAATAAGGAATAAAGCAAACGATAACACCTAATTTTTACCTATATTTAATATTTATTAGCAGATTATTAATCCCAAATGCATATAATAAATATGGCAAATACAAGGACTTTTTAAAACTCAGATTATTTGGCTAGAGGCATTTTTAAATGTTTATTAATTTAGTCACTAAACTAATGCAAACTAATGCATAGTAACATAGCTGCACTATTACACATCTGAGCAAATCCTAACAGTATGTTATAAAGCATTTATTAAATGTTTGTATCCATCTACAAATCCTTCAAATGTTTAAAAGTGCTAATAAATGTGATTGAAGAGTTTCCAGCGTCTATACACATTAATAAGCACTTTAAAATGATCTGCAAACAAATACATTGTAATGTGTTATAACTCATTTATTAATTGACATTTACTTACAAATGATAGATAATGAGGTTTTAATAAAGTTTGACAGACTCCCACTTTTACGTCCCACCTGTAATTTTCACCTGCAGTTTTTGATTTAAAACAATCGCTAACAACTCTAATTCAGTCCTGATGAAGACAAACTACTTTTGCACCATCCACCCCCAAAAAAAAGGCACCAAATGCTGTTTGTCTTTGGGACCCTGCTGGGTGCAGAAGCCTTCTCCCTGCAGGTTTACGGTCTCAGGCTGTGCAGGATATTTATTGGGGGCCTGTTTAGTGGGAACCAGTTTGTGCCCTGCCAGGTGTTCGGTTTAACCAAAACCTGCTTCACACAGCTCCAGACCAGACCTGACGCGGCCGGGCAGCGCGACACTTTAACAACAATAAGAAGTGTTGTTTTTTTTGGCATGACACACTGGTATTCCAGCACACACACACATCAGGCGTTTGCACACACATGTCCTGGTCTGCTCAGTCACATCTGGCCCAGGTACAACAGTCCGCTTCACATCCTGGCCCGCTGCTCTGGCAAGCATTGAGCAAAATTTCTCACTTTGACAAATTAGAACCATTTCTAAAGATTACATCAGCTGCTAGTGTCGCTACCAGTGCGCAATTATAACCCTAAAAACTCTTTTCCCTTTTAATACACAGGAGAGGTTTTACTGGAAGTTAAATCGAGCAGCTTTCATTGATGTGTTTCCTGGTAAATGAGGTTTAAAATTTGAACACTTCCTAGGAAATATATGAAGGCAGGGATCTATAAATCTTAGCAATAAACCCTGACTCTTGTCTTATAGGAGCTCAGATAATCAGTGAAACTGATGTCAGCGTAGCTCAGACCACTTTTACTGGTGGCCCCTTACAGCTGACCGCCACCTTCATAGAGATATCTTTGTCCTGATGTATTTGCTGTCATGTTGAGATGAGTTAATGTGAATCTGCTCCAGAGGGAAATCACCCGATACACACACACACACACACACACACACACACACACACACACACACACACACACACACACACTCTCACACACACAGTCAGACCTGGACACATCCGCACCTTTGTTCTTTTGTTAGAGGCTTTAACGATGTTCCGCTGCATTCCTCTCCTAACTCAGTCCCTCTGTGGCCGGTTTGGTGGGCCCTGCCCTGTGCCGACAATGCTCTCACACACAGGCCATGAATCAACTCCTCAAATGCACCAGTTTGTTTTAAAATGTGTAAACAAACAAATAAAGAAAGAGGGTTTGCATTAATACATGCACGCTGATGCAGAAATGTACATGCATATTGGCTGCAGGTGAACAGGACTCATATGAGCTCAGGTCATGGTGGTCTCTTTTTAAAGTGCTGGTTTTGGTGTTTACTATATGAGGGGCCTCCCAGTAAAGAGTCTTTGGTGTTGTGGTTTGTTGGTTGGAAAGGTCCTTAAGCTCTGTTTAATAGTCAACTAGAGGCCGGTCACTAATCTGACTCTAGTCTTTACATATTTAAAACAAATGTGATGGGAAAGGTACAAAAAATAATGCTATGAATCAGCAAAAAGTTGCTGCCAAAGCTGCCAAACGCACACCTTAAACTGCATTTCCTGTTCTGTTTCCCTCCAGATACCCAGGAGTCTGGTTTTAAGGTGGACTCCAGCTGCAAGGCCCGGAAAGAGCGCACGGCGTTCACCAAGGAGCAGCTGAGGGAGCTGGAGGCCGAGTTCACCCACCACAACTACCTGACCAGGCTGCGCCGCTACGAGATCGCCGTCAACCTGGACCTCACAGAGAGACAGGTACGCCTCAACACATATGATATAAATATAAAACTTAGATTATTATTATTCTGTATAATTCATTATGTAAATATCTTAAATATGAAATACGTTTTGGTGAATAGTTATTTATTATCTGAGTTAAAATGTGATTAATTTAGATGAAAACAACTCTCTGATTTTTGACTTTTTCGGTATGAAAGAATCCTTGGAATTACCCTCCAAAAATTCAAAAATATAGCAGACAGGTTTATGTTACAAATACTTAAAAGATATTGAGAAAGAAAATAGTTTCTAAAAGTAAATATTTTAATTCAGCTACCAGTTACTTTTTTTCTATTTCTACTGTAATACTTTTCCAGCAGCGAAAGCCCCAACAAAAAATAAAAAATAAAGTACTAAAACTTAACAAAATGAATTAAACGAATAAGGTTATCATCACTTATTTAATGTGGTTGGTATCCACTGTATTCTAGATATGTCTCCTTTCACTGAATCATATAAATAGATGCATTTAGAATAGAATGAACCGTTTTTTCCACGTTATTTCTCATGCTTGCGGTTCGAGCAGAATGACATGCAGCTTTAATGAGTGGGCGGCCGCTCCAGACTCGATGAAATCGGGCGAACATGTGTCGATGCTGCTGGATGAAACCTCAGTCTGTCCGTCTGTCAGGCCCGGTGTCCCAGCTCCTCCTAATGAGGCCACGGTGCCACAGTGACCACACATACTGCCGTCTGCTCCTCAAATCTATTTCACAGACCTCCAGAAAACACACACACACACACACACACACACACACACACACACACACACACACACACACACACACATATATATATATAGACTTCTGTCCGGACGGACATGCTCACATAGCTGGGTACCTTCTTTACTCAGAACTCCAACTGCAACTCGCTGGCTTTTCTAACTCATCCTACATGCTTAAGCGTTTTCGCCGTCCTTTCAATCAGCCATGATGTAAAGAAAAAAGTTAAAAGAGGCTTTTCATATGTGGGAACAGATTCTTTTGAATCTCAGTTGCCAGAGAAGAATGCTGAGTGGGATGTGAGGTCACTTCAAACTTCCTTAACCTGAGATTCTCATTCCTTGAGCTGCTACAGTCATCTTAAAATTCAAATTGAATCAACACGTGGGATCTATTGTTGCTTCTCTGAAAATCATGATTCAGAATTTTTTTTTTACTTTTCCTGAACTAAGAAGAAGAGCTTGGAGTTTATTGGCAACGGCCTTCGACCTAATACAACTGGTTTAATGGGTCCTACTAGCTTCAAAAAGATATGACTGGAAATATTATTTATTTGTTGTTCCAACAAATCCAATTAAAGACCAAACCCAACGACAAATGCATCATACTAAAAAAACCTTTAACAACCTGTGTATCCAAAGCCTGATACATCTTCTTCCTCTGTGCCATAGAGCTCCATTGTTGTCCAAACACTATTAAAATCAAATTAAAAGCCACACTGTTGCTCTAGGTCACAAGTTCATTCACAGTACCAATGTTAATCACTAACATTGGTACTGTAGTTTAATTAAAGTTAATCCAAAATGCACCGTCCTGTGGCTGTAAATACTCACTAGTGCCTAATTATTAATCCACTGCTGAAAATAGTCCCCAAAAAATGCACTATTTCCTCTTTAGGAAGGACTAGACTGAGTGCCACAGATGTGTTAAATAATTGACTAACTGTTGCTTGTGGTCTTTTCATGGGATTTTATTGTCAATAATACAAAATATAGAATAACACCAGTTTAACTTTGTCTACCCATAAAAGACCAGTTGATTCTCAGTTAATTAAACATTCTTATCACTTCATCTGTTTCATCAAACATGGCTCAAATATGACACAAGCCCCAGATTTAATTTGACATTGAATTGTTTAGGTGTTAATCTGCCACTTTATTTTATGGATTTGAGTGAATGTTCTCAATCACAGACTTCAACCCTTCAGTTGTTTTTCTGCCGTATTTTCTCGACGTCATTTCAGGAAGTGTCTGTTTTTGCTGCTATTATTGGCCGGACAGTTGAAGCATGATATCATTCACATGTCAGAGCGGTGCAGTGACACAGATGAGCACTATCCACACTGTAAACTCACATCCTGTGTAGGCTGACATCCTGGTAGTTGACTCTTTTGACCCACTGTCCATACGATACTCTCTGCATGCATTTGCAGAGATTTTTGAGCCAGAACCCAGAGCTCTGTACCGACAATTCATGCTCCTTGCAAGGCCCAACGCAAACTGAGCCAATTTACATACTGTGCTGGGAGATTTGTGGGGGGATTATTTGTCTGTTTTTCCGCTGACCGTGTTGTAAATTTTGCTAAAAATTGCAACACAGAGAGAAAAGCCACAGTGATCCTGTTACAAGTTCAAATTTGGTGGAATAACTCTGCACTGTGTCTGGTTGGATTCTTATTGTTATAACTCTTTATGCTGGGTACTTAATACATAGTGTTAATAAGTAATATACTAGTAGGGCTGCAGCTTATGATTGTTTTAATTTAATGATTAATCTGACAATTATTTTCTCATTTAATGGTTAAATGCTTTAATATCAGGTATCCTTAGGTATACTTAATGGAATTATATATTAGTCTAGTGTACGTATAAAATACAATTACTTTTGCCTTGCAATTGTCTTTTTAATTGAAGATGTATAGTTTCTACTTTTACTTATATTCTTATTTTAGCTTTGTAATCCTCTTGTAATACATTTTTTACTTTCCCTACTTACCTGTATTTATTTATATTATTGTGCTGCTGCAACAACCACATTTCCCAATCAATGAAGCCTTTTATTATCCTATAATATCTTATAAAATGACAGAAAATTGTGGGGGAAAAAACTTTTACTTTTTTTATTTGAAAAGTCCCCTAAAATGTTTTGCTTACATTTGGGTTTTTTTATTATTATATTAATTTAAAAGTTGCAGATTTTTCTGTGGATCCATTTATCAATTAATCAACAACATTGATCTTAAATTATTTCAAAGGGGGAACACAAAGTGTGAATGTCTGAGGCAAATTTACCTCATAAATGTTGTCTATGTACGCTGATGACATGATGATCTTTAAACACAATTATTTTTCAAAACACACATTAAACTCAAGCGGTTTTTTTTCCTGTACAACAGGTGAAAGTGTGGTTCCAGAACAGGAGGATGAAGTGGAAGAGAGTGAAGGGAGGACAGTCGTCTTCGCCAAACGACCTGGAAAATGACGACATAGACTCGGCGGCTTCGCCCAGCTCTGAATGAACAAAAAAAGAAATGAAAAAAGGAGATGACACAGAGAGACTTGGGGTCAACTGGACACCAGCGCAGCAAAATGCAACCTTCATTCCCTTTTTTGGAAAGCTGCAGGAATCAAACAAGACTCTTTTTATCACCCAGGAAGAAATCAACGAGCATCTTCTTTGCCTTTGTAAATAGTTGATTTATGTCCACAATGAACTGCATTTTGACACATTAATGATAAATACTCTGTTCAAGAGGCCACCTCTTGTTGCATTGACTGTGTTTTAAATATTAGAGATGATAGGTATGGTCATTGTAGATCAGTGACAAAGTCCAGATAGAAGCTTTTAGGCCAGTGATGACATATCAGACTGTGATGTGATTGTGTTTGAGAGCATCTCCTCTGGTTCCAATATTGTAATCTTGGCCTTTGACGCTTGACTACAACCACCTGGGAAAACTCAGACTGTACAAGTGTTGCCAAGCCATAAGTGCCTCAGAATCAGATGACTTTTGCTTCATTGTGTCAGTTTCTTTTTCCTAGAGTATCGGTTTTTTTTCTTTAATCTGTCAACATTTTTTTTTTTTACTATTCTTTTTTATACATGTTGAATGTTATTGATAAAACACAGATGTTGCCTGTTTCTGCAAATAGAATAAATCATCTGTTTTAAAATGATGGGAAAAATATCTTGATAATTTCTTCCACCCTGCAACAATCGAGTTATGGTAGGACAGTAGGTACATGTGTGTGCATTATTGGCTGATGGTTTCATCACGTAGAGATCTTTAGGTCAGACATTATAAGTGCTACGAAAATGATAACGGAGGAGAAGTTTGCTCCCATTTCCTTTTGATGTTGGCAGCTGACATCGGAGGTTATAAATCCCCCATTAGTGTCCTTGTACTTGCATGTCCCTTTAACACTTTAAGCCGCCCATATTTCTTGGCAGTGATTCAAACCAGTCTGGTGTTGTGATCATTGGTGGCTGTTTCCCTAGTTGGAAAAACAACCCAATATTCAGAGCTTTGTAGGGGTGTTTAAGAATGGTGACGTCATCTTTCTGTGCCAGAGAAACGGCATCAAAACATACAAAAATAACAAAATGACAAACATTAAACTGCACATATCAATTTCTTTATATTAAGAATGGATCAAATGACTATGTGTAATGTCAAATAGGTTGCTTGTAGTGACAAACTCAAGGAGATTTATCAAGAAGTTATTTAGCGTCTTTCAGGTCATTGTTTTGGTTTTTGCAGCCTTGCAAATTTAATGTCTTGTTTCATTCTCACGGCTCTCATCAAGCTTGTATTTAGCTGAAGCAGGCAGCTGTTCTCAGTGAAAAAAACTATTTTTTTAACCTGATTAATCCAATGTTTACCCTCTCAGCACCAAACTTTATTTAGCTAGTGAACATGGAGGAATGTTTAGCAACCAAAAAGACAGATATTTCTTTCAGGAGTTGGTGGAGACCAAAACAGACCTAAAAGGGGGTGGAATATTTAACGGGTCACCAGAAACCTGACCCAAGTTAACGATAATGTAGCTCCGTGTCTGCTGGATTTGTAAATAACAACTGTTGGCTAACTTGATTGCAATATCAACTCAAAAAACAGGCTGTTGTGTTTACAGCTTATTTCGCTGCCGGCAAATGGACACAAGAAAATCTGTTATGACAAGATGGCAGGCAAGCTTGTCACTTTTTTCGCAAAATTCACGCTGATTCCAACAGATGTGCCGCAATGTGCTTGCGGTGCACTAAAAGCGCCATTTCCGTCTGCAAACTTTTAGCCCTACGCCATCAGCAACATATGCTATTGAGTCAGTCACGCTATGGCTAACACAAACAAAACACCGGAGCTTGGTTCCAGGTCAGCTACAGCAGCAACACAGAGAGAGTTGTGTAAAGGGGATGTGGATTGAAACACGTCCAAGATACTGACATACATTCGATGGCATCAATCAGATGTGCCGATCACCGTGACGATGGAACAAAACAATCCAGAGCCAAACTCCTCATCCCCTCCTTCTATGCATTTTGGTATTTTTTAATTTTACAGCATAAGAGAGATGCTATTTAGTTTGTATAGCCTATTGTGACTTGTTGCCTTTTTGTAAAGTGTTTATTTAGTGTTTCTTATTTTTGAATGATAATGGTTTTACTAAAGTTGACAGTGGAGATGCTACTTTGGTTCCCAGCAGGAGGATTGTGTCTTTCACACTTGTACTATTGGTGTATTAGTAAAGATTGTCAGTTCAGTCTGAAGAAGAGACAGTTTGCAGTCACATATGTTAATATAAAAGTGACAAGAATATAAAAAATGTTCTTGTTCTGATGTAAAAGCGACTAGTCACAGTAGTGTAGGTCATGAATGACACGAACGAGCTCAATACGTCACTTGCTACTAATTGTTCAGGGCGACATAACAGCCCCCTCCATACAAATATTAGACATTGAACATGATGCCTGACTGAATTTTAGCGTGAAAACTACTCTGCAGTCCCGTCTGGTTGGACTAACAGCTACATTGTCCCAGGTCACCCACTTCAGTGAAGTCTTCCTGTCTGGGGGTCGCAGCGACTAAGTCTTATCAGGAGGGATTAGGCTGCCCTTAATGTGTAATATGGGGTGTTCAATGAGAGCTCCTGCACAAAATCCCTTCCGATGATGCCATGATTATCTTCATTAATATCTCACATGGAGGTCGGATATCCCTGAGGTCAGATCGGAATCAGCTCTCATCAACATCCAACTAGATCCCGTCTGTAGCACCTTAATCCTCAAGAATGTTTTCATAACGGCAAGTGGTCTCCTGCAGACCTGCTCAGATCTCTCTGATTGGTCTGAAGTGACCTGACAAGCACTGACAGAGCTATAAGTGCATCTGAGTGTGTGTTTGAATAGGAACATTCACTTTTGCTCACAAAGGGCCGTTAACCTGACAAGGTGGAGTCAGACTTTTTTTGGCCCCAGCGCGCTATTTTCAACGGAAGCATCTGGATAGGGCCAATTTGATCTCAACCTGAGTGGAACCAAGACAAACCCACGCACAGGGCCCCCAGGACCAGGAAGAAGAAGAAGAAGAAGAAGAAGAAGAAGAAGAAGAAGAAGAAGAAGAAGAAGAAGAAGGAAAAAAAAAAAGAAACTTGCTGGCTGACCACTTGCGTATGATGGAAAAGGGAAATAATAGGTGGGTATGGGTGAAAAGACGGCTTCTCAAGTACAGGATGTTGTTGTAGCAGGTAGCCAGTCATCCAATTTCCTGCTTCCCAAAGAAAACAAGAGCTGGAGCATAGGAGTCCCCAGACTTACAATGGCGGGCCTATGCTCAGACTCCGGCCAACCAAACAAAGCCTTCAGAGGTTACTGCCCTTTTTTCTGCTGGTCTGCAGGGACCGCGGTTTGGCGGTGAGGGCGGGGACGCTTGTTCCACGCACACACACGGAGTCGGGGGTCAAGTGTTACTGTACGTCTGACCTCCGGGCCCCTGCTGCAGCTGCTGGGGGTGGAATGACTCCAAGGCGATCCTGTGCCCGTTTCCACCGCCCCTCTTTTCCCGTTCGCTCAGCCTCTATTAGGGTCTATTATTGTATTAGTGGTAATAGTAGTCAAAATAAACCATGTCCAACTGTAATGATAGTATTAATATCAGCAGTGTAAACTAATGAAGCTGGAATGTTGTTCTTCCACCATAGAGTTTCCTTCTAAAGGCGCTGGGGTGGCCAAATTTATGGATTATATTTAATTGGTGGTTATTGTGATTGTGGGATGTTGGACTGTGCCAAAAACACCCAAGAGAACGTAGGTTTCTCTTTCACTTTTCTTACCCCACCAATAGCTGTGAACACCTTGTTCTATTTTTTTATTGATTCAGGATAGATTGATTTAGAAATAGAAGTACAAGTCGTTCCCAGAAATATCTCCCAAGCTGTGATTATAAACGCAGATTCAGCTGCAGGAAACATTCTTGGAATAACTTGTCTTCTCCTGAAAATAACCTTCTCTGTGGGCAAAGAGCAATAAGAAAACATTCGGCCGGTGACTTCACTCTCAGCACTCAACGGGGATATTTTTTACAACAAGCTTTCAACATACAGAAGGTATTGCCACTAAAAGCCCAGATTACCGGAGAATTCGGCCAAATGCTCGATTTAAGACCACAACGTCACCGGCTCAATGCTAAAAAAAGTTGCATTTCTTTTTTTTTTTTACATTACAGGAGCAGCTGCGCTACACCGTTTCCATTTTTAAAAACATTTCCAGTCGTGACTCACTCATCTGGATGAAACAGTATTAAAGAAAAATGTGGTATGCCTAAAGCTAACCTCAGAGCATTCAAACATATTGTAGTTGACACCACGGTCTATATACAGGTCATGATTCATTTCACTATTTATATGACAAATGCTAATATTTTTAATAGGTATTTATAGTCACAGTAACTTAGGAAAACTCAAAATGTATGTCATTCTGCAGGTGCGACAGTTTTCTATACAATGTGACATTGTTTCAGTTTTCAAAAAATATGTGTAAGAAATATGTTGATTGGACAAAACTTAAAAAAAGTTTACTTCAGTAGTTGGCATCATCCATTATCCTTTTATTCAAGTGAAAAAGAGTATGTGAGTTGGCTGTATCTGAGCCCATATTTCTTTATATTTTATTTAACAACGCCATGGAAAGTTAATATATCATATGTAATAGAATATATAAGTTAATATGCTAGCTGTGTAACATATAGTGCTCATGCATAGTAGTTCATACATCTTTTAAAGGAGCAATATACGAAATTCAAAGCATTAAAATAGCATCAAATAACCATTGTCACCCTGCGTTTCCCCTCATCTAAACTCTGTTAGCTCTGTTAGCCCCGCTAGCACTGTAACCTACAAGCTGCCAGCTCATGCATCACCATGTCGAGAGCCATTGAGAGGTAATTGAAATGTACCCAATCTTGTATGATTAACTTTTAACTTTTTTTCAACATACTCAAAGCAAATTCTGGACAAACATTAAAAAACGGACTGAGAAGTTTTGCAAAGACAAGAGAGTTACCGAATGTTCCCATAGGAATGAATGGACTCCCAGTTGAATACATCCACAGAGCTATGTGGAAACAAGGCAAAATAAATATAGAAACCTTAGTGTCTTTCTTTAACAAGAGAAGTACATTATTTGGGAAAAAGATTATAAATTGACACTACTTTTTGAATTAAAAAAAACAACAATTTTTTTGAAAAACTGACGTGGTGACAAGCTGCAAGTATCATCAGCTTTGCTCTATCCTTTTACCTCTGAAGTACACGTTGTGCAACTTCACCTGCTCTCCCACCATGCATTTTATTTTGAAAACCCCTAGCTCTCTGCTTCACCTCCAGCTGCTCTTGGCGGGAAAAAGATCTTGATGGATCGCTGGAGGTGTGAAGGTCAGCTCTACAAGAGGCGACCGTAGAAATTAAAGCATGTCCTTCTCCTGCTGGGGCCCTCGGCGCTCTGAGCTCCATCTGCACGCTGTTATTGTGTTTCTGGCAGCTCGTTGGTCACATCAAAGACTCAATGACTGGCTGATATGGAAGGACACCGCTGTGAAAACGGTAGATAGTTAGCGTTAAGATAACATCATAATGGGATAATATTATGGGGATGTTTGAAGGAGGACAGGGGCAGGAGGGGGGGTTGTTCTCTTTTTTTAACTCATACAAGATGACCATGGGAACGCTCAACAGAAAAGTCTTTAGACTCTGCCTCTTGTTTTAAAAAATCTGACAGTAAGAATCTGTCCTGAACGTGTCCGTCTCACCTCGCCGTCAGCTGCAAAAGACAAAACGTACGCTGGGTTTTGTCAAGTGAAATGGGCCCAGGAGCAACTTAATGTAACAAGACTGTTCCCATGTCTTCTCTGCGATCCCTCATCCAGTTAAAAAAGTGGACACACACATCCTCTCTTTCTTTTCATCCTTATTGTTATTTTAGGCCACCTGCAAATCCATTTCTCTGTTTTAGCCGCTCTGTTTGCTGCGTCTGTTTTCGGCTCTCTCACACATGCGAGAGAGAGAGAGGGAGGAGGAGGTATGCAATGTCTTCCGCACATCCTCCCAAGACGGCCGTTGTGTTGAGGGAGACATACAAGAAAGCGCGTGTTTGCGTGTTTTGCATGTGTGCATGCCGGTCTGTGTACCTGAAGGCAAAGGGAACAAATGGGCGAGTAAACCCCGACGGTAGACAGTCAGAGGCAGTTAGTGCTGGACACTCATACAGACCGCCTCTGCTCATCCTCCCCCCCCAAAGCCTCTCGTCTCCGGTGATTAGCGACTCCTCTAGGAGTTATAAATCTTCAATTTCCATTGCACAATCAGTCAAGACAGGCCAAAGTTGAGGAGCTGCTCAACATTAAATTATCTGAGACTTCCTGCAAAAGGTTCCTTTGGATGTTGCGTCTCAAGCGAAGTGGATCCCAGATCCTCGGGCCTTGGGAGTCCGGTCCACGTTGGTACTTCTGTCCTGCTGCATCTCCCCACCTCGTGTGGTGCCAGGAAATCCAGCAGCAGTCGGACTCTGCGAATCATCACAGAGGAGCACTCAATCACGCTGTTTTGCTGAGCGAAGTGAACATAGAGGGCCTTGTTCACCAGAAAGCATGAAGCAAGTTCACGCAGCGTGAACGCTGGAGAGTAAAGCTTCACTGTCTGGTTCAAAGACGTTAGCAAAACCAGAAAAAAGTCTGTCCTAAGAAGTCCTCATACCAGAACCAAAATAGGTAATTTGTCAGGGACAGTGCTTTCCAAATAGGCTCATAGGACCTTTAAAAGAGCTACTTATGTGAGCGTTTTCTGATCTGCCTCTTCTTAAATAAAGTTAAGGCAACTAAACTACTACAGTTTTAAAGAAAAACAGAATGAGGGCTAGCTAGCTACAGCTAACATCTGTACAGTCTGTATTTTGGGCTGTCTGGAAAATGCATAAGAAAATTGGATGCAGCATTTCAAAGATGGCACCCAATAAATTCCAATAAAAGTTGCTTACTACAACGTGCAGATGCATAAATAGTTTTGTGGCTTTGAGGCGGAACCCAGAGCATTTTTAATACATGAATGAGTCGCCATCGAGCATTCATGTTAGAGACTCATGAGGTCATTTACTGGTCTTTGAGACTTTTTATTGGAAAGGATCAAATTCTGATAGTATGAGTGGTCGTATTGAGGAGCTTATGACACTCAGATACAGTCATTGCTTCACAGCTGCTCCTTTTCTACGGAATTGAGGGCCAGTGTGAGTCACATCACCCTGCTATACCAAGAGTGGACACTATGTACAACACTATATAAATGAACTGCAAAAACCCTCCAAGCGTCAAAGCTGTGTGAGAAAATTTGCTTAATTTGGATTTACGCTTCAAAAATCATAAAAGTGGTTTTCAATTGTGTAGATTGTCTTGCTGAACAAAACAGGCAAGTATCTCTGAAATAATCCAAAATCAAATGGAAAAGTCCCATTGGCTTTTTTTCAAGGGAACCAATGGTATGCTTCCTTCCTTCCTTGGACTTTGTGTTTATTCAACCAAACATTAAAGCACACCTGGTTGAGATCTGCTCTCTATTCGGTGCACTTTTCTATTTTACCTGTATGCTGCCAAGATAAAGTGTCCATCAATCTGAAATGTTCCACAAAAGTCGATAGCGTGTGATGTTTATATATGAAGGATTCAGATTTCCAAGGGCAAACCAACTTCCAAGAACTTGGAATGAGAAGTGGGAGATCACTTTGTGAAGTTTCTGAACATTTCAGAACTGCTGCTCGTATCAGCGTGACACAGAAGGATCATTTAACTGATCCCCAATTTATTATTATTTATGTCAAAGCATTGCAAGTCTTTACCATTCCAGGAAAACTGTACAACAGTAAACCATGTTTATAGAAAAACACATCAATCAGACACATCAGCAGCTTCTCACTCTCCCTGTTGAACAGAAGACTTTGTCCTCATAGTAAACCAATCCCACATCTCGAACCTCTAACCCTCTGGTGCGACCAGTGAGCCTCTCCATCACACAAAAGCTCTTTCAGCCATTGTGACCAGGTCTTCATTCACCCTCCTACCTCACAGGTCTCCTGTCCAAACAGCCCCCGGCTTAAAGGAGCGCTGGGGAAATGGTCCTGGAGGCACTGGCATCAGGCAGCAGACAAATCATCCATCAACACCGTGGGCTCCCAGCGTGCACCGGGATCAGACTGCTGTCATAAAGGTGTCATGGCTGCCAGACAGCCGAACCTATAGGACAACAAAGACACCAATATCTCTTGACTGCAGGGATCCAACACAAGTCTGGCTTCTGGAGTCTGGTTGCATCTGAAGAATAAGGCTACTGTGAGGCCAAGCTAAAGATTCAAGACCCAGGTAAAGTGTCTAATCTCCTTTCACTCTGATCCAGTTGTATTGTATGTACAAAATATTGGGACTTTCAACTCTCTGTAAGAAAATGTAGAAAACAAAAAAGAGAACTTTAAAGCTGCATTAGTCAATATTTCTATATAAGTAATTGATCAAATAACTGTAATGTAAAATATGATGCACGTAATGACGAACCCAGAGAATGACAACCTGACATGCAGGTGCATTTTAGCGTCTTTCTAGCTCGTTGTTTTGATGTTTCTGGCATTCAAAGAGCTGGTGAAGACCAAAAACAGAGCTAAAAGATGAGTGAATATCAGACTTACATTGGTTGGGTGGAACTATCACCAAAACAACTTTATAAGGTGACAATATGCTTTTGTGTTTTCTGCTTGTTCCACTGCCCCCTAGTGGCAAAAAAAACAAGTAATGCAGCTTTAATGTCAGGATATTGCCAACTATGCCAATGACTGTCTGTTAGATGCTACCATATTGTATGAGGTCCACTGGTTGAGAATAACTGCTGTAGAAGTGTTCTACTATTATTGTCATGATGAAATATTTTATTTTTGTGTCCATATATTACGTCAGAAGCAGGACTTGATTTCCAAGAGTCTCAGTGTGTTAACAGGAAAGACTAGAAGTTTAACACTCACTGGCTGATCAATAAATAAGGAGTTACTGAGAATCAGCCGCAGCTTTTACTGCCCCCAATAAATTCCAGGGATTTGGGTTTCCATACAAAGTTTTAGACGCAAGATGGCAGAGGTTTTCAAGTACAGGTGTCGTCATAAAAAGAGATGACAAAGATCCAACAATGAGGAGCCTGTATGAGGTCATGCCATCACAAAAAAATGGGGGGTGGGGGGTCGGACCAAGGTGTTATTTTGAGGAGTTAAAGTCAGTGCTTCTCAGTTTCCATGTTTAGTAAACACAGTTTCGTCATGGGAACAATTTGAGAAACCAGATTTACTCATGACGGCTGCCTGACTCTTAATAAACGACAGTGCTGTGAAAAATTTAAAATGTAAATAAATGTTTTAACTTGGACTCAAGTAGCGGAAAACATCTGTTAGCGTCGGTTACGTTTGCTGACCACATGTTAATGCTAAATTCATTTTCAAATACTGTAAAATTTCCATCTGGTACTCGACCAGAAAAGAAGAAAAAAAAATCTACACAAATATTTTCAAATAGTATTTCATCCAGGTCTGCGGATGAATTCAGTAAATGCAGATGCAGCCACACACAATGAGTCCAGCTCCACTTGAAAATATACAGACTTCCCACCTCTGTCCTCTCCGCGCTTTAACGATCTGTGTGCCAAGAGTGTGAGTGCGCTCACCTGTGCCAGCACACTCAGCCTGGCCCGCATCCAAACCAGCGCTGAGCAGAACCACAAATGGGCTCAGACCATCTTGAACCTGGATTCTTTAAGTCTTCTCATCCTCCACCATGCATCCCGCTAACCATCCCTCCAACCGCCCCTACGCTCCAACTCCCATTGGCCCTGCAGTCTGCACCCGGTAGCGTGACAATGTGTGTATGTGGATGTCCACCTTGTGCGCGTGTACCTGCGTGGTTATGGGTGCCTGCATTGCATCTCTGCAGGTATATGTGTGTGTGTGTGTAGTGTACGGTGTCAAGGAGCCTGGCGTTTGTTATTCTCCCTGCAGTCACACTGTCTTTCATCAGGCCCCGTCCTGCAGCCCACAGACTCTCGGTATACGGTTTCATAGTCTAGAGCCCCCGTCTGCACCAGCACGTGGGTGGATGATTTCTAACACATGGGAACCTTGGGAGCCCACGCAATGCTGGAACAATAGAAGACCTGTCAGCATCGGGGCACTGGAAGAGGACGAGACGGCAGGCGGTGGTGATGTCAGAATCATTCACACCCACCCACGCTTCATCCGCCCTTCTTGGCTCTCGGTCACAGGGACGCATGCACACAAGTAAAGAAGAAGAGAAAAAAAACGTATTGCATGATAGTACAGACAAATCTCCCTTAATCTCATTCTTGGCTCCTGCTGTAAACGTGCATGAGCATGCATATGTACAGAAAAAGAACCATGAACCTCAAACTAAGTCCCAATTAAAAGAAAGCTCTGGCTTTATTAGAACTCGGGTCTTATTTTTAGACACGCTAGCAGCACGGCTTTAGGGATGTCAGTGTTGACCGGTCAGTTTAACATTCTGGTCCAGACTGAAATATTTCAACCACTGTAGGAAGGATTGGCACAAAATTTGGTAAACTCATTCATGGTTCAGAGAAAATGTATCCTAAGGAATTTCATGATGCCTGATGTTTTTTGATTAATTTATAATTTTTTTGATCAATAAAACGTCAGAAAAAAAAGAATAATCTCAATCCCAATTCCTCAAAATCCAAGGTTAGGTATTTAAATGTATTTTTGGTAGATCCAAAACCCAAAGTTCAGTGTTATTATAACAAATACGTAATAAAGAATAAAAAAAAGTTTTTTAAAAATGTCATTCTATGAAGCCAGAATTGTTTAATAAATCCAATTGCATTATTACAATTTCGATTTGTTTTGATTTATTTTGATACATACTTTCATGTTGACTTGTTTGATATATAACACCTTATGAATATTGAAACCCCTTGTAAAGGAAACTGCCAACATAGAGTGAAATACTTTTTGATCGAATTTTCAGTTTTCCAGGTCTGCCAGCATGAATTGTGTTTATGTCTGTATACAGGCCTATGTGTATGCACTCATGTGTGTGTGTGTGTGTGTGTGTGTGTGTGTGTGTGTGTGTGTGTGTGTGTGTGTGTGTGTGTGTGTGTGTGTGTGTGTGTGTGTGTCTATGTCCGAAATCCCACTCAAAGCCCAGAGGATTAGCCCCCTCAGAGCAGCCGTTCTCCAGCTGTAGACCTCTTGCACGCCCAGTGGATAGCATTCTGACTTCCTGTGACACCTCCGCCTCCCTGAAAGTGAGAACCAGCACTCCAGCTTTATGTGGGCTCACGGATGGTCCGCATTTTAGCAAGTTGGCAGAATGTCCACAGGATTATGTTGCTTTTATGTTGAACACTTTTTGTCAAGTCTGGCTGGGCAGGATGTGTGTTTGTGTAGTGTTCAGACACACGTGTGGTGTATCTACTGAACATGAGAGGGCTTCTGTTGGACAAAGAGCAAGATGATAGGCTGTAACTGTTACTGTTGAACCAAAGTACAGACATTGGCTTAATTTCTCTTTATTGCCTGGAAACAGATTCAGAAGCAAAAACAAAATAATCTTGTTTGTTTGCCAGTGTTGGAAAAACAACAGGCAAGGAGAGACTGTGGTCTTGGGGTATGAGTGGAGTTGCTGACTGTTTGGAGGTTTAGAGTCAGGGAGAGAGAAAACAGGGCAGTTCCCAGCGGTGGACTGGAGTCCGGCGAGGCCACAGCACACGCCAAGCACCAAGAGTGAGGAAAGCCATCCATCAGAGGAGGTCCAGGGGAGGAAAAGAAGGGGGAAGGGGGGGATCCAACACTGGGCCAAACCATAACATGCGTGTGTGTGGCCATTGTTAGCTGGTCAGGGTCATTGTGTGTCGCTGGTAGCCTCCACACCCTCTGATTTCAGTGGGAGTCAGTGCCTTCAGACAATCCCAAGAGGGGAGACCTGTGGGAATGTATGGCTTTCCATTCTACACACACAAACACTCCAAGCAATGGGAATGCCCTATTTAAAGTCGAAGGAACAACAATGTAGTAGTAGTGATTCTTAAACTCTATTTTTTTTTTTTTTTTTTTTTTATCGATGTGGGAGCAACTCTTAATTTCTCTTACAATCTGCTACGGTTTTAAATAATCATAATCCTAATACATATGCCTAGCATTTCTTATATTTGTCTTACTCTTATTACCTCTAACAACAACTGAGCACAAAATTGTGATTTGCCTCGTAGTGTGTAGGCCTATTTGTGTAAATTAATTGTTTCTCTTCATCTGATGTTCATGACCTTAAATTGGAATACATATATGTACATTTTGGAGTTCCACAAGGCAGCATCCTGGGCCCCTTCCGATTTCCCTCATAGATTTCAACTCATATATATTGACTCATTTATTGATTGTTATTTTTAATTTGAGTAGTTTTACATCCTGTCTAGCCCTCACAATTTATTTTATCTTTATTTTAATTGTTCAATGTTAAACTGCTTTGTTTTAAAGACAGATATTTTACGCATTTTATTTTCTTATTTCAAAGCATTGAAGTTTCATTTGATTTATTTGTATGGAAAATGCTAAATTAACAAAAAATAATGTTTTAATGATTATTATTATCATTAGAACTTGATCAGTCAAGGACAGTGTGAGTCGAATAGAACCAACAGTCTCTGACACGTCATGTGATTCTGAAATAAACTGACAGGTTGTTATGTCAGTCCGCAGGCTATCTGGCTCTAATCCAAACAACTGTGGGATTACCTCTATGTTTGTTTGACTGTTTACTCTGGGCCAGGTTAGCCCCCCCACCCCACTGACAGCAACACGAGCCATTAGTGCAGACCATCTGTGGACACGGGTCAATGTTGACCTACCGCTCTCTAAACACCATTCTGCAGCATCCAGAGGGAATCAGTCAGACCAGCAGCAACACAAATATGGCCAGTAAGGAAACACAGAGCCTGTCTGTACTGGTTTGACCTGAAAACTCTTATATCAAGCTACATTTGAAATATATTTAAGAGACTATTTAAGCGATAGAGATACCATGAGAACCATGAAAACATCAGAAAAATGATGAATTCATTCAACAACAACAACATGCTCAAAAGCAAAATTTTCCCTTCTGAATTAACAGCAAAACCTGTAAAAGTAATGCTCAGTATGCTTAGAATATCCAGCCATTATCTATTTGACAATCTAAACTATGCATAACAAATCATAGAAAGATGGTGTTTTTTTAATCTGTCTACTAGAAAGCAACCTAAGTCAAGTTCATGCAGCTTTAGAGTTGTTCTTCAGACACGTCAACATATTAAACTGCACTTGATTTCACTACTCCAGCTGGCTCATAATTAACTAACCCTCCCTGTCATTGCATTAACCTTTGCCACCATTACCATCACCTGACCTTCCCCTCACACTCACCTGCTTCCCATTTCCCTAATCAGCCTAGAAGTATATAAACCGGCCCATCTCCATTTATCCACAGACAGAGTCTGTAGTTTCAAGCTTTCCAGACTTTGTTGATTTGCTTCCTCCCTGACTCCGCTTCTGTTTTTGACTCTTACTTGTTTAATCAACTCTTGTGTACTTTAATCTTTAACCTGTGTGTCTGTTAGTTGAGTTCAAGCTTGCAGTGTTCTGAGGCGTTACAGTGAGTGTTCAGACTTTAAACAGTCCTGCTGCTGGACTGCATTATGGGCAGGTTTTTTAATGTACTGGTAATATGATCCAGGAAGTCCAGTTTGAGTAATAGATCCAGTGATTCGGCTCATCAGACTCAAAAACACTGCACGGCAGTTTATCATTCTGTTAAACAAACTTACCTCTCTGGAAAGATATTTCAGCTTGAAATAATTTATCTTTTTGTCGCAATGATTGTGAACTTTGAGACGGCATTCATGTCACAGAGTCACATAATTGATTGGACAACGGAGCACCTTGCTGGAGGCGTTGCATTGCAAAAGTTGAGCCACGTCAAAGTTTTTTTTTTTCCTGGTTGAAGTTGCATTTTTTTTTTTCTCAAGCCAGACAGAGCTGATGTCTGTCTGAGTGCAGCCTTAACTCCTGATCCTACACAATCATAGCTTTGAAGACAATCTGTTGGGGACGTGAGCACTGTAAAATAAGAAATGTATCTGAGGAAGTCTTCAGGAAAGCATGTCGGTTTTTGTAGCTGCAGCTTTGAATTAATCTCTTTAGGCCTCAACACTTCCTACTGTGAGACTGCCCCCGATTGTTGTGGCCATTTAACACCACATCAAAAAGAGCGCTAGATAAACCAAATACACGCTACGATCTCGGCCACCAGCTGGTGTGCAAACAACTGCTTGTGTTCCTATTCCGTTAATCCCGTCCCTATATGAACAGGAACTCTCTCAGAGACTATCCAAAACCCTCCACAACACCTGGAAGAAAAAGTCCCACCTCCACCGCTATACATCATCATCACCAGCATCCACAACCACATAGCCGGCCTTCATCACTCCGTCGTCTTCCATCACGGAGTTTCCATCGCTGCGATTCGCCGCAGGTCTGCACACACAAATGTTTCGTAGACAGGAAAGCTACCCTTACACCGATTACGTTTTTTAAGCTTGCCTCCGTCTGAGCGGGGAGAGGGGGAGGGTGGGGGAGTCTCAGCATCCACAAGTGTCGGCCGCCTTGGCTGGAAACCAACTCCTGCCAGGCGATCACCTTTCAGTCCCTGAGTTATTGCAGTGCGGCTGTTTACTGCAGCGTGGTCTGGTCTGGTGCGGCCCGGCACTGAGCTCTGCAGTCGGCCTCCTCACCCGTCGGCCTCCCCCCTCCGTCTCCAACCAAACAGTGTTTGCTGAGGGCTTCCGCCGCAGGTGTCTGAAACTTTTTCTCCTCCTCCTCCTGTCATCCCTCTCCTCTTTGACGAGAGCCTTAATTCCCTGTCCTCTCACAGCCTCCCTCCCTCCCACGCTCCTTCTCTCACTCTCTCTTTCTCTCCGGGTGAGTCGGCTCACACAGATTGTTCTCATTTAGTCTGCAGAGCTCGCTATCTCGCTGCAGACCTCAGAGTTTGCATGCTGTCAGTCTCTCTCTGACACACACACACACACATACCTTTCTCCATCAATCCTTCTGTTGGTTTTACAAGTCTGAGCAGCTGGTTTGGCCACTAAATCTCCGGGGATTTGGGATAGTTAAAAAGATAAAGCCTGGGGAAGGTGACAGAGGGAAAGTTCAAGGCTCAACACCAAAGGCACATTACAAAGGTTGGTTTTGAGGTGTATTTGTGTGGTGTTGGATGGAGGTTTGGGGGAAAGTGAGACTTGTTCCCACCTCCTGCTCTGCCCCAAGTGACCCTCTCCTTCTCTTTAATGCTAAGTCTGTGTCCACAGTAAGACAGCTCATGACATCTCAAATCTGTGTGAAGGTGTAGGTCCACATTAAAGTACCTAAACAGAATAAAAGTTAAGGCTGAAACAAAAAACAATCTCCGTCCAGTCAAACGATGTAGAGCTGTTTCAGAAATATTCTCCGTCCATACTACCACGTGACCATTCACATGGACAAATAAAAGCTTTCCTACGTCACATTTAGACAGTAGTTGGGTCATAAAATGCAGAATTTAACTGCAGAACAGCTGCTAGCATAGAAGGCAAGGTCAGCAACGCTTGTAATTCCTTATTAAAGTAGAAATCAACCACTGGTAGTCGAGGCTGATGTCGTTCAAGTGATCGATGCATGACAATTCAGGGAAGGACGTGTCATGACTACAACGTTGGAGTCTGCATCATCGCTTTCAAAGGTCTCCATTTCAATCAACTTAACTGGCCTTCCTGGATTGTAGATCAGTGTTTCAGCGCTGTTCGTGTGGATGTAGTGGACAGCATGGGCTCCCTTAATAAATTACGTTCCCATACAAACGAAACGGCATTGTTAATAACATTTCTAGGGAAATGTATATTTGCCTGGATTCTGTTTGCTTTTAAGGTGGGTGGGTGGATAAAACAAACAAAGGACTTTCACCAAGGAGAATGCTGTTTGTGTCATTGTTCACATATTTATTTTAAGTCAAACCATGATGTTTTACTTAACCTTAACATTTAATGTTCCCTTTTTTTTAAAACGGTAACTAAATCTCTTTACAAACTTCCAACAATTTTTTTTTGTTGCCAAACCTTTAAAGATACTTTAGTTATCATGTGAGGATATTGTTGAAAAAAAGTACTTTGGAATTTAATGTTAAATGACCAAATTTTTGTCCATCAATAATGTTTGGACGTACTCTAGGACAGCAAAAACATAAAAAACAGTAACAGATAGGATCAATGAAATATTTTAAAATGTTATTAAAATTAGTTTTATCTGTGTGCAGTTTTAAAGCACGATTCTCCTTTTTTTTTAAATTTCTAAACACCAGCTGTGGCACCGCAAACGGACCATAAAGTCACTAAAGCTCTGTGTAATTTCCCTCCGACACATTCAACAGAATGTGAGAAAGTGAGAATCTGTCCAACACGGTAGCACCACCTCTCCCTCAGCTGTCCCGCTGAGTGGGAGGCCATGTTGTTTGTGTTGTGTAACTACCACTGGTGAACCAAAGCGCTGGCCCCCCAAAAAAAAAATCACAGCCACTAGTTGGATATTTACCTTTAGACTAATCCGACCGTGGTTTATATCATCCGAGCTGTGAGAGTGGATGGAACCAGACGTTTCCCTCTTTGACCCTCTGTGAAAACCAGTAGACACTTTGAGGAAACCTGATCAGCAACGAAAACAAGTGAAGTCAGATCTTTATTTAAGGTAGTCAGCAGGAGTACAGACCTGTGATATCCAGAGGAGAGGAGACAAGAGGGGGAGGGAGCCCCCATCCCCCCCCCCCCCCCCCACCCACCCACCCACCCTCCTCCTCCTCCTCCTCCTCCTCCATCCTTCTCTCCTCTGAGTTGTTTTCTGAATTCCTGCCAGGAAAGTTTAATGGCTGTGGAATTTGGACAGGAAAAAAGCGGCGCTGGAAGTTTCAGAGGAAGTGGGGATTTGTGCCTCACGAAGGCAGCACCTCTGTTTGTGTTCTCCCAGCCAGAGAGACAGACAGACAGACAGACAGACACAGAGAATGAGAGACAGAGGAAGAGCGTCAGAGAGCTTTTCCAACGGACAGCCCGGGCCTCTTGGGGGGGAATCAGACCTCAGACGGGGCCGTGATCATTTAACCTCACATATACGTGACCACGCATAGAACAATACACAGACCGACACACACACACACATCCTCACAATCAGAGACGCTGAACACACACACATCCAGATCCACTACGGCCGCAAACGTACACATCACACATGGCCGCACACGCCATCGCACACCATTTACATCTTCTCCGGAGCTGAAACAAGATCTCCAGTTCAACGCACGCTCAGGTCGAACCTCAGCCCAGCTGTTTCTCACCGCCACTTCAGAAGGTAGTGGACAGATGCTCCCACAGACACGTTCAGTTTTAAGGTGTTTAGATTCACAAAGGAACACTTAAGAATTCAACGTGAAGGTGTTTGTTTTAGGGGAATGGTTGATTCGGAAGTTTAAAGGGTCAGTTCACACAAAAAATAATAGTATTGCACTTTAACCTACAGTGATATCTAGCCATGCACAAAAGTTTTGAGATATAAAGTATGAGACCTCTGCCTCCACCTCAATGCAATGAGGGTAAATGGTTTGATTCAAACGATTATACATTTTTTTATTTTATTCAACAGCTTTCCTGAACTAATGTTCTGTCTCCTCTGGATAATACGCAATATTATTCTGGGAAAACTTGTGAAAACTGTCAGTAGCTGTGTTTCCGTTCACATTTTTATGCGGAGTAGAAAAGCTGTATGGAAACGGTAAAATTTGATAAAACTTCTTCATTTACTTGCTCAAGATTTGTCGTAAAAAAAAAGAGTTAATGCGCTAAATGGATTATGGAAATGCCTTTTGGGGGGAAAAATTTGGATATAGCAAACATTTAACTCTTATTTTTATATTCCATGAAGCTGAAATTAAAGAACAATTGAAACTAATTCTGGTAGATGGTTTGATGGCCAAGGTGATTTGTTTGCAGTTCGCAACCTCTACTTCTTCTTCTACTCTGTTTACTGGCAGATTACAGACATGCGTGACGATGAGTAGCCAATAGCACCAACTTCGCTCTGAACCAGTTGATAGAAACACGGATAATTCGCATTTCTTTTTTGCAACATTTACAAAAGTTTGCTTAAAATTTGCTAATGTGTCTGACTCTGAATTTGGGTGAACTGATCCTTTAAACCAGCAGGAAAAACTGGCAAACTAAATTAGTTTTTTGATAGCTGTGAAAAATACAGATACATAAAGATATATAGAATATACATATATACATATATATATAAATAAAAGTGTGGGGTCTTTTACTGCTTTTTTTTGCCCACCAAGTTTTCTAACTTGATGTTATCCATGGCTCTACCTTCCCACAGGTTCCCAGACCCATGTCACCACTTAATGGCTGCACATCTGCCCGGCTCCCCATCCTTCACCCCACACCTCTCAGAGCCGAGCCCAGAGACAGATGGGTAGACATGGGGACAGACGGGCCAGGCGCCCCCCATCCAGCCAGCAAACCAGTCCACGAAAGACGGCCCTGATGCTGTAGACCACTGTATCTATTACACACACACACACACACACACACACACACACACACACACACACACACACACACTGTACGATTAGCTACCAGGGGATTCCTCAACACTCACACGGATGCACAGACACACACATTAACACGTACTCACACATGTGCATCCAGTGCGCTCACATCCTCCAAACCCCCACGAAGCAGCGTCAGCATCGATGGGGACACGTCCACCTCTCATCACTCTGAGATGTTTTCAAGAAGCCACCATGCAGCGCGTATAAAGAGCTTTTATCAGAGGATAAACCGCAGCACATGTCTGCTTTTAATGACTGTGATGTTTTCATCTATTAAAAATCAGCATTTTAAAGGGTCTCTTCACAGATTTAACTCATTAAATTCAGTTTACTGTAATGTCAGAGTACCACTGAGCCTGAGAAAACAGTTGTATAATTTCTTCTGTGTCTCTTGAGGGGAACTTATAAAGTCTGAGATAATAAATGTCATCAGGGTTACAAACGGAGATCTGGAGTTTAAAAGATGTGGGCATTTACCAGCCAGGGAAAGTCTAACAAAAGATGATTGACTGAGTTGCATTGTGGGAGATGTAGGACCCACATCTTTTGGAGATTGACCACGGCTATGCACCAAAATTCAATATATCTTAGCCTCGATTGCAGACTTTAAAAATTCTTGTCAAGTCTCTGGCTACTCTGGCAGCTTTCTGTAAGTAAAAATTACTAAATCACTGGACTAGCCCTTTAAAGGATACTTTAGAGTACTTTTTAGAATACTTAAAGGTACACTGTGCAGCATATATTAGAAAAAATGTAATGTTATCTTCATAACTATGTTTTCATTGGTGTATGATCACCTGGACCTAAGAATCATAGTGTTTTCTCTAGCTTACAATGAGCCCTTTATATTTATATAAATAGCGGCAGGCGGAGTCCGCCCTGTTTCACTGCCATATTTCTACAGTAGCCCAGAATGGACAAACCAAACACTGGCTCTAAATAGAGCCTTTCATGTTTATGTTACCTGAAGGCCACCGTAGTTCTCCAACTGCTGTAACGTGAACCGCAGAGTGCAAATCCATGATACCGCCAACCGCCACCTGGCCTCCGTTGCCCCTAAAGTTTATGTTATTATTGCTTAAGATGGCCTCTGAGCGAGGCGTAATTATGAATCCCGCTGCTTTTTCTTGGCAAGACTGGCCCTGCGTAGCTGGTTGAGGCAGGAATGATTGGTTATGGTTAGGCTTTTTATTCCTTGAGTGGTTAAGATCAGAATAGCCCATTGGTCAGTGTGCAGGACCAGAACAGAGGAGGTTACCGGTACCTCGGCGAGCATGGAGGCCCAACCAATCCTAGCACTGGGATGAAACATAAAGCGGGGTGAGCAGAGGGGTATTCTGCAATCTGTAACCACACTGCTAGATGCCACCAAATCCTGCACACTGTCCCTTTAAATGTATGAATACAATTGTGTCATAACTGATAGAAATTATGAACAAATCCAAAAGATTCGGTTCTAATTAACTGGAGTTACATTTTTATACAAGAAAGTTTACATCTGCTCCAGCTGTTTGATCACACTCAGATAAAACAGACAAAGAAGAAATCCACAATGAAGTAAATATTCTGCAGCAATAATGGAATCACACAAGTCACACTTTTAAATAGAGTCAAAAGGTGTAATGGAGCTGTTTGTTGCAGCGCTATCCAACTGCTGTACACACTGTTGTGAGAGGGTGCAGGGTGTTACCTTCAACACTCTGAAAGACAAACACACCCAAATGAGGAAATGCCTATCAACAAATGGCCCCAAAGTGAAGTGAGGTGACGCCATAAAGCGTCACCTCACCTGTGAAATAGTGGACGATGTCAGGCGTCAGAGTTGTTAAATCCAGCTCGGGGCTGTTAGTAGAGAAACGCTCCCCTGCCGTGTCTGGAACATAACATTTGACACCACAGCCATGACATGAGAAACAAACTTTTGGCACCAGCGTCCGTCCGAAACAAACTGGGAGCTCTGCTGGACACACAATGCATGATGAGTAACAGAAACAGTACACAAGTCAGGAGGAATCCGTCTTTATCGCAGATTATATTTGACAAGCGGTATTCCTAGACGTGGAAAGTATTCAGTGTTCTGGTGATTCTGGGAGCAACTAAATGAAGCTGTTCTGAATTCCATATGCTGCTGGCAATTATGTTGTTTTCGACCCGCAAGCGATGCCTTTTGTCGTCCATGTATCTGTTTTGATTAGCTGTCCTGTCAGCGCACGGGATCAACGGATCAATCTCCAAACATGCTGCCAAAAAAGAAAATCTTTGTGAGAATCTGGCATTGCTCATGGTGGATATCTTAGCGAAATAACCAGACAATATTCATCCCCCCAAAAAAAATTCATATGGTTTACATAAACCCTCCACATGAAGTTTATGAGATTTTAAGAATGTTTTATAAGAGAGAGCACTGGTTATTTATGGTTTGTGCTTATTACTTCTAATTATCGAATCCTTTCGTCTGAATAGGAAATATATTTATAATTGCACTAAACTTGGATTCAGACAAAGCATGTTTTCTGCAACAGATGCTTAAAAAGGATTTCATCTTTGCTAGCATGGCCCTGCACGGCTTCTTTTAAGTTTTATATTCACTGAAACACACGATACATTCCCTCAGACAATAGCTTTTTTAAATATTTTGTAGAGCGTTCTCTGCAGGTTCCAGCAGCCACAATACTTTTTCATTGCATGCGTTTTAAAGAACATGTAAGAAAGTCATAAATCTGCAGCGACAGCATGTTTTTTAAAGTCTCTCATGAAGTGCTGGACCATAAGGAGCCAATGTGTGTGCATGTTGTGTGTGTGCCACACAAGTTTAAGAAAAGGGTTGAGGTTTTTTTTCTTGATGTTTGAATGTGAGGATGTTTCCTCCTTTGCCCACTGACACCCAGATGACTTTTTGTTGGATCTCTTACACGAGTCATGATATATCTAGACCTTCAGTGATACGAGCAGCGCAGCAAAAAGCTCTGACAGATCTCGTGAGTCGCTACCTGCGGTGGGGGTTCCCTGCCGACCCACCTCAGGCCCGGGATTGCGGCAGCGGGGTGGAACAGCGGCTGGGCCTGTTTACTCAGCTGTGGGGCTCCCCAGGTCCAGGGGAAAGAGAGGATGTGTTCAGGGCCTCATTAATCATGGCTGCTTCGGAAGAGATAAACAGGCCTGGCCCAGCAGGGATGCTGCAGCTCCTGCCGCTGGTTTGGGGGGAAGGGGACAGAGAGGAGGTGGAGGGGAAAGGAGGAGGTGTGGGGGGGCATGTGGAAAAGGCCAGAGGGGCGCGAGGAGAGGAGACGGTGGACTCGCACTCCAGGGGATACACCATAACACTTGCTCTTTGGTTCCACATCTGCATGGCTGCACGGGCTTGTAAATCTACATTCTTTGTCTGGCCGGATGCAAACAGAGCGCCCGATGCAAGTGCATGAACTCGAAGGCCATTTCTTTAGACAGTGTGGTGCATTTTAAAATACGATGCCGTGTTATGTGTACATTCATGAGCATGGGTCAGCACGGGATTCTTCTTGAGAAAAACACATTGTCAGATACGGCAGCTTGGTCAGCGGCCCTATGCTTCAAACTATGACGCTCTAATAGTTTTCAATGTTTTGTGGTTTGAGGTGAAATAGGAATGTTAGGTAGATAAGTGGGCTACTTGACGTAGTAAGGTAACGCTACCTTACTTGAAATAAGTCAGAGTTGACTTTTGGTTTCACAAACACGGTCGTGTCTTCATGGTCAGCGACAATTTGAGAAAAATGTTGACTTGGACTTGAGTCCACATCTCTGGCAGTGAGTACTGTACATGCTGTGGACACAAATTTTACTAGACTAGAAATTGAACAAAGAGACCACAGGAACTACAGAGCGATGCTAAACAACCTCAAAGAGACACAAAAATGAATACAAATAGACAAAGAACAACTACAAATAGACAAAATACAACTACAAAGAGATACGAAACAACTACAAACAGGTAAAAAAACAACCACAGACAAGAAAAAAACTACAAAAAGATCAAAACTATTACAAACAACCACAAAGAGATACAAAATTACAGCATATGACACTAAATAAACTACAAAGAGACACAAAATTAATAAAAATAGACACAAAACATCTACAAAGCGATAGAAAATGACGACAACGGACAAAAAACAACTACAAAAAGACACAAAATGACTACAAACAGACAAAAAACAACTACAAAGAGACACAAAAAAACTGAAAAGAGACTAAACTCCTATAGTCTCCCACATATGTAGGAGAGGTGGTCGGGTCTTTTGCATGTCTGTCCATTGTCTCATTATCCGCCCATAATTGCAGACACAGTCTAAGATTCCGACCAGACATTCAATGTCATCTACTTGGCAGTTTAAATACTCCAGTGAGTACACATATATACTATTGTGTGTTCATATATTTACATTCATCTCAGTCTGCTTAGCAATGATTATTATGATACGCCGCAGACAAAAGCATCGGGTCTGTTTTATTTATTAATGGGAAATTCTGTTCTCCAAAAACTCTAACCACAAATATTGAGCTTATTTGATGTAAATGAAATGTGCTCTCCAGCATTCCCTGTTAACTCCACTCCGTTGGCTCGAGTCCCACCAGATCTTTTTCCTTGTCTGTATCCCTTTTCATAAACTTCATACTCACTTTCTCATTAAAAGAAAAAGAAACGCTTGAGAGATTTTGTATTCGGAGAGAGAAAGACGGAGAGAAATAGTGGTTCTGTCAATCTGTCATGTGGACGAGACACCGGGTCACAGCGCTGGTGTTATTCTACACCCGCAGACTCTGAGGAGAAAAAAAAAAACAGAGGACCTCGGTGAAACCTGCTCAAAAAAGCCCACCAATTATTACCTGCTTCTCCTCTCCTCTCCACGGCCTGCAGACTTCCTTCCAGACCTTTCTGTAACAACCTCTGTGTGTCAGAGCGGGAAAGATTTCACTCATCTCCTGCACAATATTTCATCAGTCTGCAGGAAAAAAAAGGAAAAAAAAGTCCAATCAGTTTGAAAAGAACCTGACAAATGCAATAAGCCACAGGTTTATTTCAGTGCTCCCTCTAAATGGGTTTTAAGATATTGTATTACTCTGTTTATTCAAGTCTATTTCTTAATTATAGTGTGCGTGCGTGCGTTTCTATGCGTGTGTCTACGTGTGTCTGTCCGCGCCCCGTGTGCACGTGTCCTCGGTCTTGTACACTAATTGGTCTTGATAGGCCTCGGAAAAGTGACATCATAACCAGATTGTCTGGATTTCTTCCCCCCCCCACCGAGGTCAAACGAGTGGGCAAGATTGAAATACGGCTCCGGGATGCGGTGAAAGGAAACGGATCCATGAGGCAAAAGATACGTGGTCTCCACCGCCGCCACGATAACCCCATCACCGGTGAACGTAACTGACACGTCGGAGGACTGGGAGCGATGCTTATGCATTTCAGTTGTTTTAATCTTGAACCTCCAAAGAGTAGTTTTAATGGATTCTTTTTTATCTTAAAAATAAAAGTACAGGACAAGAAATAGAGAGAGACAGCGAACCCGTCTACGCAACCTCAGCTCCTGTTTGATCTTTAGCTCTCAGCTGAATGTTGAGGACATCATCTTGATATGACAACATCACATATAAATGGAGCAAGCAAAAAACTGACCTGGAAAGTGGATCACATCCCTCCAAATTTCCCCATCTTTAAACTGGTTTCCTGTGACATTAAAAGTTAGCTTGTGGTTTATGGTTTAAGGTTTCTGATCTGCTGTTCTTTTATGAACCGTCCTGCCTCCAGAGTCGAAAGTAAGAGAATCAACATTCAGTCTTTATGCACCAGGTATCTGAAAAAAAACTCCCAGAAAACTTAAAGTTTTCTCCAAATCTCACTTCTTTAAACTTTTCTTCTTCTTTTGATTAAAACTATAGCTGTACTGTCATTTTTAAAACTATAGCTGTACTGCTCTTTTTGTATTTTTATATTTATGTGTCTCTTTATAATGCCTTGTGTTTTGTGTTTTGTATCTTGGTTGAATTAATTAATTCATTTAATATATTTACCAAGTTTGTCCCATTGACATAGATAATCTCTTCTACAAGGGAGACCAGACAAAGAATAGTAGAAACGCAGATTTTCATAAATTCACTTAACACAAACAATTAACATGAAAGCATGTAGAATTGAGTGACAACAAAACGCCAAAAGGTCCTGTGAATGGAGATTATAATTTACACGATTCAAATTTAAAAGATAAGGTAAGTAGGTAGGATTTGTTTTACCAAGGATGGTTTGTTTAAAGTATGTTGGATTTTCTTGTTGTTCTGTACAGATATACTTGTCTATATTTACAGGAAAAGAGATGTCTTATCAGATTGTGTCCTTAAATGGCCTCAATAATATAAATATACCAATGACAGGTCAGTGATGAACAATAATCGACAAGTTCTCTCATTAAAAATCACTGGGCACAAAATGTGGTGTTATTACTTATATAAAAAATAACATGTCACTGTTTTGTTCTGATTTTTAATCACATGTGTCTCCTTTTGCAGTCTTAACAATTCAGTTAACGATAAAATGATATGTTTTAAGATGAAATGTGAGTTTTTTATGGTCAAAATAACCACATTTTAATTAAGCAGCAACATAAGAAATAACACTAATAGGTAAACAAAATTAGCCAAGTGATTTTTTGGTGTATTATTTATAATAAACACAGTAACACCTGGATTGTTGTTGTTTGAATGATTGTCTTATTTGTTAGTGTGTTGATTTAAACCTGGCTGCACATTTTTAACGGATTACAAATAATCATTAGTTCACATTTTGTTTCAGTCACTAAAACATTTACATTTTTTCTTTAAATCTTTTGCTAACATATTTAATTTGTAATCTTTTATATGGTTTTCAAACATTATGGCTTCACATCGTTTAATCCTGTATCTTCTGTTCTACTCGACCGGTGGGTTTAGCGCTGACTTTAGAAATACAACAGCTGGTGTTTGGCGCCACCTAGTGTTCAGTCACAGCTCTCTGCTCTTCACATGACTGAATGAACAATTGGAATTATGAGCCACATGATCTGAGAACAATCTGTGTTTTAATTGTTTCCAAATGTCCATCCATCCATTTTCCGTAACCTGCTTATCCAGTTAAGGGTCGCAGTTTCCCAGCTTGAGTACTGAGACATTTTCCATTTAAATGTCTTTTATATTTAGTTAATAATGGTTTTCCATTTAGCTTTTATGTGTTAATAATGGTTAACCCAATAATAGTCTAGTAGATTATTGATTTACATATAATTCAAACATGATCCTAATAAAGAAAGAAACATATTAAATTAACAAGCACAGGTGTTGCTAATAACATTCACTGAATGATTAGTTCTATTAAAGTGTTGCAGTAAGACGTGACAGTGAGTCTGTGGTGGAAAGTATATTAAAGGTTGATATCTTTTCTGATTAATGGAAATTTAAACTTCCACTCCACTGCATTTCAAAGAGAAATATTGTACTTTTTACTCCACCATACAAAACATATGATCAAATTATAAAACATGATGTACTATTATAGATTAAAGGCCCTTCTTATATGTGGCTGCTCAGGTTTTGCAGAGACCTGCTTGAAGTTTACTTTCGGTCAGCAAAAAGAATGAAACAATTTTAACTTGTCCTGCAACAAAACTAAATAAAAAGCCTAGTAAGTCCACAAAATTATTATTTTCTTGTTGCGTAAGACAGCCACTTGGATGCAAATATTATTTTATATTATTTTTACCTTAGGGACTCCATACCTTTTGGATACTTTAAGCTCATTTTGCTGGTAATACGGCAAGTACAATTTTGAATACTTGACTTTTACTTGTAGGTATTGAGAGTAAAGCATGCAAAATACAAGGAACCTGTACTTTTCCTACCGTGTCATCTGTGGAAAAAGGCCTAAATATAAAACATAACAGGAGAGACACACAAAGATGTATTGTCTTGAAGCTATGCAATTTCCATCAAATCCATTTACTAGAAACGGAAATTCAATAATAACAATGTAAACAGTTTTCCTCAAGTTGCTTTGCGTTTATTTAAGGTTCCCTCTGCCTGAACACAGACCTTTTCTTTTAGTTCGTTTCTTTTAACTTGCGGTGACAAAAACACCAGAGAGCTGTTTGTTTTTGCTGCACAGTCACAGAAGTGCAAATAATCAACACACGAGCAGGAACATTTGTATCCGTGACTCACTTTGCTCTGCTCTGCTGCACCCAAAGAAGCCTAAATGTGACTATTTATGCTCTCCGCTTATGAGAGCACGTACAGTTACTAACTGTTATTTTGGATTTAATCATATATGAAGTTTAAATCTATGAAGTTGCAAAAGGTTTGAATGTTTTCTTTCATATTTATTTTTGATTCATTCATGACCTTTGCTCTAAACGTCAGACAAACATTGCATCAAGCTTTTCTGCTCTACCAGAAGTGACCTCATGGTGGCGTCTGTGACTAAAACATGAGCACTAAATCACATTTTCAGGACTTTAAATCCCCCCTTGTCCTTTCAAGAGATCCTTACTGTAAACACTAGCCACAATAAAACATTATAGAGGTGCTGAGCACATAGTTCCTCTCACTCATGACCGGTGGCTCTTAATATGACGGACGAGTCCCGTGGTTGCCACCATCCACCTCCCAAAATATTTACTCAAACCAAACACGGCACCATGAGTTGTATCTCTGCTGCGCTGCGTTGCCCAGGGACGTCACCATAAACCTTATCGTCCTCCCTCAGTTCATCACCTCGGCCATCTGCTCACACTTACAGTCAGGTAGAAACTCGGTCACAGACTGGATGGAAGTAATCACAGTGTTGTTTTATCCACGTTATTCCACTTCTCTCTCTTCCTTTTGTCTCACTGTCGAATGAGCCTTTTTTATCACAAACTTTCAATTTAATGTGACATGATTGAGCATAAAAGAAAAGCTTAATTCCTTTTTAAAGGAACAGTTAAATGTTTGTGAATATATGTATTTCCACTACTTCAATCAAAGCTACTACTAAGACTTTTTATTCTGTGTGTGTGGGTCCATGTGGACTAAAGTGGTAGTGTTTCAGAGCACCAGACTCCCTTTAGAAAACCTCTTATTTTACTGCAGCAGTGGTCTGACAGTCTGCCCCGCTCAGTCCTGGTTCTGGTTCTCCCGTGCCTCCCTTCCCACCAGCGGGTCCAGCAATACGGCCTGGGTCTCCAACAGCCTGGTTTCGATGTTGTCACCCAACATCGACACCCCGCTGGAGTCTGAGCTGAAGGAGTTTCTTGTCAACCTGCATGATTTAATCTGATTTCATCAGAATCCGACCTGGTGGCTCCGATGACGAGCATTAAGAATATTTACATAGAAATAGACGAACTTCTCTCTGATGGTCTTGTTCACTGATGGAGGTCACATAAAGTCACCAGTATTAAACTGAGACTGTTTTTGTCCAGAATAAACAAAGTAGATATCACATATTTTTTAGTGACCTTTAGAGGTGCTGGTACGTGTATTATTTTTTACCTTTGGACAGAGCCAGGCTAGCTGTTTCCCCCTGTTTACAGTCTCTATGCTAAGCTAAACTAACCAAGCTGTTCTACTGCGCTAACAATAGCTAACATTAGCCCCCATAAGAATTAAGGAAGGATGCGTTGTATTGTTAATCTTCAACTTTTAATTTGCAGGAAGAGGAATGTGCTACTTCTTCTCATTTGAAAGAGTTCTTAGGTTTACCAAACTTCATTAACCTTACCAGACACATTGGTATAATTAAATATTTCCATTGGATCTTTTATTATTTTTACTTTAATTTACTGTAAATTAAATTATATTACAGACCTCAAAAGTAAAACAAAACTCTTAGATTTTTTTTAAGCTATTTCTTGTATGTTGCATTCAATGCTTTCTGAATCAAGTCAATCTATCTTTTCTATCTTTATCGCACAATCAATTCCCAAATGAAACTAGACTCCGAGGCAGATCAGTCGGCGTGACTGTCAAAACAAGTCCTCCAAAGATCTTAAATAACAAGTGCCTGGATGACCTATTTAGGGTCACTTGTGATTGTGCAACGGTATGTGTAACTGAATATCGCAGGGAAAATGTTTTCACTGAACCAGACACGCCTGTATCCGATGAGCTCTGTGTCATAATATGGAGTTATTAGCTTCAGGGATATAACATGGTTTTTTTTATATGCGTTACACTGGATTTTAGCAAGGAAGGCCACTTAACATTTATTTTTAAAGCTATCTGCACGGCCACATGGCTTTGTTTGTTGAGCCTTTTACATTAGGAAGCTTCTGTATGTTTGACATGTTCATGACTCTCTCATTTATCTGTGCAGGGATGCATATATTATGTATCATATGTGTTTTAACAAGACTAAGAGTCTACAGCCAGCGGCTCTGCAGCACAGGAAGCACCTTTGAGCTAAATGCTAACGTCAGAATCCTAACACGCTGATACAGGTCACCAAATTCACACGCTTAGTTTAGTGTGTTAGCATGTTTACATTAGCTTAAAAAAAGGACAGTTGATTCAGATTCCTACTTTTGGCCATAAACAAAAATATTGGACACTGAAATTTTGACCAGATGGTGGCGCTAGATAAGAAGTCAGAAGATTACCAAAGTTTTTTCAATTAATCCTGAGGGGAACATGAATGTTTGTACCAAATTTGATGGCAATCCATCCAACGGTTGTTATGATTTTTCAGTCTGGATCAGGATCGACTGACAGATTGACATTGATGCTGCTAGCGTTGTTCAAACTGTTCTTATCTGGAGTTTGAATTTTAAAAGAGACCACAATGTTCTTGTTCATATTTTACGCTAAATCAGCTTTACAAACATGAAAACATGAGATTTGAAACATGAAAACTCAACAGACTTTGGGAAAACATGGAACAATGTTACGTTATTTTTATACAAAAAAATGTAATTATATTCCATAGCATTTACAGTAAAACGATATGCTACAATGAACACACATTACAACACAAGTCTCACACAACGGCATCTACCGTTAGTGGAAAAAAATAAATTACTGGATGGAAATCTCTCCAATATTCTGTATGAGAAGCAGAAAAAAAGAGGAACAAGTTCAGTTCAAGTTCACTGCAAAAGCAGGACGGTTTGCATACTTTTCCAGTTCATCAAAATTATTCTATTTGTCAAAAGTCGTCCCAGCGTGAAAAGACGGTTTGTAGGAAATGAATATAACTTCACATATCGGCTCCAGCAAACATGATACAGGACAAACTGGAAGATTTGCATTTGATTTAGTTTAAGTTTAAAATCCGGTAATGCTAATGTGCCAAAAGATTCGAGTCCTCACATGAAGACAGTATTTAACAGCTGGAGGGCAGAACTGTACTGTGATGCTGTTTCTCTATTCTGCTTTACATACAAAATCATTTTGATAATTTCAGCATTTTTCTTTTCCCTTGTCTTTATTTGCACATTTGGTATTAAGGTAATCCAAAGGTAATCGTGTTACTCTGATACTGCCATACTTGGATTAGGTTTCTCACTATTTTTATTGAATATATTTTTATATTAACCCTCCCACCGCTGCATCTCAAACACATCTCTCATGAGAAAGAAACATGAATGACACACGATACACCTGCTCTATATGACGGGAATGTGTGGGAAACATTTACAGTAAAGTAAAGTATGAAGCAGCCAAAGATGTAAACAATACAACAACCAAGCATGTGGATTACCTGCCCAGAAAGAAACCGGTTTGAAAAATGTTGTCAATTAATTTCCTCATCTGACGAGATATTGCATCTTCTCAGGCACGTCAAGGCTAAAGGTTCATCTTGTAAACAGATTTCATTCTGTAACTGTGTGTGAGATCCCTGTGCATTCCTTCCCCAGTGTTACCAGTAAGGTGATTACTGGGTATCATTTCCTCTGGCTGTGGAAACCCATTTTCTGGGTCAGTGGACCCCACCAAAGGACTGATTGAGTCTTAAATGGGGATCCTTCAAGCATGCGTTTGCCCCCCCCCACCTTGTACCCGAGACAATGAGCCCAACGGCAGTAAAAGCAAAGCGGCAACGCCCTCGCGACATCACTGGGAAATGTTGTAACATCTGAAGAATAGAGCGCTTCAGTCAACAACACGTACATCTAATACGGGCTTTACAGTCAAAAAGTTAAAAGAAACACCACCAAGATTTGAATCCTACAAGGTTTTTTTAATTTTTTTATTGAAGAAAGTCTGTGCTGTGGTTAACAAGCTATTATAAATAAATGGATGAATATAAAATAAATAAAATAAACGATTGTGTTTAATTTAAATACAACAGGACATAATGCTAGGGTTTGTAATATTCTTTAAAAAAAATGTTTGTTATAGGATATTCATTGAAATTATTTTAATACAAATTTCTGACAAAAAAAAGGAAACAATCTGGTATGTTCTGTCTATGTGTGCGTATTCTGTCCGTCCACTCAATGCTCGTATTCCACAAGCTGCTAGCTAGCTAACAGCTGTGAGTACAAACAATAGCCTTGTTCATTGTTTGCGTTCATTATGATAATTTGGGGGAGTGGCTTTGAAGGGAGGCCTGAAAGGACGGGCTGTCAATGTTGCCGACCTTTTGCTAGTTTAGCATCTTTTCGAGCTAGAGCTGCTAGCTACTTTCATTGGAAAAGAGTTGGCAACAGTGGGCAGGGTTTTTATGTTGGATCATTTTTTAAATCTTGCATACTCTTGATAGTTTCTCAAGATCACCAACCGTAGCTTTAAGTTTTTGTATTCTTGTCGGGCAAAGTTTAAACAAGACTAAAGCCGGGTTTATATTAGAAAATAAGACAGAATTGACAGAATTTAAAAGGTTTATAGTTATTCCAGATAATGAAAAGTGAAAAATCAGATGTGAAAAGATGGGGGAGATGCAATATCGTTTAAATTTGAGAACAATGGCGACCTTTCCAACATCAAAAAGGCAACTTTAGAGTCTACAGCCATGCTAGTGGCTCTCTTATAGCCCGTTATGCAACGCTTTCAGCCCTAGGTTGCTGAAAGTGTGTGCTGGACAGCTGGCAGCTCCTCTCAGGCACCTCTTCAATCTCTCCCTGAGGTTGAAGAAGGTGCCCACAATCTGGAAGACGTCCTGCATTGTCCCGGTGCCGAAGAAGAGTCGTCCCAGCGGTCTTAATGACTACAGACCTGTGGCCCTGACATCACATGTCATGAAGACCCTGGAGAGACTGGTTCTGCGGCACCTGAGGACCCAGCTTACAGCTTTCCTGGACCCACTACAGTTCGCCTATCTGCCACACATCGGGGTGGAGGACTCCATCATCTACCTGACACACAAGGCCCTCTCTCACCTGGAGAAGCTGGGAAGCACTGTGAGAGTCATGTTCTTTGACTTCTCCAGTGCTTTCAACACCATCCAGCCCTCCCTACTGAGAGAGAAGCTGCTGGAGATGAACCTGCACCCCGACACCACTTCCTGGATCACAGACTACCTCACAGGCCGGCCACAGTACGTCAGGGTGGATGGCTGTGTCTCTGAGTCTGTGATCAGCAACACCGGCGCACCCCCCAAGGAACTGTACTGGCACCGTTCCTCTTCACTCTCTACACCTCGGACTTCCGCTTCAACTCTGGTTCCTGCCACCTCCAAAAGTTTTCCGATGACTCCTCCATTGTTGGATGTATCACCAGGGACAACGAGGAGGAGTACAGAGGACTGATTGAGAGCTTCATCACATGGTGCAGCAACAACCACCTGAAGCTCAACATCAGCAAGACCAAGGAGCTTGTGGTGGACTACCAGAGGAACAGAAGCCCCCTGTCCCTGTTTTCATTCAGGGAGGGGAAGTGGAGAGGGTTGAGTCCTACAAGTACCTTGGGGTGCAGATAAACAATAAACTGGACTGGACACACAACACTGACACCCTCTACAGGAAAGGACAGAGCAGGCTGTTCTTCCTGAGGAGGCTGAGGTCCTTCAATGTGTGCAATAAACTGCTCAAGGCATTCTACCAGTCTGTGGTAGCCAGCGCCCTCTTCTTCGCTGTAGCGTGCTGGGGTGGTGGCATCAGGACTGGAGATGCCATCAAACTTAATAAGCTGGTGAGGAAAGCCAGCTCTGTGGTGGGTCTGGAGCTGGACAGTCTGGAGTCAGTGGGTGAGAGGAGGATGAAGGCCAAACTCGGAGCCATCCTGGACAATCCCTCTCACCCTCTCCATGAGGAACTGTGGCAGCTGGGCAGCTCTTTCAGCCATTGGCTGATTTGTGCTGCCAAAGAGCAGGACGGAACATGCGCTGTCAGATATACTGTACATTTTTATTCATTTTTATTTTGTTGCCCACTGCCATCAGACTGTCAATAAAGGAATATATAAATGCTATTATGATGTGATGACAAAGCTAACATGTTGAGGTTCAGACCACAAACATTTGCTGATAAGAACTAAACACAAACAGCAGCTGAGATTGATGTTGATGTGATTAGTTTTGTTGGTATTTGATCATAATAAGTAAATTAAAGGACACTGATGATTGTGCGAAATGAAAAGTTCAAAGATCACCAAAATAATTTGGATTCATCATCTGGGATTTAAGTCTTTTACTCGATAAGTAAAAACGTTGACCTGCTGGTGGAGCAAAAAGAGTCAGAAGATCATTTAGGTCTCTAAAATTAATCCTCTGGGGGCCATAAATATATAAACTAAATCCAACTCAGTGATTCTCCACAAACCAGGATGTTTTCATGTGAGTCAACATCTGTAATGAGGTGTTTACCTTGTTTGTTTGTTATCTCTTATCATTTGTTTCCGCTTCATCTGCTCATCATTTGGCCTCAGAATTGTTCATGCATGGCATCAGTGATGGAGGAGAGGAGTTGAAATGAGGAGGAGGAGGAGGAGGAGGAGGAGGAGGAGGAGGAGGAGGAGGAAGAGGAGGAAGGGGTGATCCGTTGCTCCCTGTGTAACGAGATTCCCAGCTAATCAGTGACTTTCCTCCCTTATCTCTGCCATCAGGACACTCGGGAGGCCGAGTAACCCAGGACGAGCTGATGTCATGCTGAGATGGGTAAAAGGGTGGAGGAGAGAGATGTGTGTGTGTGTGTGTGTGTGTGTGTGTGTGTGTGTGTGTGTGTGTGTGTGTGTGTGTGTGTGTGTGTGTGTGTGTGTGTGTGTGTGTGTGTGTGTGTGTGTGGTGTGTGTGTGTGGTCCTGTTTGTTTGTGGGAACCAGTGTGAGTGTTTTGTTTCATGTTGTTTGTTACAGTGCGTGCTCCCACAGGTGTACTGTGCCTGTGCATTGCAGGGTACGTCAGTTACTACATGTGACTTGTACTCTTACATACATGCATGTTGAGTGTGTGTGTGTGTGTGTGTGTGTAGCAGTAGTAAGAACAGAAGGGGATCCTTGCCATTTTGGTCAGAGTAAAACAACCATAATATATCATGATATATCTTTAAATCATTACATTTTTTTATTAGGTTCTGCTAGACAAGACAGTTAGAATTCATATGATAAAATACTCTTTCTGAGAAGTGGCACTTTTAGGAGCACTTTGACATTTTTTGCCGTTAGATGAAAACATCTATAGATACAGCGCTCATATTTGTGTGTTATGTGCAGATCTGGAGCCATGAGTCAATTAGCTTAGCATAAAGACTACAAACAGGGGGAACAGCTAATATTTGTAACATTATATACTATTCATAACGATAGTTGTAATGGCTGAGATCTGGAAATACTCAATTTTCCAAAATGTCGTAACTATTCTTTTTAATTATTTTACAATTGAAAATGCTTAATAGAAAAGAGAGATGTGAAGAATTTGACTAAAAATGGCATTTTCATAGTACGTCCATAAGAAAGGCCAATAGTATAAAATTATATTAGAAATAAAGAAAAGAAAACCATGTTTTTAGGCTGTTGAGTCTGCAGATATAGAGTAGAATATAAAAGCAGATAGACAGGCAGGTCGATAGACAGGCAAGCAGACAGACAGGCAACATCTCCCTGATTGCCACAAGAGGTGTCCCTTACACTGCCCCACTCTGCAGTCAACGGAAAAATGATCTCACCCCTTTCAAACACCACTGACTTCATCTCCCTGGTGTTGAGAGGGCTGACATCAGTGCAGCTTCACCTGAGCAGAAGAAAAATACAGCTCGACACCAGAACGGAGTGTTTCTCTCTCAGTGTTGCCCCGCAGAACGGGTCCAAGTTCTCTCTCATTGGAATATTGTTTTTATTATGTCATGCTGCATGGCGCTATAACCTCAAAACATGTGCTGAGGGAGGAAGAAAACAAGGTGGCATGAAGCTGCTCACACCCTGTTTCTACTTCTCTTATATCTGAGCTAGGCGGCCATTTCAGTTTATTTCAACTCGGGTCTTATTTTCTTCGTTTTTTCCAGTAGTTTCTATCTTTCTGTTAAGATAATCAAAGTAATTAGATCTGGAAACACAACAATATTGCAATAAAAGTCTAAGAGGCAGTCGGGGGAAGTATTTAGATGCTTTACTTCAGTAAAAGTATTAATACCACCCTGTAAAAAGTAAAATGCCTGCATTCAAAATATTTATTACGGTTTGTTTGATAACATACGAAAATATATATTTTTTTGTCCTAGAAATGTTCAGCAAGCAGTGCAGAACCTGTTCAGAAAATTACTCTTTTAGGTTTCCGAAAAGTCAGTGGTTTGTGTTAAAATAGTTGCATTAATTAGGTACAGAAGTTATATAATAAATAAATCAATTTGGACAACCTTGAAATGAACAGCGGCCTCCTGGGTAAAAGTCTTACATTATTGGACCCACTTGCTACCGCAAATTCCTCCCTAAGTGGACTCTTCATACTATGTCACCAAAATATTTCCCTATAAAATGTTGTGGATTAGAAGTAGAAAGAGGCAGGAGGAAAAAATTCTCATACTGAAGTACAAGTACCTCAAATTTGTACTTAAGTACAGTACTAGAGCAAAGTTACTTTTCACCACAGCCAATTGGGCAAGAAATATAAGAGTTACTAATGAATACACAGGTATGGTAAGCCAGAAGGTCAAAATTTAACCAGGAAATAGCAAACTGTGATGGATGTTTTTAACTGGCTTTTTATAGATGAATTTACGATTTACTTTTGTTTTTTCTCCTGCAAATAAGTTTTGCTTTTTTTTTAACATGTGGGATCGTCACTTGTTTTGTTTCTTGTTATTGGTATCAGGTTCCATACTTGAGCTGTAAAAACAACATTAAATATCAGAATTCAGTCCCGTATTCCGAGAATAAGATCCGATTTGTAATAAACCGTAATTGCCCTTTAAATATAAATAAAAGAGGTTTGATCGCATCAGTTGGCATGTGTTGATAAATACCCAGGTTTCAAGTTTTATCTTTGAAAAACACTTTATAAGTAAGACACCTATTTCCAGGAACTGTTTCACTCCTCCTGAGATGCGTTGTAAACATGTTTCATGAATACACAGTACTTGTTTATCGTTTACATTAAGGTAGCACAGCAGATCCCCGGTCCATAAATCCACCTCCCCGCTTTAAAAAGTCTTCTCGTTTAGTCATGACCGCTCAAGGATCCTCCCACTGTGAAATCTACAAGTGCTTGAGGGTTCCTTCTTTGTGGTTTTGGGGCACTTAGTGGACAATTTATGCAAGAGGCAATTACCCATAATTCTTAGCTTGATTGTGTTCAAGTCGTGACGGGGAAAGTCCAAAGTCATGAATGAGAAAGGTCTGTGTGTGTTCATTTTGAGGGGACACGTGTTGATGTCAACTTACAGAGATGATGTTGCTTTTGGTTTTTCAAAAGAATCAAAATTGCAAAATGAATTAGCTTTGGTATAGTCAGTGGTTGAATGTAACTAAGTACATATACTCATGTACCGTACTTAAGTACAAATTCATGGTACTTGTATTTTACTTGAGTATTTCCATTGTTTGCAACGTTATACTTCAACCCCATTACATCTCAGACGTAAATATTGTACTTTTTACTCCTCTACATGTATCTGACAGCTTTAGTTTCTTTACAGTTGACAGTTTTTCATCCTATTCCTATCTAGGTAAAACCACGTATCTCCAGATGTTTGTGATAAACTGAAGGGTGACGTGTTCCTTTATGTGTTGAGAAAATCCTTTCCTCTTTAAAAGGCCTCTTGGATCAACTGGGAAATTTGACTTTTTAGAGATAAGTGGTTCTCACAGGACAGTTGCGCTACAAATATATGATGAGGGAACATTTTACTGCACAGTTTTTATAATTTAAGCATGTTTTCCGGATAAATAGTTTAACTTAAAGCTACTATGAGGAACTTTGATTTTGTGTTGATTTTGGCGGTCCCTGTGGACAAAAGTGGTAGTGTTTCTGAGCACCAGAGTCCCTTTAGAAAACCTCTCATTTTACTGCAGCAGGGTCTGACAGTCCTGGTTCTGGTTCTCCCATGCCTACCTTCTCTACAGATGTCCAAGCAATAATGCCTTTGTTAAGGATCTGAATATTTCCCTCCACCCCTGGGTATAGATTTTTACATTCTCAAATTGAAAGCTTGTCAAAACAACACCCAGCTCTGCACACAAGTACGTGCTCATATCGCGGTGCCAGCCTCCGCTAAAAGGAACCCGCAATTACCATAAATGTAGTGCTAATATCGCTGAGAGGCATCCAGTCAAAGGATGCCATTCATGTAGGGGCCACATCGCAGAGTTGCCCACTGGCATTTGCGCCCACAAGGACACGGCTTACGCTAACAGGCCTTAAAACACGTCCTCATTAACCGCAATCAGTCCCACATACAGTGAATGCACCTCCATCATGCACATTCGTGTCTTGGTGAAGTTCCAGATGTCGCAGCATGGCACGGGAGTCGGTCTCACATATCCTCTCCACCTGTTGGCTCACTTCAAAAGACAGCTAATGCATGTTGGGCATTAGTTGGTCCTTACAGGTGCAGAAGGTCACCTTTAATTTGTTGATCTGCTTGTTTTGATTACGTGTGTTTGTGCGGTTGAGGAGGGCCTTCTGTATGGTGTTGACACAGTGTTTATTCAGACGACATGTTGGTATGTGCAGCATGTGTTCCATGATTTTCACTGTAATAACACCCACCTTCTTTAAATCTAGCTAATAGACACTGAAATCTGTATTGTTTCTGAATAAAAACAATATTTGAATACAACTATTTTCAGTTTTGAGTGAAATTATTGGGTTGATTATCATGACATATGGTGTGGATAAGACTTTAATGACTTAAAGATCCTCTGACTTTACATCTTTCTCCACCAGCAGTTCAGTTAAATATCCCAACATCTCCCTCTACAGCTGGGGGAAACTTTGTCACAGATATTCATGGTTCCCAAAAGCCTTATCTAACATTTCAAATTGTCCAATACTTACAAAAAACCTAACATCTACAAAACTCGCCCACTCATCAGCCTCAGTTGTACATTGTGTTTACTGCTATGCAACTCTTTTTTTCTGTTGCTATTGGATGATTACAAAACAATAACAAACTAAATCAAAAAAACATTTCTTCTTAAACAAAAAAAGCCGCACAAACCTCCTGCGATAATCACATAAAGCTGTCAAGGTGAGTTTATCTCTAACCTTCACATCCTATTAAAGTCACCGTCACCCTCGGTGGGACATCTGCGGTCAAGCTGAGCGACCTTGTGTTATCAGGCCTCCTAGTACCGGATAAACCCAAACCAAACACAGACGCCCACTCGTTCAGGCCTCCGAATCAGGCCTGTGTGTTGTTTTTGGTGGAAAGATCTGGAGGCATTGTTTACGCCACAGAGTTTACAAGGCTTGAGAGTCATTACAAGCAGGAATCCAACAAAAATTGGACAAGCTGTCTTGGGAAAACACTGACAATACGGGATTGCTAAACCAAGAAAATGTGAAGTAGAGCTCGGAAAAGCTAAAATAACTTTCTATTAATGTGGCTTTTGTTAGATTTTTCAACTCAATAGAGAACGTCCTTTATGTTAAATACATAAGAGACATCTTTATCGTCAGTATACCAAACAGTTCCACCATCTACATATCCTGTTTTTGATTCGACAGAGGCCGTTTTGATGAAGCTGGTCCATGCCTCGAGGCCAGGCCTGCTGGTTTTCCCCTTGAATGGAGAGATAAACCAGCTGCATCACTATAAATGACATAACATGGTTTTTTTTTTTTCATGCCCCCCCTCCCATGGAGATGAAGTGGAAAATGGGATATAAATGGAAATGTGGGTGAAGAGGGGGCTGGTGGCAACAATAGGAGGGTTTACACAAAACCAGCGTTATGTGGGCAGCGAACGAGAGAGAGAGAAAGAGAGAGAGAGAGACATCAACAAGGCTCCCCTGTGTCTCCTTAAACTCATCCTGCTTTTAGAACAAAACAAAGTCTCCCACAACACTCTTTGGGCTCCACCATGCGCCTCTGGCTGGTTAATAGAGGGCCGGTTTTATAGCCTGAACGTGTGAATACACATGAATGTGAATACGTGCATATTTGCATGTGTCTTTAACAAAGGTTGAATACATTTGAATGAGTAATTTTGATGGAGCAAACTACAAAAATATATAAAAATAGTTTTTTTTTAAAAATAGAATAGTGTTCATTCAGGGAGAGACACCCCCAGGCAAAAACAGAATTTTTCATGCACTGGTCAATTTTGAGATCTTGGGCTATTTTTCTTCCATAACATGTCTACTTTCAGACTAGAGGAATGCAAACATCCAAAATACACACTGAGGGACACAAACACATCGTTGTTTTTTGTCTTTTCAGGAAATTTGTTGACAATATGACAAAGGCTGGGATTATTCTATCATTTCTCAACTGACTGATAAAATAAAAAAACTGTTAAAAAATACACAGTGCAGGTGTTGAAAACCTTATGAGCATGCTAAAATGCTTTAGTTGTAGCAGAGTTTCTCTTGTTTTGCAGCGTCTGCGTTTCGTTGTTGGGCAGCGTTTAGACTCAGCTTTGTGTTGTATATCTGGCAGCTCAGCTGGACCGGTGCAGCTGCATGGCAGCTACTTCTCTCCGCGGCTGCCAGTCAAAAAAAAACACCCCTATAAATGCTATTGTGCTCACCTGATTGATCTTTCACAGGCCCAGCGCAGGCCAGACAGGCTGACTTTGGAGGGGGAACGGCGAGGAATGGTCGGCCGAAACAAACAAGCGAGCCAGTGTCTGCGGCGGAGGAGGTTGGTCTGCAGGTGGCGAGGAGGCACGCTTGGGTTGGCGCACTGGCCTCCGTCAGATGCCAACAGTGACATTTCCTGACTATGGCTATACACAAGCAGGCATCCCAGCAACGGAGCGGCGTCCCGGGGGAATGGAGGACAGGGGAGGATTTTTTACAGCACACACGAGCAAAAGGAGGGGGGGGGGTGGATGTATGGGAGCGTATGCATTAAACATGACGCACTTTCTCATAAACACACACTAATAAAGATCTCTTTCTGTGTCTCACACACACACACACACACACACACACACACACACACACACACACACACACACACACACACACACTAATAAAGATCTCTTTCTGTGTCACACACACACACACACACACACACACACACACACACACACACACACACACAAACACACACCTCCACTGAAGCTCATCTGTTGCCGAGAGCAGGCCGGGTCTCAACTGAGGCGAGTGAAGCCTGTCTGCTGACTGAACATCACTGCCAGGAATTCAACAGGGGTGGTGCACGGGTGGGGAAATCATTCAGCGAGGCCTCTGTGGGTCTAAACCCCCTGCAGGCAGTGACAATCCCTCTGCAGCAGCCTCAGGAGCACAACGTCAGGAGGAGACGATCAAAACCCTGGAACATTTCCTCTCTAACAACCAAATATGACAACAGAAATGACTCACAAATCAACATTTTGCTTTCTAGAAATACAGATTGCTCAATGTTTAGGCCTCTTTCTCAAAATCAAGGAAATAATCAGGCGGCAACCTCCAGTTCCCTTTAGAGAGAGGTAGAGTCATTTTCTCATAGTTGCCCCCTGATAGACATTAGAAAGAATGCAAGTTTAAGTAACTTCAGTGAAGCCATCACAGAAGTTACTTAAACTTGCATTCTTTCTAATGTCTATCAGGGGGCGACTGTGAGAAAATGACTCTACCTCTCTCTTTATTTATTCCCTCAGTAAACATTGTAAACATGAGTTTATGGTCTCAATCTCTAGTTTCAAGTCTACTTCAATACAGCATGATGTTCATTTAGTAAATGATGGTCTATTCAGAGTCAAAGAGACCAAAAAGTGGGGTATGCTTTAGGACGGGGCTACTGTGATTGACAGGTCTCTATCAGAGCCTTATACGGCGTCTCTACTTCACTCCACAGTCCAAATTTGGTCACTTCCGTTCACTGCTTGAACAAAAACCACATGGCGACGGCCTAAATACCAACCTCAAGGCTTTAAAACTGCAGTCCACAAACCAAGTAGTGATGTCATGACGACTACGTCCACTTCTTATATACAATCTATGGCACTGATGCGTGTCTGTGCACAACAGCTCTCCGAGAGCAACATGATATAGACAACTTTAATGACCCAAACAACGGGATCTTTCCAGGAAGGTTGAAAGTTCAAATAATCAAGCGTGACCTCTTTAAAAGGAAGTGCTTTTTGCTTTAAAAATAAATCATCATCAACAAACATAACTGGCTTCTGAGTTATCTTCCGTTATGTATTGTTTGCTGAGGAAATATTCTCCTGGAGGGGTCCAGATTTGGCAACGGGGCGTAGTAAGGATGTGAGATGAATCCGGACACCTACGTGGAATATATTTTATTTTTGGTCAATATGGAAGAGAAACTGGAGGATATGGTTTGTCTCTGGGCACGGACATGCAAGCAAGTAACAAGGCCATGAGAAACACACACACACACACACACACACACACACACACACACACACACACACACACACACACACACACACACACACAGACTGCCCTGTGTTTCACACGATGAGTGTTTGCATTAGGAATCATTTTTCAGTCGGCGTGGCACGTGAGAGAGGCCGCTCCGCCTCGGAAGCCCGATTCCACACTCCAAACAAAGCAGGGCTCCCTGACAGCCTCCAGCCGGAGAGTAAGTCCTGTTTGTTTTAATGCCCGGCGTTAACAATGAGAGATAACGACACACATGTACAGTAACGTTCCTGTATTTATCTCTTTTAGAGTGTGAACATGCAGAATACAGGATTTGGGATCATTTCTATTGCCTCTCGACGGATCTCAACATAGCAGCGGCTTGCAGCTAACAGCGCTTACAACCGTCGTATGAGAGCAGTGCAGAGTGTCACATGCAGTAAAATGCACTCATGTAAACAAAGCACAGAGAAGATCTAAAAACAACATAAAGGGGGAGAGTGACTTCTTTCTCTGCTCAGGTAGAAATTACTCCACTATAGCTTTACATATCGACAAGTGTTGTAGGCTGTTGTATTAATGCTCGGAATCCAATATATTTCACCTTTAAATATGAATTAAAGCAGTTAGTGAACATGTTCATGCTAAGAATAGATCGCATGATTACTTCTACTATGTGAATGGGGTCTCTCATACTGATTAACCCACAGATAATCATTATATGATCACCCAGACAGTCACTTTTAGAGACTTGCTGGTGAACATAGTGGAGCATTTAGCAACTAAAGAGACAGCTATTTCTCTCTGGTGTTGGTAAAGAGAAGAAACCATTGCCAAAAAAAATTCTAATAGATTTTGATTTCAAATCAGGGCATGACTTTTTCTAAGGTGTTCCTCAAACTTTTGTGTCTTAATGTAGTATTTTGAAAGGATTTTTGATCATTTTTATCAGTTCTCAAGTGATCAAAAATGGTTACAGTTAGAACCAAATAGCCCATGGTTGCTTTCTTCATAATGTTATAAGCACTTTTACACTTTCACAATTTATTTTATTTCAAGTTATTATTTATTCAATGAATTAATTGATTATGCAATTTTTTATTTCTGCTTCTTAACTAGAACAACCTCTTTAAAAAAATACAAAAAAGGAATTTGAACATCTTCTATTCCATGACAGCTGGACAACCTTTATGTGCTGATAAAGATCATGTGATGTGATCAAAAGCTCCAGAACAACTACTTAATGCACAAGAATTTAGTTTAAGGTGTGATAAGGTCACATGAACATAAATATATCCGAAATAGATCTTAAAAGAGAATATTTTAGTATTTTTAATACAGGTAAAATTAAAGATTTGATAAAGATTAGATGTTTTAATGGTGCACCATGCTTCCAGTAAGTCCCCCGTGTGATGTCCTTGTTTTACAAAGGATCTTTATTTGTTATCAGTCACCATCAGCCTTATCAGGACTGGGGGAGATGCGGGAGGGACGAGGGAGGAAGACGGAGCTCCAGAGAGAGGAAAGACTGAGAGGTGTTGTCGACGAGCCTCCCCTAACGAACACCATCCCCCACAGACGCCTCCTCCTTCTGTCTCCTCCGTCTCTCCACATCCTCTTTTCTTTCTGTCACTCTGTCCTGCTTCCTCATTCTTTCCCTCCATTCATTCTTTAACTTTCTTTTAATATCGCTCTCCAAAGTATTTCACTACCTCCACTTTGGACACATCTCACTCTGCCTCTCGATAACTAGAGCAGCTGAAGCTATAATAACATTTCACCCGTCCATCAAGCACAGCCAGCTTTGATCAATAAGCACTCTGAGTCCACTCCACAGCACCGCACTGAACTTAAAATGTCTCCCCTCTGTCTAAGTCAGTACTTATCTCTCTGCTGACAAAGCTATATTAGACTCGAAGGGTGGATGACTATTACAATAGATTTCACAATGCATTTCAGCTCGGCGTTGTGTGTGTGTGTGTGTGTGTGTGTGTGTGTGTGTGTGTGTGTGTGTGTGTGTGTGTGTGTGTGTGTGTGTGTGTGTGTGTGTGTGTGTGTGTACGGTAAATTAAATACACAGAAGTGATCCATTGAAGCTGCCTGTGTTCTTTACAATTTCAATCATCCTGAAGGATCTTAAGAAGTTGTAAACCCTGTGACTGTATCAGTATAATCGTAAATGTATCACTGTGTATTTCAGGAATAAAGTGTTTTTGTTTTCTGTCTCAAATTACAAGATTGTAAAGTAAATGTTAAGAAACTGGCAGAACTTTTATTTCATTCACTTCGTAATTAATTAAGTTAATTTCACATGGTGACATTATTCATCACATGCAACAAAAACGGAAGTCATTTTCAGAAAAATGGGGATTTTCGTGTCAAAGTAATCTCACATGCTTTTATGTCACATGTGGGTTCTTTCACGTGCAACTTCTTTTTTTGCAAAGGCAGGACTTTGCTAATAATGTTGTGGTAACTAACAACACAAAAATGTTGAGTCATGGTGTGCTATCTGAGACAAAAAGAGGTTGTGGAAAAAGTGACTTTTCTTTCATTGACTGTTTCATTTGAAAGATTTTTGGAGGTCTAAAATAGGTAAAAGTGTCCGATGTAAGAAACAAGCTACGCTGTTTTTAGCAATGTGGCACTTTGAGCTAAATGCTAACATCAGCGTGCTAACATGCTCACAATGACATGGCGATGTTGACCTGTTACTATCTTCTTTGCTCCTTCATTGAGCTTTCCCCCCAAAAAATGAGACTTAAATTCAGGAGGCCGCTGATCGTAACCAAAAGTAAACATTGACATTTTTTCATGTGCATTAGTCAATGAAGTTAAAGTCAACAATGCTTGTTTCCTAAGACTTAATGGTTGGTTTTATTGCCTTAACTGAACTTCCTGTGAAGATAGAAGTTTAATTTGAAAGTCCAAAACTGACGCTAGAGGAGAACGTAGAGCTTAGCATGGTTTGAGGCTTAGAAGCACTGACAAAGCTGACAAAACGATAATGTGTTGGAAATTTTGTTTCCGAAGTTCACATGATTCAACGTCACATGTGTGTTTTCTTTGTTTGTAATAAGAGAATAATGTTTAGTCGTGCTTTATCATCTGGGATCAAATGAGGTTGTGAAAAACAAAGTCTAACCATCAGCATAAATCTGTTTATCTTTCAGTTCATTCTAGATGGAAGGCTCGGTCCAGTTGTGACCCCGTATGACCCCCGTATGTTAGTGGAGTTCAACTCAATCTACTTTCATTTGACGGTTCTTGTTTTTTCGGTGAGAAGAAGAGGTGAAACTAACCAGTTTAACCAAAAGAACCAAAGGAAAAAAGAAGCTCAATCTTGATTTTCACTTTTCACTTTAAACAGCGACATTAAAGGTGAGTAGGGTAAAATTTTGAAGTAATATCACCACAAAACTTTTATCGAGACAAATATCTTTTGTATTACACGTTTTCTGAAACTGTAGGTTTAAATATGCAAATTTAACATTATCGTATTAATTATGTGATTCCTGAACATGAATTTGTTTTAAGGGAATTTTGGATCTCTTTGTATCACTCCATAAATCAGAAAATACTGTCAACAGCTTTTAAAAAAAAGGATTTTCTCCATGTTTTTAGTAATACAATGTTGTATAAATGAGGCTTTTAATGATATATGAACAAATCCCTCTGTGAAAACCTTCAGAATATAGATAGGAATGAAACTGGAATGTTTGGTGTAAGTAAAAGGTACCGAAGTAGAGATTTAAGTCTTAAAAAAACTCATTTTGAGAAAACGGCCCTTTAAAGATATGTTTGTTAAATAACATACATGTTGAAGACACTACAGGGGAACAGGGTAAAAAAAATGAACTTACAGATATCAACATGAAACTTCCCCAGTTGATTAGTTATATTAAGACAATTATTTTTTGTATTATAAGTTTACTGAACTTTTATGTTATAATAGGCAAATGAGGCATTATCTAATGGTAACTTTCGGTGAATTTAGAAGAAATCTACAGAAGCAAATTGAAAAAGAAGTTAAATAACAACATAAATGTGAATTTTGGATGTTTTCTCTCCACTATTGTGAAAGAAAAAACATTAACTGTGTCTTTGCCTTTGGTGTCTCGCCTCAGTCCTTTAGATCCACTGTGAGAGTGTGGCTTGGGAACCATTGTGTTAGCCTATATGGTTACTGCAGAGTTTACAGAGTGGCTTAAATTGAATAAAACAACTACTAAACAACCATAATGTTTACTTCTGTGATATCCTCGAGGCTGTGTGGCTCTCTGTGGTAAAGTCTAGCTGTACGTAGCAGGGCTGATGTAACATTTATAGCCTGCTGTGCTCATCTAAATGTGCATCTAAATGTCATTAGGCAGGAAATAACATGTACAGTATCACCTGTTATGGAGATTGAATTAGATATCAACAGGGGAGAGAGGGGAGGAAGAGGAACGCTCTTAAACCTATCGTTGTGGACGTCTCTGAATCTCGTCCACCGCTGAAACTAAAACTCAAATCCCATCAGAACTTTGTTTCCTGTCTCCTTGCTGCCAACTCCTCTTTTTAAAAAACAGCCTCTGTGGCTTCAGTTTGGCATTTTAGTTTCAATAGGCAGCAAGCATTTCAGCATTCTGTGTACAAAGCTTCCCGAGGAGAGCTTTAAATCCTGTGGTCTTCTTGTGGCGTAGACTTAAAACCACAAGAATGTAAGACTGCATATCCCTGAGCTGATCTACGTCAGTTTTTTTATGCTCATTTTAATGCACAGGGCTCCTGCAGAGGTGGTGCCACTTCTTCCTGCCTGGCTGGGATCACTTCTTGTCATAGGTGGAGGGTTTAGAAACATGAAATGAAGTAAACAAAGTCAGCTTCTTTGAGTTTGTGAGGGCAGGAAAAGCAACAACATGTCAGGAGTTTTCGTGCCAGGGCAGGTTTTTATGAATGGAAGTTTTTTTTTTTTTTTTTTTTTTTTTTTAACTTTCCCTCTCTCTCTTTTTGTGAATGAAAAACAACTGGAAAATCCAGTAAAAAAAAAAACAGAAAAAAAAAAAAAAGCCCGCAGTCTGCCGGGCTATGATTGGCTGCTGTTGCGCAAGCTCCGCCCACCGTTGCTAGGAACCCGACAACCAGGCCTTCTGATTGGCTCACAAGAGGAAACCGAGACTTCATTCATAAGTCAGTGTATTCAACCGGACAAAGGCAAGAAATTCGAGCCCTTGAAAGAGGAAATGCACCAATCACGAGCCTCGTCTGGCCCGAGAGAGAAAAGCAAGTCTCCCCCATTCTCCCCCAAATCATGTCTGTAACAGAAATGACAGCACAGCTGGCGCTTAAAAGTCTCCCTCACTTCAATATAAAGGTGTTTAAACTCACTTTAGCTGCTTATATAACTTATTTCCCGTCGAAATGTTTTTGTTTTGTTGCTTTGACTCCACAAAAAAAAAAAAAAAAAAAAAAAAAAAAAAACACTACATCTGTTTCCCGTCACAGTTTCAGCTCTGGACTGTTTCCTAAAGAAGCTGGAGCCTGGCAATCCGGGCAGACGTGGCAAAAAGCCCGAGAAACAGGCTACTAAATAACACTCTTAATTAATGCATGCTTTTTAAATCAGAAATTGCCACTTAAAACACAAATAAACAAAAACAACAACTTTATTCTGCAAAAATAATTTAGGGGATTTTGGATATCTCTTTGTATCACTCCATAAATCAGAAAATACTGTCAACAGCCATAAACAAATATGATTTTCTCCATGTTTTTAGTAAAGAAATGTTCTATAAATGAGGCCATGAATGATAGATGATCAAATCCCTCTGTGAAAACCTTCAGAATATAGATAAGAAGGAAACTGTAAAGTTTGGTGTATGTAAGAGCTACTGAAGTGGGGATTTCTGGATCAGAGTCTGAGCAAAAACTCATTTAAAAACATAAGAGAAAGAGCTGCTTGAGGTGTAAAAAGCCTACTAAATAACACTCATAATTCATGCATGCTTTATAACCCGTCTGACATGCTTTTTAAATCAGAAAGTGACACTTAAAACACAAATAAACAACAACAAAAAAGCTTTATTCTGCCAAAAAAAATAAAACATAAGAGACAGAGCTGCTTGAGGTGTAAAAAGCCTACTAAATAACACTCATAATTCATGCATGCTTTATAACCCATCTGACATGCTTTTTAAATCAGAAATTGCCACTTAAAACACAAATAAACAAACAAAAAAAGCTTTAATCTGCCAAAAAACTAAAACATAAGAGCTGCTTGAGGTGTGAAATGAACTTTACCTTTAACTCAAAAAAGGTAACGTGGCGAGCTGTCTGTCACACACACACACACACACACACACACACACACACACACACACACACACACACACACACACACACACACACACACACAAAAAAAAAAAAAAGAGATTTGTAAAGGGGCTGCAGCCCGCTGGGTAATCACTCGCCATCACTTCCCCTCGGCATTTTTTGTGAATGGAGCTCATTATGCATGCAGCCTCCACGCAGCTCCATTCACAAGCAGCGCTCCCTCCTCTCTCTGCAGGCTGCGTGGATCCCACTCAACTCAGCCCAAATGACCTCAAACGGTTAACGGATGGATTATAAGATGGATGGATATTTGGACCAGCAAGTGCCTTACACTTTAGCAAATGTACGTATGGATGAAGTCTTTTTTTATTATGGTTAATTCTTATGTTTTTGGACGCTTTATATATCTCTCTCTCTCTCGCTTCGTCTCGCGTCTGCACGAGTTTTGGCTGAAGCAGCTGTGTGTGTGTGTGTGTGCGCAATACAAAACTACTTCTCACCCCGCACAACAACAACTAAAAAAAAAAAAAAAAAAAAAAAATCAAAAAAAATCTCTCCACAATCTTAAAGCATTGCACAAGTGTTGCATATGGTGATGTTTGTCAGCGGGTTTCTTACGTGGGATACTTCTGTGGAGGAGCGCGTCAAAGCGTGCCAAATGGTCACTTTCTTCAGACGCAAACAGCGCGTTTGTTTTTCCCCAGATCGCCTCTACAACTGAGCAATGTGTTGTTTTTCTGAGGAGCTTCATGTTCACCTATAGCTGCAGTAGGCTCTCATTATACATTATTATTATTAATTACTTCTGTTTTTGGGTGAAATGTGTCTCTTGGCTTCACTTGCATGCCACTTTTAAACACAGCATTTTGACACTGTGGTGCCCTTTTGAGAGTCTCACTTCTCTGTTTACATGTATGCTTTTTTTTTTTTTTTTTTTTACAGAAGTCGCATGGAAATGGGCCCCTAAATAGACTGTTGATGGCAGCGAAAAGGAAATACATGGACACAGAATTACCCCCTCAGGAATCTGAAGGTAAAGTAGTGGAAGTCTGTCTGCATGTTGACAACATATGGTCTATAAACCACAGACAGGCAATGTCAGTCTGAGGCTTAGTTACTGCATTTTAATATTACAGGGATATGAAATATAATGTACTTTAACCGTTGGTTTAAATTCTGTAGTGTTCTGATTATTCACTCTTTCTTTCTTTTTAATCTTTCTTTTCAGACCTCTTCCAGGATTTAAGCCAGCTCCAAGAGACATGGCTCACAGAAGGTGAGATTTTCTGCTTTTCCTCTTAATTTGTGACGATTCCCTCATTAATGACAGTCAAGAGGTTTGATGACGTGTCAGGAAAGATTGGTGACCAAAAACAGACATATTTTTCTAATATATTCAACTCTTTTGGGATTATTTGTTACTCCCAATCATCCTTCAAAAGCATTTTATCACATGTTGCTTCCAGGTTTTTCTGCCAGTCCAGCTGTGCTTCAACACACTCTTATTAATTCACTTTTTATGTAAACGCTTTCATAAAACTTTGATGAAAAAGACGACCTCCTTAGTTTAGCTGCTGTCCCAAATTGTCTGATGCAACACACATGCTCATAAACCATACAACACTTAAAATAAAAAAAGAGAAAAGAGAGAAAGGCTAGAGAGAACACAGATGGGACATTATTAGCTTCCAGCATGTCCTATTTTGGCCATGTGGCATGCGTGCCAGCCAGCGGCCAAAGCAAACAAACAGGCTATTTGGCTTGTGTCACTCAAAGGCACATAGCGATGAAATGAGGCCCAGCCAGAGGCAATTGTCAGCTAGTAGACTTAATAAGTGCAATGATGATGTGTGCGCTAATAGAGTAATTATAATGTATGTCAAGAGGGAGAAAACAACACAAGCTGTGAGTCACTGTGGCAGTTTTTTGCTTTTTTTGGGGCGCACAACTGTGGCAGGACGGTGGGTTTGAATGTGCTTAAAGCTGCAAGTCAAAACCAGAAATGCACAACGAGGTGTGAATTTTGTCTGAGCCAATTGCTTTGATGTGGAGGTTTAATCAGGAAATTATACTCATTTTTTGACTTCAATGTGACCAACATCAACCTGATGAAACTTGTTTGCAGTTGCTCGGTGTCACTTTGTCATGATGTTTGTGCAGAAGCTGTTTTAACTTTCAGTCTTGTTTGGAAACCATGCAAGGTCCAATATGCAACTTATACAAGTGATATGTGGAAAGTTGAAGCTTCCAGTATAATGAGAATGGGCATCTTGTGTCTCGTAGTTAAGTTGTCTATGTAATTTTAAGAATTTTCAACAAAGTAATTTAACTTTTATGAGGAAAACAACATATCAGACCCATTTTTATTCCAAGCAGAGTTATTTTTATATGTCTGAAAGGAATCTTACGGTTATGGAAGATTGTATATTCTGTGTAAATGCTATACTAATGACTTGAGTAATACTTATATTAAAAATGTTATTTATAGAGCACCTTTTTAAAACAGAGTTTACAAAGTGCTTTGACAGACAAAGCAAAAGCAAGAAAGCCCAACAAAAGCAGGATAAACAGGTAAAATTGAAACTCTAAAAACAGTCAAATAGATGAAACAATAAAACCAATCGTTACAGTTAGAACTACTAAAAAAATTAAATAAAATCTCTGTTCAATGTATGGTAAGGTGCTCTGTTTTGTGGATGAAGCAGAATTTCTACAGCAATTTCTCGTATTTTTTGAGAAATATTAAGTCACTTCAAAACAGCACAGACTTTGAGTCATACACATTATTTAGCTTTTCCAATCAGAGACACTGTGGAAGCGTCTGTGTCTCTTCTGAGGACCAGACATTTAAATAGAGCCCTGCTTCTGTTTTATGGGAAACAATGCAGTATCCTACGTTTGCTTTCTCACCTTTTCACATGCAGTGTCGAAAAAAACCCTGCAAGTTCACTTCACACCAGGGTCTCACGCAGACAAAGACCAGAGCCAGAAGCCCATAAAACTGCAACAATGGGTGTCGCTTCAAAGTTGGAGCCTTATTTGTATTCACAGGTTTCACTGTAAAAGGTTTTTCTCACCTACCTCATAGTGGTGTATAGTCTTTGGGGTGACTTTGGGTTTTATTTGCCCAGGCTGTGATATATCGGCCTCTGGGATTTATGCCACCATCTCACTAGAATAGTGGTAGGAAAAATGTAGTTTGTGGTGCTTAAAACATTGAAAAAAAATTGGATTAAAACATGTATTTTCAGAAGAAACTCTGAATCACAGAATTCCCTTGTGATCAGTGTTCAATGGAACAACTTTCCCCCAAAAAACTGATGAAAACTAGCCCTTTGAGGGATTTGAAACGGCAAAGGAAAGAGGTTTCTGTTGATATTTTTAAGTGTTAGTTTAAAGGTAAAAACAGCACATTATATTCTCCACTACTGTATTAATGTGGCGGCAAAAATCTAATAAAAACCTGTGCAAATGAAAGAAAAACTATCTGCATGACTAGACACAACAGTTTTTTTTGTTATTTTTTAAGATTATTTTATCTACAAATTGGGCGGTAGCTTATCTATAAATCACAGAGGCACGAAAAAAAACAGGACAGAAAGATGGAAGTGTAGCTCTATCAAAGCGTTATTTAACCCTAAGTACTGGCTTGTTTTCAGCTTCCCCGGCTAAGACCTCTCCTTTCCTGTTGCATTAATTAAAGACCTTATCATGACTGATTGCAGTTGTGAGGGATTCACCAAGACTGTAAAAAGCTGCGTAGCTGGAGGGAGTTTTTTTTTTTCCTTCTCTTCTTTTTTTTTTTTTTTTTTTGCGGAAGCGAGCGAGAGACAGAAAGGGTGAAGTACTGAATGGCAAGAGTTCAGGAGCTTGTCACATCTTGTCTCATTTTGGCCTTTAGGTTTATATGACTGAGGCTGCTTGGCTCCTCCCAGGATCTCCCACTGAGAGAAAAAAAAACAAAAAAAGTCATTCAAGGTGCCTGGAAGCATCGGGGAGAACATGCGTCTGCGCTCGTATAAACACACTTTCCTTCTTGTGCTGACTTGCATCTCAAAGCCCCTGACGAGGTGTTCCTGGAAGCAAATCAGATGCACGTGCAAGCGCTCGTGCACGCTCACAGGAAAGCGCACGAGCCAGGGTTACCATAATGTCTGGTGCTCATCCTCCCTGTTTCTCTCCCTCCTGCCTCTTTATGAGGTCCAGCATGTTCCGCTGTGGACATGTTGAAACTAGTGGATATGATTGATTGTTGGCTCTGCAGGACGAAGATATTGGCCCCTGCTCTGTCTCACACAGCAGCTTTATTTCTCCCCCCCCCTGAGGGCGACAGTCTGAAAAAGTTAAAAGGGGGTAATATTATTATGGTATAGTAAGCCACAGGATGCGGCATTGTATAAGAAATCGATTTAATTTATCTGAACATGCTCCCAAACGGCCATCATCCGGTTTCCTCTGAACAGGAAGGAGGAGTGTGACGACAAGAAAGTGGATTTGGATTTCTTATTTCCTCTTTTTGTCCTCTGTCTCTCTCTCTCTCTCTCTCTCTCTCTTCTCTTTTTCTCTTTGATTTTGGTTTCTGTGTTGTGTGTCATTGTCTGGAAACCATAATGGAAGAGAAGAGGCTGTTTGAGGTTGACTGCTTGGTCAGATTTAGGTCCTTGAGTGAGATTACATTCACACCCCTCTGGTGCAGAGTCATGGTTTATCCTGCAATTGTCTTCTTTTAAGAGGAGAAAAAAAGAGATAGATCTACAAGAAAATTATATTATTTATGTCCATTTCTAGTGAGCAAGTGGAGCTGAAGTACTGGCAACATGGTACCACTTTGTTTTGTAGCCCATTACGCCCCTGATTGAGTTCATGATATTTAATGATAGCCATCAACTTTTCCCTACCAGTTAGCTTGTACCATGACGTAGGTGTGAGGCCCGTGCGGTGGAAACACTTTAAAAACTTGTGGTGCTGGAGTGTTGCCAGATTAAAAAAAGGGTTTCTAGCACTGGTTCTGCTCTACGATCATTAATTCAGAGTTAGGAGAACAGAGAATGCCATCACCCTCATGGTTAAGCGGGTGAATTTGACCTTTTCACCCTAAGCAGGGTGTTGGCAGTCAAATGATTTGAGCTGTTTGTGTGACTAAAGCGCCGAAGGGACAATTGTGAATGGGTTTGGATTCCTAAAAAAGAAGCTGTACAATAGTGTCTGTCTAGCTCTGCTGCACCTGGGCTTGGCATCAATGACTGCTTTTTTTATAATTAGATCCTAGATGAGTTTCATTATGAGAGTGAGTGTCTCATTCAAACTGAAATCATACACCGCTGCAAGTGATTATAGATCAGATAGAGATATCACACATAACCCATCACTCTATTGACTCGTCTATTTTTACCAATCATTGTGAGCTGGCTGTTAATTGTCTCGGCTTTGCAAACAATATGATAAAGGTGTTTCTTAACAGGAAACGTAGTGTGATCAAATATGAGTGTAGATGTATAAGCTTCAACCTGGACTTCTTCTTGATTTTAGTCTGGTTTCCTTGTGTTTTGTTTTTTTCTATCCGCTATGAGCGATGCCTCATCCAAGCAGCAGATGAAATCCAGACCACCTCTAGATTGGGAGACAGAGTCCCCAACACTTTGGGACAAGGTGAATCTGAATAACTGGTTCGTCGCAGCGCTTGACAGATTCCCTCACTCGTTTATCCGGAACAGCCTGTTTAGTCTGTCTGGATTTCTGCAATGGAAAATAGAAAGAAACAGTTGGCTGTAAAAACTTGATCTCTGACTAGTTTGGGTTGTTTTCTTGAATAGGATGAATAACCTATTTAATGATTGGATATCAACTTGCCATATTAGTGATTTTGCCCTGTTCGCCTTGATTTACAGACAAAGATTATCTGATAAAAGTGGTCAAATTTGAAAAATGGGATTGTGAAATATAAACAGACGTTTGGAAAAATGACATTGAATGGCCTGCAATAAATGCTTTTATTTTGAAAAGTTGCAGGATGAAATACCATTTCTTAAAAACATTGGATTATTTCACAATTTCATGGTTTTATTTTTGTTTATTCATCACATATTGAACACTTTAAATAAAGGGCACCAATCACAAAGGTTGCTGTGTTTTTGGTCAGCGTGCCTTGTCTTAAATTGGCAGAAATCCCTCAGCTTAAGTCAAAGGGAAACCAGGCTGGCAGGTTAACATCATGCCATTCAGGAGCTCCATGTTCTTCCGTATTGATCCATGTGAAGAGCAAAGCGCTGACATGCTGCAAACAAAAATCCTGCCTGAATGAAGCCCAGCCTGGCTCTGACTCAGATTTCAAGTGGGAAAAAAATGAGTGAGGAAAGGAGAGACGGAGAAAGGTCAGAATTATTCCAAAGGATAATAATAATAATAATAATAATATTGTTAAATTAACGGTTGCTCTTTTGTCCTGTCTAATTTCAGCTCAGGTTCCTGACAGCGACGAGCAGTTTGTTCCTGATTTCCATTCTGAGAACTGTGAGTACTTTCATTTCTGTGTCCTCTGAATGTATGTGTCCATGCCAAAGCAATCTGAGTTTCTGACCATATATTGCAGAGACAGATCTTTTATCATTCTTATTGTTTTATTAAATCAGGCATTGATCCATGCGACATACATAGCCGTGCACATGGTTGTTGGCCGGTTCGTGTAATTGCAGCTAAAGTATGCATGTCATGAGAAAGTGAGTACGAAACCAGCGGTCATATTTGGGCTGTGAAACCGCCAGAGGCTTAGGTGGTGATACTGTAAATCGCTGATGTTACGGTAATCTCTTTGGCAGACAAAGCTATGCAGAAGCAGAAGCCCTAATGAGCAAGCCGCCGTGAGGTGAATTTGGGGGCCGGTGTTTCGTGCTGCCGTCACCCATTTGCATGCCTTTGAAAAGCTGAATGGGTACGGCCCAGGAAACCAGTAAAAAAAAAAAATGAATCAGGGCGCAGGTACAAAGATGGCCCTTTGTGCACATCGGAAGGTGTAAAAAGGAAAAGCAAATTCCTTGGCCGCACAACTGAGCGGCTATTTGAATGCGTTTCCCTTTCTTGTTGTGTGTCTTAACAATGGCGATTCAGGATCAGGGTGGGGAATACGTGTCGCTCTGCAAACAGTTTTTTTTTTTTTTTAAACTTCTGTCCCATTCAACACACTTGCGGGCCTCTCCATCTCTAGCAATGACACACATGAAATAGTTAAAGAGAAGTTGGGAAGAAAAAAAAACGTCAAGAATAATCTCAATCCCCGAAGTGAAACTGACAGCTTTCAGTCCCAGTCAAAGGCGCTTCCTCTCGCTGAAAAGCCCATGTGTCTTTTGTGTGTAAACATCATGTGATTTAACCAGCGCCAGAGTCAGCGGTGCTCAGCCCGTCGGTGACACATGCCCTTGTGCAACGTTGTCGCTGTCTGTTGGCCAACAATGCCGAGGCAGGAAGTGAGGATGAACCCCGGGGCACGCAGGGGTCGTGTCTACTTAACCCCGTGACCTGTCAGCCAATCAGCTGTCAGGCCTCTGCTAACGGTTGACCAGGGTATGATTTGCAGGGTCACGGGGGCTTCGGTTTGACGGGCAGCTCACTTATACGCGGCGGAGACACTCCCGCGTTGACAGACAGTGGTCCTGCTGGTCACAGTCAATAGCCGCAGAGTCGACTTTGAGCAACTCTATTCAGCTTTTAGTTATCGAAAATTGAAGCTGACAAGCGACTATAAATATATTCATCTTTGTGTTAGCTCTAGATTGTGCATGTGGTCTATTAAAAGCATAAACAAGGCTTATGTTTTCACCAAATAGAGCTGAAAGGCATTCTCAGAGTCTGGCGTACTTCTAAAAACAGGTGACTCACCTGTTTTGGAAACTCTAGCACATAAAAAAAAGCCCTAATCCCAGGTGACCGGAATATAATTGAGGCTTGCATTTAAAACGGCGCCCTGGTAAAAAAAAAAATTAACATTGTTGTTTACTGAGTCAGGTTGTTACCTGCATGGGTGTGGTGTTTAGACGGGGAGAGGGATCCAGATAAAACAGCAGGAGAAGAGAGAGCAAAAACACTGCGACATGTAGGAATGCTAGATTGGGGGAGAGGGGGGAAGGGGGGAGGAGGGGGGCAAAGGAGGGATTGTGCAATACCTGCACATCTGGTAGATCTATCTCATCTGGTCCATTCTCCCCTCAGTTCACAGCTAACAAGCGCGCTCTGTCTGCAGGCTGCCATTGAGGGAAGGTTATGCAAACATGCAACTTTCATGTACTTGGTGACCTGCCTGTGTGTGTGTGTGTGTGTGTGTGTGTGTGTGTGTGTGTGTGTTTAAAAGGTAATCGAGCCATTGGTGATAAGAGCGCACCATGGTTTTCCCGTTGAACTAATGTGATTGGCCTCGCACCAAAGCCTTAAAAAAAAAAAGAAAAAAAGGATGGGATTTTAATCTGGCGCTCATCAAGAGGAGATGAGGATTAATGCTTCATTTTTGCCGTTGACAGCACCTTCGGGGGTTTATCCCCGCCCAGACGCTGGGCTGTCGAACTGAATCCCTTTGTCTGTTCACTGCCTGCGGGGTAGAAACACATGGAGGTGTCAGTCAACTTTATGGTGCAGATAGTTCATTAAAATAGTTTGAACATGTCGCTGCTTTCCTTTTTCTTTGTGTGTGTGTGTGTGTGTTAAAACCACCAAAAAGGCCGACGTTGGAGCGTTTTATTTGCACCCGAGAGCTCGTTCTTCTGTGACCAAGTATGTTGTTTACACTTGGAGCAGCTCAAGAGATGTGACCCATTCATAAATTTTCTTCCCTGTGTGCGTAAGAGGAAGTGTGCCTCTCCCTCCCCCCCCCTCTCTCTCTCTCTCTCTCTCTCTGGCTCCTCCGCTGCTCTCTCCTTCGGTCTTCATTCATAAAAAAGCCCTACAGTACTACAGAGCCCCCCCCCCCCCCCCCCCCCCCCTGACACCCCCCTCCTCTCCAAGTGGATACTCCAGACCCCTCCCTCCCTTCCTGTGTCTGTACAAACTAAGTCGAATTTAAAAATCTGGACGCACCCCCCCCCCCTCCTCTCCTCCCCTTTCCCTTTTCTCTCTACCTCTCTCTCTCTCTCTCTCTCTCTCTCTCTCTCTCTCTCTCTCTCTCTCTCTACACACACATTGAGTGTTCCAAGATGTGAACTAATCCAGCGATTTTCGGAGCTGTGTGGGACGATTGTTTAGTTTTGTGCCTTGCAGTAATTATATAGGAAGTTGTGGCGTTAGAATGCCGTTACAGTGCTGTTCAGAAAGCAAGTTTAGCAAAGGAGAGGAAAGCAAGAAAAGAAGGGAGAGAACACAGGAGAGGAAAGAGAAAATGGGAACTCCAAAGTCTCCCTCTTTCCCTTTTGATTTTTTCACTATTACCATCACATTCAACTGTTAAACGACATCTCATCTTATCATATATAGTCTGTACTGGTTTGTTTGCTTTTATTATAGTATACAATGCAGAAAAAGGTGGATCACAGTTTCCTAAAGAACCATGTGGCATCTACAAAAAGCTTGTTTTTTCTCACAAACTGTCCAAAACACAGAGATATTCAGTTCACAATCACATGACAAAAAAACCCAGCAAATCCTCACAATTGAGATGGTGGAACCAGGTTACGTTTGGCATTTTTGTGTGGAAAAAAAGGCACTTAAATGATTGTTAGATAATCAAAAAAGTTGCACAAACAAAAAAAGAAAAGAAAGAAAGAACCAGAGAAAAGGTTCCAGTAACCCGGCTCTAACCAAACCCTCGCAGCAGTGTGTCTCTCCGGCTCTGTGTTCTGCTTTGTCATGAATTCACAGCCTTCCTCTTGTTTTGGCTTGTTTTTCTGGGATCAGAACCGGCCCAATCAGGCCCTGTTTTGTTGAGCATGGGGGCCATGGGTGAGTTGAGCCCCTCCCTCTCCAACCCCCCCCTCCCCCAGGAGAGAGAAACATGCAGCTCTGTGTTCTCGTCTTTCCAAAATACAGCTGCTATGCAACAAAGTGCACAAAAAAAAACAGCCAGGTGCCTGCATGGATACTGGTCTCTCTCTCTCTCTCTCTCTCTCTCTCTCTCTCTCTCTCTCTCTCTGTCTCTCGCCCTGGGGAGATGAGGCTTCTTCCGTGTCTGTGTCTGTTGCAGCGTTTTGTTTTGTTTACTAGTAAAATGTTTGATTTCTCTAACGTGAACAGATGATTTCCTTTGACAGCCTCTCATCCACTTACTCATGCGCACACATAAACACACAGTTGGCCTGGTGAACACCCACACCCACACACACACACACACACACACACACACACACACACACACACACACACACACACACACACACGCACACACGCACACACAAACTACAGCCCTGCAGTTTTATGAATGGGTCGGTTGTGAAAGACTGGCTGAGGCAGCACATTGAGTTGAGGGGAGTGAACCTTCATTCATGACATTGGTGGTGGTGGGGGGGACATTAGTCCAGCATTAACAACACCTATGAGAGGTGCAGACCTATTTTTCTGTCAGCCTTTATCTGACTACAATGTTTTTTCAACATCTAACTTTTTTTGAAGTGAATGCACCTTCTGTCTTATCTGTAAAGATTCATGCTTTCACTTTTCTCTCACTGGTTTCGTAGCAATTTTGCACATTTTAGAGAGATTCTTTTGAATTTGTTTGGCTTTAAGGATCCTAAAAAAGAAAGCCCCAAACAGTTACTGCTAGTTTACAACATTATTTGGTCATCTTTAGTTGATCCAATGCAAGGAAAATGGGTTTGTAAAGGCCAGGCGTGTAGAGTAATAGGCGTTTAACAGCTTCCAGTGGGGAAGTAAAAGCTCTACTCCTGCGTGTTGATTCAGAACAGCCCTGTCAAAGCCGGGGGGCCACAGGGATTTGAGCCAGGCAGCACAACCCCGAGTGTCAGCGGCAGAGCTTTGTGAATGGACGGCAGTGTGTGTTTTATTACAGGAGAGTGATGGTAGATGTGTGTGTGTGTGTGTGCACAAGAAGAAAAAAAAAGAGAGAGGGTATGTGTGTGTGTGTTAGTACATCCCCTGTGATGCTCATACGTATTTCTACGTTAGTGTTGGTGTGTTTTCCTCCAGCGAGACCGCTCTGCCCTCTGCAGCTGGAATGTTTTTCTCTATCAGAAGCGAGCGCAGACCAAAGAGGGCGACGGATGCTGTGAAAAGAGAGACAGGGCGAGGCCGTAAAAACACAACAGTAGTTGTGAACTTGAAGCCGTCATTATTAAGAAGATAGTGGTGTGAATTCGAGTTTGGACATGTACTTGTGGCTGTTCCTTCTATTTGTTATTGGTGAGAATCTGGAAATGTGGCGAAGATGAAGAGATGGGGCAAGAAAGGTCAGACCAACAGGTTAGCCAAACTTATTTGGAAGATAAAAAAAAAGAAGAATTATGGTAGAATTATTACCCAAACTGTCTGTTTCAACAATCAGAGTTTATAGACAGGTTTCCTTTCTACATTTTGACTAGTTCAAGCGAGTCCACTCGTGGATTTACCTCCTAATAAAGTGATTAAAATAATCTAGAAAATTGTTTCCAAAGTGATTTGTATGCTTGAAATAAAGTGCTTGTCTGATCATCACACAGTGCTTGAGACTTTCCTCCCCAAACACCTTTCCAATGGCCAAATTTAGGGGGTTGGCCTCGACATTAGTTGAAACGGCTTCAGGCAGCGTCTTGCCAGGTGTGCAGAGTTCCAAAGGTAGCCAAAGGTTTTTTATTGTGGGACATATACGGGGAAAAAAGAAGTCACTGGCCAAACAATGGCAGATGTGCAGTTTTTCAACCAGTTACACTGCAAGAAACTCAGTGTATCTAGACCAGAAAACCCCAGTGTTTGAAATGTAGGACTGATGTTAAGTTTCATAGTGACTTCCAACATTATACTCTTACGTCACCACAACGGATTCCTTGCAATTTGAGCAAACACACTTCCCCTTGACTTCTATGAAAAGTATTTTTCCATCATCTCTGATTTATTTATTTTTAACCCACTTGCTATTTCCCTTCTTTTTCAGTTTCGCCATGATTACCTAATCAACCAAGGTAAATGTTTTCATCGACTAGTAATGTCAGCAACATCTAGTGTTCAAACAATTTATTAGAACAACGCTAAAGCCATATTCCAGTTTATTTTTAAGAATTCGTCGGAGGCAGTTTTGAACTTATGGTCATATTTAACTTTTCATTCGTGCAACCCCAAGAGCAAGACAATCTGTCTGAAAGTGTGTGATCTTATCCCCACTTGAACAATGATTGTGTCTCACCCGTTTCTACGGTGACGGGTTTTCTACCTAGTTCTAGTCCGCTTCAACCCCGGCTTTAAACCTTTATCCTGTTTCTCGCCCCATCAGACTGTGTGTTGTAGCAGTGCCACCATGTTCCCAGATCTTAGCAGTTACTTTAAAGATTAAAGTGTCTTCATAACCTTAAAAGATTATGGCCAAAACTATGAAAATATGATCCAAGTTGTAACAAAGCGGAATTATCCTTTCAAGAGCTGTTTTTGCTCTCCTTTCTTGGCCAAAAGTCACACTCAGATCTCACTTTCATATGCTTAACAATCCAACACACACACTGCACATGAGTGGAGGCGGTGGCTGCAGAGGGTGGACCTTTATAGTAACCTGCTGACACAGAGCGGTAGGTGTGTAGAGCGAGCTGAGAGCCAGCGTACAGCCGTATCGATTCCCCCGCGCTGATCCCGGAGAGGAGCAGGAGGAGATGGAGAGGGTTGATAGACGACTTGATAAAGATAAAGCGCAGATAAATCAGCATGAAGGCAGATAGGGGGAAGGCGAGGGGTGAGAGGGGGTCAAACGTGCCGCCAAGAATTACGGTTGAGATCCTGATCAAGAAACGGAGAGAGGGTGAAAGGGAGGGTGAAAGGGAGGGTGATGTGGGGGGATGTTGCATGTGTGCCGATAATTTCAACCAAGGTGTCCAGGCCTTTCTATGTGTGTGTGTGTGTGTGTGTGTGTGTGTGTGTGTGTGTGTGTGTGTGTGTGTGTGTGTGTATGTGTGTGTGTTATCTCCTTCTGATAAGGCATATTTCGCCTTGAAACACCAGCTGGAAACACACGTACAGGCATGCATCGCCACAAAGGAGAACACATGAATGAAACACTGCACACACACACACACACACACACACACACACACACACACACACACACACACACACACACACACACACACACACACACACACACACACACACACACACACAGCCCTTCAGCCGTGATACCCTGGTGGGCAGTGGAAGCTCATTATATCATTTCAGTAACAGTGCGGGGGGGGATCGATCGCTACATTAAACATTAAGAGGGGACAGCTATATTGGGGGTCTGAGGGATTGAGAGAGAGGAGTCAATATTGTGCCAGATTAATTACATCCAGCCCTCGCCTCTGACGGGATGTCCCTCTCGCTGCACATGTCCCGGGACAGGGATGTATTGTATCGAGTCCACTAAATAGCAATGGAGCGGAGAGATTTATGACTGGTCAATGGCCATTTATAAAAAGCCAACGCGGCACAATTGAAAGTGAAGTGGACAACAGGGAAAACGTGAGATGTCAGAACATTTACCGATTAAAATCGTGATCCCTTGATGCTACCAAGTGTGGAGATATGAAGTATATTATTAGGTCTTTTCTTTTCACAATGTCAGGGTTGTGTTAACTCTCATTTGTGCTTACCATCATTTTTTCTCCTTGCTAAGGCTGAATACTCATCTCCTCTAGAAAGCACATCTTAATTATCTCCAGCACTCTTGGTATTCTTTGTCCGTGGCTGACATCCCACACCAATGCTGACTGATTTTCTGTTCATTGACACAAATCCTAACGTGCAGGGGTTATTCTAAAAAAAGCAAAAAAGCTTGTACATGAACATCCCCGTCCCTTCAGATAAATACTGCAATCAATTTCCAGTCAACAAAAGGGAAGTGAAACCTTGATTTATGCAGACATATACACTGTTCTACTGGCTTTCCCACAATGGGTGTCATGCAGATCTACATCCTGTTAGCCAACACAACATGATGCATCAAAAAACGTTTTAACTGCTAATATTATTTATATACAGGTATATATATATATATATTTTTTTTTTTTCAAATCCCATTTGTGAGAAGTGCCACGGTGCTGTCCCGGCCAATCATCCGTCTCGCTGATTGTACTTTCCATCAATCTCGTTAGGCTTGTTTGGCAGGTATCTGACAACCATTCTTTAAATATTCAAGGAGCCTGAACCATTATCAGATGAGAGAGGACGACCTGTAAATCAGATAGAGCGGACACTAATGGATCCAACACTCCTGGGCTCCCTGAGCAGACAGATACTGAAGCCACTCTTGGGCCTGTTGGCTCTTAGAGAAGAGGATGAGTTTGTCAGTGCTGGCCAGGCTGCTTTTCTCTCTCTATCTATCTCTCTCTCTCTCGCTCTCTCTTTATCTGTGTCTTCCTGATTGTGCAGTGACCTGAGAAGCGCACACACACACATGTCCAGCACATGTTTCCATGCATCAGTGGAATGACTGGATACACTCTGCAGTCAAAACCGTCTGGATCATATTGTATCGCCTCGCTTCCCTTCCGTCTCTCTCTCTATTCTCTCTCTCGCTCTGAATTTTTCCACTGAACTATAACCCATAAAGCTAAAACACCTGAATCCGATTTTTTTTTTTACTTTATGTAGTTCGGGATTTCTAATTTTACACAAGTAAAGTACAATTAAGTACTGTACTTTATTGTACTAAGTAACATTCTACCACTGGTAATTTGTACTGTCAAATTATTGTCAAGTTTCTGTAATCATAGAAACTGAAGTTCTATGTTGGTGTTAGCTATGTTTTGGAATATTTGTCGTTTTAGTGGAACTACCTAAATTAGAAATTAGTATAATTCTGGGTTAATGCATAAAAACATAGGTTGCTGCTGTTATGTATCATTAATCTGCGGTTTAAGCACAACAGCTAAATATTTTGGGTGGGAAAACGACAATACCTATGCGCAGAGCCTTTGCCAATGAAAGCAGATGGCGCCGCCTTGAGTCGCTGGTGCCAAGCTGCAATCTGATTGGCTGTTAGCTACGTACGAATGTCGTCATTTGCGTATTTCGTAGTTGGCGGAAGTCCAAAAAAGATGGCACACCGCGGTCACCGTGAACGTCGTGGATTATCTTCTGCAGTACAAAATTAAAAGTCTGTTAATGAGGACAAATTTGAGATTAAACACTATGAGACGCGGTTTATTGTTACAAACCAGACCTTCGGTTAAAATAATGAGATTTAACATGGAGTGGTTCTCCAGGACGTGGTGACATTTCTACAGCTCATCATGGCAGACTATGATGTTCACTCAGGCACTTACTCCGTCCTTTCTCTATCCCTCTGCCTCTCTCTTACTAACACAAAAACATCCCATATTCTGTCATGTTTTTCACCTAAAAAAATCCATTGATAAGGCAGTATCATGAAGGAGAGTTAAAGCAGCGCCAACTTGTCTAGCTAAAAAGTAGTGTTGGCTAAATAACATCATTATATTGATCTCTTTGTAACGTATGTCATTCATTTTAAGGTAAAATTATCAGCCTAAAACAGCATGAAATCATCAATTTCTAGGTTTGCGAGCCAAAAACGTTGGACCTTTTATTTCTTTTTAATTATTTACCTTTTTCTTATTCTTGTAGAGGTAACGTTGCTCATGCTCTCTGTGTGAATTTCAGGAAATTTAAAATGTACTATCAGTTTTCAATTTCCATTTAGTGCCCATAAAAAACAAAGCTAGAAACTAGAAATTACACCCAAACTTGGTCTGAGAAAGCGAAACTTTAAAATTACCATGAAAGTACATCTAACTTATAATGCATGTTTTGACAGTCAAATACTTAAACTAAATTACACTGTTGCTTTTCTTATACGCCTTCCTCTCAGCACAATGGAGCCCTGTATTCTGCTAAGCAACTAATGTGATTTGCAAGCCATGTGTGAATCAATAGCTTCCTTTTTAACCTTTTAAAACCATTGTGGCATAATTTGCATTCTTGTTTTTATTGATCCGTCGCCACATAAGGGATCAATTGGCAGGAGTAGTAGAACCAGGTGTAGCCTGTCACATGCTTCCAGCTTGCTTTTAGTGTGTGCGCATGCTGAGGCCTTGAGCCACTTGCACTACACATGTACAATGCATATGTAATGTGAGAGAAGAACCAGACCTCCAGATAGCCCTGAGACGGTTCCTGTAAGAGTACAACATGAATTGTATTTGTGTGATTGGACCCATTAAGTGAGTATTTACATTACGCTCACATGTTCTTAGGCTTAGCAAGATCCAGTCACCCTGTTTGACACTGGGGCTGATGTCCAATGAGTTATTGTGAGCGAGGCTGTCATGTACAGCAGACTTCCAGAGGCTTAAGACTTGGCCATGTCGCACATAAACATCCAATGTAAGACTCTCCAGATCCACTGCTGTCTTCAGATTGGATTTCCCTACACAAGTGCCTTTAATGGTAGGAAATACTCTCAGATGGGGGAGTTCATAGTGAGGTCTCGTCCAACCGCTTGACAGGGCTCATTCACAAGTGATTTTAAAGTGTTCTGAATGCTATACTTGAGAGTTCAATCTCCTGATTTTGTCACTTTCAATACCCATCTAGCTTCTTACGAAAAAGCATCAACATTTTGAGTATTTGAAAGCAATCAAATTTGTAATATTGTAATCTTAATTTATCACCACCATCATTATTTGTCTGCAAACCAAAAGTTGTTTTAGATTATCGCTCTATCAGCACTATTTGTGTTTTTTAGGATCCCATAGGACTCCAATGCGGTGTGTTGCCCGACTTGTTAACACTACCTCCGTATGGCTCAGCTGAGGGGCCCTTTATGTAGAGAAGAGTATGTGTGAGTGTGTGTGTGTGGGGGGGTGCCATCCCCGCTCCTGCGATTTGTTTGTGGTGGGTGTCTGTTGAATGGGACCCCCCTATGTAATGATCCCTCTACTTCCTAAAGCACTCAGCCATGACCATCACCTTTCACCCTGCATCCTCCCCCTCTAAGAACCAACATTTACATATGTAAGTCCATCTCCACCCTGCCTTTAGCTGGGGGTCATCTCTATACGCCAATGCTCAGAATGGGGTGTGAATGGGAGACAGCAAAGAATACCACAAAATAAGGAAGGAGGAGATAAGAGAACGAAGTTTGGACTGAGTAAGAGGCCTTTGACCTTATCAGTTTAGGAGGTGCTGGGAATCTGCCACGCTCCATCCAATGCTTCAGGAGAAAGTACGTAGGAGCGTGCATGTCAAGCCACACACACACATAAATACTCGCATATTCTTCACCGTACATCCTTCTGCGTTATCTCAGAATTGTCTGTTTTAAATGGCAACAGCTATTGTGTACCTTATCTGTCGTTTCATTTCCAAACAGCTTCCAGGTTCTTCACACTCTGTTCTTAAGTTCATGAACTGATTCCCCCCTCCCCCAGTGTAGAAAAGAAACTATGAAATATGAGGATTGCGGTGAAAGTGTGATGTAACATTTAACAAAGCAGTTAGAGGCTGTCGTATTGCCCCAAATAAAAGCAGGAAGAGACGGGAATCAAGGAACATAACTCTCCCTGGATCCGTTTACAAGACTGCCACCACCATATAAACTTTAGCAGCAAATTTGACATAATTTGGGACCGGGAGATTAACTGCGATATGCCAGAGAGTTTGTAATAGTTGGTGTAGACCAGAGTTTTTATTTATTTAAGGACTTTTCCTGGAATGGGATGTTATATTTATTTCCCAAATAGTTTTTAAGCCACACCATTCTCTGACGTTTCCTTTAGCACCGCAATGAGGTTGACGTTTGAGTTTTTGAGTAAAATGTATCAACAACTGTTGGATGGATTGCCATAAAATGTGGTTCAGTCGTTGGCGTCAATGGAAATATACTGATGACAAACGATTAGAGAGAGCACAAAACAAATTCTGATCTGCAAGTCAACCTTTTTAAGAGCAGAATTAAGATTTGTGCAGAAACGTGAGCCTATCAGACGATTTGAGCAAAATTAATAGAAATAACCTTGGTGATCCCCTGACTTTGGTTTATGAACCAATACTTGTAATGAACATTCCCATTAGCCACATCTGTATTAAAGTAAAGGTGGTCAACATTATACCTGCTAAACAGAAGCATCTTAGTATTGTCATTGTGAGCATGTTGGAAATGCTGAAGCCTCAGAGAGACTCTAGCATGGGCTGTAGACTCTCAAGTATTGTTCAAATGTGTTTATTAATCGAAATCAGAAGGCAATTCAGAATCTCAGGAATTAAGTTTATGTTAAGTGTTTTTAATTTTCTGTTTAGTTCCCTCTAATTCCTACACCCGAATGGGAACATCAACCATCTCTATCTAATTGGAAACGCAAGCGATGCAGCAGACAGCAATTACAATCACAGGCAAATACACAAACACGAAACGCTGCCCGAAAGCTCATTTACCAGATTAATTAATATTCCAGAAAGGACACACACAAATAGCTCAAACACGCACATACACACACACACACACACACACACACACACACACACACACACACACACACACACACACACACACACACACACACACACACACACGCACAGCTGACACCGTTCCCAGGCAGGGCTGTTTGAAATGGAACATCCTCATAAACCGAGAGCCACATCAAGGGAAATATTCCTGCCAATCGCATTAGTGGCTCCACTTGGCTGCACCGTGAGTGTACACTCTCTGAGGATTGTTTGCAGTTCATGACCATGGCAGAGAAAGGGGGGAATGTCAATAGACAAACACACTAGTATTATCAGAGCGGTGTGCCACCCTCTGTGCGCCAGCAGACTAGCTGTCGGAGACTTAAAGGAGGCTGGAATCCCGTCGCGTCTGTCTGGGAAATCTGGGTAAATGCTCTCTAATCCCGTTGATCCTCCGGTAAAGCCAACACTTCCTCACCTGCCTGCCTGCCATGGGAGAGTGAGTACAGACCAAAAATAGGACGGTTATGATGATGAGTAGTGCTGTTTTGATTGTTGGACTCAGTTTATCATTTCATTCACGCTCCAAATCAGGAGACGAGTGAGAATCAAACAGTTAAATAAACATCTGAATAGCAACAGGAAGGATTTCTTTATTTTTTTTAGCTGAAATACCAGAAGAATCCTTCAAATTGAAAAAAAAAAATATGAGCACACAAGATTATGTAGGGGTTCATGAATGATAACCCATCTAAGCTGTTTGATACCATAGTCATCACTACTTACTCATTTTGAATACTAATTGAAAATGTATAAAAGTAGAAAATGGATCTGGGTCTGCAGTAAAGCTTTTTTTGTGGATTTTTAGCAGTTTTTTCTTTTTATTATCAGTTAATACTGAAAAGTTGGAAATACAAATTTCCTAGAATCCCAAGTGACAACTTATATTTGCTTGTTTTGTCCACCAAACAACTCAAATTATTCAATTTACAATGAATTAAACAACAAATCTTTCTATTTGAGAAGCAGGACTGCATTTTCACCTTTTTATGAATGCCTTAAAAGATACATAGATTATCGTAGTTTTAACTTTTTTGTTGATCGACTAATCAAGTTAAATGAAAATTAAATGAAACCGGTTTGAATCTTTGCTTTTTATTCTAGTTTTTAACAACGCATTTCTCCCTACTTCCTCAAAGTTGAGAGTTGAGGGACAATCCTGAGTGTGACAACGGATCCTTGAGGCAGTTTGTTTTATGTCACTATAATCTCTTGTCACTTTTTGGTCACTCTGTGTCCTCCTTTTTGTTTTTTCACTTTCTATCTCTCGCCTTAGTGGAGGAGTCATCTCTGGCCCCATTCAGTCAGCCAGACATTTTTTCTCCTCCTTTTTTTGTGAATGGATGTCGGTATGTAATTACCTGGGCTGAGCTTTCAGTGTGGCCTGCTCCGTCAGTTCCACACCCACTGCACACACAGACACACATTTAAGCACACACACATTCACGAGCATGCACATAGATTCAGACTAGCCGAGATTTCTAATACGCACACATACAAACTCGTGCACACACATAAATACAGGCCTCCCCAGCTGGAAGTGCACAGCTGCTGCTGTTTACCCTGTCGGGACCAGAAAAACATCCTGTACAGTTCTCCGGGTGAAAACCTCCCCTCACATAATAAACACAAGCCCTCGGCACAGTTTGAAGCTCCACTTTGGGTGGTTTTTGTGGCCATCAAGGCAAAGGTCCCCTCCAGCAGTTCAGCTTGATAGACAGTTCGGTGTGCTGGCGATTGAATGAATGCCTTTGGGGGGAAATGAAACGGCAGAAATATTGCTTATTATTATGGACTTTGAGTGTAGACGTGGCATTATCATGTTATTATCCTTGTTACCGTCTAAACTCTAAGGCAAAAAGTGAAGCGTACAAGAGATGGCTTACATCTGGATACCAATAGGAAAGAATGCAGGGACATAGAATCAGTGTATATGCTGCTCTAACAGAGGTGTGACATTTGCTTTCATCAGTCCACAGACATCTCTCTGGCCCGTAGAGTTGTTTAGCTTTAAGCTTGACTTTGACAGAGGAAGTTTTGGCTGCTGTTGTGTCTGGAAGAGTGAAGAAAAGTGGGCGAGGACACTTTGGGCTTCCAAATGACTGCTGGAATGCAGTCGTGTGTGAGCGTGTGTGTGTTTTTAGTGTGCCTGATCTCCTCAGTGTGTATGTAAGTGTGTGTTTATACGTGTCTGTCTGTTGCCCTGTGTTTTGCAGCTGACAGTCACTTAAGCATTTTGGCTGGCACGTAAAAGAGATTCCTGTGCAGACAGAAGTATTTCCTTTTGCATTTAAGCTTAACGACCATAGTATCGGGGCAGGGCTGAATGAGAAAAGAATATACAAAGCCCTATTTTTGTGTGTGTGCCAACCTTCATCTCTGCTTTCTGTTTATTCTCTCTTGTAGCAGTGGCATTTCACAGCCCTCCTGTCACCATCAAGAAGGAACCGCAGAGCCCGGGATCCGACCCCAGCCAGTCCTGTAGCCACAAGCAGAGCTTCAGCTACCCGAGTGGAGAGCAGTGCCTTTATGCCAGGTACGTCCAGGTTCTCCTAATAAAGTACATGTTGTTTAAAGTATGTTGTCCCTGAACCTTTGATGTGTTTCAAAGGGACACTGTACCCAAAGTGCAACACAAAAAAAATATTCATAAGTGCCTCTAGTGATATAAAACAATAAGTGGAATTATACTTTGTAGGTTTTTTGTTTCTCATCCTTTCTCTGAATGTTGGCTTTGTCATTTCCCCCTCTTAGTCTATACCAGACTTCCTCTAAGCTTTTTTAAGCTTTTATTTGGATTATTTATTTTTATTGGGGCACTAATACAAAAGCTGATTTATGTCCCTCTGCATATTTACTGACATAATTTTGTTACTAAGCACAGAACAATACTTTTTTTTTCCCATTTTCCATAACAACCGTTATCCAGTGACCCAGCACTGCTCAGCTGTCATGCATAAGTCAGCACAGCTAAAACACTGACCACATGCTATTGACCACCAACCCCCCACCAGAGAGCTCCCATTAGCCCTGTTTGCTGTATTGACCCTCCCCAGTACGACCCTGCTGTTACATGTGCCTTTATGCATGCATGCATGTACTCATGGGTGTGTTTTGTGTTTTTCAGTGCCTATGAGCAGAAAAGGGCTGTGGGAGGAGCTAAGAGCTCCTGCCCAGGGACCCCCATGTCTCCTATGCAGCAGCATTACTCCCCGAAACCCGCCACGGCCGGACGGCCCGATGCTGGCTACATGAACCCCGCTGCCACCTCCCAGCCACTGCCCAGCAACAGTTACCCCATCAACGCCAGGTGACACAACACTAAAGTCTTGGCAGCAGCTGTGATTGACATTTTACCACATTTTAACAAAACCATAACATTAACGAGAGCAGCATTTGTTAATACTGGGCCGATGGGTACTGCTGTTGATTATTTTTTTATTGTAAACATTGTGTTCACATGCTTGAATTACATTTTAAATTATTATTTTTATGGAATAAAACTATAGAATTCTGTAAATTTATATAATGACAATGGTAAAAAAGTGTATTTGCAGTATAAATGTGATCTAAACAACACATGTATACTATTTTGTAGAGTTGCATGAGATCATGAAATGAGCTGCTGTATCTCATTTCTCAGCTCCAGGTATCAGGGCCCCTCAGGTGACCCCATGTGTCCCCAGTTCCAACCACCAGGCCAGGCCTTTCAGCGTATGCCATCTGCCCCTGCGGGTCATGGCAGCAGTGGAGCTGGTGGAGGTCCAGGGGGCGGAGGTGGTGGAGGTGGAGGTGGCGGTTATCATCGGCAGCACTCCGACCCCTGCATGCCCTACCTGCAGCAGAGCTTTAAACAAGAATACCTAGACCCGTTGTATGAGCGGGCGGCTCACATGGCGGGGCCTGGACACGGGAGCGGACCGGGACACGGGCACGGACCTCACCCTCAACCCCACCAACATCCACACTCACACCCTCACCCACACCCACACAGGTTCCCACCAGCCCACATGATGGTGAAGCAGGAGCCCACAGACTACACCTATGAACCTGGTGAGTGACTCAGACTTAAGTCACTACAGTATGTTAAAAAATTTATAATGCAGGCTTTTCAATGATTCTGAGCAAGTGGGTGAAATATGTGAATAGGAGACTATAATTCTTTTTCTAATTAATTGATCAATGATCGAGTATATGAGTTATCAGAAGTGAAAATTCTCAACATTCTCCCAGACCCAAGGTGAAAAATTGAAGGTTAAAATAGCTTGTTTTGTCCAAGCAACTGTCCAAAACCCAAAGACATTTATAAACGTGATTTATGACGGACACATGCAGCAAATCTTCACATTTTAGAGGCTAGAACGAACAAATGTTTGGCAGTTTATTAAATTAACAAAAATCAAAAAATTGATTTATACATTAACTGTTACAGGAATATGGAGGCATATTAAATTAACTTGCAAGGTTACTGAAGGTTTGGTGCTACGAAAAAGTAAAACTCAGCGATTTGTGTGTTTTGGATTGTATTTTTAGAGAGACAGAGAAAAATGCACGGATCAGTTTCATCTCATTTGTGTACATAACATCAAATACAGTATGTACCCGTGAACTGAAGCTTGAATCTTTACAATGGTTGAAATGGTTTATAAGGAGTGTTTGGCATCACAAGCCGTCTCAAAAAAAAGTCCCCTTTTGAAGACAAACCCTCCCCTGTGTGCAAAGCTAACTCAAGAACAAAATGTCCAAAAGGCAAAACAAACTTCTTCACTGTATCTACACCCCGACCCGACTCCCTCCCTGCCTCCAAAACTCCTCCTTTCAACTCTCTGACACTTCGCAAAGAAAAGGAGAAAAAAAAATGTTTTTTTCTCCTGCAGCTACACTCCTCCCTCCGTCCTTACCCCTCTCACTCCCTCCCCCTTCCACCTCTCTCTGTGAGAGAGAGAGGCAGAGGAATTTCATTGAGAAAATGGAGGGCACTGGAAAGACTAGAGTCCCTGGTGGAGTGCTCCAGAGTCTCAGGTTGCACCAGCGGCTTCCTTTTTCTGCAGGCAGATGAACTCATAATGGAAAAATGAGCGTGGCCGCAGTAACCCGAACCTCTCACTGGCTGGGCTTTGGGAGAGGGTGAGGGGGAGGGTGTAGGGGGCGATGGGGGGGGGGTACAGGGTGGAGTAGCCAGCGCTGGCGCTTTTAAAAACAAGCTGAACCACTGGAGAGCTCAGACACCAGCTCCTCTGCTCGCCTCTCTGAATTTAAAAGAACAAGGAGAGAAATATAACACTCCCCATACATCGTGTCCTCATTCACCTGTATCAAGGCTGCTATAGGACCTAAAAGCTATTGTTGAGATCCCCACAGGTCCCACATGCACTTTAGTGGATGGCTACAAAGCATGCCTTCCAGCGCTGAAACCAGCATACTTTATGCATAATAAAAACCCAAAGAAAAGCGACCCAATTCTTTTCACTCTCTTATGTTTTTATACCTGCAGCTTGTAAAAGGTTGGACTGGATAGCACTGACAAGGAATCAAACAACCTTGAGAAAGAAAGGGGAAAGTACAAAAGGATGTTTTTCTGGTGATAACTGCAGGGTGGAGGAGAAAGTTGTATTTGGTGGAGTTTCCTGAGGAGTGACTCATATATGAGTTTAACCAACAGCAGAGACGGATCAGACGTAAAAGATCAAAGTTTATCACTTGTTTGTAGACACTTATACAATACACCACACTTTTCATGAGATAATAGAGGAGAACAGAAGCCTTAAACTTTAAGATAATGTTTCAAATGAATCTGTCCGACTCTGGAGAATGCAAACAAATTTCCCTTTGTACTTCCTTTAAAGATTACCACTAGATCTCTCAATAAACAATGTACAGATGTCTGTATGAAAGGAATGCTGCAAGTAAAAGGCATTTATAGAAATATTAATATGCTCAAAAGGGCTTAGGCAAGTAGTCTTTTAAAAGTTCAATCAAAAACATTAGTGAAAGCTTAACTGTCACCATTCAAAGTTATGTAAATCTAATTTGCAGACTAAATAAAAAATATATTGTTTCATTTAGGCAGTTAATTGGATATTTTGTGTTTTTAAAGGAGCTTTTGAATGAATGCAACCGGCAAACAAAACATTGAATTGGTTCATAAAGACAGATTAAGAAATGAGCTATGATTGTTGTTTATTTGCTGCTGACTCATAATGTTGTTATCGTCATTTCATAGAAAGAAAACGTGTCTCAAACTGTAAGGTCATGGGCATGTAATGGGAAAATAGTACTTGAGCATACAAAAGAGGTGGATTGACGTAAATAGCGTGTAAAGACAACAACGCCAGTGTTTTCCTTTTAATGTGAACAATGAAAGCCAAATGCCACAAGTCTACAGCCCCGTTTAGAAAAGCAGGCTTCAGACTGAGACTAGTTTCACACACAAATTGTCATTCTTGCTCTTAATCACTGCTATTGTGTTGCATGAAAGACACAAAATGGTCATGCCACTCGGATCACAATTAACCCCGCTGCTCTCACACCCAATCTGCCGATCACTCCCTAGTGGGAGTCTGCCGTTGCTGGCAGACATATTATTTACAGTATGATCGAGTGCTGCTGCCCCAGAATGGAGGGTTTGATTTTTCCCCAGTGGCATCTTATCACAGTCGCAGTGCTGCAGCTGCATTCCCCAGGAGTGAGTCACGGCCAGAGCCAGAGGCAAAGAGCTGCACCTTTTCTGTTTTTATGCTCTCGCTTGTGTCTCGTTCATACAGTTGACATACGGGACAAAAAAGGACAAAGCTATATAGAAGAATCGATGTTACACCTTTTTATTTGTATTCACAGACAGCCAAAGCTAAGGATCTCTCAGGATACGGATCACAAAAACTTTTGTAAAAACTTTGCCGTGTTCCAACTTGCAGAGAGTTTTGCCCAAAGGTTTATGAGGAGGAATATAAAATCTATTTCGGTGAATGCACCTATTTGGGTCAGTCAATAGTGCCCAGATAAAGTGCAGACACTGTATACTGTTGCACGTTTCTGGTCTGGTGAAGGTGCTTGCTCATGGCCTAAAAATACCACCCGAGACAAGAGAAGTGATATGATAAATGCAGTTTGTCCTTGAAATGTTCAGGGTGATCACACAAAATATCCGTTTAATATACCCAGCTGTTATTGGCTTAGTAAGCAGTAAATTTGGTTTTATTTACTTGAATTTATAAACCCTTTGAGGGATTATTCTCCAACAATCAACCCCTTGTGAGCAATTTCCATTCTGCCACTTAATTTGATGTTTGATAAAACACCGTTTTGGCTGAAAAATCGAATTTTCTTTCACTGGGACAACTGGGAAAGAGAATGGATGGATAGATAGATAGGTTGAATATCTGTACATCTATCTATCATTGTTCACTGTGTCAACCACTGTTAAACTGATTAAATAAACTCAAATTTGACCTATGGCTTTTTGTGTTCTGTTCCAGATGTGCCTGGATGTCCCTCTATGTACCACCACAATGAGGGCTACCCAAACCCCCAGCACAGCAATGAAGGTAACATCATATTTGTCCCCCTTTTATAGGCCTCTGCTAAAGTATAGTTGTTTTCCTTTTAAAGGACTCGTAGTGATGTCAATATTTCAATTGCATGTTTCCAATCTCCTCTGCGATGCTTTATCTTCATTGAGCCTCCGCTGGTTAGAGCTCTGCGGTCATTGGCTAACCGGCGCGGAGTGTCCGTGTTTCCATTGGCTAACCAGCGGTGTGTCTATGTTTCCATTGGCAGAGGCTCTCGCCTCACCCCTGCCTCAAGAATCCCAGAATAAACATAACTCCTGGAAAAAGGCACAGCATTTCCCCAGCCAAAAAAAAGGAAAACCTTCTTTCCCTTCACTCTCATTGTTGCACCATTTTGTGTAATTCAAATTCTTATTCACCAACAGACTGAATGACTCCTACGATGTTACAACAATAACAATAATACTGGCACTGAAAATGGGAGCAAAACATCCAAGACTGTTTCAAATGTTTCCAATATGAAATCCTCTCCCTGTTACTGGAGTGCTCTATTCTACTTATGTAAAAGCAGAGTACACACTTATTAGCTTATTGTTATTCATGCGTGAATAGATCCTTGTATTTTGTTTGAGAGGTTATTCGAAGCTTGGCACGGATCCCAGATGAGCAACCTAGTTGTGCTAAGAATCTAGAACCCTTGAAACTCTAACACAGCTCTCCCTTTGTCTCCCAGGTTATCTGTTTGAAAACGACTCCCGTGTGGTTCCAGAGAAGTTCGAAGGTGAGCCAGCTGCACCCATAATCCCCCTGCATTTACACAGAATTATATGTGCCCACTGCAATCCACTTGGTTAGGTGTTAGTTGGATGACAGCAGGTTTAGGAGAGAAACTCTATATACATGAATATCATCTCATAGACGTCATGGATCCTTGTGTGAGAGGTACATGGTTCTTCGTGTACTCACAAGCTTAGTTAGAGAATTCGCATTCCGCGCACACACACACACACACACACACACACACACACACACACACACACACACACACACACACACACACACACACACACACACACACACACACACACACACACACACACACACACACACACACACACACACACACACACACGATGTGGAGCTCCTCTGTCACGGTGAGAAGAGAGACGAGCAGTTTCCCATGGTGTTGTTGGTGATTGACGCTAAAGGAGATTGAGTGGAGAGCCCGAGGGTGTCAGCACTGGTTGAACCAGTGAAGTGTGCAAGTTCATAGAGAAACAACAGCAGTAACTTAGCTGAGCTTCTCGTGTTCTGTCACTTGTGGACAACATATCCGGTAACACGTAAACAACCAAGAGCTAATCAGTGTCAGTTTACCTACATATTGTTTCAACCAGTTAACGCAATCATTTGTTTTTATTTTTGTCAGAAGTAGTATGCATCTTCTTCTTGCTTTTAAATTCCTTTGTTCTTTGTTTTACCTTCAGTTTTCTTTCTCAGTCACATACCATTGTTCCTATTTCCGTCTCTACTAAACACACTGCTGCCCTTTTTAGTGGTAAATTTGATAAGCGGTAGTTAATAAGCATTTGATTCAGTTTACGTCAGTATGCAAACATGAACAATCAAGATTAGATGACTTAATGATGTACTGGCCCCACTACAATTCAGCAACTTCTTCCAGCTGTTTGGCTGGTCAAAATGTCCTTGTTTGTACATGTAGAATAGGAATATTTTAGACCCTAATTTCATGATTGAATCTTAACGGACTGATGCAGATTAAAGTGCAGAAAATGAATAAAGTAAACTTGGCTGTGTGTAAACTACAAAGATGTTTGAGTTGCATCATAAGCTGGTCAGATTCAGTGACTACTGGTCCATTTGTAATCATATGCCCATAAACACACTGACCTCCAGTCTCTTGTCTCCTCGTTCCAGGTGAGGTGAAGCAGGAGGGGGGAAGCGTTTTTCGCGAGGGCACACCTTACCAGCGCCGCGGCTCTTTGCAGCTCTGGCAGTTCCTGGTGGCCCTGCTGGACGACCCGGGCAATGCCCACTTCATCGCCTGGACCGGCCGCGGCATGGAGTTCAAGCTCATCGAACCTGAAGAGGTTTGTCTGAAACTATCTTTTTCTTTTAATCAAAAATTGTACATTTGTCTTTTGAGACAACATAAACAGGAATATTGTGTCGTAGAGTAGAGGTGCAGTTTTGTAGACTTTTCTCAATTACTCACAGTATTTTAAAAGCTAAAGTATTGAATTTAATTATGAAAGAGATGGTGTAACTTTTTGATTTGACTTCAACACAACGTCTTAGGTTTTTCTTTTGAAGAAAGCATCTAGCAGACATTAATGCAACAGCATCTTCAGGTCCTTATGCATTTGTGTTGATGATTATCTTGCTCAGTTTTGACGAATAATAAAAAAGGATCTATAGGTTTTTTTAGGCCATAGCCTTTTTCTATCAAAACTGTATTAATATCCCCTTAAAAGTATGTTTTTTTTTTATGAAAACGTGCCCTTTAAGATGCATCAGCACTATTTTTTTGTGTTGATAGAGATCACAATGTTAATATCAATCTGATAAAGACAGCACATGAGTTCTTCTTTGAATGGATTTATGATAGCAGGGTTTTTAGGCGCTACCTAGAAGTGAGATTTGGCCACTTTCCTCATCAGTCTATTCTCTTATCCATCTTCCATTAGTCCCCCATTCATTATTCAACACATGAAACACCGGATTGATAAATGAAGGACAAGCGCTATCACAGAATCATCCAACACCCCCGTTGTCTCTCACCTCCTCACATTGCTTTAGTCGAGACGTTTTCTGCGATGTTTAAGTCTGCAATTTGATTGGACGAATCCGAAGGCGTCCATCTGGGTGGGTCCTAATACGGATAGGTCTATACTGTGTGTTTTCCATTATCTTTTCACTGTACATTAAAAATGTATGCGGTAAGAGTTTTACAAGAGCAATTAGGGCTGAGAGCACACTCAGAGATCAAACAGGGCTGCTGGCTGGATGGCCACTGTGGGATACAACCTGTCTCTTCCTGAGTCATGAATCTCAGTTTCTCCCCCGCCCTCCCCCCCCAGCTTTACACTTTATTCCCATATCTCAGATGTTTGTCAACATTAAGATCATTCACTGTTGTGAGATGATTTGATTTACTTCCCCTTTGCCTGTGTGGGGCTGCGAGACACTAATTTTTTTCTATCAGAGTTAGAGGGTCCCTCGTCAGCTGAGAGTTCAATTTTGGGTTGCGAGTGTATTTCATTGGCTCTGCCTCTGACAACCAGCCATGACTCTTAGTTCACTGTGAACACTGTGGGACTCTGGTTGCATTCAAGTGGTAATGGGTTACATAAAAAGGAAGTGAATCCACATGTGGGGACTCGCCCTGGTCTTGGCATGTTGACGCTGTTTAGTTAAAGAGCAGTGAAGACTTTAGCTTGTCACAGAGGACCCCTAGTGGTCACAGAATGGAAATACACACAACTGTGTATAATTGTGATTTGGGGGAATATTAAATTCAGGAACAAAAAAATGCTGACACCAACAATTCTCTTTTGTTGCCGTGACATTTGAGGAGGGTTATGTTCTTAAGCCCTTCAACAATCATGCAAATAAGCACTCGCCTTTAGATTAACCTCACCAGAGCTGAACTGAAGCCAGAAGTGTAACCACAGCCATTTCCTTCTTCCGTCTTCTCCCCTTCTCAGGTTGCCAGGCTGTGGGGCATGCAGAAGAACCGTCCGGCCATGAACTATGACAAGCTCAGTCGCTCTCTGCGCTACTACTATGAGAAGGGAATCATGCAGAAGGTACAAAACACACACTTTTAAATATGTCTTTATTTTAAAAGGATTTAATCTTAAAGTTAGAAACCATTGTCCCTTAAAACTGTATATCCCCTTATGTATTTAAAGTAGTAGATTTTTTTTTACTTTTCCTTAAACCTTAGGCTTGCTAAAGTTTCCTTCCATATGTATTCATAGTACGTCCACTTTATTAAAACATGCTGTTATAAAGGGTTAATTAGCTGTTACTAATGGCTAATAATCATTTACAGATGATTTGTTTAACGGCTATTAGCATAAATGACAATAACTTTTAGGTTTCCTGGTTGTAAATAATCCATTTGGCTGGTGTTGATCCTCCTCTAGGATGGCACAAAGGCTTTTTACAACAATCCATCAAGAATGCAGTTGTAATTGTTAATAAGCTGTTTAAAGATCATTTTGATCCAGAAGTGGTCAAAGGATTCATTGGAGAGTCTTTCTGTTTAATGAAATAGCAAATTAAGTGGTCCATTAAATGGTCTAGTATAGTACACCATAAATGTCCTAGTGTAGTGTATAAAAAATGTCAGTACAGTATGCCTTTAAAGAATCATATTATAGTATGCGATAAAAGGCATAGAACAGTATGTTATAGGAGGGTACCTCTGAGCAACTGGAAGTCTGTTAAACTGGAAAAGTAGTGATCTTGACTGGAGCCGTGTCCTTTCCCTCTCCAGGTGGCAGGGGAGCGCTATGTTTACAAGTTTGTGTGTGAGCCCGAGGCCCTCATCTCCCTGGCCTTCCCCGACAATCAGCGGCCCAGCCTGAAGGCCGAGTTTGAGCGCTACGTCAACGAGGAGGACACAGTGCCCCTGTCCCACATGGATGAGGGAGTGCCCTATGCCACGGAACAAGCCCCACAACAAAACATGGGCCCCCAGCCCTACTCCAAAGGCTACATGTACTAAAGCCAGCCCCCACCCATTCCTCCTTTCTACCCACCTTCAGAAATCTTCCTGTTGTACTGACCCATCATCATACACACCCTGAAATCCCATGCACCTCTTGCACATGCCCACCCCATCCACTTGTATATAAGGCTATGGCGTTTTTGTTTTAAATTAATCTCATTCGGGATTTTTTTGTTATGTTTTTAAGAGCTGCATTCCTCTCACATCTGAGGCCTATTCAATCCATAAACATGACTGTGGTTGGAGAGATTGCGTAATAAATACCCATAATAATACCCAAATTGAAGTGGAGACTATTCTTTCCTGTTCTTTTTGTGATGAGGCACATTGGGCTATTCTATAACGGGTCACTTTTTAATATTTTTAGAAAAACAGTCTTACTATAGATTCTCGAAAAAGCACAAGAAAATCCTAGTATAGTGTGTCAAAGACATTACAAAAAAGGAATAGTATATATTTAGAAAATAAAGTCATAGTTTAATAATATAGATAAACTATAATATGTTTTCGACATACTATACTATGACTTTATTTTCTGAATAATATACTATACTTTTTGTACTATTTCTGACATACAATGACTTTTTTTACAATATACTATATTTTGTACTTTTTCTAACATTCTGGTACTTTTTTCGACATACTATATATGACTTCTTTTCCGATTTACCATGCTATGATTTTTTTGTACTTCTTCCTACATAATATACAATTACTTTTTTGTCATTTTTGACATATACTATGACTTTTTAAAAAAACATTTAAAAAAAAAAGTCACTGTAGAAGGACGAAAAATAAGTCATAGTATAGTATGTTGAAAAAAGTCATAGTATAAGATGTTGAAAAAAGCACAAAAAGTAACTGTATAGTATGTTGGAAAAAGCACAAAAAAAAATCAAAAAAGTACACAAAACATAGTATAGTATAGTATAGCGAAAAAAAACCCATCATTGTACAGTATGTCTGAAAAAGTAAAAAAAAAAAGTCATAGTAGAGTCGAAATAAGTCATTGTCTAGTATGTCGGAAAAATGTCAAAAGGTTTTAGTATTATATGTTGGGAAAAGTACAAAAATGTCATTGTATTGTGTGTTGAAAAAAGTCATAGTATAATATGTTGAAAAAAGTCAAAGCATAGTATTTCAAAAAAAGTACAAAACAGTTAAAGTACTGTATGTCGAAAGGAGTACAAAAAATAATTTGTATCGTATACCAAAACCTCATATTATAGTTTGATGATGATAAAGAGGCAGCAACGAATAAAAGTGCATCCAGTGTTTATCAGCAATTACGAAAAACAATATTTTACAAAAAAAGGTTGATTATTTCGTAGTTACAAGACAAAATTAAGAATTACTAAAGAATAATACATATTGTGAAACATGTTTAAAACTGATAAATTGAGGGTTAATAAGCAGATTGTCCAGGTTCAGTGATCATGCACCTCACAAGAGATCATCAGCGCCGTCTGAAAGCACGGGAGATTCTCCAAGCGTTGGGTTCCTCGTAACGATTGTACAGCGGTTCCAGTTTCTGTTGCCTCTTCTGCCGGCTGAGGCGCGTCGGGTCGCCGACTCTGTAGAAGGCCGGTGCAAACTCCACCAGCCAGCGCGGGTCGATGGTGGTCACCTCCCGCATGTACTCCTTGGTGGTCAGCACCAACTCGTGGTACACAAGCCTACAGGCAGTATGAGGAGGACAAAATACAGTTAGTAATGAGTAGGGCTGCCACTAGAGCTTAAACAAAGAGGCAGATGGTTGTCAAGAAAAAGTGACAAACATTTGGTCGTTCCAGTTTCTCAATTGAGAGGATTTGAAGCTTTTATATGTCCTGCATGATACTGAATATCTTTAGGCTTTGAACGGTTCAAAACTATCAATTTGAAGACGCTCTAGGAAACTGCAATAGGCATTTTTCCATTTTTTAATAGATAAAGAAGTTAAATGATTTAGAAGAATGTAATTGGCAGAATAACCAGTAATGGAAATATATAGTATTTCTGAAAAAAGTCATAGTATAGTATTTAGAAAAAAAAGATATACATAGTATAGTATGTTGAAAAAAGTTATAGTATAAGATGTTGAAAAAAAGCACAAAAAGTAATTGTATAGTATGCCAAATGATCAAACTAATGTCGCTGCAACCAAATAACATTCGAATTTTACGTGATAAATTAATAAAGTTGATTCATTTTCTGTATATGAATTCATAAACTAATAATTCTGGCAATAATAATGATTGATACATAAAAAAATCCATACAATTTATACACTCACTCTGCAGGAAGACACAAGAACAACAGCTCTAAGTGAGGCTCAGATCATGTTTGTGGGATACAGATTAAAATCAGCAGTTCAATACGGACTCACCATTCTGGCTGGCGGTTGAAGAGAGTGCTGGAGGGGTGGAGGTACACCACCTGCTGGTCAATCAGGGTACGGTACCCATCATGGGGGTGCTTCCTGGCAGAGTTCCTGAAGAAACCGCTGCAGATCGCTTTCTGGACCCGCATGGTAGCCGTTCCACAAGATACCACGTCCAACTTGTGTCTGGGGAATAGTTAGTGTTGTTAAATATTTGTGTACTAAACTCAAAATGAGATATCTAGATTCAAATTGTAACATTTTACGGTAATTTCTCCATTTTACACTATACAAGGTCTGTTTTACTGCCAATCCATTCTCAACAATACAACAAAAACTGAAATACGCAGACAGAACTCAAACAAATCATTGAAACACAGTTGAATTTCATGCTCAGTTTACCTGTCCATGATGCTCAGCATCTGCTTACGGATGTCCATAGCTCTCTTTAAGGATCGGGCCTGGATGAAGTTCTCGAAGCACCAGGGGTTGGAGAACTTGTTGTTCTTCCAGGAGTTGTAGACCGACAGCAGGGTCAGGTGGTCTCCCTCCGGCTGGAAGAACTTTGTCTTTTTCTGGTCAGCCAAGGCCTGCTTGTCCTGAAAATGGAAGGAAGAATTGAATTTTGTGTCTTATGACGATGCATGTTAAATTAAAAAAGGTATGTTGATGCCTTCAAAATGCTTTACTGATGTTTTCAAAACAAATATTTGAGAAAACAAGTAATTGTGTGTGTGTGTGTGTGTGTGTGTGTGTGTGTGTGTGTGTGTGTGTGTGTGTGTGTGTGTGTGTTAATGAAGTAAATCGGCCACAAACCTTTGGTCTGTAAAAGATGTTCTGCACTGACAGCATGGAGACGATGGTGAGCATCTCTTCACTGCAGCCCAGATGGCAGGACATGATCAACATCTTACACAGCATGGGCTCCAGAGGAAACTCAGCCATCTGAAACACACAGACGGGGGTTAATCAGACACAGATAGTATGCATGATGAAGACCAAACAAAAAGAATATGCAGACTTCTCATAAACAGAGAGGGTTGGAACAAAGAGGACAAACCTATTCCAGGTATTACTCACTTGGTCATTGAAGCACTGATTATACGAGTTAAGAAAGCTGTATCATCGGTTATAATGCAACAATCTGACGTAGTAAACTTTCCTATTCTACTCACCCTTCTCCCCAGACGTGTCAGTAAGCCTTCATCATCCAGAGCTCCCAGAGTGTAGAGCTGCTCCATGGCTGTGATCAGAGTCTCCATGGGAGGAGCGTCCATGAAGTCAAAGGACAGGAGGTCATTGATGCCCATGGCCTGGTGGAGGAAACAAACAAAAACAAATGACAAATATACCAGAAAGACAATAATAACATCTGTGCAACAAAGTCATGAATAAAATCTCAAATGTCATGCGTCATATCCCAAGGCAAGGACCATGCTTTGTATTATCAAAACTGAAGAAAGAAAAACAGTTAGAAAGATGGAAAGTGATTCAGGTGAGTGCTAGAAAAAGACATTTCTTTACCTTCAGAGACAGCACAGTGCTGGCCAAGTTGGTTCTCTGGATCTCGGGCACGTTGGTCGTGAGCATCTCGTCCCTGTAGGCTCTCTCTGTGTACAGCCTGTAAGTCTTCCCTGGGCCCGTTCTGCCGGCTCGACCCGCCCTCTGCTTGGCCTGGGCCTGAAAAACCATCACACACTCGTAAATTTTCCTCCAGGACAATAAAGCCTGTCCATATAACAAATAGTTTTTTTCAGCATCTGATAAAAACCACTGAAGTTTCCAGTTAGGGAAAACCCTAAAATGTTTACTTTACAAATAATGAAAACATGTTAAAAATGGAAGTACCTGTGATATGGGAGTCACCACAAGCTGGTCGATCCCAGACTTTGAATTATACACGATCTGCTTCACAAAGCCGGGGTCCACCACGTAGTAGATCCCATCAATAGTGAGAGACGTCTCAGCAATGTTGGTGGCAATGATGACCTAAAAATGAGAGGATCAGAAATGAATAACTCCTTTTGTTTTGTGCTAAACAAATATATTAAAATTCTATCATAGAGTGGCAAGAAAATGTAATAATAAAATGTACTTTTTCAGCAAAGACAGGTGTTCTATTATTTTGGAACTTGAATGGGATCGCAGGTTTCCCAACACCTCGCTGGTTTAATCTCATCCAGTCCAGATTATTACCTTTCTGCTGCCGGGGGGTGCCGGGTCAAAGATCCTGGTCTGCATCTCACTGGGCAGAGCAGAGTAAACCGGCAGAATAATCAGCTCAGGAACATCCGGCCCCAGTGACTTCATTCTCTCGTACAGGATCTCACAAGCGGTGTCGATCTCCTCCTGTCCAGTCAGAAACACCAGGACGTCACCTGGATAAAACGACGAGGCGGAAGATAAATGTTTTTAACATAAAACCAGAGTCAAATTATTTTTTTCCTACAGAGATATGATTAAGTTTCTTACATTTAAAACTGTTTTAAATTCAAGATCAGGAACCTGCTTCTGACACTACCGTACCTGGAGGCTCCATCAGATGAATCTGCATGACTGTGATGAGGCTGGCGTCCAGGTAGTCTGTCTCGGGCTCTTTGGTGTAGAGAACCTCCACGGGAAAGCTCTTCCTGGGATGGTGAAGATGGGCGCTTCAAAGAAATACTGAGAGAACTTGACGGCGTCCAGTGTAGCAGAGGACACGATCAGCTTCATGTCTTTGCGCTTCTTTATTGTCTAAAAAGAAATAAGAGGAAGTTACTGCATGTGAGACTGCATTGTTCATCTTCGAAAACATTTTGTAGAATGTAAAGAAATACCTTCTTGAGAAGTCCGAAGAGCACATCGGTGTGGATTGTTCTCTCGTGGGCCTCATCCAGCATTATGAGGGAATACAGACTCATGTCTGCGTCCAGCAAACACTCCCTTTGCAGCATTCCATGCGTCATGTACTTGATCACCGTCTCTGTACTGGTGCAGTCCTCAAATCGAATGGTGTAACCAACCTAAAGTTAAAAGGTAAAATATATATTGAAATGGATAAATGATACAGGAGAGAGGAAATGCTCTCACTATGAATTTCTTGTACGGATGAAGATGATTACTAACCTCTTGTCCCAGACGGCAGCCGTACTCCTCAGAGACTCTCTTGGCCACGGACATGGCGGCCACACGTCGGGGCTGGGTGCAGCCGATCTTCCCCCGGGAGGTGTAGCCCGCCTCCGCCAGGTACTGAGTGATCTGCGTGGTCTTACCGGACCCCGTCTCTCCAACGACGATCAAGATCTGATTATCGTGGACGGCCTGTGAAGAGAAATAATTAATTGGTAAGGTAATAAAGAGATGTTACAGTGCGTTAATAGAAACATCGGTGCGTTCAACACCTTTTAGACATCTTTCAAAAGTCCCCTGTTCTCTCAGGCTGAAAAAAGCTTATTTTGGTGTGATGGTGAGTTTGTGTCCTTCTGGAAAAGTAGGTTCTACTGTGTATATTTATAGCCTCACAGACTAAGGTCTCGCTGTGTAGAGATCTTTTTCGTCTTAAAAACGTTAATCTCCACCACTAAGGAAATAATAGATAGTGGAAGAGAATGGAGACCTGTTGATGCTGCTGCAGTTTATTGATTTGCATGCTGAAATTATGTAAACTGATTTTAATAATATTGTTTGTTTTATTTACCATTTTATGCAATGCACTCTATGTATTCAGCTCTATCATATCTTTATTTTTTATCAAGTGTGTTTATATTTTCCATCCTTTTCCCAGTCTTAATGTTCATTCTATGTCTATTTCCTCATTGTAAAGCACGTAGTGTTTGCATTTCTTGTACAAAAGGTGCTCTACAAATAAAGTTTATTCTCCCTTTTATTATTACGTTAATATAATTTACTTTTAAGGGGAGACACCCCAGGTAAATAAAGTGAATATGAGACTAATAGATTCCATGAAACGTCCCCTGTTGACTACTTACATTAAGATATTTTTCTTTGTGTTACAAGTTTTTTGAAATATTATGTATAAATATCCAAATGAGGCATTATCTAATGCTAACTTCTGAGAAATCAACAGACAACATATAAAAGATAAACACATAAATTAGTATTTTGGTTGTTTTCTTTCCACTAGTCTAAAAGAAGACATATTATGGAAGGAAAATATGCATAAACTCAAAATTGACCAGCACCATAGTCTTTGTTCCCATCTCAACACTGATCTTACCTGAACAAGCTGTTCCTTAAGCTTGTAAATAGGCAGACTCTCTCTCTGCTGCAGGATGGAAAGTTCTGTCTTCTTGCCATACGACACCTGGTTCCCTCCGAAGGCGTATCTCTTCCACGCTGGGAGATCGATAGGCATAGCGCCGATGCCCCTCAAGTTGGCAGCAATCTGCCTTCCTTCATCTGTACAGGAGAGGAACAGGACTAATGTTGAGTTCCGGCGAGATCATACCATTTAGTTTAATCAAGATGAACTGCAATGATAACTCGATAGCCTAACAAGCTCTTCTGGTATTAAACTGTGAGTCAGAGGTAGCGACCAGGACTGGAAGGAACTTGTAAACCCTCTGATGTCCCCTCAGGCTACGGAAGACAGAGTCACAGTGCATTATGGGTGCCGGCGTAAACTCATGGGGAAGCTAGATAATCATCTCCAGCCATGCCACGGTAACGATGTAACAGTGTAATAGGCCTGGCACAAGACAGATGGTTAAATTTCATTCTCTACATTTTAAATCTCTGACACAACATAGATTGATTTCGCCCTTGAATTCATTTTCTGTTTGAAAGTTTGTTGCACTGATGCTTGAAAGTCACACAGTCAGTGCTGCACACATGTAATTCTACAGCTTCATTCATAAAGAGTTTGCTGGATCATTACGAAAATGTAGTCCGGGTTCTTACAATCAGGCATGGGGTCTGTCCAGTGCTTGTTGATACCGGTAGGGATGGAGTCCATCTCTGCTGCGCGAGCCGTCTGCTTCAGCTCCCTCCTCTCCTTAGAAAGAGCGCTCTGCATCATGGCTGCTTGGGAGAGGGAGCCATCTGGATTCTGATGGGCAAAATATAAAACAGTTGTTGGTTTGATCATAGAGAAACAAATGTTATCAAACTGCATCAGTAGTTACAGCACAAACATACAAGTCCCAGTTCTTCCAGGTATCCAAGGTACTATATCTAAACCAAATGCTTCACCTAGGACATTTTGGGCTTTATCATTTTTGGATCATTTTTGCTGTGTTAATGCAAATGACATAGTTTTGTTTTCTAATAAAAAATTCTATTTTCTATTCTAACAAAACCTATTAAAGAGTTTTTTTGTTGTTGTTATTTTGGAAGTTCAATATAGCTCTTATAATGAGTCTATAATAAACTGTGCAGCAAAAATACACACACATAAACCCTTACACACAAAAATGTCCCCATTAAACACAAACTTTTGATCCCATGGCCATTGAGTATAAAATGATACATTATATTATATCAGGCTTTCAAATTAGAGTCCTGGCTTCAATATTGTAGTTTTAATTATGTTCACTAGATTGAGAAATGTACTCATGTTTGCCCTATGAGGAAAATAACCGCTGTGTTATGGAGACTGCAGTCTGCTGGAAAGATAAGTAACGTCACTGATGTGCACCATCTACAGGCGAGAAAAGCAATAGCTGCTGCAATTCTGAAAATGTCTTACATATGATGTTTGTTTAATGATAATCTAGATTAATACAAATTTAGAGAGAGACATAAATTATAAACTAATTTCAAAGAGCTTTAAAATCTTATATTTGGCTTTGAATTTTAATTTAGCATTTATATCCACTGGAAGTTGCACACAGAAAAAGTGTGAGTGACTGAGTTACAGCCCACTTCCATGACATGTCATTAAGATAAATATTCAGTTTGATCTGCATAGATTTAACCAAACCACAAAGTCTATATATTTACCTTTACTATTTTGACCGGGCTCAGGTTTGTGCTAAATTTGGTCTGTCCCCTCAGGAATGGTGGTTCATCTTCGACCAGATCAATCTCTAATTCTTCATCTGTGGAGGGAACCGTTACAGAGGAGACGTTATTATGCAGCATAACTTTCATTTAGCCAGAACTTTAGAATAAAAGGGTAGAGTTTACCTTCATCGTCATCTATTTTAGGAAGGATTCCCGTCTCCTCGTCAAATTCTGGGAACTCTTCTTTAGGGAGTACGTTGGCTGCAATCATCTGAACAGGACAACATATTTTATTAACTAGATGGTTAAAAAGCAGCCAAGGACGACGTCACCCCTGAGGAAGGATTTAACACTTTATCTGTTTTACATGAATGTGTTCCATGAATACCTGTTTGATTTCCCATTTTTCAAGGTCGGTTATCTTGGCGAGCCGTTTGCGTTCTGTTGGGTTCTCCTCTATTTCCACCATGCTGGCTTCAACAGGGCGGTCAGGGTTCCTCATGGTCTCGTCTCCGACTCCAGTGTCCAGGTTTCTTCTCCGGTTGGGGTTCAGGTCCTCCCCCGTCTCCTGGTTGACATCCTGGAAACATGTAAACAAGTGACCAATTATTTCTAGGCGACATTTGAGCAACCAATTACTATATATAGGATGCAAGTCAAAACTGCTTTTAAAAATGAATGCATTAGTTTAACAATTACACATGTTATGCATTGCAGGCAGCAGGTTGCAGTTTTGCAGAAATGTTATAACCATAAAACTGTGTGATAAACTCACATTTGATTTCATGTCATTGTCTGAAAGTAGGGAACAATGCATAATTTATGATTCACCTTTAGTTCTTAACTAATCAACAGCAGCTACAATACTTTAAACCATTACTACCTTACCTTAAGGTGTAATGAACAAACCACCTTTTCTTCCGATCTTTTAAAGGTGACTCACCTTCATGCTGAGGCTGGCTTTGGTTCCGGTGAATGACAGCACTTTGACCTTCACCTTCTGGCCTTTGGTGACCACATCAGCCACATTGGCTATGCGACCTTCTTTGCGTAACTCTGAGATGTGCACCAGGCCCTCAAAGCGTTTCCTGCAGACAGTTTCACAACACAGGTTAGGATCAAGATGCAAACACCAAAAGAACATAACAGGCAGACGCTGGTATAAAACAAAAATCTGAATGCAACGTAACATCTAGTGGATGTTTTTAGTCAGTCAGGGAAAAAATGATCTGAACAATTCTCAAATTACACACAATTAGGGAGAAATATCCAAATTATTAGAAGTATTTTAGAAGCAGCTGCCCAGTTTTGAATCTAATCTGCCGCCTTTTGCTGCATGTCGTCCACACTCTCTCTTTTTCCAGTTGTACTAATAAAGCCACAAAAGAAATAGGCTGGGACAAACAATCAACTATGAAATCCAGGAAAACTAAACATTAAAACAGGATAAACATCCCTCTCATTGTTTCGGTGTGCATGGCTGTAAAGACAACCTTCCACTGACTGACCTGAGGCCCTCCAGCTGCACAAAACAGCCAAACTGCATAATGCTGCTGATTTTGCCGTCGTAGATGTCGCCCACAACAGGCTCTTCTGGCGGAGGCCGATCCACGAGTCTGTCCCGACAGCGGTCAGAGTCTCCCTCATCCTTCTTGTTGATGTCATCGTCTCTGCGAGGGCTCGGGGGATGGTCGCTCCAGCGTGACGGACGTTTCCTTTTGGGCTTGGGGTTCTGGTCTCCGTCACGTTCTCTCGATCTGGAGCGAGAACGACTTCGCTGGCGTTTGTGTGTGTCTCCACCTCCGGTACTGTCCAAATTCCTGACTGACCTGAGGCGCAAATGAGAAAAAAAAAACACAAAGAATGTAGATCATAAACTGTCCATTGGTTTATTGTTTTCAAATGACAGTCACACTTTTAGTATAAAACGTTTACCTATCATCAGAGCTTGTTCCACAGATGTTAGGCATAAGCATCTCCAGCTCCTTCATGGCTGCTGCTGCCACCTGCTCATCATCTTTTTCTGTGTGGCGAGGTGGAATCTGAAAGAGGGGGTAATAATGAGTGACAACAGCTTCATAACCCAATAAATATTATAAACTGCATTTGCATCTGAAATGTAGAGTCATAAAAGAGAGCCTTACCATCCACACAGGGTCATCTGGTTTACATAAAGCAGGGTATTTATGTTTCAGGTTGTCCTTTTCACTCTTTGGCTTGACCTCTGGTTGATGTAAGAACAGAGAATATATAGTTTAACAGTGAACATGATGCTGTAAAACATTAGGTATTATTACTTAACCCTTTCATGCATGAATTATGACAACCTCAGTCAGGTGTTTTTATTGCTCTTTAGGCATGAAAAACAAGATTTGAACTTTAAAAGATAACTTTTAAGAGATTTCTACATGTCCACTCAGGTGGACAGCGTGCATTTTTGTTTTCAACTGAAGAAATATGTATTTAACAAACAAATGAATAACATTATATATAAAGATGTGAAAACTATAAAATAATATATGTATATACAAAGATAATGTGCAGACTATCGTTTATGATAAAAACCCAGGGCACAAAGCCACAAGACACTGCATGCAGATTGTTACGTACAGTGTCTTGTATGTATACATGTTGTAGGCCTACATGTATTGTGTTCTGTTTTGTGTTGTTGGTTTGTGTTGTTGTTCTGTCTCCTCCCACTGTTTTCAGTCTCCTCCTTCTCAGATGTGCGCACCTGGTTCCAATCATTGATCATCACCACACCTGTTCCGGATCTCCTATCAGCCATTCCCCTTTAAATAGTCCTTGTTTGTGTTAGAGAAGGTTGTTGCTTTTTGGGTTGAGCTGTGGCAGAGCTCTGGTTGAGCTCTGGTTGATTTTGCTTGGTTTTGCTGGTTCACTGATGAATCTTTAGTTAAAACACCTTTGTTAAAACCATTTACTTTAGCAGCCTACTTTTGTTTTGTCTTGTGTTAATTCTTTGTTGTGCGCACAGGGACAAACGAGGATAGGTAAGATACCCTGGGTATACATATTACATGCACGTAGGTTTACCTTTTGTTAAAACCCCAGATTAGAGTGAGCACCACCTGCTGTACTTTTGGGTGTTTAGCACCTGTCAATGGGGGTGGGTTTATTTATGTTCTTTTCCTTGGTGCCACTGACGGTCCTCTTTGATCCCTGTGTTGCTTTTCTGTAAATAAATACTTTCTTGAATTCATATTGGGATGTTCTTGGTTCTTCGTGTGCATGCTGCATCATGGCATCTGTTTGCATTGTTTGCTTCAGTTTCCAGAGACAAACCTGATCTCGGGGAGTCTTGTATGTGCAACTATGCCATTAAAAACCCAGACTTATACAAGAAAACATTTGAAAAGCTGTCCACTGTAGTGACCTCCATGCATGAAAGGGTTAATGTGTATTAGACAGTTTAAGTACCTTTACTTGTCGATGGTGAGGACCTCATAGTGTGAATAAGTCTGAGCAGATTACCAATAAAGGTGTCCTGAAAGAATAAACATGGATTTAAACACAAACAAAGGCAACAGACATTAATAATGTGTTTTGTTGTGTTTTGTTTCACTCTTACTGTGAAGTCTGCTCCATTCTCAACCAGAGAAGCTTTGAAGTCCTCAAATGTTGGGTGTTTCTCTGCCAAACTGATGATAAACTCAGCTGCAAACAAAAACAAATGACACGTGTTGACTCTGACACATCGGCTAGCTTGTTAGCTTTGTAGGCTAGCTAGAGGAGAACAACAATGCTGACGTTACCCAGATCCTTCTCGCTTATTCCCAGATGATTCTCCAACTCCGTGCACACCTTAGACACCAGAGACAAATACTCGAGACGCTGTATTTCTTCTAAAGCAGCCATTTCTCTTGTTTACGTCCAACCGGAAGTGGTTATTCTTCTCCTGTTGTAGTTGGAGCTCCAGCGGACGTTGTTGCGCCGCTGCTGCCCCCTAGCGGTCACCAGGCGGATAACAGTATGACAGGTTGGGACCGAGTAGAACATTCAGCTACTTGTAGTTTTTTTCCCCCTATGTTGCTACATTATACTTCCACTACAATACATTTATTTGATTAGTTATTCTATGATGATATACAGAACCAGTCAAAAGTTTGGACACACCTTCTCATTCAACTACTTTGAAGAATCTAAAATAATAATAATACTTTCATTTTATATAGTGCTTTTCTAGATACCCAAAACATATTCTGGTTTGTTGAGCATTTGTTTGTTTACCACATAATTCCATATGTGTTCCTTCATGGTTTGGATGTCTTCAATATTAATTGTAATTGTACAACCTGTGACCAATATAATCACATTTTAAAAAGACATTCAAAAATGTCTGCTTTTATATGCAAAATAAATTTACAATTTTACAAAAAAAAACAACCGTATTTTGTTGTAGCAGAGGTGGAAGAAGTATTCAGATATTAAAAAAGTGTAGTAATACTCATGCATTCAAAATGTAACTTAAGTAAAAGTATCAAAATATACAGTAAAAGTTTGGATGTCTCAATCTACTTAAAAATCATTAACAATAAAACACAATCCTGGATGTATTTCACTGGTACTGTATATACAACTTTGGACCCATATATGTTGGTTTACAGCTGAAAAAAGGGGTTTAGTTAGAGAAACGCATCCAATATCTGTTCTACATTTTTAATTATTTGTTAAAAAACTAATAATTTATAGTAGTATAGAGTATATAATGTATAGTGATGTTTACATAAATACATCACTTATTTTAATCTAGTAACTTAACATATTCTTATAAAATGGGCAATTCTGCATGAGTACTTACATATGTAAAAAATAAAACAGTTTCTATGATACTTTTACTTCTGGTATATTTTAATATGAATACTTTTGTACTTTTGTAAATCATTTTAAAAGCCTGACATTCTTGTGACAGAATGACTGTCCAAATTCTACTTTATAGATTTTGAATGCAGGACAAACCGTATTCCTTCACTCCTACTTAGGCAAACTATTTAAGTACTTCCCCCACTGCATTCAACAACCCAAAAAGTTTAACATTTATCTCTTTCAACCAGCTGCAACATTAAGATAAAGCTAAATAATCCGAACAGGGATTACAGTTTTCTGTTTAGCGAGTGCTTTGAATTGTAATACTTTGTATGCATTTGGCTGATAATACTCAGAAATTTACTTAACATTTTAAATGTTGTAAGTGTATATTTAATATTTATATTTTGTTCACTTTCCCAGCCCGATATGGTATCTACATAAAATTCACAATAAAAACAAAATCCGAGGTTAAAAAAATCTTGCATTTAATGACATTTTTTCATAGTTCCACTGGTAAGTATAGCCAAGCAACGGTCTTCGACACACCAACAAGTGACTGAAAGCTAATTAAGCTGTAGTACAAAATCTATCAAACATTTACCCCATAACATCCTTAAGGTTTGAAAAGTATTGACGAGGGAAACATAAAGACTCCATTAGGATCAGGTCTTATTTGGGCATAAATCTATGCTAATGCAAATGTACAGTCGAATAAATGGTCTACTGTTTTGAAGATTCACTTTTAAACTCCTGTCTCAAAGAAGAGATGTGTCTTTTTGTTCCCGTTTTAGTGCTATGAAAATAGTAGTTCCACGTTTCCTAATATGACACTAAAAGTCCCACCTAGACAGATAAATGTCAGAACTTCTGGGGGAAAACGTACAATGTGTACAAATGTAAAAAGGAGTGAATCTTGAAGTTGTGATGTAACGCACTCCAGCCACCAGAGCCGCTGCAGGTCAATGCATTTAACTTTATCATCACTGTCAAAAGATTTTTGTTCTGCATCTGTGACGTCACGCATTTCAACGGCGTCTGAAAGCGCGAGAGATTCTCCAAGCGTTGGGTTCCTCGTAGCGATTGTACAGAGGCTCGAGGCGCTGTTGTTTCTTCTGCTTGCTGAGGCGCGTCGGGTCGGACACTTTGAAGAAGGCCGGAGAAAACTCCACCAGCCAGCGCGGGTCGATGGTGGTCACCTCCCGCATGTACTCCTTGGTGGTCAGCACCAACTCGTGGTACACGACCCTGAGGATGAGAGAGGCAGGACGTCAAAAAGGCTGAACAACATTTGGAAATGATCATGAAAAGACATTTTATTTTTTGAGGTGAGGCCGTACCACTCAGGCTGTCGGTTGAACAGAGCGCTGGAGGGGTGGATGTATACGACTTGCTGGTCTATCAGGGTCCGGTAGCCCTCCTGAGGATCCTTTTTGGCCGCATTCCTGAAGAAACCACTGCAGATGGCTTTCTGGACCCGTACTGTCGCTTTACCACAAGACACCACATCCAGTTTATGTCTGAAGAGAAGAGAGCATGTTGGAGGTTCATGAGAAACAAAACCAATATTATTATGTTAGATTCAGTTGCTGACATGTTATCCTGATAGTCCTACCTGTCCATGATACCCAGCATCTGTTTGCGGATGTCCTGAGCTCTGCGCAGGGAGCGAGCCTGGATGAAGTTCTCATAACACCAGGGGTTGGAGAACTTGTTGTTCTTCCAGGAGTTGTAGACGGCCAGCAGGGTCAGGTGGTCTCCCTCAGGCTGGTGAAACTTTGCCTTCTTCTGGTCAGCCAAGGCCTGCTTGTCCTGTAACACAAGAAGAGAAAGAGAAACAAATGAGAAATAAAATAAAGGGGTGCTTGGATCAGGATTTTTGGGGCCGATCAAGGCATCGTGTGGGTGTGTTTGTATGTGTGACGTCCCGCCATGAACCGACAACTCTCAAAGAAACGTTCTTGCGTGTTTTGCATCATCTGATCGGCCTTTCTGATTGGCTTTTATAGATACCACTAATTAAACTATTTGGAACCAATATTGGCCAATCAATTTGTGCACACAAATAATTAAGGCTCTGTATGATTGGATTTTTACTCTGGGAAAATAAAAAGGTAAAATGATGAGTGGACAAACTGTCAAAGAGAACAAATAAACTCAAGTATATTTTTAAGAACAAAAAATAAATGCAGTAAGTCACATTAAATATAAGGCTTCGTGGTGACATACCTTAGGCCTGTAGAAGACGTTCTGCACTGACAGCATGGAGACGATGGTGAGCATCTCTTCACTGCAGCCCAGATGGACCGACATGATCAACATCTTACACAGCATGGGCTCCAGAGGAAACTCAGCCATCTAGAAGACAGATGCAAAAAAGAAAAATAATTGGAGCAATGTTTAAAAATGAAGACAAGGGGGAAGTGAAAGGCATAATAGAAAAGATGCGTTACATTATACATTATTTGTTCAGTCAAACTACAAAGTGCATAAATGTGATTTAATGTAGATTTATTCTCTTCATCTTTGCGGCTGAAGGAAGCCACCAAGTGAAAGAATATTCTACTCACCCTTCTCCCCAGACGTGTGAGTAAGCCTTCATCATCCAGAGCTCCCAGAGTGTAGAGCTGCTCCATGGCTGTGATCAGAGTCTCCATGGGAGGAGCGTCCATGAAGTCAAAGGACAGGAGGTCATTGATGCCCATGGCCTGGTGGAGGAAACAAACGTATAAGAGACGATACAAATGTATTATGTTTGTAGTGGCAACTAAAGCCTAAACTTTAAGACCTTCAGAAAAGTTAAGCTGACACATTATTTCCTTACAATGCTGCTACAATGAAACCCTGTAAGCAAGAGGATAATTCTCTTTGATGAAATATGATCTTACAACTGTGATTACAAATGACAAATAATGACAATAAGAAATATTAAGATACTTATGCGACTATATGTCTTAATTATTAAGACATTAAGTTATTGCACTCAACTGATAAAGTGTCACTTTTATAGAAACATGCAGACATTTGCTGCTTCCAAATGGCTGTACACACACTGACCTGTGACTTCACTCTAACAGGCAGAATCTTTGCAGAACATTTCAGCGTTGTGAGGAAGGTTGAAATATACTAAAACCTATAAGTTCCTGTCTAAAGGCTCCTCTGTGGTCTCCAAATATATACCAGCTCCATTCCTTTACTACGTTTCTACCTGGTGCTCAAACTCAACGCACACACTCTGTGTAGGATGAGAACAAAGCGTAGGCTGGTGGTTGCAGAGTAACTGTTTACCTTCAGAGACAGCACAGTGCTGGCCAAGTTGGTTCTCTGGATCTCGGGCACGTTGGTCGTGAGCATCTCGTCCCTGTAGGCTCTCTCTGTGTACAGCCTGTAAGTCTTCCCTGGGCCCGTTCTGCCGGCTCGACCCGCCCTCTGCTTGGCCTGGGCCTGAAGGTCAAAACAGACATTTTAAAAATAATTCAGTCATTGATGAAATATCAGGAAGCATTTGAGTTTTCTTCTCCTGCAATATGAAGTAGATCAGAAATGTACTGTACCTGTGAGATGGGAGTCACCACCAGCTGGTCGATGCCGGTCTTTGAGTTGTAGACTTTTTGCTTGACAAAGCCAGGATCCACGACATAATAGATCCCATCGATGGTCAGAGATGTTTCTGCAATGTTTGTGGCAATGACCACCTGATGAGGAGAAAATAAATATTAATATAAATTGTCAAAAGAAAAATATATACACTAAATTTAACTCAGTCTAGACTTTCTCTTATTGCATTTTATATATATCAGCCTGTAAAGTGTTTTTTCTAAGACTATAAGAAGTAGAAAACTTTAAAGAAAACTTCTATAAAGGTGCCAGTTGATGATATATATAAGATATAACACAAAGACTATTTACTGAATATTTTGCAGAACATTTCATACCAAAAAAATGACCATTTATACAATAAGAAAGATATCAAAGATAAAAATAATAGATAAAGCTAATGTGTAGGTAAAGTAACATTTTGCAATTGAAAGTTTTGCCGCTCAGAGTTTCTCAATCAAACATAACAAAAGACAGAGTTTGGTGACATGGTAAAGTAGCGTGGGATCATGGGAGGGGGATAAGATGTTTGAAAATTGTTGGAAACATTAGGGATGTAAAAACAGAACTTGTTTTTAGACATTTAAATACGGAAAACATTATGCCTTTAATAAAAAGCATTTTCACTTATGATTGAAAGACTCCTGTTAAATATGGGCACCTTTCTGCTGCCGGGGGGTGCCGGGTCAAAGATCCTGGTCTGCATCTCACTGGGCAGAGCAGAGTAAACCGGCAGAATAATCAGCTCAGGAACATCCGGCCCCAGTGACTTCATTCTCTCGTACAGGATCTCACAAGCGGTGTCGATCTCCTCCTGTCCAGTCAGAAACACCAGGACGTCACCTGGATAAAGGACGAGGGAAAAGTTTGGATTCTGACATGGACTGATGTTTGGGTCAACTGGTGAAAAGAACAACTGTGTGTTTTCAAGAACGTACCTGGAGGCTCGGTCAGATGAATCTGCATGACTGTGATGAGGCTGGCGTCCAGGTAGTCTGTCTCGGGCTCTTTGGTGTAGAGAACCTCCACGGGGTAAGTTCTTCCTGGGATGGTGAAGATGGGCGCCTCGTAGAAATACTGAGAGAACTTCACGGCGTCCAGTGTGGCTGATGTAACAATCAGCTTCATGTCTGTGCGTTTCATTACAGTCTGAGATAGAAAAAGAACACTTAGCATCTCTTTTACTTATCTATGTATGAATACAAAAGCCTCTGCTCATCCTGCTTACCTTCTTGAGCAAACCAAAGAGAACATCTGTGTGGATTGTCCTCTCGTGAGCTTCATCCAACATGATGATGGCGTACTGGCCCAGTTCGGAGTCGATCAGACATTCTCTCAACAGCATACCGTCCGTCATGTACTTGATCACCGTCTCTGGGCTGGTGCAGTCCTCAAAACGGATGGTGTAACCCACCTAGAGCAAGAAATATTTAAATTAGCCATCTTGAACTTTAACTAAGCCATTACAGGAATACATTTTGTGATTTTACCACCTTCACTCACCTCTTGACCTAGACAGCAACCGTACTCCTCAGAGACTCTCTTGGCCACGGACATGGCGGCCACACGACGGGGCTGCGTGCAGCCGATCTTCCCCCTGGTGGTGTAACCAGCCTCCGCCAGGTACTGAGTGATCTGTGTGGTCTTACCGGACCCAGTTTCTCCAATCACAATCAGGATCTGGTTGTCGTGAACAGCCTGTGAAAGATTAACACACAAACCAGATGTTACAAATTGGCACTTTAGTTGCATCAAAATCTTTGTTTTGAAAAGAATCAAATGCACATGGGTAAAAAAAAGTAATGACACAACAGAAGTAGCAACCACCTGCACTGTGGCATTGGTACTGTATATTTTCCTTCAGCCACATTTCTGTAAGGGTTGTTTTAGATCATAAAGAAATCTGGTACTTTGCATTTGGCAGATGTTTCCATTCAAAACATCTCAAAGCATAAATGTACAGACGCATCCACATCTGCTTCTTATAAAGGATGAATCACATTCAATCAGAATCATTTATAAACTCCCAAGGGAAGAATCCAACTAAATCTGAGAAAGGTGTCCCTCTGGGTTTGGTCGTTTAGCTGTGACGAACCTGAATGAGCTGCTCCTTCAGCTTGTAGATGGGCAGGCTCTCCCTCTGCTCCAGGATGGAGAGCTGGGTCTTCTTTCCGTACGAGGCCTTGTTGCCTCCAAAAGCATGCTTCTTCCACTCTGGGATGTCATTGGGCATCATGCCAATGCCTCTCATGTTGGCTGCAATCTGCCGTCCATCGACTGTAAAAAGAGGAGACGAAGCGTTTGATAATAACGTAAAAATTGTGTTTTAATGCTTCAAGTAAAATCCGATCACATCCGATCTGCATGGTTATGACAGGAAACTGTCTGGGCCGATGAAGGGCATGTAAGAACACTGAACCATGTCAATACTATTCCATCCGGCCAGATATGGAGCTGCAGGAAGCTAGATAACTATCTCCAGTGCTGGCGAGCCTGAGGGTGCTGCCTGCCATCATGGAGCAGGTATGACTCATAGTGTGGTTTTAATAAAGCAGGGCACTGGAATAGATTGTGCAAAAAGCAAAGATAAAACTATATATATATATATATATATATATATATATACATATATATACATACATACATACATACATACACATACACACACACACACACACACACACACACACACACATATACACACATACACACACGCACACACTCACTCTTAATAAAACTTAACGAGAGAGGATAAGATAATCAATATGGAAATTCCAAGCTGGCAGATGTTTTATGTCTACTCAGGGATTTGATGAATCATACTTCTAATTCTCTAAATGTGCACATCTAATGGGTTTCTTACCGTCTGGCAGCGGGTCAACCCAGTGTTTGTTCAGCCCCATGGGGATGGAGTCCATCTCTGCCTCTCGTGCAGCCTGCTTCAGCTCTCGCCTCTCTTTAGCCAGAGCGCTCTGCATCATGGCGGCTTGAGACAGAGAGCCATCTGGATTCTGCGGCCGGAGGGAGACACAGGACGGTATCACTCAAGTTCACATTTATTTAGGCTACAGATGCCATGTTGGTTTACAGCTCTGTTAGATAAACAAGTTGTATTACCGGACAAGAACTCTCTTTCTTTTCTAATAATTGTTCTACTAAATATTTACCCCAAATAAATTGACACAGACAGATCAGATGGAATTAACTTAATTGTCAAAAGCAAGTCTTTCTGTTTATTTAGAAAAATATGTGATGACGTGTTTAGACATATGCGTTACCTTGACAATCTTGACGGGGCTCATGTCCATGCTTTGCTTGGTGTGTCCCCTCAGGAACGGGGGTTCCTCTTCAACCAGCTCAATCTCCAAATCTTCATCTGTAACAGCAGGGAACAACATCATTTAGCAAACAGTACAACTCATCCACAAGTCTCATACATCACAAAGGAGGACATTAAAAGAGTCTACAACTCTGTTAGGCTTCACTTTGACACCGTGGTGCTTCAAGCTAAATGCTAACGCCACCATGCGGATGTTGAGCAGGTACCATTTTCACTTTGTTCACTAGCTTAGTTTAGCGTGTTAGCATAATATTGTTTACTAATTAGCACTCAACACAAAGTACAACTGAGGCTGATGAAAATGTACTTAGTTTGACTTCTTACCCTCTTCATCATCAACTTTAGGAAGGATCCCGGTCTCGTCATCAAAATCAGGGAATTCTTCTTTGGACAAGACGTTGGCAGCAATCATCTGAGGGCAGACAAATAGCAGGAGTATTAAAAATCATTTTTAAAATTTGGGGTTATGTGTGCTGAAAGCGATTCTGTATAAAGACCCACCTGTTTGATCTCCCACTTCTCCGGGTCAGAAATCTTGGTGAGCCTCTTGCGCTCCAGGGTGTCGTCCTGCTCCAGCTCGGGGGGGTGGCCCAGGTTCAGGTTGCTCGGCCTGTCGGGGTTCCTCATGGAGATCTCATCCCCTCCATCCGGGCCTACGTTCCTCCTCCTGTTGGGGTTCAGGTCTTCTCCTGTCTCCTGGTCCACATCCTGGCGAAGAAAGGAAGAACAAATTAGTGCCACTTACATGCTGAAAATGAAGCGGCTAACAGTCTACCCTGAGAGAAGACCCCATAATGAAATTCACAATATACTCTCCAAATATCTCATGAGAAATTCAGAACAGCTTAATCACCAATTTAGACGATAATGACTCACTAGCTGAAACAATTACCTGCTCGGATAGAAAGGGAATATCAGATTAAATTAAAAAACCCACACAAATATCATTTAAAATCAATTAAGCACTAATTCTCAATTTTCCAACCTGGGTCACACGAAGAAATCTGCACACACATAACTTTTAAAGAATTTATTCTTCTTCAGACTAACTTGACAGAAATCTGTACAATAAGTAAACGCTGTTCTTCTTACCTTCATACTGAGGCTGGTCTTAGAGCCGGTGAATGAGAGCACCTTGATCTTGACTCTTTGTCCTTTGCTGACGACATCAGCGACGTTGGCCACACGGCCCTCTCTACGCAGCTCGGAAATGTGAACCAAACCCTCCCATCGTTTCCTACAAAAACAGAGCACCATGGTTAATTTAACTAACAGAATAACGGCCCGAAAGATGCAATTCCTTCCTGGTAACTGTGCTCAAGGTATGCAACATACATCATAGGAATGCACCTGCGATTCAGTTTACATAATTTATGTAAATAGTAATCAATACCCCACACCCTGAAGTTAGGTCAATGTTGTATTAATGGCGCTTGTGACTTAATGCTAAGAATGTACTGAATGTTCTTTTGCTTTATATCGAGGTTTTCAAATTAAGCTTTGATTGCTTGTCATAATATTTCATGACACCATCACCTTAAAAATGGGGAAATAGTTTTTCCTACTTAATACTGACCTTAATCCCTCCAGCTGAACAAAGCATCCAAACTGCATGATACTGGTGATTTTGCCGTTGTATATGTCACCAACAGAAGGTTCTTCCGGTGGCGGGCGGTCCACATGTTTGTCCTTCCAGCGATCAGAGTCCTTGTCTTGGTCTTTCTTGGGACTGGGTGAGCGCTCAGACCAGCGGGAAGATTTATCTCTTCTTTTGCCGCGATCTCTGTCTCTGTCGCCATCTCTCTGCCGATCCCGATCTCTGGAGCGAGACCTGGACCTGGAGCGATGCCGTTTTTTCCTGTCCTTATCCCGATCTCTGTCTCTGTCTCTATCTCTGTCCCGATCTCTGTGTCTGTCTTTTTCTCTGCTTCTGCTGCGACTTCGGCTGTGGCGTCGGCTCTTCTCTGACCTGCTAGAATAAGTATGAAAAGTAGATAAAAGTAAATATCACGTAAAAAGGGTTGAATTCATACAGTAAACTTAATGGTAGAAATGCATATTTGATGGTTGTGTAATTTTTTATCCACTTGCATGTAAACTTTATTTTTCAAGGTGGCATATAAAAATGTGACCATTGTCAGTCATCTTACCTGCTCTTGCTGCTTTTGGGGTCTTCCCCGCTGACACTGGGCAGAAACATCTCCAGCTCTTTCATGGCATCAGCTGCTACCTTCACATCATCTTCGTCGAGTAGCTTCTGAGAGTCAGTCAAACAAAACAATTATCAGCACAGAAGCATCATCTGTGTTTAGTTTTCCTATCAAATTAACTTATGGAATGCTGCATTATTATATGCATGTTAGTCATCACTGGTGCATGAATTCCTTTAGTTACTTTGAGAATGCACACATGGCAAGGTGCAGGCTAGTGTCAAAATTTAAATTTTGCATATCTCTACTCCATATCAACCCGTTTAATTTGCCAAATAAGGTGGTTTATTGTTATATTTTCATAAATAAGTCCTTTGACTTACAGATCTCAAATCTTGCTTTGCATTATTGGTACAAGTTGCATTTCAATTCAAACTGATAATAATAATAATAATAATAATAATAATAATAATAATAATACATTTTATTTATAGAGCGCTTTTCAGAGTACTCAAAGACGCATTAAAAGCTACACACTAAAAACGTAAAACGCGCAGCATTAGTCAGACATTAAAAGCAGTTTTTAAGAGGTGAGTTTTGATTTCTGATTTGAACATTGAAAGATCATTGCAGTCTCGGATGTTTTTGGGGAGAGAGTTAGAGGAGAATGCTCTGTCGCCCCATGTCCGGTGCTTGGTCCTGACTGGCAGAGACAGGAGGTTGGCATCAGAGGAGCGTAGCCGACGGGACGGACTGTGGTGATGGAGCAGGTCGGTGAGGTAGCAGGGGGCCTGGTTATGGAGGGCTGATTATGTGTTAAAGCAACGTACCTTTGGAGCCGGATCATCTGCTCTACACAGCGCAGGAAACAGCTCCTTCATCCTGTCCTTCTCCGTCTTCGGCTTGACCACAACCTCGGAGACTGAAAATGGACAGTTATTCATTAGATGTAGTTTTGATGAATATATAAGGTAACAACATATGGCATGGCACAAGGGAAGATAAGATAAAATAATGGGTTAAATGCAGAGAAATAATTTCCTTTATTAGTCCCATGGCACAAGGGAAGATAAGATAAAATAATCCTTTATTAGGGGAAATTTACAGGATTACAGCAGCATAGAGGATAGAGCAAACAAGAGACATAGTAAATAAACAAGATCAAAAATAATTATAAATAAGCAAATGAGCAATAAAAAAGTAACTGAAATATTACTGAAATATATATATATATATATATATATACAGACAGAATCTATTATAACTATTGTATTGCTACAGATTATGTAGCAGTGACACAGTACAAATACAAGTCACTGATACACAGTATTTAAGCAATCCCATTCTGAATTGTTTACATTAAAACAAACATGAATAGGGTTGATATGTTTAAATACAGAATATTAATGCTTCAGATGAGTGGTTTCATTGTCTTACCTTTGCTGGTACAGGACTTGGATGGAGGTCTCATGGTCTGGATGAGCCTGAGCAGATTACCCACCAGAGAATCCTACAAACACAACCACAGTCAGCTCACTGTTTATGTTAGCTTTAGCCACCTTAGCTTAGCATTCTGTGTTGCACTCACAGTGAACTCGGCTCCATTCTGCAGCAGCAGAGCTTTAAACCCATCAAAGGTGGGCTGTTTCTCCGCGAGGTCGATGACAAACTCAGCTGCGAACCAATAACAACACATTTAATGTTTGCTAGCATGGGTTAGCATTGAGAAGCTAACAACAGCTTAGCTACTTAGCACAAGCTAGTTAGCCACAAACTACTCACCTAAATCTTTGTCGCTTATCCCCAGGTGGTTGTCCAGCTCCGTGCACACTTTGGACACCAGAGACAAGTACTCAAGCTGGGACAGCTCGTCCACGCCACCGTCCGCCATTCTCCACGAGTCCCGTGTTGTTCAGACGCAGGAGACGCTAGCAGACATGTTGAGCTACTTCCGCTTCCGGGTTTTTACGTGACGTGCGTCAGCGCTGCCACAGTTACCGCAAGATGGCGCTGAAACCCCTAACAACAATCATGAAATATCATTTGTGCTTTGGCAGCAGACTGTAAACATCTGTATTTAATAAAAAAGGCATCCATGAAATCCAATGTGTCTCTGAGGTGTATCAGTTTAACAAAGAGTGAAATAAATATATATATTTAAAATGTTTTTATTGTCCCACGGAAATTCATATTCACACGACAACAATGTCTTAATGCACAAACAATAACATACAGTACCAGTTAAAAGCTGGACACACCTTCTCATTCAATTGTTTTTCTTTATTTATTTTGTTAAAAAATTCTACATTGTAGATTAATATTGAAGACATCCAAACTATGAAGGAACACATATGGAATTATGTGGTAAACAAACAGATGCTCAACAAACCAGCATATGTTTTATACTTTACATTCTTCAAAGTAGTTGAATGAGAAGGTGTGTCCAAACTTTTGACTGGTACTGTATATATATTTTAAATATTTTTATTGTCCCACAGGGAAATTTATATTGCGCTCCAAGCTGCTGCATCACACAACAACACTTGCCAACAACGTCATAATGCACAAACAATAACATACTGTATATCAGTTTAACAAAAAGTGAAATAAATATATAATTTAACATATTTTTATTGTCCTGCAGGGAAATTTGAATTGAGCTCCAAGCTGTTGCATCACGCGACAACACTTGCCAACAGCGTCATAATGCACAAACAATAACATGTATCATAGATACACACACATAAACATGTTTAAATTCACATACTGATATGCCGTGTATATGCTTCGTCATGGTCCTTGTCTTATGAATAGTTTATGGCTTGTGTAATTGTATAATGCACATTTCAGAAGATTTAGGCACAGATATGATTGCGTGCAACATCTTATGAAAACACAAATAACTCATTTAATGGTCTATGTTTTATGTTCTGTAGGCCTACATCAGATCCAGCTATGGCCCTTTGGGATGCATAGCAAGAGCTACATTACGTCTGGCGTAGCCTTGTTGCCTACATAATTTGTTACAGTGCAATGAAGAATTTATTAACACTGATGGGTTTAGGATATTCAGACGTAGAAAAAAGCATGTTGCTCATTCCACTTTGCTCAGACGGGACAGAAGGAGAACCTCGGATCATAAGTATGTGGACAGGTGAACTTTTGGTCTTGTGCTGTTTTTCGTGGTTTGGGCTCATTCTAGTTACATGGAAGAGAAAAATCTTGATGCTACAGCACACAGGGATAGTTTAGACATTGTGCTTCCAACTTTTGGCTCCTGACATACACAAAACGAGGTCCATGACTAAATGTTTTTTTCCCCCAGCTCGTCCGGCCTGCACAGAACCCTGACCTCATCCTTATCCAACCCCACTCTGGAAGGAATTTTACCCCAATTGTTTCCCACTTTACTAATCAACCAGGCTCCAAAAACCATCCAAGAAGCTCGGAGGCCGCTGTAGCACCATACTGCGTTAATGCCAGCAGTTTTTTGGGGGGAGTTAGATGTTCAGCTATCACATCTGGGTGTAATTTTAAGGAGTCCACGTACTTTAGACATGAAGCTCAGGCGTCCGCTACGTCTTTATCTCTGTTTCTATCTTGGCCGGAGTCGGGATTCATGGTTTTGCACTCACTAACAGGATTTTGAATGGTGGAGACTCTGGTGTTTGGTGTTTATGTTGGGAGTGCATGCTGGTATGCAGGTCAGGGGAGATATCCTTCCTCCCCTCGTCCCCGGATAACCCTTCATATAATCTGATCTGATGGACCCTCTGACACACAATGCCCTCTCACTCTGTGTCAAGATGTCACTCTCCTCTCAGACCCCCTGCCTCTAATCTCCTTTTTTCAAATTTAATCCTCATTATCCAGCCATAAAGACGCCACTTATTAACCATAACAGACTTCTGCTTGATTCCTGATCTAGAAACCTTTCATGTATGACTTCATGCTCACACAACCTCTGATATTTTATCATGTTTAAGAAGGAGTTAATCTAAGAGATTATGTCTGCATGTGTCTTGCTACAGTTTGTTACGCCAGATAAACTCTGAACCTCAGGGTCATTATTTTGCTTCACTTGCCGTTTCTCACATTGCCACTCCTGCATCTTTAAAAGCATACATTTTACATTTTAATGTCTGTCTATGTTAACTCAGGCAGTAATGGATTCTCTCAGAGAGGCTTCCAGGTCGCTTTCTTCAGAAGTCCCACATGATCTTATTTTCAACTCGATGCATTTTTCATTTTCTCCCCCGTGTTCTGTTCAAAAAATACAACCTGAAATGTATGCAGCTGTTCGAAGTTTGGGTTACTTCCACTATAATTCATGAGCTCACCTCAAATGAAAAAAAAGCCAAGATTCACATAAAAAAACGGAGAAACCTTCAGGGCGTAAACACAACATGGGCAAAAGTGTGTAGACTCTTAAAGAGGCAGTGAGCAGGCTTTTGTGGCATGGTATGATATCTTAAAAAATATATTACACAATATATAATTGAAGTAGAACATCTCATGAAGAGAGGTTCTTATGGAAAGGCTTTCCACCAGATGTTGAACCTATTGCAGGGATTTGCTCTCATTCAGCAATTAAACCATCAGTGAGGTCCAATACTGATTTTTGGTGATCAGGTTACGTTTAGTTTCCAGTTCATCCAAAAAGTGTTGGATGGAGTTGAAGTGCAGGTTCATCCACATCAAACTGGAAATAAACTGTCTTTGTTGAACTGTCTTTGTGCTTTGTGTACAATCAACTGCTGAAATCTGAAGCTCTACTTTACGATGAATCTGGCCTTAAAAGTGTATTTTTTAACACTGCTTCTAGTGTATGCTAAACTAAGATACTCCCTAGCACTAGCTACATATACATCTCCCAAAATGTTTTTAATAAGAATTTTCCCTTACTTGGATTAAGGGGTGTCCACACACTTTTGGCCATATAGGGTATAAGGAAGTGGACAAAATGTCGGTTTAGGTAATCAGACATAACAGAAACATGATGTTGAAACAGGTGGAACCCTGCTGCTTCATTAGATTAGGGTCTTTAAGACTGAAACTTAATCTATTTATTTTCTCTCCCTCTCACATTTACATAGGTTGCTACGGACCAAGGCCTTTGTTGACATCAAATGTTCCTCAAACAAACCCTCCCTCCTCTTTTCGTCTGCCTCCCCAGTGAGGTATAGGCTTCCAGGATCATGTATATATTTTCACCGACGGGGCTGTTTAAGGCCAGTCCTCTCACTGGGCCGTCCTCACCTGACCTGATTCGAGAGGAAGCGACGGGGAGGGTGGGGGAGGCAAATGTATGGGCACACGGGTAGGGGAGGGGGAGTGGACTTACATAAGAGGCCTCTAATGCATACAGAGCACATGCTACATGTGCGTAGATGTTCTGTGATGAAAGAAAGGGGGAGAGACGGAGAGGATTAGATGAGACTGTGCAATAAAGATAAGAGGAGGAAAAACTGAGCTACTGTTGGAGCTGATCCATGTAGGATTCTTTAGAAGGAGAGAGTGTTGTAAAGAGACGGAGGGGGGAGGGAGGCATTAGTAGGCCGTCCTGTCTCCCCTGGGCCCCCAGTACTTGGATTTGCATTCTTCTGCTCCACTGTCCTGGTAAACACACATGTTCACGGTGTCTTTAGCCACGTTTGCAACGAATAACATATAATGAAAATGGAGGCTGACATGCATGGACCATGTTCTGTACACTGTGTACTTTGTGTGGCTGTGGTTATGTGCATGCATGTAGCTGAGCGCAAGAGGAACAAAAAAAAAAAAAAGGGGGTCGGAGTAGAGAGAAAAGGTTTCGGAATGGAGGAGCAGTCCTCGAGATTGGAGCACATACTGAAATTGACAGCTGGCTGCAATGTTCTCCTGCTGCTGCTGAGTGGAAAATTCCTGCCATGACGGAGCATGAAGTGGGTGCATGTGAGAGAGAGAGAGAGAGAGAGAGAGAAGTGGGTGTGTGTGTGCGCATGACACACACATGAGCAGGAGGGGAGGAGGGCGATCTAAAGTGTGGGATGGGTGGGGGGGCTGGGCTATCGTCCAAACAGCCAGCGAGGGGATTGGTTGGCGGAAAAGCTGCCTTTGTGAGATCACAGCCCCCACAACAGCTTCCACCCACATGGCGGACTTCATGTGAAAAAGAAACCCACCCTGCCCACACCAAGTTAATGAACGATAAACCTGTGTTCTCCTGAAGGGGAAGGGGGGGGGGGGGGGCAACCTTCAAGTCAATCAAATCCCTTGCTGCGCACTAATAGACCCCAATTACAGACTCCTCTATAAGTCAGAATGAACCTTTTCACTGGTCCATCTACAGCAGCTTTTCATCATGTAGTGTACATGAATCACAGTCATAACATGCAGTTAAAGCTAAAGACTGAGGAGAAAAGCTGTGTTTCAAAAAGCAATTCCTTTAAAACCGCACATCATCTGGCGTTGCAGACCTTTTAGAGGAAGTCTGTTAAGTGTCAATCAAGAGTTTCTTATCTTTAAAGTGTTAACACTGGTTCAAATGAACACGTGTGATGTGAAAAGCCCACAGAGAATACTCATCAGTTGACTCTGTAGCTCACTTCAGCTCTACAGTGCTATAGGCTCATTGTTTTTGTTTTATGGTCTGCAACTCTACTTATTTGGTTCACTCTGACTCAACTCAAATAGCAGCAGATAGCTTTCAGCACAAAAAAAACCAACTCTGTTTTTTTCTGCCCTGAAATAATCTTCAAGTTAGGACTACATGGTGAAAACAGAGGAATTTAGCAGCTAAAGAGGCTGATATGTCCCGCAGGAGATGGTGGAGACCAAAAACAGAACTAAAAGGAGAATGAATGTTGCTCAATGTGTAGATAAGGCAGACAGCTGTTAGCTTAAACATTTGCCTTAGCACATTTTTTAAGGTGATATTATGTCGATAGTGTGTTTACATCTGGTTCCACTGCCCCCAAATGGCCAAAAAAACCCATCAAATCTGCTTTAATTGTTTTTCATATTCTATATTTTTGGCTGTATAAATAATTTAGCAAGAAAATTGTATTTGCACGTGGATGGATATTTCATTTTGGGTGTACGAGAAATTAACTGTCATGAAGCTAGAAACAATATCAAAGTGTGAGTGTGTATTTCATTCTATAGCCTTGGGGATTTTGTTTACAGTAGTACAAGAACACATCATGTTCTATATATCCTCCCTAGTGGATTGGGGAAAGGTTTTTAAAAAAAATAAAAAAATCTATTTACTTAACTTACATTGTCATGTATCAGTATTTTGCATATACTACATGTTTCATTTATGTTCCTATACTTTCCTGCACAAGGTTACATCAAAGCTGTTTACCATCAAAGTTAACGAAAGCTGTCATTTTACGTGTCTTCATCAGTTGACCAGCAGATGGCGACACACTGTCATACGGGACACGTCACCCTCAGGTGACCCTTCACGACCCTGATGCTCCTCTGCAGACCTTTACTTCACATCATCATCAGACACGTTGTCTTGTGTCACAGCTCGGACTACAAACCTGGATCCTTGTTTGTTACAAGAAACCAATGACTGGAAACTCTTCAACCATAAATTCTATTTTACGTGGTACATGTTATGCCTCATGAGGTTTTTAGAAAGATGCATTACTCCGTCTTTGTACTGTTTGAGTTTAAGGTGTCTCAGAGGAGCTGATGACAGGTTTTCCACAACTCGCTGGGTTGCTAATCCAAATTGCACCCAATCTTGCAGCCAAAGCGTGGACTCATGACATGAAGATTTAAAAGGTACATGCAATAATGTGGATTCCCCCCCCATCATGTCAGTGAAGCAGAACAGGCTGCAGCTCACTGAGGTGTGACGACACATCCTCAGCAGAGAGACACGCTGCATTTTTCATACATTCTTTTTGGGACTAAGTGAGCGGGCCTTCCCATCTGTGACGACAAATCATTCTGTGGTTGAAGAGCGAGCAGCCGTGGACCAGCTGTCTCTCACTGGGAAACCGCACAGCGCTCCGAGAGACATCTGATTTGATCCGTCAATAAGTCAGACGGGATGTGCTGTGATGTGTGCTGATGAACTGAGCAGTGCTGCCAGCGCTCGTCTCTCCGCCATGACGCTGATTTGACCAGACAAACCTTGTTTACTCCTCATTTGGCCGTTATTCCAGCCCTCCGACTTCACATCCTCCTGTCGCGTGCAACTGTAAAGAACATTGTTTTTTGGCAAATTATGCAAATATATGAACACCAAAGGGATGTGCACGCATACAGCTGGCGAACATAGCTGTCCTCAATCTAAATAGGATTAAGTGCTCAACATGGATTATGCTACAGGGGGACGTTTTCATCTATTATTTCTGAAACCGGCGTGTTTGAGTGAGCTGCTAAACGTGTCGATGCAGTGATGATGCATCTTTTATATTGGCCAAATTATCTCATAGGATTATATTTTAAAAGGTGCAATGTGTAACATGTAGCCACCTGCTCCAAAGAAATAGGGGTTAGCGTTCCACCTTTATAAACTGGATCAGTTATTCAAAAAAAGAGAACTGCTGACACTGCAAGAATATGCAAAATTCAACCAAACTGCTTAAACTCAGTGAGTCAAAATATCACTGTTAACCTATTTTCTTCAGGTTTGGCGTCGGCCTTTAAATTTACGGTAGCCATCTTTATGTTTACTGTGCCACTACCCAGGAGCTGTACACTTCGATAGATTGTTTATGAGATTAAATACTAAGTGGCAGCAACAGAAAGTTGGTTGATCCAGTGGGGAATCAGGTCAGTCCTCCGGGATCAAACCCCCGTTGCTGGTGTTTGCACTGGCTGAATTCAAGCTAATTGCTCACAGCTAACTGGTGGATTGTCTACTGGAGCTGCTAGTTGCTCTACTCGCTGCAGCCAACAATGCTGACGGTGAGGACGAGGCGAGGTCGCAAGACATTTCTGCTTCTTTGGATTTAATCCAGTAAACAAACTATCAAAATGAAAAAGCAGCATGTATGTATCATTGACTTTGACGTATTTGGCATAATGTCAACACCGTTACGTCTTCACATTTTTTTGATAATGTTAGTTCACTTTTGTGATTGTTTTAAAGTATCAGTCCTTAAGATTTCAATCTGAGAATTTCTATTTGAGTGAAAACAAAGGAATTGTGCTCAGAGTTTAGCAGTTTGGATTCTTTGGCTGCTTCTGAAATGCAACTTCTCAGACTTGTGTGCATAGTATCGTTACTTGTGCGTGTATAATGAAAAAAAAAATGGTAATACAGATTTTTTTCCATTTTTGTAATAATAATAAAATATAAATATTGCTTTACTTTAACCTGACGGCCATAGTCTTAATCACAACTTCGGGGATAGGCAGTGACTTAACAGACATCTGGTTAAATAAAAATATTTTAGATTGTCTTTTTAAACTAAGATTCTGAACAGATCCTACTTGTGCCTTTAAGAATATATCCATCTGGATTGCAGATATGATACAGTCATGATAGAGAAATTACATGAATGATGTATTCCCATGAACATCAGTCATCAAGAACTTTATATACAACTGCAAATAACAGAGACAATGAGGTGATAACAAGAGGAAGGTTTTTGTGGGTTTAATTTATTAGTCCATTAATGAAAACCCTCCAGCACATGACGTAGCTGTCCGGAGAACTGAGAGCCAATAACAGCCCAGAGAGCCAGTGAGATGTAAATTTAGTCACATATTTATTACATAAATATATAGTAAAATAGACCAGCGACAATTACCATAAAAATATCTTCCTTTAAAACCCTGACCATAAACAAAGATTTGAAAATCACACATTGACATTTACAAACACGCTGATTGTCTGGACCTGTCGTAAGCAGCCCACCACAAAAACCTGACATCACACCACCCACTGGACTCTGGTTGGGAGGAGGAGAGGGGGTAAAAAGGGAGGGTGGGGGGTTGGTGGTGGGTGCTCGGGGAAACAGCAAGGGGGCCATTGGGTAATCACGCGGGGAGGACAGGTCCAGGTGAGACGGGGCTCGGTGTGATGGAGGTCTGGGTGGTGTGAGAGGAGATCACAGTAGATAATCGGAGGTTTCCTGCGTGTGTTTGTGTTTTATTTGAAAGACGGTGTGTCTTTGTTTGAGCCCAGAGCGTTAGCCTAAAGCTTTGACTGTTATGTCCTCGCACGTCTGAAAATGAATCCTAAATATCCTGCCTTTGTTTTGCATGACTGAGACAGTGACGCCATGTGAGAGTTCAACAAAGGGAGAAATGATAGGAGCAAAAACCTGGGACTAATATATTATATATATATATATATATATATATATATATATATATATATATATATTCAGAGACTTCTGTTTGTCTGGTTAAACCTGCACCAGACACCAGGAGGCTGGGGTTTGGAGTATCAGGGCATATTTAAATAGTATCCTGTATGCTGAAACTGAATAAACTTTTAAACACTTTCTGCCGCTCTTTGTATAACCCTGAAACATATGAATATCTGGCATCTCTGGATAGAGACTCTGCTGTTCGTACAGTGAATGGCCATGTGTTTCCCTGCGTGTACTGCCTTCACTGTTTTGTCGTAGACTCTCGCCTTTGATGTATCTGCAAACTATGGTACACGCTGCAAGCCCAATGTTTTATTTTAGTCTGTTTTTTATTCCCTTTGGCTTCTTGTTCTCTCCAGTAATCTCCCTTTAGCGTGTCCTGAGCTTGGACTGCACATACGTACAAACCTGGACAATTTAGTCGCAATCTTCTTAGTGACTTACAAGGTGGAAAAATACGGTGATTTTCTGAGCCCATTCACTTTGAATGAAAGTTTTACAAATACAAAACTTTTATAGATTCAAAATTCATAACCCGAAGCGTAATAATTGACATTGTTTGCGGTTTGAAGTTTCAGTTTTTTGGTTGTGAGGGATTTTGTGAATTGTGGTTGTGGCCACTGGGACACATTTGCATCAATGCTGAGTGGCAGCTAGCTAGATCTCTGAATATAACTATGGTCAATACAAAGCGAGTAAAAAGGTGCCACTGAACCAGTTTTCACTCCAAACACGTCAAATATGGCAAACACAGGACTTTCACCCAGGAGACCTGCGTCGTGTCAATGTTGACGTAGCCTGCTTACAACTACGTAACAAACATACTTATTTTAACCAAAAACCACAATCTTTTCCTTTGAAAATGTAAGTTAATTTGGAAAAGACAGTGTTAAGTGTATTTAATTGACACATCGAAAATTGACACAAGAGGTGTACCTAGAGCGTCAGTTTTGATGAGTGTGAATGTGTTGTCAGAAGTCATATTAAAGCAATACTTCTGAATAAAACAGTAGACTCCTTTACAAATGTTCTACCATTCACTACTGAATTTAAAGAACTTTCTTCGTCATTTTGGGGGCACTCGCCGAAAGCGGTGCTACAGGTATTTTCTGCAAAAGTAATTTTTTTCCACCTTATGAGTCGCTAACATTGACTTCAACCTCTTTCTGTGATTTGATGAGCTGCTTCAGGAGCGTGATACATAATTAGAAGGTCCTGCATCATGGCGAGTGACTACGTTGCTTCAATCTCTTGCACTGAATAATTTGCCTGGTTTGTAGTTTGCATGGGGAGCTGTGACAACGGGTTGACACGCTTTCAACGTAACTGACAAAAACACCTCACTTCCCGTCTTTGGCACCTTCCGACTAACCCTGATCCTGAGCGGACAGGTCGTGACCCCTGAGTGTCTGCAGACCACATTGTAGTTTATTTTTTATTTTTCCCACCAGCCTCTGTAGTCACAGTGAAGCAAGGGACTCTTGGAGGCGTGATACAAAAGTAAGAAAGGTAGTTGTATTAGCTGTTGTAGTGAGGTTGTTTTTTTCTTTATAGCTCATTTGAATGTTGACTTTATTGTCGTGGAGGTTTTGTTAAACATCTGCTGCTGGTTTGAAATCAAAGTATGTGTGAATAGTCACACATATACTGAGCAGGCTGAACAGGGTCCTTGAGAAAATCCAAGAAAAAAAAGAAAAGACAATAGCAATAAAAAAAAGAAAAGAAACAACAAATCAAGACTTAACCCCGAGAGAACTCCACCTCTGCAGATTTTGCTCTTCAGCATGCTTCTACTGGTTGAAATATCTAAACACAAGGTTTGCAAAAATGTGTTTAAATGCACCGTGCAGGCGTTCAAACTGGCATCCTCGTGTTGATTTAAGACAAAGTAAACTCCTGAACACTGTGAACGCTCACGGCCCATTCATCTCCTCCATTGTTTACTTTTTTTCTTGATTGATCATAAAGTCATTTTTCATTTTTGAGACTTCTATCTACAAGAACAGTGGATTGTAGAATAGTGAATACAGACACACAGATAGTTCATAGACATTTGTACAACATAACCCCATCTATAAATAAAGTCTGACATGGAAACATCTACCAGCACCAGCCGCTGCATACAAGACGTAGAACTTCCACCTGATATCTGCTTTTTTTATTATTATTTTATAGCGAAAACACTGGTCCTGCTGTTGAAGAAACCACTTTGAAGCGTAGCGTGTTTGTTAAATGTTTTTGACAACATACTATAAGCATGCTAAGCTCTCTGTACATGCAACACCGAGTCCTTTTTCCAGTTGTAAACACTGTGAGCACAAAAAGGGTGGAGGGTGTAGAGAAGACGTTCCGGTGGTCTTGAAGCCACAAAGAGGTGGTTGTTGTTGTTGTTGTTGTTGTTGTTGTTGTTGTTGGTGATTTTGCTGGTGCTGCATAAAGTGGCTTGGACCTGCTACAGTTTGGAAAAAAAAACGTTTATCCCTTCCTTTAGGTTTTCAAAGATAGCTGAGCAGAGAGCGTTTCCTCTGGTTTTGCATACAACAGTGGGCTTGTGTTGTGAATGTGCCAAGAGGGCGGATGGTGAACGTGGTTCTGAGTGAAGTTTGACAGGACAGACAAGGGAGACGAGGCGTTGGACCGAGAGCAGACAGGAGGAGAGGGGGACGGGAAAGCACCCTTTGAGGCCGGTTCATCAAACCTGAGCAGTTCTGAACCGATTCAAAACCGTATTTTTCAACCTGACAAACATTGCATATTTTTTTTCTCATCAGCACAGATCTCCCTCGATACAATTCACATCATTTATCTAATCTCTGATCTAAATCTCTGATTGATAAGACTAATAATAGGTGAGCTAATTTGTGTACATTCTTAGCTGTCTAGGCATGTGATTTCTCACCCATCCGTACAAAAATAAATCTCCTGCAGCACAATAACCGCCACAAAACACCACCTCTTAAGTGCTCTGCGTTCTGTCTTGGGATTTGGTGTACTAGGCAACGGTCTCCACGCGGGAGTGCGATAAGTGTCCGCTCGAAAGCTATAATGTCTGGGAATGGAGAAGGGACGGGTGGGGGTGAGGTGGTGTACTGTTATCTCATGATCAATACAACGCTCTTATTTACACGATGCCTCTCACTCAGCTGTTAACACACGAGCGATGGCTGCCAAATAGTGTTTTAACAGTCACAATTTAAACAGTCTGAACGTTTGAAAGGTGTTGATGGTGCGCACAATAAACCGACTTGGCATTTTGATTATAATTCAGCTCACGAGGGGCTTAAATATTCTCTAATGATTTCTTGTTGTGCTACAAATGGAGCATCGGCTTGGATTTAGCCATTTAATATTGTGTGTTGTGTCTAAACTCTCGGGAGTCCTAAACCTGCAACCACCCAGCACACTTATTCACTCTTTAACCGAGATCCCAACGCAACACAACATGCGTTTTTTTGTCTTCATAATAAATCCTCCAGTGCCCTATGAAACACGCTGTAGAACAATACCGCAGAGAGGGCGAGGGATACAAAAAAAGCAATCAATAAGGCCATCATTTGGAAAGAGAAACACAATTGCGTAGCCTTGAACTGCAGCCACGGCAGTAATCTGCCAGCAACAGTCTGACTTTTGTTTGTGGGAATCCTTGCAGCTTTGTTTCTGAAATATTACCCACTCTTGCAATTCGTTTTTTTTTTTTTTTTTTTTCATCTCCTGCAAACCGCCAGCACGCTCACATATAAATGGCTCCCTCCTCTTTACTCTCCGTCAGCCCCGCTGTACACAATATTAGTTACATTCTTCAAAAAGGAAATAATAAAAGTCTATGACAGGACTCTGTTTTTTTACAGACTTCTGTCAAGTACCGCGGCCTAAAAAGGTGCTTTCAGGGGGATTTGGGAGGGAAAGAGGAGAAGGTGGATCGGATAAAAAGTCGTTACAGCGAAGCACTCACACACACACACACACACATTGAGCACATCTCTCTCACATGAGCATGGACGACGACATTCACTTGCACACACCTACATACATGCACAGCTGTGGTTTGAGAGCCATGCCAGCCTTTCAGTACATCACAGAGTTAAGCAGTAAGCACACTGAAATAGCACTGGCATGTGGATGGAGGAACATCGCCAGTTCCTCCGCCCCGCCTCCACCCGCAAAGGGTGGATGTTGCCCGGCTTGGATGGGAGCCATGTACTTCTGTATGTACACCATGAGCCGACTGGGTGAGGGAGAGCTGGATATTGCTGCTGGCACTTTGACCGTAAAGGGAGACTAAACTATGACTACAACACTGAGGGATGGATTTGTTTTTGTGTGTGCACATTCTGGCACGTTTTTATGGGAAAAAGTCAAAATGTGATTTATTTAGGATCACATGATCAAGCCGGATTTTGGAAGTAAATAATAGGCTGGCCAAATAAAAAAATAGAAAAAGACAAAGACAATTCTGTTGTGTTTTCACTGTTCTATGGAAGCCCATTTCCACCAAAAATGAGACAAAACTAAACAAAAACAAATCTTGATAACTTAAATATAAAAAAAGACTTCATACTTAGTCTAGCTTATCCTTCGCCAAAGCGGCAGAGAGTTAGGCGGAAGGACCTTTAGACCTAGGGGCTGTTCTAATTTTCTGTAACCAGTGTAGCATTAAAGCATGGTGGAATTTGTCTAATTAGACAGCTATCCGATAGTTAGATAGCTAACTCGCTAATTCCACCATGCTTTAATGCTACACTGGTTACAGGAAATGAGCCAAACAAAGCTGACACTCATCTGGCGAGTGTGTATGAAGCTCATTTACTCTAACTTACCTCAGTGAGTCATCGACTTGCTGTAAGTCGGTTTGGTTTATACGGACGTCAACCCGCTATAACATTTATAAAGGCAACGCTAGAAATAAAGATGGCCGCCGTTCTAACCGTCCTGCTACGTTGATTAGAATGGGAGTGTCCCTTGTACTCCTACTCGTCTATTGTGATAGCATTAGCATAGCCTCGTCTGCAGATGATGCAGCGTTTAACCCTCGTTGGCGGCGTGTGAAGGCTCGCAAAAGAATGCTAATCTTTTTGTGGCATGCATTTGCAGACCAATTATTTTTAGAAGAATTTGGAGACTTTATCTAAGACCTTGTTGCTTATTCTGAAGAGATTTTAGCTGTGAATGATTTCAATATTTCCCTGAATGAAGCCCCCTCTCCTCTAAGTAAATCCTTTCTGGCACTTCTTGATACTTTCAAGTTTGTACCTGAACTAACTCACTACACTGGCGACACCCTTGACTTGATCTGTTCTGTCCATCCTTGGTGTCAGATCACTTTCTTATTAACTTCGTAGCCACACTAGCCCGTCCTTATAACGTTGATGCTGATGTATTTACCGCTCGCCTCGTTGGTACGACAACCTTTCCTACATAATAGCCTCGGGTCCTGGCTCCTTTCACCGCAGCAGATCGTACCAGTCCGGTCCTTTTTTGTTGTTGTATTTCTCTCACTTAATCATTAACAATAAAACACAATCCTGGATTTATTTCACTGTAACCAGACTTACTCTCACTTAGCCGCTCTCCCTTTGTGACTCATGATGACAGTTAATACTAGAGCTCATACTCCACGTTTGTCCTGCTGATGAGAATACTGTAAACTTTCTGAAAACCTAAACACGCAGGATCTTCTCTCTCTCTTTGTCCTCTCTTTCTCTCAAGTTTCTCTCTGCTGGACCATCATCCATCCTGGGACATCCCCCCCCCCCTGAGTGCCTCAATCCAGATGTTTTGGATTTGGACCTTCATCCTCTCCTTCTCTGTGTGAATGCTTAAGCTTTGCCTCATGTGGGGTTTTTGTAGTCTGACCTTTTTTTCAGCTCAGGTTTTATCTGTGTGGCGACATCTGGAAGTTGCATGACGTCCTCCCTGATCCATATAATTTACAATCTATCTGTAATTTTGTCCCTCTGGTTGTCCATGATGTCATTTTACTTTGTTGGTCTATTCTATACACACTTATATTGCATGTCTGTCCGTCCTAGGAGAGGGATCCCTCTTCTGTTGCTCTTCCTGTTATAGTTTTCCCCTACAAATCAAGGTCTAAGGATTCTATAGACCCTCTGTGCAAAATTGTGATATTGGACTATTTAAATAAAATTGACTTTTCTTTTCCTGACGGGAGTGCGCTTCCATAGAGTTCCACACAAACGGAAACAAAAACACACACACAACGCTCCCTCACCTCCACACATGACGAAATATGTTTTCATTCAGGGTTTAGAAAGCAATGAGGGGTTTGACTCGTCGTGTTTGAGGTAGACTCAGGATCCAAATCCTTCAAGTCTACCGGACCGAACACAGGACAGAACAAAAAAATGTACATTGCTGATTGTGAATTGAGAAGACGAAAAAAAAGATGAGCTAACAATGTTTTTCATCTAAGGTTCATCATCATTTATTAGAAAATGTTCTTTTACCTGAGAGAATCCTTCAATAGCTTCCTTTACCCAGTTTGTGTTTGTGTGTGTGCATGTGTGTGTGTATGTGTGTGTGTGGAGTGGGTCTACACTGATGCTCTCATGGGTGGGCGCATTTTAAAAGCAATCACAAGATTATTATTTTCCCACAAATGTATTAAAACGATCTGTCGCGACGAGAAATACGCTCACTCACTTATTGCACTACAATAAAAAAATGATTGTAAACTTTATAATTTGTCATCAACTGTCTTTGCCTAAAGGCTGCGACTCTTATTCTCTAATTAAAAAAAATAAAAAATAAAATAAAACATTAAATGGTGCAAAAGGCATTTGGCTTGGGTGCAATTTACATTTTTCATTTTGTGAAACCAAAGATTCTTCCACCTATCGCGGATTGGTTCGGGGCATTCAAAGTGCATTTTAGTTAAGTGCTCAAGTTCAACTGGGGGTCAGCAGGTTGTAGATGTTCATCTCAGTGGGGATGAAGAAGATATATATATATATATATTTATTTTTTTATTTGTCATTGCAAATCGAGTCAAATCCTTTCCTCACGTCTTAAAAGCAGAGGTGACGGGTTTCTAATGCTACAAACATCCCACTGATGGACATCAACAACCCAGAATACTCTTTAATGTTACATTAAGTTGGTCGCATGATAGAAAAGTTAAAGCTTCACGCACGTATTGCAGTAAGATTGAGTTTAGGGGGCTTCTCTAAATCCTAATTTTGTGGCCTTGAGGTTCGACCCACCGAACAATGAGAGCATCGCATCAAGTAGACGTTCCCACACTGCCAAAACGACACACACACATATACATGCACACACACACACACACACACACTTTCTGAGCAGTTTACAAACAAACAGCACATCTCGTAGAATCCATATTCTCCACAACATCCCCAGTACCCCTCCTACTTGTTCTCCACGGGGTCACGTAAAGAACCTCTGGAACTCAAACCAGGCCAAAGTTTGATTTCATAAACAAGACGGGCTCGTTGTTGTCACGTGGAGCTCGTCTTTTTCGGAGGGAGCAGGAGGGAAAATTGCATAGACATCTTGCTAGTTCCATGTCTTCACAAACTCTACATTTGGCATAAGGGGGGGACCAAACACAACCATGAAACAAGAAAAAAACAAAAACAAAAAAAAACATCACAGACAATCTCCACCCTTGTCCAATGTGTCAACATGTGAGAATAAACCAGGATCATAATATCTACGGAGGGGATCGGCTCGGAGGCCCCCGAGAAGCCAGCCTCTAAAACCCCAACACTTTACTTGTTGTGGTCGTCATCGAAGACTCCATTTACACTTCAACTCATGTGTGTTGGGCAGATTGGATCGCTATTTGATCTCGAAAAAGTCAAGTAGAAATGGAACCTAAGAGACATTTAAGATGAAATCTGATGGGGAGGTGGTTTCAGATGCACTCTAGAGAGATGTTGAAAATGTTCTTTACTCCTCCAAAGTTTAGCATTTTGTGGAAGTAGCCGCTAGAGCTTCTGGTGTTTCAGGCTCCAGTTTACCACCACTCTCTGAGACGCATATATGGGGCTTAGTGTCTTAAATATTGATCTGCAAACAAGATGCTTGGGTGTAAATGCAGGATTTTTAAGGCTGGCTTCTTTGGGGTAAATGGGCGGGCGGACAAACAGGTAAAACCATTTTTGTCCGTTTCCATACATTGATGTGAGTGTGTTGCAGCCACGTTAGCCGACTCTAATTTATAACCAGTTTATGTTCTACTCATATTTCCCTCACCCACCTCCCACTTTACTCAACAAAAACCCACCTCACTGCCCTCCTACTGGGCCACCGTGGCTGCTGGACGACACCCACATCAGTAGTTTGGATGAATTTAATCTAATTCCATTGGTGAACACACACACAAACACGACTGTAGGCATTCATGTGTAGCGTGTGATGTCGTCGTGAGAACACGAGGGGTACGAATCTATCTCTTTGCAAACAACAGGAGGCACAGGGTTCATGATTAATGTCACGGGGCACTTCTGAAATATGGATCAACATGCACATGTGAGAGAGTGCACACATACAAATGTATGAAGCATTACACATTACTTTGCTTTTTTTTGTTTTTTTTGTTTCCCCCCTCTTACACGGGAGCGGGATGGAGAGGTTCAACTTTTTACTTTTGTTGCAATAAATCTCGAGTGTTGTATGTTTCTTTTTGTATTTACATCCTTGGTTATGGCCAAAATAAAATGAAACGAAAATCAAAAACAGAAAAGAACATATAAAAATACACAACATTGCACCTTGCAGACGGGCAATATATATATATTCTCAGTTTTGTAGTTTGTTTTGTAACGTCTATGTGACACCACTATCTTTTCTGCTGGTGTGTGGAAGTTGGGTTGTGGGTGCCGGGCTCAGGTCCAGCCCCCCCTCCTGTCAGCTACATTCAATACCATAAAACTCTCAGCCATTACAAAAGTCATAGTCCCTCAGTCTCTGGGCCATTCACATTTTAGGTTTACTGTCTGAAGACTGTGCCTTCAAGTTGGAGAAGCGCTCGCATTAGCAGATGATCTCTAACGTCTCACAACCAAATAAGATAGAGCACAAAAGCTTGAGGGAAGAGTCCTTTTGTAACTTCTACTGATGCGTACACACAAGCACATATTATCTTAACATAAACATTTGTATTTATTTTTTTAATCTATATATGCATCTCTGAACTTTCACATGTGCCTGCAAAATGACTCCTCCCAAGTTCCTTTGAGTTTTGTGTTGTGTGAGGTATGACAAGATTGTTTCAGTTTTTTTTTTCTTCGTATTTTCAGTTTCTGTTGCATTATTTTTTCCTGTTTGTGTTTTTTTTCTTCTCCAAAGTTGTATTTCATTAAAAAAAAACAAAATATAAAAAAAAGAAATTCCTGTTTTGTTGGATGTAAATTCCTCCTGATAAAAGGGGACGGACAACTGGACAGACACACAGACAGACAGATCAGTTGGCTTATCAACACAAAAGTATAGATGTGAAAAAGAAGTGAAATATTTTCTATGTTACACTGCACGCATGGTCAAAAAGTGACTACAGCTGTTTTTTTCCTTTTTTACACAGAAGCAGTTTAAGCGTCAAAAAACAAACAGAAAAATAATAAAAACAATGATAAAATGAAAAAAAGAAAATTCTCCAATAATTTTGTTCAGGAGTCCTTTTTCTTTTTTTAAAAGTCATCTCTTTTCATCTTGTTTCGTGGATTTATAATCATTTCATATATCATTTTTTTCTCCATAATCTAAATCAGACTCAGAAGGTAAAGCAGCATTATAACCCCGACTGTCACACACACATACCCAGTCAGCTCACGAGAACAAAGGACATCAATAGGTTTTTTTCCTCTTTTCTCTCTTTTTCAGTTCTTTTTACGTAGATGTGTTGGAATTTCAAACCTGCATCTCTGGAATGAGGGATCTCTTTTTTCTGATCCTCACCATGTGAAGGTTGGAGGTTATCCTTTTGGAGGGAGCTGAGGGAGCTGGGGGGACGACGACGACGACATTTTGGGGGTTGTCAGCTGACATGGGAGTCGGGGCTCATATGCGGTTGTTGTTGTTGGAACTGAAGGAGGAGACGGAGCGCATCCCTACGCCGCCGCCTCCACCTTCCTCCGAGTGTTCGTTAGCATCGTCTCTACAACCGGCCACATCACCCTCTCTCTCTCCCATGTCCATGATGGCAGTGAGGGTCGAACGCCCTCAGCTTTTATTATTCCATTTCCTGTCCCACTCTTTATTTTTCTTCTTCTCGTACATCCTCACAATCTCGCGCTCAAGTCTCTCGTTCCTGTCGCTGCTGCTTTCGCCGATCACATTCATTCGGTGGCGCCACTCTAAAGGGCGGATATGGCCAGCCTTGTCTCACAGGGAGAGGCCCGGATCCCGTTTGGTGTCAATGATTTTTTGGGGCGAGGATGATTATGGAAGGGAGGGCTCTGAATTTGAAATGTCACTGGGCTGACGCTACAGGAGGGATGATGGGAGAATTATTAATGCTACACAGCCCTCCAACGCAGGGGTCTTTCTGCGCCCCTGGTTGGGTTGGTTAAGTGGCGAGGGTAGTGTGCTGTTGGTTTAATACTGACTAACGGGTCAGGTTTGGGACTGAGCCCACTGCGACTGCCAGTCTCTGTTACACAGAGCCGCCAAAACTCACCCCAAAGTAGTACCCGCCACCAAAAAACAAAACTGTTTTGTTGGGGGCGGAAACTATTGGGTAATCCACCAATTGTTGGTTTAACTTTGATGAGTATGGGGCCAAAGGGAGGACCGCTGCAGTAGTGCAAAAAACTCCCACCAGCCTGGCTGGGTGGGGGCTGTTATAACGGTGATGGGGGTGCAATTTAGTCTAGAGCTAGGCTCCAGAAAGGGCATTGTCGTGGGCTAGAATTAAGGTAAGGCAGGACAGGTGGTGTATCTCTGAAAGTGGTGACGCTGCTTGTGAAGGGGGGGGTTATCTTCTGGGAGTCCGACCAGGCGTTCCAGTTCCTCTCTCCTCCCAGCATTTGCTCCAGACGTCGGAGCGGTGAGGCTCGGCCAATTCCGCGTCGATTACCCACAATCCCTGCCATGTGTTGCTCTGCTTGGGTACTTCTCAGGGGTGCAGATCACCCGTCCTGTACAAGCGCCGAGCGTGAACTACTGCTTGGCTCTGAATATAAAATAGATTTTTCTTAGTCTCTCTTTCGTTCTCGTTCTCCTCTTGTAAGAGTGGTAAACCCAGTTAGATTTTGGCTTGGCCCCAGAATTGGAATGAACAGACTGGGCTTTTGTGATCAAAGCAACATTCTTGAATGGTCGTTTGGCTAGTACACCATATCTGCGTTGGATGTTTGCCGTGAGAGTTTACCGTTATAGTGGTGAGCGTTGGTAAAGTGCACGGGACTAAAAGAGCCTTTGAGGTGCCTCCTAAGAAGCTTAATTTCGGTGGAGAACATTCTACTTTTTTTGTTACGTCTAATGCACAGTCCATGCATGAATGAAAGCTTATTTCCATGAAAATATCCGTCAAGATCCAACGGCAGCCATCATGAGTGTACTGTGGAAGATCGCCATGATGCAGAAGGAAACAGCCCTTTTCTCTGCATGCTAATTCAACGGGCGTGGCCACCGGGGGGTTTATCTCAGATACTCTCTCTCCGTCATATATCCTCTTGCTACTCGCGTAAACGGGCTGCACATCTGCACCGTCCTCCGTCGCTTCTGTGAGTCGGTTTCCATTTTGATAGAAACAGGTTAAATCCAATTTTTCAAAAAGACGACACTTGGTCCCGTATAACAAAAAAGAGATAACCCGAATGCGATGGGTACCATTCCCTGGAGTCGGTAAAAAAAACAACCTTTCCATGGGGGGAGATGGCTGGCCCTCCTGTCTTCAATGGTATTTCATTTCAACCAAGTGATAGCACTGAGGGTGTGTGTGCGTGTGTGTGTGTGTGTTTTATGACGTGAGTGTTTTTGTCTTTCCGTGACTACAAAGTGTGCACCGACGTAAATATTATGCACATTTGCGTGTTGAACCCACACATGCGCCCACTTGAATGGTGTATGTCTGTGTGTAGGCTTTGGGCAGCCGCCCCGTGTCCACAGAGGTGAGGTAGTGCCTGACACCACGGGGGCAGTGCCGCTGCCCCAGCCTGGGGGTGTAATCCACTTTTGAGGTAAATGGTAGCCTTCTTGGCATTTTGCCTGCTCTCAGTGACGCCCATGGTTTTAAAAAAAAAAAAAAAAAGGCAAATGCGTATATGGAAGCCTGGGAGGGCCACACTGAGCAGAGTCCATGAGGAGAGGACTCTGTACAAACCCTGCAGGTTAGGGCTGTATATCGACACTGACGCGCAGTGCATACAGTAAAATGAGGCATTCGCGTTACTCTGAGGTGATGTTGTGTGTTTTTATGTTTGTGTTTTATGTGTGTGTGTGTGTGTGTGTTTGAGAGAAAGACAGAGAGAGAGAAAGTGTGTGTGTGATGAGCTTTGCCGTCTGGCTGGTGGTTGCCGCTGTTGAAAACCTCCTTGGAGGCTGCGTGCGGGAGATTTATTCTGACTCTGGCTTCGACTTTACAGTTCAGCTATTAAATCTTGTTACTTCTCTCTATCCCTGCTCCTCCCTCCTCTCTCCCCTTCCAAGTGTCTCCCCCTTCCTCCCTCCCTTCTGTCTTTCTTCCTTTCAGTGCACTGACTCCTTGGAGAGAGAAGAGCTTAATTGTCATTAGTAAGACGGTAGGCTGCTGGCACAAACCGCACGGGCAATGACAAGGCAAGTCAGCTCATGTGTGTGTCTGTGTGTGTGTGTGTGTGTGTGTGTGTGTGTGTGTGTGTGTGTATGTGTGTGTCACAGGAGCCGGTCCAATGACATAAATGAAGGTAGATATGGAGCCATGTTCTGCACATTTGTTTTTCATAAGGTAGACAACACAATTTCATAAAACTGGAGTAGCCTTGTATAAATATAGCACCGGTTTTCACTGGAATCTTAGTATGAAGCTCATAAAACAGCTGTTAAACGGCTCAGATTGAGTTGAGGAATTGATAAAAGACTAAGTCTGGTAGCTCTGCTACACTGCAGACATTATACACCAAAGCAATGCTTAGAGCATCTGAGTCAATTTCTATGTGCAGTGTTTGCTGATTGCGTGTGTATGCATGACTGTGTGCGACAATATGTCACTCGTATCCATATTTTCTGAAGTTCTGCCTTAACACTTATTCAGAAATAATACTGAGAGGTGCTGGCCAGCATGGACGCTGGAAACATGGGCTTCAAAAAGGTGTGTAAATCTGTGACCGCCTAAAAAAAAAACCAGAGAGGGGGAACGGACCCCTGCAAATAACGCTGCTCTGAAGAACTGAGGTGGAACAGGCTGCGAGAGTGTGTGTGTGTGTGTTTGTTGTGTGTGTCGGTGTACGTGTCTTGGCAAATGGCTACAACTCTTACTAGATAAGACATCATGCTCAGACAGAAGGGCCCCCACACGGATTCTTAAAACAGGGGTCAGTAAAAGGAGGAGAAAGAGGTGGAGGAGAGGGCGTTCGTAGAACAAAATCCTCTGTTTGCTCGACTCTCCTGTTGCTGGTGTGTTGTTTCTGCTATTGTTGGTTCCAGTTTGTTTATTTTCAAACCACATACTGTAAATGCGATGTCGAGAGAAATGCAGAGAGGACTCTCCCTCCTTCCTTTCCCCCCCGATAACAAAAAGATGGCCCTTCCCATCTCCCAAGTTTTGCCCCGGGCTTCCTCTTTCCCCCTTTCACGCGGCGGCAACTGTATTTCACACCTCCTGGTCCTCGAAGACCTCCAGGAAGAGCGGGGGGAAGAGTTCGTTGGGACACTCCACCTTCATGTGAAGGAAGCGGCTGGCGTGGCACGCCCCGATCATCCGCAGGTCGGTCACCTTCATCAGGAGCTTCGGCCAGAAGTGAGGAATGTTGTGCTTGCGGTAGTTGATGTAGTGCTCAAACGCCAGCAGGTAGGTCTCCTGGCACTTCTCGATCTTGTCCATGCAGGTCAGGCCGGAGCGATCTGGTGACGGGGGGGGAGAAGAGAGGAGGGATGAAAAAGTGTGAATAAAAATATAACAATGTCATGCAATTTAAATAAACTGTGTGGGTTTGGCAGCATTTTTTATTTTTCAGATAATGAAGTTACTGTTTTTGTCTTTAATTTTACAGTAAGGGTCACAGTCGTTGTCAAACAAGTTTTGGAAGAACAGTAATGGAAGTTTGGATTGTAATTCTGTCACAGATTCTGTTACTTAATGCATCCTGCGACTGAGTCTTGTTTTATGATTTATAATAGCAACTCCATCAATAACTATATTTGTCCAGCACTTTTCAAAATCTTTGTTTCATTCATATTTTTTGTACTTTTAAAGTGGCAATAAACAAGTGTTTATATTTAACTTATCATTATAAGTAAATATTGATTTCACAGTGTAAAGGATATAGAACAGTGTGTAGGCGACCTGAGGCTCCATTGGGGATCAATATGTTTGATTGTGTTTCTGAAACGTTGGAGTGTCCTCTCATCCTTTTACAACCGTCGGCAGTTTGTGGTTATTTACGGTAGTTTATTGATTTTTTTTCTCCCTCCACCTGCATTAAGTAAAGACCCGCCCTACTCTGCCTCTGATTGGCTGGTACTCGTTGCCTTCTTCACAGAAAGTTTATTAGTGATGAACAAAATTTGAGGAGGGTTGGTAGGTTAATGATTTCAACTCTTGCGCTCATATATTATAACAACGTTCTGATTATAGGAAGATATTTTATTTCTCTGTGCCAATGCAAGTTGACTTTATGGACGTAATAAAATTACAAATCCGTTGGAGATTTACATTTTTTATGTGTCAGCCACCAGGAAAAATTAAGACTTAATTTACGGCACAAAGGAAAGTCTGTAAACCATTGTGCAAACAAAACAGGAAGAGGAGAGCGCTTTTTACCCCCCAACGCTATCCCTTTTCTTTGCAGAAACTATCCCCAGTAGTATACCGGTTGGTAAACCCACAATTATACGCATCCTCTCTTTATTTGCATCCTATTATTTCACAATCCTGAGCACATTATGTGACAAGCGTCCTAAAACCCCCCAGAAAAGTCTCATGCTAAGAGTTTCTACAACGAAACAAACCAAGAGTGAAGGTTTTTTAATCACTTTTAGGATGAAATTCTCCCTCCATTCAACACTGAATATGTATGTGGACTAATCTTCAAGCCATAATTACATTCCGACTCACAATAGGCTACAATATATACAGTGTAAAGCAGCTGGTAATGAATATGGACTGTCATGGAATTGTGTCTCCAAGGGAAACAGAAGGCTAAAAAAAATTTACATTTACATTATATGGAGCTCAAACTCCTCGACTACCAACGTTCTCAGCAGCCGAAGTTTTAGAAAAAGGAAGTCAGAAGTTGTGAAGTCGACACCAACCTGAGCTCATGAGCAGCACGGCCTGCAGCAGCGCCACCTCCGTGTCGTCCAGGTTGAACTGTGCCAGGCTCTTGCCCAGGTCGAAGATGGCGTCCGACACCACGCCCAGCCCGCCGTTCTTCAGCTGCTCGCGCTTCACGGCCATCTCGCCGCTCAGCGTCAGCGTCTCGCTCTCCGGGTCGTAGCGCATGGCGGCTCGCAGCGACATGATCTCCATGCAGCAGCCCTTCAACAGGATGATCTGGTCTTCACAAGGTAACTGGTGGAGAAAGAAGGTTTTTAATGTTTAATGCTGGAAAATGATTTAGCGTGTTCATTTTTAGCACATTTCAATTATTGTGGATAACTTGCCCAAAATGATTTTTTTTTCCTGCAGTCACAGATAATGTAGTTACTTGTTTTTGTCTTTTATTTTAGAGTTAGTTTTACAGTTGTTGAACAAACAAGTTATGGAAGAACAGTAACAAAAGAGGGGCTGGATATTTCTTCGTAAATGAACATTTTTGATTGTAATTCTGTGATCGATTCTGTTTCTTAATGCATCCTGCAACTGATTTTTGTCATATAATTAATAGTAGCAACTTCACCTATAGCTGTGCAGCACTTTTCAAAACCTGTGTTTAAAATACAATCAACAATCAAACCATCAAAGGCAGAAATCAGTTTTTGTTTTAAAGATATTTAAAATAAAACTGTTCAAAAGACATATTTAACAACATTTGGGAAAAATACACACCAAAGTGTGTCAAAAGCAAAACAACAATTTAGTTTTTAATGGACTTTGGTTTCCTTTTCAAAGTCATTTGTAAAAAATAAGGAGATATATTTTGGTTTTTAGTAGATGTTTAGAGTTGAGATAATTGTTTATTACATTAAGTCCCCTCCCAAAAAAACATAATTAATAAAAAAAAAAGCTAAAATAGGATCTTCCCTCCATTACAACGAAACAAAAACACACTACACCACTAACACAACCCCCCAGAGGAGAAAACAAAATACAAAAAATGGATTTCTTGATTTCTCATCCATTCATAAGTTGAACACCATTTTAACACTTTGCACACTTTTCTTGAGATGGGTGTCCAGCTTTAGCATGTATGTTGCAGAAAATGCCTTAGATAGAGTGAGGAATCAGAAGATGAGTTGGGAAGAAAACGAATGAAGGAACCCATGTGGTAAGAGAGAGAAGAGGTCGGGAGAAGGAGAAACACCAGGATGTGTTGAACAGACTGCCAGAAATGTTTTTCCACTGATAAACACAGATTAGGACTAATACGCCCTGATTTACATGGATATTAGAATCTCTGGCTTGAAACCCATTTAATTAAATCTACAGACTCCTGTGTGCTGAATTAAAATCTCACCTTCTTGTAAGCTTGTTTCATATTCCACTGCTCTTGACTGCTGAACAGATTAATTGGCATTAATTGGCTTGATTTGTCTTGTAAAATTGCACCCGGAGGGCATGCTTAATTTTTAGTGTCTCACTAAAAGCCGGCTTTGTTTCTGTGCGTTCTTATCTGTAACTCACTGCAGAGAACAGAACAGGTTCTCTCTCTCCCAGCTCTTACATCAGATTAAAAAGGCTCCTTATATCTAATATAATTTATTATATTGTGAATGAAAGATAACATATTAAACATGACTGATTATCTGCTTCTGTGTCTGGAATACTAAAACTCTTCGTCCTTATCTGCTGCTGTTTAGTTTCTTCATCTCTGAAAATTAATAAAACGTCCAGCAGCGGTGTGAGGAATTTATTCTAGTTTACGCTCTCATTTAAATAGTAGCATCCATCATAATGGTAACATTTATAAAATAATAGAACAATCTGAATAAATTCAACTTTTAAAAAAATATTCTGATTTAAAATAAGTGACAACCTCTACTTCTGTGATTTATGTTCTCAGAAATAAAACTTTTCCTCTCAGACTCTTTCTTTCTAACACAGACACAGACACACACACACACACACACACACACACACACACACACACACACACACACACACACAGCTAGACAATAAGTCAGCCTGATAATTATCCAATCTAAGGTCTCATTACACGAGCAGAGACAAAAAAACATGATTACATGTTGCTAATCAAGGCGGAGCTGATTGTCAACAGCAACAAAGGCTGCATTCTGGGTTGATGTTTTACGAGCCTGACATAACAGTGTGAGTGCTATAGCAACGTTCATGATCTGCACATTTACCTGTGCTGTGTATTTTTATATTAATATGCAGAGATTTAGAAATCCACAATACGTTTGTCTTTGTTCCACGGTGCCCAGTCGAGCTGTAAATATCAGTCGTAACTCTTGTAGCGAAGGTCGTCGTGTTCCTCCTCAAACAGAGGAGCTGCTGGTTCTGCGAGACACATCGGCCTCCTAAATCACACATTTCCTCCCCTCACACACACCCACAGGATGAGAGAAGCTCTGTGGTTGTCCGCTGTGTGTTATGTTTCTCCGTACGTGTGGCGACTCCCCCCCCCGCCCTCTGCTCCTGGAGACCGTTAACCAACACTTACCTCAGAGAACATGGGCAGTTTTTTGGCAAAGTCGACGACGCGGGTGATGGCAGGAGTGATGATCTTGGTGAACTCGCTGAAGGCCTCCAGGTCCACCTTGTCTCCGTCTGATGTCGGGGCGACCGGGGACTGGCCGATTTTTTCTGGCTACATGGGGGAAATAAAAACGTGGCTGATTAGAAAAAAATGCATTAGACGTCAGCAATGAGGCTGGACTTGATTTTATACTTGTAAACAAATCCAGAGAAAAGACTAAACTGATCCTATTAATAAAGATTGTGTGTGTGTATTAAAGCCTGATATCACTTCTTCCTCTGAGCTCCATTAAGAACACATGAATGAGCTTTACTTTTGTTCCTTCATCACAATGAACACACACACACACACACACACACACACACACACACACACACACACACACACACACACACACACACACACACACACACACACACACACACACACTGTAGTTTATTGTGACTCAATCCCAAATACAATGTCCTGCTGCCAAAAAAATACTCACTAGAGCACCTAATGTGGATTAATCTGCCACTGAAAATAGTCCCCCAACAAATGCACTGTTTCCTCCTTTTTGAGTAAATGTTTTAGAGTCCTTCACAATACAGAATATACAGACTATTACCATCTTTTTAAGAGTTGATGCCACGATAGAGAGGGCGAGGAGAGCATATTTAAGCCGGTAGAATAAACAAAAGAACAAAGTGCATAAGGCAAGAGGAAGAGAATACTACAATACAACAATAAAGTACATTAGAGCAAGCTACAGTGGAGAATATGGGTGTGTCTTTTAAATAAAAGAGCCCAGAAGAATAAAATAAGATTATAGAAAAATCAATAAGAGCGGTGTGGGGTTTAGAGGGAAATACAGCAGAGGCAACAACAGAGTTTTAAACGTTTTTATAGCCCTCCTACAAACTGCTCACTTGCCTTGGGAGACAAATTAAAATCAATTTACCAGATAAAGACGGCAGATTGCGCTCTGAGAGAGGAATGGGACATGTCACCCGACAGACAGCGCTTACTTAGAGGAGAGGGGAACTGCAGATCAGTAATACATGCGTTTACAGAGTAGTGCGGGTCGAGGCTCCGACTATGAAAAATATTGTTTCACGCCCGGCTGAATAAAGCGTGTCAGCGTCGAAAGTCATTTATTCATGTCGGGTCGATATAAACGTATGAGAATGATCACTTCACACGAAGAAGCATCAATCATAATCAGGAGGGGGAGAGACTCAGTACAAATGAAGCCAATAACCTGCTAAACAATTATGGATAATGAAAATAAGCGTAGTCATAACTTTGATGGACTGAAACTGGGCGTCAGCGTCATTTTTCATTTCAGTGTTGAGAAATGATCAGAGAGAGCAGCTGAACGCACGCCGACACACTCTCGCGTCACGTGACTCATCTGACACCGATGACAGTATTGAACTCAAATCTTTATTGTTTTGGTGTGATTTGCAGAGTGTTTTTCAATATTGGCTGTAAAATAATAGAGCTTGTGGTGCTCAAAGCGCCAAAAAATGAATTAAAAAAACTCAACAGGGACATTCTTTTTCCCAGAAATCATGATCCAGTTACTCGTGATAATACACAGACCTTGTTGTGAGCAGCTTCATGTAGGAACTATTTTCTTTCCACCGAACTACACCCTCCAACTTTATCAACGTACTGAATTAAGCCTGCATCTATTGGGTGAATTGTCCCTTTTAGGTTTGCTTTAAACTATTTTTGAGAAACCCATTTTCTCACTTCCCTTCTGTAGCTTTAAGATAGTTTTGATTTTATTTGCCCAGGTTTTGAAATATTGGAGATTCCGTAATCAACCCCAATACAATGGAAGTGCTGACGGAACTGAAAATCCATCTTTTCCAGAAACTTCCGATAATCCACAGACCTCATCGTCAACTCACGTTTTCATGGAGACCGTTTCTTCAGTAGAATATAGTCTCAAAGACACAATGAGGTTTACCCAGGTTAATGAGGTCACTGTTTTAAATGTCCTTTTTTTAATACAAACAATATTCCATTCACCTCGATTGCGTTTGTGTGGCTTCAGAAATCTTACTTCAGTTACTTCAAAACCTAGCCAAATAAAAACAGTTTATGTAATTTGGTTTCATTTAAAATTGAAGATGACAAACTGCCCTTGAAAGTTTAGCTAAGTGAGCTACAACTAACTTTACTACTTTGAATAACAGTAATACATTTAATCTCACTACTCAAGCAATTGCAAAAATAAGTAAATGCATTTGTCTTTGTGGATGTTCTCCACATCTTTCTTTTGGACTAATGCGATTTTCCTGCTGCTTTTGATGTATGTTTATTAACCGCGTGGCCATATGGGCGGCATCCAGGGAAAACACTTGGCACGGCGAGGGGATTACGTCTTTGCTTCTGTACAGGCTTGGTTGGTCGGGGAGCCTAAACATTGTGGGAGAATATCGTAAAACTCAATGTGGCTTAGCATTCCTACAGAAACGCTTTTCTGTTACGTATAGAAAACAGTTTTCAAAGAGTCCCAGAAGAGGCACAAGTTATTTGGACTTACATGAACCAACAGTTCACGCTGGGAATTGGCAATTTATAGGGAGGAGAAACTTTTCTCACTGCAGCCTCATCAGTTATGTGGTGAGCTTCAACTGTTGACCTTTCATCAGATGGATTAGTGCTGGAAAGTTTGTTCCAGTGTTGCTGCAGAAGAGAAATTAGGATTTCATCTGTCGAGGATGTTTTTACCACTGTGCTCTGAACTGTGCTGACTGTGATTAATAAAGATAATACTATGAAGCGTTTTGTTTTACATTACAGAAAGAGTAGACTATCATTGAGTCCAAAATCTCCCCACTCACTTTAACTCCAACTCCAATGAAATATAAACATCTGAACCTCTGGTCATCTTCTTCTGAGAATTATTGATATAAATAATCTGGTAATAATACGCTCAGATTCACTGCACAGAATATGAACTGCGTGACGAGATGATAAGATCACCCTGTGACTGCAGAACTGCGAGTGCGCATTTGGAAAAACGCTGATGTTTTTCTGAACGTCTTAATTCTCAATGTCTGCGTTCAACCAAAACCACATGTCCTCCACGCAGTGAATCACACCAGTCGATATCTGATTTTTCAATTTAGTCGTTGAATAGCTGAGGCAGAACATTTTACGTCAGCCGGTTGAGCCGCGTTATTTATCTAATGCCGATCAGACCATCATTGAAAATAAGAGATTTGTGTGATTTGAAAGGCTGCCAGGAGACTTGGCCTGGAAAACTAAATAGAAAACCTGGAGCTTAAAGTGCAGGATGACCTTTGCTTTCAGGACAGTTGCTTGCATATAAGTATGGAATTAATAGGAGTGAATTACCAAAGTTGCATTCAAACTTCATAATTTGCATCATGTGTATTGTAGTTACGTCTCAAAGAAGGAATGCATGAAAACAGGGCCAATTTATTCCACGTGCACATGAAATAAATGTTCTCTTTTTGCATCTTTTGTCAGTTTGAAGGCATTTGTTTTTATGAGATGGCGTTTGTTGATCTTGACACTCAACACGTCTTGCCTGGATTCACGAACACAAACCCTTTCACAGCATTTTAAATGTATTGTCTAATACAAATGGCTTTGAAATAACAATGACTACTTCTAAACTGAATCTTGTGTTCTGTTTCCAGACGCTGGACCACAAAGTGAGAGAGAGAGAGAGAGAACATTGTATAACTGTAACTCTGTGAAAAAAAATCAAGAGTGTCGATAAAACATCGTTTAGCTGCCAAAATGATGCGTGAAATCGTTGCTGATGAGGGGCATTCATTCACTACCAGTTAGAAGATTCAATTTGACACATCACGAGAAGAAAATAAACGTATTTCTAGGAATGTGACAGTGATGGGAGTCGAATATCAATATCAATCCAACCATGTGATGTTTAATAGTTTGCACGCAGAAATCTATCTTTGCATCCGTTCATAATTTGCAGCGTCTTGTTGATTCCACTCGTAAAAAACAAGAACATCTGGTACATCGTATAAATTCAATTGATGATATCATAGACGCATTAAGATCAAAGAGCAGGTGAGAATGTTTGCGTCATGCAAACATTTTCATTTTCCATATTTAAGGACTCTATACAGATGCTTGTACATTTTCTGGGTGATCATGTGCTCCAGGTTTTCTTTATTCTATCACAAAGTCTGTGTTTGTTCAACGTATTGAATGGAATTTTCCTCCTCTTTCTCTTCTTTCTGCAGTCTTTTGCTCAACCCGATGCAGAGCGTACTATAACTAAAGCGTAGAGTCATTCGGAGCTAAAAGTTCAGAGATTGAGGAGCTGTGTTGCTGCTGCCGTTTTAAAGCTGCCGTCCCAACAGGACTGACACGGCTGATCCTTGAACGCTTCGGTAGCTTCCCCCTCCAGAGACCAGTTAGTCGGTGAAGGCTGCGTTAAATAGAACTGTTTATCCGTTTGGATGAACCAGGCTCAGGGCTTAGATGTATACAGGATGTCACAGTAGCATTGATTGCAGATCTAATCTGTCTTTTAAATCCTGTTTTTTTTTTGCAAGCCCTGCTGTAAAGAATAATAAAGTTATTAACAACTTTATAGGGTTAATAAAAATATGTTTTCTTGATCTAAACTCTCATGCTAAACTGAAACACACAATAAGAAGGTTTGTGAACAGAACATTGAAAGTTGGGCAAGGTCTCTGCAGATCGAAACACAGTTCTAGGGAGTCATAAGAGGTGATTGAGAGGGCTTATTTTTGTACGAATCAATACACATTTCTTTTAGGAAAACCTATTCACTGTAGCTTAAATGTAAGTCTTGATTTATAAAGAAGTGAGGACTCAACAAAAGCATCTTCACTTCACATTAAAACACAACAAAACAAGCCGTGTTTTGAAATTTTTCTCCAACACTTCTTCTCCTTCTCTGCTTGAAGCTTCATACCTCCTCACCTTCGCTATCCCCATCATCCCAACATCCAGCCACGTCCCTCTTGTTGCCTAGCAACTCCGTCCACAATACTTGCTACACTAAGTGCTATCAACCCCTCTCCAGATGAATCCCCCTCATTTTCTCCCATCACTACGGTGAACAAATTTTTCTTTCTAATAAAACACCTTGATTTTGCCGTGAACTCTGGTCCAGTGCAGATGTAAAAATTGTTAACGAGTGTTAAAAATGTTGTAAGCACTTCAGAAAATCCAGGGCCAAAACATGAGGTCACTCAGTGTGTGTGCGACGGGGCAAGACTGATACCAGGCAGGGTGGTGCAGGATAAATCTGAACACCAGCGCAGCAGGAAGTCAGTTTGAGAGAGAGAGAGAGAGAGAGAGAGAGAGAGAGAGAGAGAGAGAGAGAGAGAAACTCTGACTGCCAACATCCCCGCCAGCTTGCAGATGAGCACTCATGACTGAGGATTTGCTTCGGCTGCGATAAGAAGGGAGCTCGTAGAAAACAGACGGGCAGAAATAGAAGGGAAAGTGAGAGTAGACACAGAGGGACAGTGAGAGAGGAAACAAAGAAATGAAGACAGGCGAACAGATTAAAGAGGGAAAAAAAAGAGAGAGAGGTGACTGAGAACTATGAAAGGAATTAGGTCTGGTTAAGAGTCCGGAAGGATTACGATGAATAAACCCCCCAAACGCTGGAGAGAAATGAGGAATAAAGGCACAGGAAGAGTGACAGAAACAGACAGCAGGGAAAAACAGTGATGAAGTCATAAAGAGCGACTGACACTTAGTGATGTGAAAAAAAAGAGCTTCAGCTCGACATTATGAAATGAAACCCTATCATTTATGAGTTTGCATGCGTGTTTGTGAGAGGATATAATCCCCGGTGTCCCGTTGTTCGGTTCTGATGGGGTTAAACGCAGGAAATGTGCAGCACATAAAGCAGCACGACTCGGGGTGAGATTACCCCGGTGGCAGCTGATGGAGTTTTTTTGTACTTAAAGGGGAGAGCTGTCCTCCACCAAAGAAATTCATAGTCAACTAACATCTAAATCACATGATTTTGAGCTTCTCCGCAAAGAATCACATAAAAGCACCACTTTAAATCGTGTGTTTCCCAGAGATGTTCTTATAAAGTTCTTGGACACAAGTCAAATAGCATGATAAAAGGACTAACTTAACTACAGAAATCTAAGTAGACTAAGAACAAAACCACCAATTAGTTGACTTGTTGTTAATTAATAATGGATAAAGTTTGTTTGGCTAATAGATTGATGGTTGAAATAATCTACTAATTATGCAACTTTTGAGAAATTCATTAAGGTTGTTCAGTCACAGAGAAAAAAACAAAACAGCAAGAAGAGAAACTAATTTAGAGGCTGATTGAGTCCAAAAACGGACATTCAGCATTTTTGTTTAAGCCAGAAAGGGTGTCACACATACACTCCCTTGCAGAAATGAGTAGATAACAACATTGCAGACTCTTGTAAAATGATAATAATAACTATAAAAAGAACTATGCTATCATTGGGTTTTTCATTTTGTCGATTGATAACGTTGTTTAAATCTATAAAAAAGGTGCATACAGTCATAATGAGTTAATGTTTCCTTGCCTCTAATCTCTTTGGGAGATTCTAAACGGTGCGTTACTTCCTTACCAGGAATTTGCGCTTCTGTTTCCACTGTGCGCCCTGAGCGTTGGTGTGCCGGTGGGCCTCCGTCACCAGGTGGATCACCTCCCACTCGCTGTCGGTGGGCTCTGGACGGTTCTGGAGGGTTTTCACCATTTCCTCCTTCTTGCGCCGCTCTCTGTTCTCTTCAATCAGACGCCGCTTAGCCACCCGCTTCGAGTCATCCAGCACCACTGGGAGGAGATGGTGGGAGGCGGAGGAGGGCGAGGAAAGGAAATCCCCCAGGGAGGGAGAGAGTGTGCCAAGGACAAGAAAGCAAAAAGGAGATATATAATTAGTTTGTGTGTTGCCTGAAGTCTGCATATATCGTCTAGAGATGCAGCTTCTGTACAAAGTTTATTTACAGCCCTCCTGTATCCAGTCACATCAGCAACCACATCATTTAACTACTACGTCACAACATACAAAATACAATATGTCTTTTTTTTAAATCCACCAACAGAACACTCACAGTCCATGGCCATGCCCACTGCAATGCACTTCTTGAAGCGGCACAGCTGACACTGGTTGCGGGTGATCTTGTCGATGATGCAGCAGCCATCGTACTTACAGGAGTAGCTCGGGTGGAGGTTCTTTTGAATGGTCCTACGGAAGAAACCCTGGAGACAGACGGAGGGACGGAGTGAGAGGGAGAGACGGTCAGTGACGTTTGTAGACAGTTTGTTATCCTGCGAATAACAAACTGGCAGGAAGACATTTTAATTAACGCCGCCGCTTCTTCTGTGCGATAAAAACCGATTCAGGGAATGAAAATCTTTAATCTAATTTGTTCCGTACCTGACTTGCAACCAAATCTGATGCAATTTGTCTGACTGTTAACATCCGAGCATTGCTGGAAGGCAACAGCGAGGGAGTGAGCGGAACAAATCGAAGCTGGAAATGAATTTATATCCGTGAAATATTATTAGATTAAAAGTTATTGTTTTGCTGAGTGAAGACGCACTGATTGCTAAAGTTAAATCATTAGCATAAATCTGATACCTCTAAATATAATTAACTCTTCTTTAATGAGAGGTGGCACATTCCATCCACCGGCCACTGAGCTTAGGGTGCTTTCACATCAGGGTTATAAGATAAGATAAGATAATCCTTTATTAGTCCCGCAGCGGGGAAATTTGCAAATCCCCAAAAGTCCAGTTCATTTGTTTTAAAAAGGAAGTCTCGGGCAGGGATCATGTGTTATTTAGTGTACGGTTCGCTTAAGTTGTGGAAACAAACTGTACCAAAACAAGGAGGTGGTCCGCTATTTAGAACATGTTGTCATGACTACGCGGCTCTCCCATTCGGTTATTATTTCCCACAAAAGCCCACCGTCTCTCTGCATCTCAACGACGACAAAAGCTCTTGAAACTGACAGTTTTTACACACAAAAACTATGCAAAAACTAAAATCCTACACGTCGATAAAGGCCTAGTATTAGAAGATATATTTGAATGCTACTAATGCTCTGTTCTGCAGGTCTTTAATGTTGTATTTCAGCTTCTGTGCACTCCACAGCTGACCACATGTGTTTAATAGTCCGGTCCTTTACTCGAGTTGCGCTTCCAGAGGAGGGAATGTGGTGGTGAGACGTCGCTGATAGATTTGATTTGAGATTTCAGCTGGATTAAATCTCTTCTAATTGAAGGTTGCTTGTGAAATGGCTTTCCAACACCGTGGTCGAGTTTAGAATGTAAATGATGAGCGTAGAGGGGGGATGGGATGGGGGATTGTACTCATGTTTGGTACAAATGAATGTGTAGCTAATGTGAAAGCACCTTTAATCACACTTCCCTTCAGCGGTGCCTTTGATGTCACACGTCATTGAGACAGCAGCGAAGACAAACGAGGCAGCCTAGAGCTGACGTGACAGACTGACAGGTTTTTACACAAATATGTCCATATATCATCTTCCTGCTGCTGATCACAAAGCCTCTATGACCTTGCTGTGTGTTTACTTTGAAGTGACCTGAGAGGCCTCAGATCAGGTTTTGCTGGCAGTTATAATGTGGGTTATGAACCTGCTGCGTCTGAAACTCTGGTAATGTGAGTGTGTGTGTGTGTGTGTGTGTGTGTGTGTGTGTGTGTGTGTGTGTGTGTGTGTGTGTGTGTGTGTGTGTGTGTGTGTGTGTGTACCTTGCAGCCCTCGCAGGTAATGCAGCGGTAGTGGTATCCTGTGGCCTTGTCACCACACACCACACATGGCTCATCCTTTTCGAGGTAGCTGGGGATGTACCCTGAGGAAGAGAAGCAAGGGCAAAGATAACCTTAAGACAGAATATGATTATGTATATGTTTTTATATATCACTAAAGGTGTTCTACACACTCACTCTAACACAGAATCCACTTCACCTTCTAGTCACATTACTGCTGAGCTCCACTCTACCGAGCCAACATACCCCACCCTATACAGCCCTACACATTATTTCCACTCATCCCCGCTGCAGTCGGCCTGCAGACTGTGGAAAAACTAAACACCATCCATCTGCACCGTTCTTATACTTTGGCATAAACACACCGAGAGCTGGATTGGTGAGCGCCAAAATATGATGAAAAACAAACCCTCTCCAGTCTTTTTTAAATGTCCTATACGGTCATATTGATTTTCTTGGCCAATAAGAAGCCATTTCATGGAAGCCCTGAGAGCCATTTTTAGTCACACCTGAATTGTGTTCTCTTCTGTCCTGTCTTTTCCTGTTATTTTCACCAGTATGAAAATTGCAAGTTATCTTTTTTACATCTGTGAAAAGGTTTTGGCAGATGATTTTTCTTCTGTTTTTATTTTTTCAATGCACTCTTAACACAAGGCACATTGTGTGCTAGCAAGTTATGTAAGTTAAAAGTCGCCCGGAAGAAATTTTTTATCCTTTTAGTAATATTTAAAACATCGGGTAGTGGTGCATTTCAGTGCACCTCTTGTGGCCAAAAGGCGTATTACAATAACAAACACATAAATCACCTGCCAGAACCTTTTTTTTTTAGCTTTTTGCACAGCTGGAAAAAGTAATCCTTTTTGCCCCAACCTGTTTCAAGAGGATTTTTTTACAAGAGCGTTTTATATCTATATTTATCATATAAAGATCATAAAAACAGGAGGGAAAACAATTTAGATCAGACTTTAGACTGTTTTTTAACTCACTTCCCTTTCAGGGCTTCCGTAGATGACGGTTTACATGTGATGTGTGAATTTTCTGAAGTAAGAAAGTAAAACCATTTCTATCGAGTAAGAAAGAAGTGCAACGTCCATGGCATTGGTGTTCCTGTCTTGTTATAGTGATGCTTTAACTTGACCTTGACATTCAACAGTTGGAGCTAGTTTTCTATCTGACCTGCAGGGCAACACAATCAACCCTTTTTCAAACAAGGTTAAAGGGAGTTTTTGACCTGTAGAAGCCGACTGTTTTTACAAGCGGGTTCCCAGTTTGTTTGTTTCCCTACAGGTGCACGAGGACGTGGATCACATGACACACATTCTCGCTGACTGTTTCTTTACGTTATCCCACTGATTGACAGTTGGTGGTGGTAATGAGCCAAGGAAAGTTCCAGCAAAGACAGTGAGGAAGAAGACTGGATGTAAACAATGCATGATTTAAAACATGTATTTTTATATTTCTCAGGCCTTAAGGACACACATGATGGTGATTAACTATGAATGTAAACAGAACTTTTGTTTGTTTAAGAAAAAATCAACAGGGCACCTTTAAAGTTCCGTAGATTCTTTTTTAGGAGACAATTTGGGATTATTTCAAACACATTTAGTAAATTCTTCTACACACAATGTCTCAAATCCAGAACAAACTACCACTGCATCTGCTTCACTCCCTTTACTGTGTAAAAAAAAAAAAAAAAAGAATATGTGATCCAAATGTAAACGATAGAGAATCACATGGGATGGAAATTTGTCCTTGACTGGCTACCAAGTACAAACGCTGCATGTCAGGAGGAGCTCTGACAGAGGAACGCCCATCGGTTAGAATTACCGTCTAATGGATTGACATGTCTTTCAATAAACAGACCAACACTGGAAGACAACTGTGTTTAGAGTCTTCAGTGTTTTCTGGTGACGTAAAGGGTTTTTAATGTAATATAAGCCTTATTTTTATTATGTCATAAAATGCAATTTTTTTATTATGAATAATCCTCCTAAATCAATTTGGTCTCAACATTACAGATTAGATCTGTACTGTTTCTACATATGGGTTTAACCAAACTATTATAATAAACTGATTTAAATAATCATAATTTGGAATGTTCTCTCTCTGCACTCTTCTTCCTCCCTCGGCAGCCTTTCTTCTGCTTTTAACTCAAGAGTAGGACAGTTTGTTCTTTTTCCATGCACTGCCTACAGGACCAGAGAGACAGAGGGAGTGAGCCCAGAGACACAGGAAATAGCAGATTTCCAGCCATTTCATATGATATATAGCAGAGAAACTGGGAGGGGGGAGAGAGAGAGAGAGAGAGAGAGAGATGGTACTCTGTGAGTCACAACTTAATGCAGAAACGTGTGTTTAAGTCTGAACACACACACACACACACACACACACACACACACACACACACACACACACACACACACACACACACACACACACACACACACACACACACACACAGGCAGATCTTTGTACCTTGTACAAACATGTATGTGTGTGTGTTTGTGTGACGTTCGCATGACATATATGCTAATGTTTCTGTATATGCAGGCATGTGAGCGCTGTGACTGGCAGTGGCAGTTGGGCTCTGCCTTTTGGCTTTGGTACAGACTTTAGAGGACGAGGGGGAAGGGGGTAAGAAGAGGATGCTGGGAAAGAGAGAAGAAGGAGGAGGAGAGCGAGTGCCAAAGAGGCACAAGTGACATTTTGGACATATTGAAATATGTATAAATATATAGTTGAAAAGCTATAGAGCTCTTTCCTTTCCAAATACAAATTTAGATAGAGAGAAAAAACATAATATAGGGAAAGGTGTCAGCTCCAGTGGGTTGGCATCCAGACTGCTGAGGACTATGTTTGGAAGCCAAGCCCAAAATCAATACCGCTGCAGCTCTGTGGCTTCCTGCCCCTCCTACGACCGGTCTGCAACATCTCCATCAACAACAAAACAAAAAAAAAGGAAAACGGGAGGAGATTTTTTTTTTCTGGTGCTTTTGAGTTAAGATAAATATTCTGTCCTCACAAGTTTCTGAACACAACATCTTCCGTTGCTTTTCGTCAAAGCGTGTAAATCGGGGTGGTATGGATCAGGTCCCTGAAGGAGTCTCGGGACCGTTTCTCTGAGGTCCTTACATGACAACAGCACAGTGAGTCGACATCTGAGACTGTAAACACTGACAACATCAGGGCAAAGGGAATTATAAGCAGAAGCTGTAAACAACAGAATTTTGTTCGCCCACATACTTCTGCGTTTATCGTCCCTTTGAATGGCACTTTAATAACTAAAAAAAAGTTCACCTGTTACTATATAAAGAGTTAAATATCAGAATTAACATATAAAAAAAATGGCCTAAGGCTGCATCATTTCTGTTCTCCTCTTAAAATGCATAAAACAGTTTATTTTTGAAGGAGCCACGGCACGCTGCAGGCACTCTTGTAAAATGTCAGGTGTAATTGTTAACACCAGTGGGTCACCAGTTTATCAACTGGTAGGAAAATGTCTGGCATGCTAATTTAATACATTTAAAAATTAAATAACTAAATAATTCATTGTTAAAGCTGAATTATAGGGTTTTTTTGCCACTAGGTGGCAGTAGAACAAGCTGAAGCCGTATAAACTTGTTTGCTTACACGTTAGCTAACAGTTGCCTATTTGCACATCTGGCTACTGCCTTCTCTGCTCAGGTAGACATAACATATTAGTTGTTTGCTGCTCTGAATGTCGTATATTGCTCATTTAAAGATGAAGAGTGTATTGGTGTAGCTTTAAATTTGTCAAATATACTTCTGTCTCTCCATTAATACATTCACTAATCATGTCAACATTTGGACTGATTGTGTCATATCAGAGTAAACTGGATTTTTAATCCTTATTTAAAATATCTCTGTCATGATTTGACATTGATGCGCCTCTTTACTGAATCAGGATTATGAGCAGGGAATGTGCATGAACTCTTCAGTGCCCTGTTGAAGCATCCAAAGTCTGGTTGAGGGTTTTCGCTCTCCCTCAGGAAAGCGCTGACATCGTTACAGTGTATGTAATTTGATCTCATACAACCAGCCAGACATATTGTCATTTTTTCCCCAGCTGAAATGGACCATGGCAGATCAAAATGATTCACATTTCCAGCAGGGATGCAGAGGGGAAGACAACAAGCTTGCTGGGAGGAAAAAACATGTCGAGAGGCCTGGCCTTGGGAGATGTGTTTCACAAGAGCCAAAATAAACGTCCTGTAGATTTTGGTGTTCCTCCCACCCTACCTCCATCACTATCACTCTCTCTTACCTTCTTTACTCGCTTCTTTCAGCTCGAGGGATTTGGAGCTGTCACTCAGACAACGTGCTGCGTCCAACAAGAAAAGCAGACAGAGCACAAGGCTTTCGTTTATTGATGACAGATGCCAAGATATTTTACTTTTTTCTCTTTCGAGGTGACAAATCGAAAGCGTAATGTACGCAGGGCAGCAATGAATCATGTACCACTAGCTTCTGTGCAGTCACTTAACTGCATGCATTCACTGTGGTGAGACTGACAGCTACAATATTCCTTTTCCTAAAAGAATTCAAATGTGCATCAAATATAGCTGAACAAAATGCTTGGACAGCCGTTTTCTAAATGAATGGTTCCCGGCATGTGGAGAGCTTTTACTCTGGAAAGGAGAGGTGTGTTTCTAAAGACACTTAAATATTCAGACTTCATTCACACTTCAGGTATAGAAGTGGAGGTTTGTCTTCTAGCTGCCACTTCAGAGCTGCTTTAGAAAAAGTCTCTCTCTCTCTCTCTCTCTCCATTAAAACACCACCCGTCAGTTACTCACCAGTCATACTCTTCAAGGAACATTGGCTGTTCTTCCTCTTCCTTTTCGGGCCATTGAGCCACCTGAAAGATTACAAAAGAGACAAAGAGAGAAGAGAGAAAAATGTAAAAAATGCATGTAAATAGACCACAACCCGCAGGTGGTCTTGATCTTGGCATATACTAATATAATCACCAACACTGTTTATCATTGCAAGAAACTGTAAAAACAGAAATTATTGTCGGATTATCAAATTTCTGTCGGTTCTTGAAGAAGTTATATTTGGCGAACGCTTCTGTCAGTACACTTGAGGCCTAAAATTGAGATATTTCATAAAAATCTACATGACTAATTTAAAATTACGCTAAAAATAAACCAATCGTGTAAAAAATGTAGGTCTGGCCTCCTCAGCACAACTGGGAAGACATGGATGACTCGGTTGAGACCAACTGTAATGTGAACTACAGGCTGCTGAACACAAAGCAGAGAAGAGGCTGTAAAAATATAAATAGTTCAATATGTATAGAATGTGGAGGCCTCATTTTTACCAATATAATGGCTATACTTGTGGGCACTTGGAAAAATGTTGTATGTATAGATTTCTTTCTGTAAAATAAACGATCAAAGAAAATCAACTTAAATGTTTTCTTTTCTTATGAGTTACGGCATCATTACTGTGTTATACTGCACAAAGGACCTGTTTGAGTTGTGTCAACTTCTAGTAGTGATTGTGCTGTTTCCATAGAGGTGCAGGACTTATATATTAAAGTGAATAACGAGCACACAGTGAAAAAACCCACCTGAAACATCTTGGGCTTCAGAGGGATAAACCATATGGACCATAAAAGCTCTCTGAACAGTTTGGCCACATTTGAATGAAACAAATTGCTCGACAACAACTTAAAAGGTCACCTAATTCCAGGACTACCTGCTACATCGACCTGCCCAGCAAAAGGTTACAGGCAAAGGCATTGATTCCCTGGACACGCCATGTTTGTTGACACGTCCATCAGCTGCACAATCGAGCTAACGAGAATAATTATTAACAGCAGGTGTAAAGACAAGGGCCTGTGATTAGCTGGCACTTTCACAGAAACGCATACAGGTATAGATCACATGTGAAAACCACATGCGCTCTATGAGGAGAATGTCATTAGCTCATGAAAAAGGATACTAAACAGACTTCTAGGAAGCTTTCTGTATTTGACTCTATTGCCAGCTAACCTTCTGGTACTAAAATTAGACGTTATAAAAAAACAAAAACAGGAGCATGGTTTGCTGCCACTTTCGTTTCTAACTGAGGAGTAATGGAGCTCTCCAGACCAACAAGTACAGTTTTAATCATAGGCACTGCTGTATGTCAAAGGAAAATGTCTTGCTTCAGAACGGAATACAAGCAGCAGGAAAATTATTTTGTGTGGAACGTGGTTTACCCCACAAAACAACTCTAATTACTAGGGCACAACTGCAACTTCTGGGTCTGAAAAGTGAAGCCAATGCTGAGGTGTCTTAAATGTGCATTCTCTCTAATGTCCATCAGGGGGCGACTCCTCTGGTTGTATAGAAGTCTATGAGAAAATGACTCTACTTCTCTCTTGATTTATTCCCTCAGTAAACATTGTAAACATGAGTTTATGGTCTCAATCTCTAGTTTCAAGTCTTCTTCAATACAGCATGATGTTCATTTTGTAAATTATGGTCCATTTATGGTCAAACAGACCATAAAGCAGGGTATGCTTTAGGGCAGGGCTACCTTGTGATTGACAGGTTGTTACCACGACGTTGTCTGGTCGGGGAGTTTTCGTCTTACCACCCTTTGACAGTGTGTTTTCAGTTCCTTAAGTTATTTAACATTTCGGTTGCCTCAACATTTCTTATTCAGTGTTTAGATGTACTAAGCTCCACCATCTTGAGTAAATTCTAGTTGCAAAAAAACAAGCTATCGACGGCCAAAACACAGAACCCGAGGCTTCAAAACAGTAACTTTAGTCAAAAAAGTAATTGCTAAGTCACAATGATTACGTCCACTTCTTATATACAGAACATCTGGGGGGGAAAAAACACAATAACAGACAAAAACACAAAGACCGCAGCTGTATTATGTATCCAGCAAAGCAGCGTGCTCAACAAGCATGTGCACTCAGAAACACAGCACCAGCCGCACTGACACATGTGAAAGCAACGTAAAGCACAGATGGGAACTGGCTGCTCTGAAGGGAATTATGAAAGCGAAGAGATGAAGGAGGGAGAGACTTAAGTAGAGTGGGAGAGAGAAAAAAAAACATTTCTGAAAAGAGAGTATGGGAGAGAGAGAGGGAGAGAGTCAGTGAGTGCATGATCCCGAGAGTCCGGCTCTCTTTCTCGCAGACTCTCGGTGTAGCCTGCAGCTCTCCTCCCACACCAGGGCCCTTTAATCCCGGCTCCAGGAGAGAGGGAGCAGGACTCCATTAGCACCATGAAAAAAAATAAAGTTCCACTGTGTTGAGATGCAATGCACAGGCCTGCTGGTCACCTTTTGCTTTGTGAAGTTTTAATACAGAATGTTAGTTATTATCTGGAGGAAAGATTCCTCCACTGACGCTCTCTGATGGTGTACTTTTTGTCCTGTTAGTTTCTGAATTAAAGGAGGATAGAGAGCGTTGTATGTTCAGATTGTAAAGCCATTTGTGATTTTGGGCTATATATATATATATATATATATATATATAATTAACTTGTTTGATGATATATATATATATATATATATATATATATATATATATATATATATATATCATTAAACTACTTGACAGTTACATTTGTTTTCCCTAAATGCACAAGATAAAAAATGCCATAAGGTACTGACTACACTGCATACTATAGCATTTCATTAAAACAATATCTTTATTTAAAATGTCTCCTAGCAGTATTGTGACATGAATAATTCAGTAAATAATATCTCCCTCACATCCAAACTCCTAGAACTAAATAAAATGTTAATTTGCATATAAGTGTAGAAATAAAAACAAAATGAAACACATGTTAATATGAGAAACTATGTCTAAAATCTCTCTCCTGATAGCAGGCTGTTGTCTGCTGTCGCATCATTCATTTTGTACAAAGAGGCAATTACACAATGTTTGTGTGGCTGGATAATTCATCAATTGAAAGCTAAGTAAGGGTCCACTTTGGGACAAAAACAAGGTTCAAAAGGTTTCAATACGAACACTTGTACAGCTCCCAGCTCTGAGTAGCTCTTTGGTTTCCGTTGCACTTTGCATGCTGGGATAACTCACTTTCTCCGAATACAATATGCATACTGACTTCTCTGATTTAATTGGTCACTTCAGAATATGTACTATGGAACTTGGATGCAGGGATGGAAAAAACATGAGCTAAAAGTCACTCAGTGCATGAAAACATGTTTTAGTTTCCATGCTTTCATAAAGAGATTTGATGCAAAGTGACTCTGCTGCCCAGAGAAGGTTTAGACCCTGTTTACTCTTGGTTTTAAAACAGCTCTTAGGGAATCAGATCAAAAGTGGACAGCGCTAAATACAAGTGTAAACGACCATCAAGATGCATGTTGACTGGGATCAGATTTCTCAAACAACTTGCTTACTTGTTCTGGGATCTTAGTAGCAACATTGCTGATGCTTCTCTGAGGTAAAAGGAAATATGCCAAAAAATTGTTTTGATCTCCTCCTCTTCTTTTAAATTCCGGCAAACTAGCAACAGGAAGTGCAGTGCTGCCTCCTGCTGGCTGAAGGTGCTTTACACGACATTTGGAGCACTTCTGTTGCTGATCAACAGCTCTCAATATGACGACAGCTGAGCCGCCAGCTCGCAGCTAACGGTGCAAACATGTTAACAGAGCTAACGGTGCAAACATGTTAACAGAACTAACGGTGCAAACATGTTAACAGAACTAACGGTGCAAACATGTTAACAGAGCTAACGGTGCAAACATGTTAACAGAACTAACGGTGCAAACATGTTAACAGAGCTAACGGTGCAAACATGTTAACAGAACTAACAGTGCAAACATGTTAACAGAACTAACAGTGCAAACATGTTAACAGAACTAACAGTGTTTACCTGGGTTATCGGCTGTAAGCGCCGTAGGAGAGCAGTGCAGAGTGGCGGCCGTGAGCTAACCAGTGGGGCACGCTCACATGCACTAACATGCACTAACATGCACTAACAGGCATGCACGGCGGCCCGGACAAAGAACAAGAAAGAGAAGCACACACAGAAGGAGAGTGACTTCATTCTCTGCTCAGGTAGACATTACGTAACGTTAAATTAACAAAGATAATAAATGTTTGCTGCTTCATTAATGCTCTGGATCACATATATTGCACCCTTGAAAACAACAATGCATTGCCTCTTCGCACACGGAAGCAATCAACATGTTTATTTGCATTCAGAGCGGGGAAGAGAGATCCGATCTCAAGTGGTCACTAGAGAGGCTTCTCTTATAAACCAGCATGTTTTTTTACATTTCACACCAGGAAACAGTGTTTGCTCTTTGGAAACACAACAACCTGTCTGCCTGTTCAGTTCAGAGAGCTGCTTTAATTGAGCTTAAATGCCAACTCAACATGCACCTTCACATTTACCTTGGCTTCTAGCACCGTCTTGCTCTCAGTTATTGTTCCCTTTGCCCTTTTCATAATACTTCAGATAGCTTAACAGGTGCATTAAATTAAGCTCTCTAGACATGTGAAGCAACACTTCCTGACCGACGACAACAAGAGTTTAGAAATCTGAGAACTCTTTGAGCCGATGCTTTTTTCCCCCCTTTGTGGGTAAAGTTAAATGTAAGTAGGCTGGGGGAAAAAAAAAAAATAGAGAAATAATTAAAGCTGTCACCCCAGCATAAAGACAAGGTGGGGTTTTCACCAACTGCCACTCAAAAGGTAAACATTCTCTCCCTCTGCCAACCGGCTTCCACATCACTCAACCCGTACAGCTGCTGGAGGCGACATGCATCAAACTGACAGCAATGTGACGGTTCAGTCCTCCCGATGCGGCGGCATGTTGTTTAAGATGGAAACATAGACAAAGTTGATGAAAACAGATTCAGGTCTCTGTCACTCCTAAAACAACTGCGCCCTCTCTGCATCTCTGTGCTGAAGAAGATTCACAACCTGCCACACTGTTTTCATGCACACATCTGACATACGGTAACAGCAACAGTCTTTTGTCAGAATTGGCACAGCGAGGATGTAATAATGAAATGATCACAGGAATCACGGCTCTCTGAATAAGCTCCAGCTCCAACCCCCACATTAAGATCAATCCCAAAAATAGCACTAATGAAAACGTTGGCACTACGGCAGCTAAAAAAAGAGCTTAGCACTCTTGGCGGAGCCTCAGAAGTGCTCTTCACTACTCTAAGAGCCCTCAATGGAGAGACTTGAGAGTGACGTGGTGTCAAGTGGCCCGAGAGGCAAGAGAAAAAGAAAAAGAACAACATCAGAGAGAAACACAATTTGAACAAATATGCTTGAAATACAGTGATTAGCGTCTCGTCCAACATGGCGGTTTGAAGCACTTCTCTGAACAAACATCCAAACAAGGAAACGGATAAACTTTCATAGGGTGTTTATGTAAAAAGAGCAGACAGCCTGACAGGAGTTTTTAAATTGTATCACACAGCTGGTGAACGTTTGGCCACTTAGCACAAAACGGATGAAAACATCATGCATTATTGAATGTTTTTTGATGGAATGTGAGGTGAGGTTTTTTTTTGCAGGTTGGGGCAAGATGCCATGTGGAGCTCAGGCATACCATAGAGCACTTTTTAAAAAAAAAAAAATTCAAGCTCCCAAACTCTGACGGGACGCGGATTGCAACACACCACTGAATACACACACAAGGTCACGCACACCCTGTGCCTCTCAGCAACCTGAGCCAACCCCACAGACACATGCACATACTGTACTTTCACTCCAGAGCGCACACACACACACACACACACACACACACACACACACACACACACACACACACACACACACACACACACACACACACACACACACTCAATGCTCAATGCTATGATTCCTACGACCACACGAGATCTGTGCAGAACATACATGTGTGTTGCACAACTGAGTGCACACACACACACACACACACACACACACACACACACACACACACACACACACACACACAGCCCAAAACTAAATACACACACTACAGAACAGTCCAAAAAAAATGACAGGAAAACAAAAACTTGATAACGCTGACCTGATGACGCAGTGGGACTGTAAAATATGCATGTCAAAGCCGGTTGAAGATGCAGATGTAGGTGACCAGCTGCTGCACAGCCCTTGTGCATGGACTCTCTGTCTGTCTGTCTGTCTGTCTGTCTCTCTCTCTCTCTTACACCCTGATGTCTCCACCAGTTGTGCTATGTTTAGCGTGCCGACCCACTCACATACCCCCTTCCCTCCTCCCTCCCTCCTACTCATATCTGTGGGACTTTCGTGCTCCGCTGTTGGCACCACCCCGTCCATTCTGATTGGGCGACAGCCATCTTCTCCACCTGTGACTTTGACAGCGATTGCTGGCAGGGGCGCGTCGGCTAACATGTAATTGCAGGGCTCTCAGGTAACCGAGCGCTCTCATGAGACTCGACTATTTTTAAGACGGGTTTCTTTAAGGTTAAAGCAGAACGTGTGAGAAGCAAAACAACGATCGGCAGAGGGAACTGTGTGTCCTTACAGATCATTAAACTCATTAAACACATCAGACCCTGCTGATGAACTAAATAAATAAATAAAAAAACAGTTAACAAATATATATTCTTTCATTTTCAAAAAAAAAAGAGCTCAGCAATTTCCTCAATGTGCTCAAAACAATTAAAATGTAACAGCAATGTCAGGAACAAATATGACCAGGTGTTGCTGTTGAGTTTTTTTAAATGTTATTTTCATTTCTGCAAATTTAATTCAAATCATTGTATTCAGGTGTTGCCAAAAAAATCTCACAGACATATATTCAAATCAAAAACTTTTTTAAGTGCTCAGCTTTTTTAAGTGCTTTCCTTAAACAGCAGGGTGCTGTAGTTTTTAGCAAAAGTCACTCAAATTGGAGGAAATAGTGCATTTCTTTGGGGACTTTCTTAGCTCTAGTGATTATTTCCTGCAGCAGGACGTTGAGGGTGAGATTGAAGATACGCTGTTCATGCTAATGCAGGACTATGTCATCTGAGCAGTCTGGAAAAAGACTAACTTGATCTGTGTGTAGCAATGCACATAGTTTTGGTTTTATGTAATATGGTTGTGAGATTTCCACCTCACTGCTCACACAATGCAAGTGGATGGAATTTCCCCTTGTGGAGCTCAAAACAATAAAAATTTAACAAGAATGTCACAGTTACTCAGAAAGAAATACCAGAGTCTCCATAAAATACACGTTGCTGTTGAGTTTTGCTTAGAGCGGCCACAAATGAAATTCCAAACACCTCCGTTGTCTTGGGACAGTGCCAGAGATCTCATATTATCTAAAAAGCAAAAATATCTGCATGGCTTAAAATAGCTAGAGGTGAGTGAGAAAAAATATGATAGCTATTTGACGTCTTAAGTGAAAAGCAGAAGTCTGAGAGGCACCTGCTCTGAAGCTCATGCATTAAACAATCAGAACAATGCAAGGGACTATTGGTGGTCCAAACATTTATATCCATAACAGCGTCTGAATGAGGGCCCCTGTCCTATGTTTTGAGTGCCACAGTGGCCTATTGTTCAGCACGCATGCTACAGGCCTACAGCTGGGTCTGTCCCTTCCTATACATCCAGAGCTAATGGACACTTTGTTCCCGTATGTATCCCCGCCACTGTCTAAATTACAGGCTGCGCTAGAAGGGGATATAGAGTGCCACTGAGTGAAAGCAAGACAACTCCCTCTGTCTAAATACACAAGTGTACAGCAACCCACACAATTAACCCATAATAAACATGGAGGCTAAATCCTCAAATATATACAGCTCGCTACTTCCGGTTCAGAGAAAACTAAAAAAAGACGCTGCAGCCCGAATGGCTGCATGCAGCCTGTGTTTAGCTGCATTTAGTTCACATAAAGTGTTGTATGTATTTTGCTTCCATAAATGCTATTCTATGCTTTTCTTAAATGTTTTTCAAAGCATATGTATATTGTATCACACCACAGAAAAAAATTGTTTTTTTTAACTACCCAGCAAAATTAGATTGATTAAAAAAATAACACCTACTTTATGAAAAAATATAATAAAACGGGGGGCTTTTTTAAATATGTTTAGTTTAATTTAAATTCAATAAAAAGGGGGAGAAAAGTCCCTTTTCCCTCTGGTTACCTTGCCTTTAAACCCCACTGGGTGGAGGCTTCTCTTGTTGGTGTGATGATGCAAAACAAACGCTGTGTAGATTAACTATCAATGGTCTGCAGCGGGTGCATCTGAATCTATAGCAGCTTATCTCACTATTGCATTTGCACTTGTTTACCAGTGAACACCTCCAGACTAGATGACAAAAGAGAACACACTGATCACGCCACACCGAAGAACTCCATAGTTTTCTAGCTTGTCCTCTTTAATTTTTCTGAACAAGACTCCAAGTAGTGATTGAGGTATTTTAAATTACTAACCACAATGTGCTGGAAAGAGTGATTTAAGAGCAATGTAAGATCATAAGTATCATCTATTTACAGTTATTGTACACCTGAAATAATAGCCCACCTTTCACATTTCAGCTGTTATGTCATTTTTACAATGTGAATGTGGTCACAAATGTTTAAGAGTGCAGTGGAAATCCCTATAGCAGATATTTTCTAGTTTGAATCCCGGAACAATAATTGACTGAGGAACTTTACAGCGTTTCAGTCAATTACCCTTTTAGCAGTGATGCACACTGACTGACACACACACACACACACACACACACACACACACAACACACACACACACACACACACACACACACACACACACACACACACACACACACACACACACACACACAATCCTGCTGCCTCTCTCTCACATTATATTGAATTTGCCTCTTGAATTTAAGTTCTAACACTGTAAACCAAGGCAAATCACCACGGTTAATAAGATCTGAGGCAGGTGAAGAAGAGGTTAATCTTTCAAGAACAGTTCCTTCTCCAAAAACATTACATCTTCTAATATTAAGGAACATTTTCTAACATGTGTAATGCAATCTGATACACCACCATCTCAACAGGGATCCATGTTATTGTTTCAACCCCATTCGGTTTATATTTTACACATAGCACATAGCTAATAGTTAACGGACACATCCATACAGAACATACTGTGTGTTTACCAAACATACGACCTTCATCTTCAAACCAGAAATACCGGTAGGTGCACTATTTCTCTATTTCACACTCTCCAACCGTCGAGGAAGCAGTGACAGCATAAAATCCAAAGCACGAGCCAACACAACAATGCTTTTAACCCGTGCATGACAGGATGCATTCACGTCCAAAAGGGAAGAATAAGCTGAATGATGTTTACTATAGCAGACATAATGTTCGTGAGAATCTGATCACAGAGAGGAAGAATACTCAGGGAGGCCTGACTTTTATGTCACAGGAGGAGAAAGAAAACTAAATAATAAATAATAATAATGCATTCTAGATACAAATGTGGCAAACTTCCCCCTCTGTGTGTCAAGATGCTAATGCTTCTTATTTGTGTGACTGAATGTTGGGTAGCTTGACGTTCCCTCTAGATGCACAGACAGGTTTTGAGTCTGTTCCCTGACACAGATGCCTCACAGGTGTTCGCTCACATCTCACGCTGTTGCCAGCAGAGAGAAACAGGTCGTAACTGTGTCCAATACAAAAGACGGATAAGCGGCGGTACGCCGTCTGAACACACCGGGAACATTGTGTTCAAATTGCATCCCCTTTTCATAGTAATTAAATCATTGGACTCACTGTCGCCCGAGGAAAAAAAATAATGTGTGCAGAGATCAGGCTAAAGCGGATCAGAAACCGGCGGCAACTTCAAGCACAAAGCAACAAAGATTCCTGGATACACCAAAGCACACACACACACACACACACACACACACACACACACACACACACACACACACACACACACACACACACACACACACACACACACACACACACACACACACACACACACACACACACACCACTATGGTTAATGCAACACACTGCAAGCGGCCTTGCGTCAGCTGTGGTGACATGTTAGGAGGAGTGATGCAAGCTGCGACTTCATATCTCCGTTTGAACTAAATCCAGCGTGACACAAACTGTACAACAATTTATGCATCTTAATGAGCCGTCGAGAAGCAAAGCGAAACAAAACAGCATCGAGCTTTCAGGTTGCAGCAGCTCAGGAACCCAAATCCAGTCTGTGAAATATGATATTATTGTACTGTTTGATTCTCAGACGGATAATATGTCATATATATGTCGGGACATATCAAACAATCTTCCGTTCCATAAGTACAGGTGTTCTATTCTCTATTCTCAGTCTGCGTGCCGGTGCAGTAACTATAGCATCACTTCAAAGAGCCGAGGCGGTTCAAAACAAAAGGGTGACAGCATGCGGACGGGAGGGGCAGAGATTTAACAGAAATCCTCCGTCATGCCGAACACGCCGCTGACATCTACTCTACGGAGCGACGGCTCCGGTCTGAAGCCTCCCAGAGGGCTTTAACTCTTTGTGCTTTTAATTAACCCCGAGGTGCAAAGCGCTGCGGGCCACACCTCGGTACAGGTGGTGGAACCCGAGAGGAGACGCGCAGAATACTTGGACCTAAACGTATGGGATGGAGGCCGATGCACGGGCTCCTGCGTCCGGGACGGCACCAACTGTCCCCGTCCCCCGAGAGGCAGAGCTGTTAATCTCCTGACAGGTGTTCGTGTCAGCGGAGGGAATCTACGCCGGATTGACTTTCCTCACACGAGCTTGTTCTACAGCACATGGAGCCAGATAGTCTCTCCTCATGTCACTGATAACATCAACTCATATTTAAATTATTATCACAGATATACACAAGTTTCACTGTAGGGACTGAGAAGATTGTAGAGTGGAGAAGATGTGTTTGGATGCTCCTCTTGTCCACTTGGTTCTCAGACTGACGGCAGTAAATTCAACACGTCGTAAACAGAAGTGCTCTGGTTTCAGCTAAATAAACAAGGCAATAAATCTCCTAAAAAGCTTATTCTTTGGACCGCATGAATGGCCATAATTCAGACGTGTTATGTTTTCATTATTCTGTTGGCCAAAGGGATATATTTGTGACAGCAATTTAAATACGCATTTTGGCAAAATGCTGCGTTCAGTGTTTACTTCCTCGACAACTTATCAGCATGACGAGCAAAGATGAAACAAAGTGATTAAACAGAAGCTTCAGTGTTCTTCCTACACATCCAGCACTCTTTTAGACTTCCACACTCACACGTGGGAGTGACATGTCTTTATTGTTTTTACCGAGAAATCAATCACCGTTGTAATTTGAATAGTAACCTTTTCATTTTTCAACCTATTTTCTCATGTTTTTGTGTCGATTTTTGTGCCGATATGAAAATGGGTGGAGCATTGCGAGCGATGGCTGCAGCCGCTCTATGGGATGCAATGTAATCGCTCTTGAAAACTCTTCACTGTCAATGTTCGTCCACTAAAGGTGCTTGTTTTTTCCACTGACAGAGGGTTAAGTGTCTGATCACATTATAAAAAGGACCCTACAGAGACATAAACCTTTTTCTTTACCTCTCGCTTGATGTTTTTTATGGTGTGTCTCACACTGAGAGGTCTCACTCTGTTATCTGTTATCTACACATCCACGTCATCGAAATCATCTAAATATTCAGCCGTGACAGTGACAAACATCTTTTTGATAACACTGACACTCTTCTCTCAAACTCTCACTCACGTTTTCATCTTTGTCTACCGGCAACAAGTCACATGACACAATAAGAAACAGACCTGATCAAGCTGAAGGTAAAGAAAAAGTTTCTAATTCTCTGTATGTTCTTTCCCAAAATGTTGTCAGACATAACAATCTGATTCTGTCAGTGAGGAGATGCTGCTGTCCTCAATACTGGACCTGTTTCAAAATGTTCTTTTTAATTTAAAAAGGTAATCTCTGTCTTTGTCCCACAAGACTGTATTGTAAATGAACTGAGCTCCCCTCTCAAAGCCAGAGCAGACTGATATTGACTGATAACGCTTTCCTCTTCCACACAGAGGGCCCCATTCCTTTCGCGGCAGCACTACTGTATGAGAGAGAGCCTCCATCCCACTAATATTATGTTTTCATTCATGAGAAGGGGGCTTAAACAGTGCTGTGTTTGTTTGTGTTCGGGCCGACCTGGCTGGTTCTGCTGCTCAAGAGCTGAAGGGGTAAGTATGGGGGGGGAGAGTGTCGGGGTCAGATGTAGCTTTAAGCTTCACTTCTCTGAAAAACAATCCAGACGAGGGGAAAAGAGCGGCGGCGGAGGAAAAAGAGGCTGCTTTGTTTTTTAGCTCGTCTGGGAAAAAAAACATGATTCAGAGACGTAAAAACAGAGAGAAGCATGAGAACGATTTGGACCATAACGGGAGAGGCTGAAAGGCTTGGATGTCCTCAGAAGACCTCCTCCATACATAACACCAGCACACGATAACAGAGAGACGAGCCTGCTTCATTCCAGGGGAATGTTTACATCAGGAATGACGAAGGAAAGGAAAAGTTGACGATTTGGAGTGGAATCTGCTTTAAACATTACTCAGACCAACATGAAAAAAATGAAAGCCAAGTGGAAAATAACACTTTTGAATCAGCTCAAATGTCTGACTCACCGCTTCTCTTCTCCCTCTGATGGGTTAGGGTCCTGCTCCTTGGACACGAGTTCCATTCACCTTAATTCCATCCAGCAACCAATCATGAGAGACTGAGGCAAGCCCCACCCTCGGATGCGCGCTTGTCATTCGCCGGTCGGGAGTGGTCCGTCAGTGAAACATGACAGGGTCCTGTCACAGGGGGTTTGTCCTCTTCTTTTTTTTTTTTTTTTTTTTTTTGGGAGGGAGGCAGGGAGGGATGGGTCGGGGGTCTCCAGAGAGAGTCGGAGTGAGGTTGGCTCGGTGTGAAACGGCGAGATGTGTGAGATGTTGGAGGTCAGTCGGCAGGCCCGGAGGCCGAGGTCTGAGTCGGGGTCTCAGGGACGCGGAGGGAGGAGGGGGATCCAGTCTGGAAGAGAACAGAGGACACGGTGAGATTACAAAGAGCTGAAATCATTAGTTTATATCATATAGTTTATTTAATGCAAAAGTGCAGATATTCAATTTGAAATGTGGATATTAGCTGGTTTTCTTAGTCCCTTTATGATATTTCTTTCGGTTTTGGCCTGTTGGGCTGATAAAACTGGACACACTGGCACTGGGAAACTGTGATGAGGATTTTTCACAATTAATTGTGTAATTGAGAATATAATCAGCGGATGAATCCATGATAAAAAAACAATCGTTGGTTGAGAGTCTGTTTTGTAATGCATTTATCAAGGTCTCGTCAACAAAATCTCTCCCATGATTTGAGATGAATCCAACATTTTTGTCCAGAATCCTAAAAAACATTTGCACATTCCATACTTGCACACCTGTACAAACACATCTTCTCTCTGAGCGTTCCATTACAATAACGTATTCCTGCTTCATCACTTACAATATTAATATACTTATAATTTGATTGTTGAAGGTTTGGGTGAAGAGCCTGCTTTTATCTTTGTGATAGAAAGAATGATGGGTTCTCAGAGTGTTTTGGGGAGGAAGCTGCCAAAGGAGAGCTCTGATTTGAGCTGAGACCCAAATCTTGTCAGTTTCAGCACTTAAAAAAAAAAGACAAATAAATCCAACTGGTACCTCCAAATATGAGACTTATAACACTTGACCTGCTCGGATACAGAAGACCGGGTCAGAGAAAAACAACAGTTCCTTGTTTATCCGCCAGCAGAGGGATTCCTCCGAGTCACACACTGAGCTAGAAGTGGATACGGTCACCGTCACCTTCGACCGCGGCGGCTACAATTTGATAATTCCTGGAAACCTTCTCGCAGAATGTCACCTCTCATGTAGGGTTAAGTAGCTTTGAGAGGAGCAGCTGATCTGCGTGTGTTGATGTGTGTGTGTGTGTGTGTGTGCTCAGAGGGTCTTGATCCATTAGTTCTCTGCCTCCCTCCCCTCTTGTCAAAGGAAGGCTTTATTATTACCCCCCCCGCTAATCCCTTTTCAATGTTCAATGCCTTTCCTAATCCGGAACAGTGGGATGCAGGGCATGAGAACGTCCTCAGACATGACTGATATTATTATTGCTTTTACTGCTAATAGAGAGATTACATACATATTCAAAACAACCTTTGTCTGCTGGGAAAGGAGTTGTTTTTGGAGTCATTCTATAGCAGAAGGAGAATGCCTCACAGGGCGAAACCTTCTGTGTGATGATGACGATGATGAAAACTTTGAATTTAACAGTTGTAAATATCTCAATATCAAACAAGTGCCATTGAGATGATGGTTTTGAATTAGTTTAGTCTTAAATCAATGTTGAAACAATTACTCAATTATTCAATTAGTGGTTCGACAACATTTTTTTATCTATTTATTGTTTAAGCAAATAATCAAGCAGAAATACCAAATATTAGCTGGTGAGGATGCTTTTGCTGTTTTACATCTTTATAAATTAAATATCTTTGGGTTTTGCACTGTTGGTCAAGCAAAAACAAGCAAAATAAAGAGGTCACTTCGGGCACTTGGTCATGTTTTATTAATATTTTTTGCTATTTTCTATTACATTTTGATTAATAATTCAAGTAATAGTGAGATGCAGCCCTACAATAAAATACACTATACTGCGCAGTGGTCCTTTAAGGTAATTGAAAAGCAAAAATATGAGTTCATAGCAGCAGTGACTTTAATGCATTCACTAAACACTTCTTCTTTTAGAGCGTTTAAAAAACAGACCTTTCTGTGTAGAACAGCTCTGAATAGACCTTTTAATGCCAGAATAGATTCATCTAAGACCCCTCCAGAGGTTGAGATAAGAAACACAGCGACCTCTGCCAGACGCAGAGACACCAGGGATGTGGTGGAAGGTTTATGACGTGATACGACGGGATGCTTTTCAGAAGAAGAAAAAAACGGATCATACTGTAACATTAACGTCATCTAATTACAACTCAAACGTTATATAAACAGCCACATCTGCAACAACCTTGTACCCATTTAAAAGAACATTAATCAAGAACCCTATTCGCCGTGAAATAAACACTGGTCGTTAAGCACACACTCAACAAACTAACTAGTGACAGTCAATTCGTTGTTATGAAAAAACAAAAAGTGTTGACAACACAGCAGACTGCCCTCTCCGACCCGAGCAGGACGGACTGTGGTGTGACGGTTAATAGGACAGTAATGATGACATAAACCCCACAGGGTTCCCACTAATGGAGTGTGTGCTTTATCAGAGGCCTTCTCTCTATCACACCAACTGTTGCTACAAGTGGCACGGCCATCAGCGCTGTTGTTGGTGCAAACAAACAATTAGTTGTTTATCACACTGGGAGGGAGAGGACTGGAAGAGAAAGGGGACCCATTGTTCTGATAAAAAAATGAATGAATAAATAAGATTCCATATCAATAACTGCAAAAAAGAAACAATAACCCGGTTGACCCGGCTGGAGCTCCCTGATGCTGCAGAGACACGGGGATCTCCATGACTTTACTGTTGTTGTTGTTATCAGTAGCTTTAGTGGGGAGTATTAGCAATTTTTTGCTTGTATTTATTTATGTGAATTAAATAAATGTATATATATATTTATAATAAGTAAAATTAATTTTATATATAATTAAAAATAAAATAAATAAAATAAATAAAATAAATAAAATAAATAAAATAAATAAAATAAAAATAAAATAAATAAAATAAATCACTCACTCACTCACTCACTCACTCACTCACTCACTCACTCACTCACTCACTCACTCACTCACTCTATAGACTCCACCTCAGACTGACTGTTAGGAACAAACATCCACACACACGCCAACTTTAAAACACACGACAACTTTTCCTCTTACTCCCTTTTAAAATGGTCTTCCTCTTGTTGTTATAAGAAAGTGTTTTGTCTCTTGTCTTGCAAAGAAAGGGAAAGAAAGAGTACTATCGGGAAAATAAATGAACAAAAGTCCCATCACAATTGAAGAAACATGACGCTGTTAGAAAGAAAAACATCTTTTATGACCAGAGGGATCATCTATTCTCTAAAACAACGATCATTATGTCACAACAGACTCAGGTGGGGCCTAAATATCTAAACTAAAGTCAAACTGAAATTTCTCCTCTTAACCTTTTTGTTCAAGGAAGAACGAACTGCAACAAAACTGCAGCTATTGTTCACGTTTCCTTCTTTGAAAAGAGCATAAAACTGTTGTTTTTGTGGAAACAGCGTCTCAGCTTCGAGCCTCTGGGCGGGTGTTTCCCACGAGTCCACTTCACTGACCTCTGAGGGCCTCGCTGTCAACTTCTGCCGTGCACCTCTGACTGGAGCACGTCATCACCCACAGTGTTAATATGAGACATTTTTCCTCCACAAAGTGTTGGTTGTGTAGCGTTTCTTTACAGCATTCAATATATAAGATTTGTATTTCACTTGTAAAGTAGAAGCTATCAAGCTAAGCTAACTAGCTTCCGTTACACATAGAACACTACATCAAGGTATTTCCAGAAAACGAAGCGTAGCGTAATCAATCTCTGTGAGGGCGCTCTCCCCCGCTCTGAAGGCCGTATATATACAGTAGTTGTCCTCTTAACTACTGTGTCCTTGTATGTACTCGTTCGCATTTGCTCTCACCGAGGAAGTTATGCTTATATTAATACCCCGTATATCCAAGGTCGGGGCTTGAAAATACAGTTTGTCAAGTGGTCTGGGGCGGAAAAGGAGAACGTAGCACACAAGAGAGGAGATATGGAGTGAGAAAGAACGAAAGAGATGAAGTGAGATTGAGATAGTAGAAACTGTGATTTTTGAAGCAGGACATGAGGGTAGAAGTTGAGGTAAGGTAAAGACTGGGCTTAGCTCACTGCTGGAGTGGAGACAAAATAAACCCACTTATCAGAGCTGGAAGAGCAATAACAGGAAGAGAACAGGGCGTGTCAAAAAGGCAGATTTAGGGCATTCAGCCGGTTTGGAGCTCTAACGTACACGCAGGGATAAATGTCTGGGATCGCACACGCTCAGCATCAGTTACGCATTCATTACACGACCATTTATGGCCTGTGCATGTCAATGAGCAATAAAACGGGAACATGCGGCGTATCATACGCCGATTGTATCAAGTAACAAATCATTTCAAATAACATGTGATCCCTACGCTTTAAATAGGTGATGAATGGCTGCAGGGGGAACGTGTTTTCCTGGTAACCGTCCAACCGCAGTGGAGATACGTTTGAAGCTACGGGGACGGAAACGGAGCCAAACTGAATTTAATAACCCCGTATTTTGATTTAACAAGGAGATTCTGGTTGGAGTACGGCTATGACAGCATTATATCTCACATAATGTAGAGCACGTACAGACAGAGGCTATTAAATGTCATACTTAAAAGGACAGTACACTCCCAAAAGCAACAGTACACATGTTTCCTCTTACTTGTTGTGCTGTCTATCAATCTAGATTGTTAAGTCGTGAGTTGCCAAGTGTGCGTCTGCCTTCTCTCCATTATAATGGGACTAAAGGAAAAAGCAATGTTTCTTTCCAGAAATCATGACCCGATTACTCAAGATGATCTACAGACCTGGTTGTGATCAGTTTCATGGAGGAACTATTTTATTCCTCATCGCGCTGGAGGAAGCGTACATCTATTTCGCTAACATCTACTTTGTTGGAATTAGCTTGTATCGATTTAAACTAATACATATATATAAACACGGATCGATATGAACACTTATAGTAAAGCACAGATTCAGCATTTCTGATGCACAACATCTTAAAAGTTGCAATCACTGAGCATAAATCAAACTGGTGCATTGCGATAAGACGTTAACTTGACATTTTCTGTGAAAATGAATTACATGTCAGCTCAATAACAGTTTGTAAAGCGTGCACACACAACTCACATGTCTCACCCACATGCACCTCAAATTCTCTTCTCTTCCAGGACGGCTTCCAAATTTTAATTGGGCCTCCAAAAACTGGCATTTTCCCCTCAAGGAAAAAAAAAGTTTCACCTTTAATTGCATGCTCTGAAATGCAGCCTTGAAAATGTAATCAAAAGAATAACTAGTGAACGCAAGTTGACGCCCGGAGACACGAACAATTCATTAAACATGACCTGCTCTCTCTCTCTCTCCGTTCTGGGCCAAAGAGATCGAAGCACCTCTGTTCTTCAGAAAGTGAGGGAGGATTCGTGGGCCGGTGCGAAATGAGATTCTACACCGGGAAGAAATCGTTACGGTCAAGGGCGTTTTGGTGTGTTTTGATGGGGAGATATCAATTTTAAGGTATAATTATGTTTGTAGTCAATTAGGTTCACGAGAGCAGAGACTCTTTGATAGTTTAGTATCTGTAGTACTGACACGATTAGCAACAAAAGTACGATGAATAAGGAGCATCTATGAGGGGAAAGTTTGCTTTGTTTACTGCTTTGTTTACTGCTTTGTTTACTGCACACACTCTGGCTACAAATCATGTCAAAATCTCAAAATGGCAGCTCCTGTAACCGGGATATTTTGGCTTCACTTTTCTACAGTGGGAGGAAGTAAGTATGCATTGTTTCCTTTTTAATGTCACGTGCAGTTTCTCAGCTTTAAAAACAGTTAATCAAGACGGATGCAAATTAAAGTGAATCAGACAAAGTGTGACTAGCAGAGCATTTTCCCCCAAAAAAGACTAAAAGCTGAGACTAATTTCTTCAATGAGGTGAAGAAATTAGCAAATCAAAGCAAATCTCCCCCCCCACCCACACCACACACCAATTTGGAAAAATAAAAGTCTCAGGAATTGACTAAGAAACAGCATATAGATTCAGGGATATTTGACCATGTATTTGAACTTCAAGGTGGGGCAGTCAAGTCCACAAGACCCCTGTTAAGACCACTACATGCTTCTTGCAGCAGCTGCTGTGTTCCGGCGCTCAGCAGATCACAAGTCAGCTCAGATGTGGCATTTTTCTCATTACGCTGAAACTGACCATGTTAAACCTTCTCATGAGTGATCTTTACAGCGTCTTTCCCCATGAATGCAGACGGATTACAGAGCAGCAGGTTTAATGTAACCTCAGAAGAGGATGATGGTTTGGAGCCCCTTAAGCTCCTGAGGAGGACCCCTCCTTTAAATTCACACCATGACAGCAGACGTGGGGTCAGCGCTCCCGACTCCCAAGGGCGGCCTGAGCAATTAGTGGTTAAGTAATGGAACAGAGCCGGGGAGCTGGTCGTTGATGTGGCGCATGCAGGGGAAGAAAGGGGAGGTGGAGAGGAGGGGGGTGGAGGTGGTGGGTGTCGGTTAGGACCCCAGGGTCACAGTAGTAGTCAAAGGCAAAGAGATCATGTTTCATTCTCCGTCTCTGCTCGTTCTCTTGCCGGGCTAATTACTGTCAGGGCATTATTAATAGGTGCTAATAGGTCGCTACCTTTACAGACGCTTCTTTAAAAATCTGACCTTGTGGCCTTGAGAGCGCGCAAACACAAACATCTGCATTCACTAAAATGTTAAACAGGCCCTATTATGCTATTTTCCGGGTGCATATTTTTACCTCAAGTGACAGTTACAACATGTTTACATGCGTTAATGCTCATAATCCTCCTTGTTTTTCTCATCCTGTCCTGCAGCACTTCTTCTCACCCTCTCTCTGAAATGCTCCGTTGTAGCGCTTGCTCCTCCCTCCAGAAAGCAAAGTCTGCTCTGATTGGTCAGCTAGCCCGCTCTGTTGTGATTGGTCAACGTTTCACATTTCCAAAAACTCTTCCTCCAGAGTTTCAGCTCCGTCTCTCTCTTTAGTTGTTTGAGGGCCAAACTAGCAGGAAGGAGTTTTACGTCACTTCCGTAACATTATGACCTCATTAAGTTCCATTATGACCTCATAAAGTTACGGAAGTGAAGGAGAGAATTCAATGGAGCCGTTTCAGGAGCTCAGAAGCTTCTGAGGGGGAGGGTAACTCCTTTTAGGCGTGGACTTCAGGTTTTACACTCTACAGCCCTTTAACATGTACAAAAATATATATAACACACTAAAGAAGAGGGAAAAAGTGGAAAAGCATAATAGGGCCACTTTAATGATCAACCTAAATGAGAACACACACAAATCACACGTGATTTTGGTTGTTTAATGCTTGTTATGAAGATAAATAACCGGAGTGCAAACTCACTCATAAACACCATACATCCATTTATGTATTTATGTGGGAGCAGTAACTCTTGACTCAGCAGCTCTCTACGACCGACGCAGGGGAAAAAAATTCCAAAACACAAATCTCTGGTTTCAAACCGGTTGAACTCCGACCTACTTTGACCCGGCGAGCTTTCACGCTATGATCAGCGGCAGTGGGCTCCGTCTCATGTGTCCCGCACTTACATGTCAAACAAGTAAACAATAGTGCCTTTACATTTCGACACGTTCTTCGGCGTGGTATGTGAGAAGTGTGGTTTGTACCGCTGTGTATCTATACTCCTTTATATAGTACACACTCCTAAATCCCTTCTGCGTAGCTCTGCTGAAAAATGGGAACACAGTGTCCTGCTCTGACTCTGCTGGTAACGGTTTCTTATTCAGTTTGCATGTGCAGAGCGTGTCTGGGTGTGCATATAGATACGTCTGCATCAGCCAAGGACATATGGGACATACCGGGGCTGACAGGGCCACGTGGCATTTTCTCTCATTCTTGTTCTTTTGCCAATAATCACACAGCCTTATCTGTCCTTTTCAACAATTTTTCTTTTCGTCTTCTCATAAATCTTTCTTTCAACCCTTTTGCTGTTTGTTCTACTGATGTTTACGTCACCACTCTTCCCGGTTGTCTTCACCTCACTCTTTGGCACTTACAGACTCTCTGGTTATCTGTGTGTCACTTTCAGAACTAATGATGATAAACGTGTGAAAAACAAAAACCCCTGGGAAAGCAGAACACTTTTGACATTTGTTACTTTTTCTCCCAGATTAACATCACGGCAGAATTGCTCAAGATATGTCAACGATGCAACTGTGGATGGATTACTTAAAGGGTCTCCTGGGAAAAGAGCCTCTTAAGTGACAGTTTTGTATACAAATGACTAGAAAAAGATGCAATAGGACTACAAAGTGACATTAAATAAACTACAAAATAATGCAAAACAACCACAAAATGACCACAGAGACTCAAATCAAATACCAAAGGATGCAAAACAACTGCAAGGGATTGAACACAAACCTCTTTTGTTTGTGTCTCCTTTAGCGCGTCTGTCTCGTCATACTTTTACATATCTGTGCCCAGATGCTCATCGTGTCATAATCCTTCAGTGAGATGCAACAAAGCCCGCACAGGCAAACAGAGATCGAAGACATTGAAACCGGAACGCAAACACAGAAGAGTGTGAGAACAGTAGGTTGGATATGCAAAGATGAGATAAACAAACAGGCTGGAGCTGTTTTTGAAGCTCTGTTTGCCCAGAAGAGACTTTCACACCCAGCTGTTGAGATGCAAGTGACACTGCAGTTTGCCGACACCGGCGGAGCCACCGGCGGAGTCAGAGTTAGCTGCCTTGCTCACCGGCACATTAACTGTCATAACCAGTAGTTGTCTCTTGTTCATCTCGTTTGTGTATCCTTTAAGGTTGCATATAGAGAATACAAAGGCTGCAACTAGTGTTTTGTTTAATTCAGTAATTAGATTCATCCTTTTAAACTCCCAGAGCCCAAGGTGACATCTTCAAAATCCTGTTTTTCAGCCAAATGTCCAAATCCAAAATAAATATAGTTTACAATAATAATAAAAATAACTTTTTCACAACGTGGAACCAGTAAATGTTTGGTGTTTTTACCTTATAAATGACTGAAACCATTCAACAAAAAAAATGTATGTCCATAACCTTTCTTGTCAACTACGCAGGGATTTACTTTGAAATGCTTCTAAACACACAGACATACCAGGCTGAAGGCAGTGGGAGAAAACACCCGAGGACATTCTGTGATTGTTTTGTGCAATTGTAAAGACTAAATATAGCAAAGTACATTTTGTCAGCGGAGGCTAAATGAGGCAATGTATACTTAAACAAGACCTCCGTACTCTGTGAAAAGATTAAGAAACCTCACGTGTCTGCTTATAGGGGATGTGAGGCCAAAACTTAAAGTACAGTCATAGATAATGTTAACATATTAACTTTTAATGCACTGGGCAGTGAGCAAAAAGAAAAACAATCTGCTCTTTCTCTTTCTCCCACGTCCCCACTCTCTCTTTCTTTCTCCCCCCCTCTCTCATCCCTCCCTCCTATTCCCACCCTCCTCTGGCAAGGACAAGCTAAGGTGCTGCCAAGAATGTGACTGCTTTTGGAAAACAAATCCAGCTCACTTCTGGGGTTTTTTTTTCACTTCTTCTCTTTTCCTCCACTTGCAGTTTTTTTTTTGCTTTTTTTTTCCTTCTTAAGGAGGTCCAATGATTAGTCTATACTCTTTCCACCCAATTCTTCCACTCACAATTTCCTCGTCAGGCCACCTTAAGTAAAAACTGAACTGTTGGACGCTGCATGAATGTGTGCTTTTTCCCCCCCGATTGCTCTCCCGGAGATGTCCACTTCCTCACACTTGTTCATTTCCTCACAGCTCATGGAAGTGTCTCATTGTAACAAGATAAACACGGATGAGGAGAGATTATTGCCGCTGTTTGCTTTGGGGTACAAAGAGTTACAGTGCATTTGAAGGGGGCTTTAACAAGGAGGGGTTGGTGCAGTTTCAACATGTGGACAGCTGCTGTCAATACATTACATCAGCCTCAAGAGTGGCTTTTAAAAAAGAATTGAGGGAAGCTATCCCTCATGGTAATAAATGCAAGATTCAAGTAGGAAAGTGTTGATTTAAGATGAAGATCAACATCATTTAAAGGGGATATATCATGGAAAACTCATTTTCAGTTTCGTATCTGGAGTGCCTACCAACCTACATCTATGAAAACGGCAGGGCTCTTAAAGAGACAGGCGCTAAAATGGAGCATTTCAGACTGAGGACAAATACAGGTATATTCAGACAGACAGTGTGAGGAAAACAAAGTGTTTTTTTGATCATTTAAGCATGTAAACATATTCTAGAAGGAACCCAAAAATACAATTATGAATCTGAAAATAAGCGTGACATGTCCCCTTTAAAGGTCAGTTTTCTTAACTTTAAAAAAATGTTTGGAGGCAGCAGTCATGACAAACTTCGTACTGTGAAAGGTGTGAGTGTGTGGTGTGTGTGTATGTGTGTGTCATCATGTGTAGGTGGTATATTTATACCAGCTAGCAGAGGAGGGAATGCCATTTTCAGTGTGTGTGTGAGAGAGTTTGTATTACTTCATTAATGTGTGTTAGTGTGTAAACTCCAAGTATCCAACATTAGGCAGATTGAGCTGGCAATGCCAACATAGCAGGCTGGGGGAGAGGTTGTGTGTGTGTGTGTGTGTGTGGATCTTAGCCTAACCTGCAGCACCAAAGACACACACACACACACACATACACACACACACAGAGACACACACACACAAGCTGTGACTGCAAGGGTAACTTTGTCCAACTGTGCCAGAAATCTGGGCAATCACTCTACTTTAGCCTCCCTCCTGTGTCCCTCCTTTCATCTCTCTGGTGCACACAGACACACACTCAAACACTCATACACACAGGTGCTGTTGCCATGCCAACGGCCTGGGGAGAAGTCTCCTTTTCCCACATTAGAGATGGAGCACCAGGGAACCCCCCCCCCCCCCCCAAAAAAAAGGTCCACAGCAGGGACAGCTTTATCAAAAAAAAAAAACAACTATCTACTTACAGTTTATTTCCTCCACAATGAGAAACAAACAAAGTGGCACATGTTTGTTTTCTTACTGAAAACACTAAATAAACATGCTATGATCCCGAGAACCCCACAGAAAACAGCTGTAAGGGTTGAAATGGCTATAAAAATTAAAAAAATGTGTAATAAAGGGAAAACCTAATATATGAGCACAATTTGCCGTTATCTAAAGTATTTTTCCAGTATTCTATGTTTATTTTGTTGTTTACATCAAAGTTTCATATTTTCCTAAAAAATGTCTTGATTACATTTTGTTTACTCCATTTAATATACAAAAGCCGAGTAGATACATGAACTTACTAGACATTTTATCAAGAACACGAGCGTTGTTCTTTTAAAATGAGTCTGTTTTACATGCGAGTTCGTTGCACGTTTAAAAAGCGATTCACAGATTTTCATCTCCCAAATGGGTTTCGAAACAACAGCAATTGTTTGCATGTGCTTGTGTGCACGTGCACATCAAGTGTTGCACTACACAAGCCTGGTAGTGGTGAGTACTGTGTGTGTGTGTGTGTGTGTGTGTGTGTGTGTGTGTGTGTGTGTGTGTGTGTGTGTGTGTGTGTGTGTGTGTATCAGAATGTGTGTGTGATACATGCTGAGTTTCTTGGGGTTCACAAACAGGGCTTGGATCCAGGCACCAGCCTCAGCTTAAATACAACAAACCAGACTTGAGTCAGACGTATAAACACTGGCACAAATAAAAAACGACATATAAATAAATATGTGGGAATGTACGAGGCGAAATAGCGAAGCCTCAACAAATTGGGACGGGTTTGTGTTTGAGGGGGAGAGGAACGTTAACATGCAGCTCCTCTGGTTTCTTTACTGAAGCAGGTTTGTGTACGGTCTGAAATAGCTGACTTCAGTTATTCAACTAGGAAACTGTGGACATGGCAGAGGGGCGGGGCTTCAGCACTGTCTAAGTAGGCTCCTGGGTCCCACATTCAGGTGGGTCCAGGAGGGTTTAGCAGCCTCATTAGTAGACCAGTATGCATGCACTGGTTTTTGTGTACAGGCAGAAATATAACCACTAACCAGAGGAGAAGAACCTTGCTGACCTTTCTACTTCATGTTGTGTAACTCATGCTCAGTATGGGGCAACATTCATCAGATGTCTGGCCTAGATCCAGCAGGTCCAGGCTCTGCAGGAGATACCCTACATGTCCAAGCAGAAGAAGTAGGTCTGCGTGCTTAACGCTAACTGGCCTCCCGTCGCTGTGTACAGTTGTAAGATGACACCCAGACCCTATCTGAGACCTCAGCCCCGGAGAGGAGCGAGCAGCTTGTCAGCTATTCAGGTCAAGAGTGTCCCAGTTTAAGAGGACAGATGTACAGATGCAAAGGCAATGGAGTAAACATGAGGCTCCAGACCAGGAGGGAACTGGTTTGAACCCAAGACTCCAGTGTGTTTCAGTATTATTGTAAAGTAGGCTGAAACCAACAGACCAACAAGTATTTTGTATGTGAAACTCTGCATGTCTTTGTTCTGGAATATTATAACAAAATGATCAATTCATAAATGAATAAAAAATATGTATAAACGTTTTTATCTGTTTAAATGTCTGCCTCAATAGCATCTTTGTTTTCCGCCAACACTAGCTTCTTGCACAAAGAAAAAATATGAATTTAAGGTTAAGAATCAAGCTTTTTTATCCACAGACTCATCATGTGATTACGCCGGAGTACTGGGATGAACTCTTCCTTCACTCCAGACCCCACGTCACCTCTCTCCAGCCCCTCCAGGATTTCCATTCATCTCCACATCGCAGCCTCCTCCGTAATGAGCAATAAAACACACACTGTAAAGAGACCACTCACTCACCCCCTCCCAACTCAGGAGTGTGTAATAAAGCCAACAAGGCCTGGTGAGGCCCCCAGGCGTCACAGAGCCACAACTACACCTACACACACCCCCCCCCCCCAACACTAAAATCTCCATCTTTCCCTGACGGACGGCAGAATCCATGAAAGAGGAGAAGGTGGTGAAGGGGGCCTAAAAGGTGGAGGCAGCGGGCTGGAAAGTGGTTGTCTTGGTTGGGGTAACCCTGGGCCGCAGGCCCCCCGACTACCACAGGCTTCCACCCGAGTGCCTGTGTGGTCCTGGATGTGATTAGCGCTAAGCCCTTGTCATACACACACACACACACACACACACACACACACACACACACACACACACACACACACACACACACACACACACACACACACACACACACACACACACACACACACACACACACACACACAGGTGCTGTACACATGCGGCGTGTCCAACACACACTCCTCATTGTTCGGCAAATCTGCTCGTTGTCTGAACAACTTCAGGGCGCATCAGGAGAACAGGCAGTTGACAGTTTTTTGACTCGCAAACACAAGACGGTGATAAGAAACAGAACAAAATGGTCGGCTAGGAGGAAAGAGAAGAAGATGAGGATGAGGAAGATGAGGATGAAGAAGATGAAGGATGAGAAGAAGAAGAAGAAGAAGAAGAAGAAGAAGAAGAAGAAGAAGAAGAAGAAGAAGAAGAAGAAGAAGAAGAAGAAGAAGAAGAGAGCCAGAGCTGTCAAAGCTTTTTTGAGTTTTCACTGCAAACGTCCCTGAGGAGTAAAAATGAAAAAAGTTGCTCAATCATCTTTTCCATGCTCTCTCCGTTTTCTTTCCATGGATGTTCCACACACACACACACACACACACACACACACACACACACACACACACACACACACACACACACACACACACACACACACACACACACACACACACACACACACTTAAATTAAATAGACTATATCCAGATTCTGTCTGAAGGCAACAGACACAGTCCTGTATGCGAATGAGAAAGATGTTTTTTTCTGTCTTGTGTATGAGTTCATCTGGTGTTTTCTGCCAGTTTGTGTTTTGCCCAAAGTACTTGAGGAAAATTGTGTCCATGTGGCCGTCTATACACCACATGTCCAGGTTGTGTGTGTGTGTGTGTGTGTGTGTGTGTGTGTGTGTGTGTGTGTGTGTGTGTGTGTGTGTGTGTGTGTGTGTGTGTGTGTGTGTGTGAAAGCAGACGGAGAGAGAAGGGCAGATACAATTATGTTGGATTTTCAGGATGAATTCTTCGCTGCCTAAACACGTCTCCGAAACCTTAACCAGTATCTGTCAGTGTTACGGTGGAGAGTGACGGCGTAAGGGCGGAGGAGTGAAGGGAGCAGAGTGTACTCCTTTAGGTTGTGCGTTCAGACAGGCTCCACCTGTCTAACAGACGCCTCGGGAGTGAGTCGATGGGTGACTCTATGTGTGCTGATGATATATCATCTGTCAGAGCAACGGTTCTTTCCTTTAAACTTACTATATGATGCCCTAATGCACTATTTCATACATCTAACACATTTAGAGAAACAGAGAGATTTTTTTTTTTTTCATTAATGCACACGTTTTCCAGATTCAGACCTGCATCTCCAACGATAAAACGTAACGTTAGATCAAATGAATACTAACTATAACTGCACCTTTCACTCTCTTCGTCTCACGCAACACATACGCTCTCATTGCAATCAATGCAAACGTCTCCACAGGGTCCTAATCTGCAGATGGTAGCTTTTATATAAATCACCTTTTCATCAAACTGTCGCGACATCCTGTGAGTACTACACCGATAATCTGTGAAAAAAGTCACGTTACTTTTCCTCCTTTTAGAGCTCCTCATGGGATTATTATTATCAGAGCCGAGGAGTCTCTGACGCATCAAATATGACTCCAGATTCTGTTATTGCACTGCCTATTTCTCGCCTAAAGTAATTCCAGAAACATATTAATTAATAAATGTACTGAAGTGTACTGTGAGAAAGTTTGAGTGCCGTCCTGCGTCATCAGACGCTAAGAGGAGGGTTTAAAGGGCAGTGCGGGCCGTCAGCAGCCGATCACCATCACCTCCGCTTCATGTTTCTGCCTTGGTGGGTTGGAATCTGTGTAATAATCAGGTAGCCTCAATATAAAAAAGCTGTTAAGAGATATATGTAAGAATTATTGTGGATGTGCAGAGTGTATATTATGCTTAAGATTATGTGTTAGTTTTGTAAAGTGAAAAGTTTTCTCTACAGACATAAAAAAAAAAAACCTTTGCATATTTGAATGCAGAGTTAAAACAGAATCCTGCTCGTACATCAACAAGTTAAACTCCTGTTTGAGGTGAGCACAGAGCAACTTTCAGCCTTTCAGGGCTAAAAGTGAGAATGTTCTTCTAGTGTCCGACGCATACATCACTCTGCACAGCGAAGCTCAGACATCCAGGTGAAGCAACAATAAGCAAAACACTTGACTGAGTGCAAGTTGAACATAAAACATATGTGTGTTCATAGCTGTCCTTAAGGTCAAAGCAGACAAACCCTGTCTGTGTGCCTTTTCCATTTTTCATATTCTGCTTTTTCTCTTCAGGTATTCAATACTAAAAACATTTAATAGACTCGGAAAGCTAAACAAGACAATTACAGTCCGGTGCCGAGCTAATTCATTTTATTATCAGAATGCGAGGTGAGCGACTGGATTGTGGAAGTAATGAAAAGAATACATATATGACAAAAAGTGAGGATTGTTTGTGGCTGCAAACTAGATTACAGCAGCTTTCTCTTCCTCTCCTTTGTTTCATATTTTAAGCTGTATCATTTATTTATCGCAATATGGCAGAAATCACATATAATATGATCAAACCGATGTTCAAAGCAAAGCAATGAACTATGTCCCAAATATGTTACATGAGACCAAACTTGAGGTTTGTTGGTTTTTAATTAAAGCTCGCTGTGAATTATTAAACGGAGACTATGTAGCTTTTGAAAGAAGAAAGAAGACAATGTTTAAAAAAAATTAAAAGTTGAACTTATAAGCACTGAAACATACCTCCTGAAAAAAAGGCACTATCTGAACAAATGTGACCTATTTCACAAGTGGGTGACGGCTCTTCAGATGGTTAATTAAATCTGAATTGTTTAAGGAATACCACTTGGCTCCTTTTCAAATGACGGACGCTGAGCAATCGCTGAGCAATTAGTTCGGCAAAGTCACATAGGTTTTTTAAAAGTTCATCCGAAGGTCAATGAAATAAATTAAGAAAAAATGAAGTATAAGTGTATTAATGTAAAAAGGAAATGTGCAGTTATGTAAAATAGTTATGTGCGCCTAGATAGTTCCTGTCTGAGCTGTGAATGCACATGAAGCTGCGTTCAACGACGCAAACGTGCCTCCATACGTTCACAGCAAAGTGCAGTAGATTGTTCAGCCGCCAAGCAGAGACAAACATGCGTACAGACACACGCCTACACATACGGTATGGATGCATGCACACACACGGGAAAGGTCAGAGGGGTTCAGTGCGCTTAAGTTCACTGCTCCACTGCAGGCTGTTTGAGGCCGCTGAAGAATCAAGTGGACACACACACACACACACACACACACACACACACACACACACACACACACACACACACACACACACACACACACACACACACACACACACACACACACACACACACACTCTATCTCCATTATTAAAAACAACTCTTCAGCACTGAGTCAGTCTGGCCCGCTGACCCCTGCATGCTCTTACCCACGGGTTCCTCGCAGTCAGAGGATCAGAAGAGGACGTAAGAAAAGACGGAGACGGCAGACAAACAAAGAAGACAGAGATAGAACGGCTGCATGGTCGACTTCACACCCTGATCTGTGTAGGTTTGATTTGAAGCGCATATGGGCGCATTCAGGCGTGCACACACACACATATGCACAATAGGGAAAGGAATGCTGTCGGTCTAAACAGAAACACAACCGTCTATAAGAACAGGTGCAAATAATAATTCACCCCAAACGCGATATTTATTTCTCGGCCATCTTTTCCATTTGAAACATTTCTGTTTTTCCACAACCTTTGTTAAATGATAATCATCAGCGTGAGCCAGAGGAAGAGCTGTTAAAGGTTATGAGTGTGGGTTCAAGGCGTCTTTAATCAGGTGAGTTTAAATTCTATGGCTAGGGAAAACACAACAACATGACTTTACCTCACGCATTTGATTTAATCCTTAAAACTCTAGTTATCAGCCTTTTCTTTTATTTCTGGACTATAATTTACTCAAAAAACAGTGAGAACCATCTGCAAAAAAATGTTACAGGGCTGCACAATAACTTTTACAAGTGGTTGCAAAGGCCGGCAACCAGGTATCAGCTTTGTTTTTGGTTTTTTTGTCACTGAAAATGTTGAGTAATTAAGATACTTTGCAGTTCTACATCAGCCTAATGATGAAAATGTGGATATGTGTGCATATTGTAGATGCATTGCAGTTTAATTTTCCATCCAGCTCAGAGAGGTCGGGATACTTCGCCTCCCAAGACCTCACAAATTTCCTTTTTTCTTTATCTTTCAGGTTCAGATTGTTCTTTGTCAGTTTAATCAAACTGAATATTTGTTTGCGATGTTGACGGGTTAGTTGAATTTTTCCCCTCGCAGTAAAACAACTTTATTTGCTTCAACGATAAACAGATGCTTGTGAGCACCTGAGTTTTTAATTTACAGTTCTATGAATCCAGAATTGTGACAAGACAAAATATGTCCGCAGCTCCTCTTACAGGCCATTAAAAAGATCCAATCCTTCCACTGGAGGAGATCCAAAGCCCTCGATCGTGCAAAGACATATTATAAAAAAGGCCTGAAAGAGGTACTATCTAACTGGAGGCCTCCCCCTAACGAGAACGAGGGCTCTGGATTTTGTTCCCCATCACTTACGTTTGAAAGGGATTTTTAATGGAAAGAATTACAGCAAACAAAAAGCTGTTTCAATTTAAATACTGGCATGTGAGACGAGCTTTAAGTGAACCCGTCTTTTAATGCATCTATACTTGATGGTCTGTTTAAATGCCAACCCTAATCATCATTTCACACAAGCGAAGCAGGAAAAACATTTAGAGACATGCCGATGCATTACAGTCATACCAAAAGCAGATTCCCAAGACCAGTTTCTCCAACAGATAGCGATGCAGAATGTAAATTATAGAGGTGAGGGGAATTCTGGCAGTATATATACGCGCCGCTATTGTTCAGATAACTCCCTCAGCTATGAATTTGACCCAACTGGGACGTGAAAGTTGTTGTCGCTAAATGATAATCAATTGACTGGCTATTCTGGGGCACCCAGTGTGAAATGGCAGATCCAGTAGCCTTTTCTAGAGCGAAGCCAGCAGACGCTCCCACAGCTCTCATTAGTCAAGTGGGACTCAGCCAACACTCCGCTCCACATAAAGACCCGAAAAACCAGAGATCAAAAGAGACCTTTGTGTTTTTCCTCTGATACGGTTAACTCACATCTCTGGGAGTTAAGTTCAGAGGAAGGTTATCATTCTTCTCTGAGTTACCGGAGAACACAAGTGACATAAATAGTGAATAAGCTCCGGCTCGCTCCATTAGGCCCAGCGGTGGAACGCGGGGCCTGATGGGGGTCTGGTTTTGACTCTGGTGTTAGATGGAGATATGTCGATGATACGGTGCGAGTAGGATTTGTTCTGCTTCAGCTGAGCAGAGAATTTTCCCGTGATGATCTCTGAAAGAAAGCTTATTTCAGCTGAAGGAAGGAGGAAGGAATAAAGCTCAGTGGTGGGGAGCTATATGTGTCTGAACTACTTCCTGAAGAGGAATGTGTACACATAACATTAATGCACTGCCCAAATATCTATTTCTGTGGCATTTCTTTACTATTTTTTTATTTCTTTAATAGCAGCGTACAGGCTTGAATGACTCATGAACATGTCACGTTGTGATCTCCTGTAACCGAATGAGAAGGATCCTGGCAGGATAATATTTACTTATTTATTCAGAAGATTACTGTTACTGTGTACACTGTGCCCAACGCCAAATCAAACATTTAGCAAGCCCAACAGGACGTTTTAACTTCCACAATGTCTTAACGGTAGGATAATAAAGAAATGTTGATATATTCAAAAAACAAAATTGGTATTACACGCATATTTTTCCTGAAAGAAATAAAATAATTCATGTTAAAAAAGAATTGACAGGCAGCATGAAATCGATTTCTGAACTGTGTCGCTGCAGCTCAAGCGGTTGCTTCAGCGTTCAATCAAGTGAGATAGAAGACAGAAAGGGGAAGCTGGAGATGAGCGGGGTGATTGTAAGGAGGAGGAGGACATGTAAGGTGAAGTCTAAGAGAACATTCTGTGCCATTTCAACATGCAATGATAAACATCTTGTACTCACGCACACTGGATGTACGCAGCACTGGATGTATCTACAATCAGTAGTATATTACATATCATTCACCCATTCACACACTGATGACAGGCTACCATGCAAGGTGCCACCATCAGACTCTAACTAACATTCATCATCCAGTCCACACCGATGGCAAGCCTTCGGGAGCAACTTGGGGTTAAGTGTCTTGCCCAAGGACACATCGACTGCCGAAGCCGGGTATCGAACCACCGACCCTCTGATTGGAGAACTACCTTGCTCTCCACTACGCCACAGCCACCCACATATATATATAAATATATGGCAGCACATCCCATTAGTGTACATGAAGGATTGTTTCAGAGAACTGGAACAGCAAGACTTTCTGGGTCATCCAGTCTGTAGCACAGAAACCTGGTGTGTGTGTGTGTGTGTGTGTGTGTGTGTGTGTGTGTGTGTGTGTGTGTGTGTGTGTGTGTGTGTGTGTGACTGAGTACAGAGTGTGTGTGACTGTGTGTGTGTGTGTGTGTGTGTGTGTGTGTGTGTGTGTGTGTGTGTGTGTGTGTGTGTGTGTGTGGAGGGAGAGGTGTTCAGTGTCTTTATTAAATCAGGTTAACGGCGCCCCCTGTGTTTTCAGGGGCCCCCTGTAGCCCTAGTAGGGTGATACCACAAAAAGGATGGTTCCTGGTTTGAATCTTGCTAGGGGTCTTTGTTTAAATCCATACTTCACCCATAAAAAGACCCTTCGTACATCAAATACTCTCCTGTGTTACATTGAATTCTCGCATGACTTCATGGTGAACGGTGACTCTGTGATGAATTGTGGGTAATGACAGAAACTCTTAAAAATGTATTTACAAACTTCAGTCTCATTCTTGCAGGTTTATGCTCAGTACTTTCCAGACACATGCATCTTCCCCAAAATCATATTATTATAACACTTCCTCTACTACCATCTAGACGGTAGGAAGTGTTTAAAAAGAATATGATTTTGCATAAAGAGTCTTTTTTTTTCAAGGTAACTGTCCGTTTCATTTGGTTTCCTGTCAACGTCGTCATATCCCCTTTGTGCAGCATTGTCTGCCAGAAGCTCTTAAAAAAAATAACTTCTTCGTTGTTTTTATATATAAGATGGATATGGAGTAAAAACCTCCTGAACGATGAACACCAAAGGAATCATAACCAGGAGAAGAAGACAATGGTGGTGAAAACAACAACTCCCATGATCCCACGCTAAGATACGACATTACTAAACTCCATCTTTTGTGATTGTTTTGATTGAGCGACCCTATAGTGGCAGCAAATGACAGTGCATTCAATTATTTTTTTTAAAAATTATTTTATTACGCAGCTGACAGCTGAGCGATGACAGGAAATCACGGTTGTAACCCCTTTGGCAACAACTGATTTTCACATTTAATCAAAATTTGTGAAATTACCAATTATGACTTCCAGGTAATAAGATATTTCGAAATATTAAGCTTGTCAGCCATGTTCAAATCTAAATGAAAAACTATCCTCTTCTTGTGCCTTTGATTGACTAATTTCCTCTGCTGCATTGTATTTCTTTTATCAAAATAATTGAATGAATTTACTGGTTGTTATATAATTTAATTCTGCTCTAAAAACGGTCTTGCACCGTGCAGAATTGTGCATTTCATAGTAGAATAAAAAAATAAATAATAATAATATTTATTCCATCCAATTCTGCAACCATTAGAAATGCAATCAGGATGTGTCAAATACAAAATAAAACTTTTAGAGATAACAAAACAAACACTTAATAAACCTCAAGTGGTGTCTGTTGTTGGGGGCCGTGGTGCCACCGCCTCCGCTCGGACGTAGACGCCGAAGGAGCCCATTATGCTGCGACCACAGCCCTCCTCTGACAGCTGCAGCCGAAGACAAACAGGCCTCCTCAGCAGCCTTATCGCACACAGCAGGCCTGCAACCAGCTGCCTGCAGATCATGTGACCCCGTCATTACACTAATGGGCCGTCGATTAATGTTAACATGCCAGCAGAGCTCATATCGGGGAGATCTACAGGTCGGAGCGGAGCCATTAATAATATGATTGACTTCTACCTGTCACGTCTTTTTCTTGATTACACAACGATCCGTCATGATGACACAACGTTGATCAGATCAGACGATCCAGGGTGGGAACGAGTGTTTTATTGACTTGCTTTTCTTTAACATGGCATCTTGAGTTTTTTGTTTTGTTTCAGGTGATCACGTCACTGCTCCCTGATGCAAAAAAATAGAAACGAGATACACTAAAAAATGTGTTGCTGGAGAGCAAATCAGCTATATAACATCGTCTATAACACACCCTCTATTTAGTCCATATGATCTGATCCTGCTGCCTACATCAGGTTACAAAGGGGCACCATGTAGAACTGACTAGCCTGTACAGAAAATTGGTATTTTGAGAAGATATAATGGGAATTAAACATCATGTATGATTAATTTACTCCACTGAATCTTTTTGAATTTTCATGTTTTTGCTGACGAAGCAAAGCATTGTACTTTGTTTTATGTGATTTTGCACACATTTGCTGTATTTCTTTATTGGAATAATGTTTTAAATATAGTGGTTATGATTTATGCCGTATTTATCTACTCGACTAGAAAACGTCCCCCCTATCATCATCATTAAAACCCATTCATTCCATTTCCGGTGTCTATATCCTGGTGGCAGCAGGCCAAAGAAAGGTAGCCCAAACATATTCCTCCCTAGCTGCATTCTCCATCTCTTCCGGAGGGGGATCCTGAGGCTTCCTAAGGCCAGATGGGATGTATTATCCCTCCAGCGTGTTCTGGGTCTGTCCCAGTCCCCCCTGTGCTCCAGCCACCTGGTTCCTTTCAGCGCAAAAAGAAGCGACTCTGTATGACTCAGCGCTTCCCCTTATGTCAAAGGGCGAGCCGATCCATGCAGTGTGAGACTCCGACCACTTTTCTTGAGGCCCAAAAGTAACTAAAAACGGCATAATTGACGCGCTCTCTTTTGACAGGCCTCGGTTGATGGTCCTGTGGGGGCACTGCGGGGATCGGATTGGAAAATGCCAACACCACGGAACTGGCTGTATTTTGGGAAAAGTTGCTATAGGCTGGTTTTGTATATCACAGAAACCCCTTAACACCTTTTCTTTTCGATCAATGATTTGATGTAAATTGAAAATGTAGCTAGATAATGATAAATTGGAGAGCAGCTATTGGAGTTTGGCTGTTCCCTCGCTGTACAGTGGTGTTGCAAAGTGTTTGGCAACATCCTGCAGTTTGTATTTTTACCAGTGAGAGCAACAGTATTAGTATAATAATAAGTAATTTAATTCTTTCATAAAATATCATCCTCACAGGAAAAATCTTTTTGCCCAAACAACAGCTTTGGTCTCTGGGTCCTCCTTTAATGCTCTAAAATCAAAAGAAGGTTGGAGTATGGCCATTTATAGCAATAGGTATACCTCAAAAAATGTGTGTCAGAGGCTTTCATTGCTTTTGGCCCCAAGGTTGAGGTTTGGAGCTTCGTCTTCACCATAACAGTCCATTAAACGCCTGCAACATGCTGCAACTCTTATCAACAAACAACACAGGTTCAAAACTCTGGAGCGATGCCAGTAATGTGTAGTGAGCGGCCGGGATCGACTATCATAGATATTATGATAAAACTTCTATTAGTGTTCCAAATGAACACCTAAACACAGCCGCCATGCTGCACCAGCTGCAGGTTGCAGAGATGCTTTGGCCTGCGTGCTGCCTACTGTGGAAAAAAATCCACGGTTAAGAGGATTTGGGAATTCAAACCAGGCACTTTCTGCTGAATAAAATATCACAGCTAGAGGGGTCCTACGCCGGTTAAACGCTTAGCTCTGCACAGAGGAGTGGTGGTGGGAGCCTATGAGGCATTACGCTCACCTTTTGATGTCAGTGAGCAATGGTGTTAGGTAAAAAATGTGTCGGTAACAGCTGACGGAGGAGCAACAAACACCAGGTTTGTTTCTTCACGGGGGCTGACATCGGCATCGGGATTTAATCTTTGACAACAGCAACACCTCAGACAAAATATGGCTCCACCACGGGGAGAGGGGAAAACCACAAGGAGCGCTTGTTTTATCTTTTAGCATTCTGAAGACATTTGGGGAAAGCATGATGTGTGATTCTTCCTGATGCTGAGAGACGGCAGATTTATATGTTTTTTTCTCAAGCTGAAGTGGTTTTGGCTTCCAGTGAAGTGCAGGCAGAACATCAAAAATACTTTCTCACGACTGAGAGCTGAATCATGGAACAGTGTGTTAAAAGACTGCAGCTATTTCAGTTAACATTTAGTCTACTAGAATCAAACAAGACAAAGCTTGTTTCATTTGCTAAATTTGGGTTACGCTGTCTGTGCCAACTCTTACAGGTTGCACAGGTATATTTAAACAGCAGCAACGATACGGGAATTTCCGTCCTGTCTGTTAGAAATAACTTACTCTACTTTATTCATGACAACAGGGATATTATCAGTTGGTTTTCCAAGTGTGAACTGAACCGACCCACAACAGTGCTGTTCCCACACAATTTTGGGGGGTTTACTTGTCATTTATAGTTACACTTCTGTCTACATTTACTTATCCCTGTCATTCTTATTTACATGTTGATGTATTTGTCATTTGAAATCTTTAAAATAACTACAGTGTCACACTAAACATAAAATGTTCCTCTGTTCTGGCTCGCTATGCTGCCCCTATAAATGACAAAGACATGGGAATAAAGTTTGTAAGGCGACATCTTTTTTCTTTCAGTGGAAACTACCATTTATTCCTTTGGGATTTTTAAGTGAGGGCATGTAGTAAATGGTCCCAAAGTCTAATTTCCCATAAGTTTAAACTTAGACTAGAAAATATTGAGCACAATTTAATCTACGAGGTTAAACATTGTGCATAGTTTAAATCATTAATCGCATCGTATTTGAAGTGCTGCTAAATTCAATATGTCCCCAGTTTCCACTCTGGTTGCCCAGTTATTAATGCGCCTCACAGTGTGTGGTGCCATATCTGATGAATTGCTAACTGACACTGTTGGAGAAGTCACAGTTTGGCATTGCTTGTACTGATATCATCTAAGTGTGCAAGTTTCATTCATTTATCTAGCTGGTGGTAGCCCGCTGCGCGCATTCAGGGCTCGCTAGGTTGCTAGCTTTAGTCTGTAGCATACCTGCTAGTCCGCCAGCTAGCTAGTAAGCTAGTTTCAATATATATAAAAAATGCCAATATGTAATTTAAATGTACATTCATGAAAATAAATTACAAACTTTACCATAAAGGTATAGCTTAATATTCAAAATGATGATTTATCTAGCGTTGGAAATGTTCAAGGCTGTGGATGTTTATTTGTGTCAGAAAACAATTCCTGATATCTCCAACTATAACTCTCTAACTGATAGTCTGCAAACAAAAAAAGAACATTAAAGACGAGGGGCAGAGGACTAAAAAAACATCAGTGAGAACTGAGCTCCAGATTAGGGAGAAAGTAAAGAAAAGTGTGAGGTGGAGTTAGCCTTTGCATTGCCTAAAGCAAATATGTATAGCTGAGGATTGTTTGAGCAAGTAAATGAGCAGCCCCTTTGTATTACTGAGTTTTATTTTTAAAACATTCTCTTTTATGTTTGAACAACTCCTATTTTGCATCCCACGACTTCTTATGAAAGAGTAAAATATTTAAGTCTCCATGGATATGCAGCGCTAAAAAAGTGAATAAATGATAGGGGAAGAACGTGTTGAAATATTACTATTAATAAAGTGCCAGGAGCAACATGACATATTTAACATATTTCACTTCCAGATTAAAACCCAGCACCTGCACTGGCAGCCAACGGAGAATCCTTTTCAACTGAGCCGCCTGATGGAGTGGACATCATGAAAACCTACAATTGTGAATCATAGTCAAAACATATATAGTTTTGTCATCGGCGTATAAATGTTTTTAGGACATATGGGAAGTTTTTTGTCTGGGAAGTTTTTTTACTTCTGCTGTGTAATTGGGCCGTAAAGCAAACCTTCGCTCTTTGATCTCATTGAAGTTTCAGCCGGCTCTTTGAATGCAGCACCCCTATGGGCATGTTATTTACCCAGCGTTTGAACATCTATGCATTATTTGTGAAGCCGGTAAGACGGCGGCACGGCGCTCTTGGTGACTCCGTTGGCGAAGCGATGAACCAGGACCAATTACCGGTATTAATCTAAGGGGTTTAAAGGAAATATCAGTCACCTGTGACTTTATAACGCTGACAAACTGCACCAGCAGACTGCAAAACATTCATGAGGACAGGTTTTGCCGGAATCCTGTGTGTACACTAATCTCTTCAAATTATTTAGGACACAAGAGGATATAGTACGGTTGCACATTAGGGGCATATTCTCCACGGTTACCATAACGTGCATGAGAGTTTACCAACTATAATACTACTGTAGGAAAATATAAAAACTACCAAAACATGTCACAAGATTACATAACATCCCACAGAGCAGGCGCATGACATAAATGATATATATCAGTTATAATTATATGCTTCGGCAGCATATAGCCTCCAGAGCACCATCCCAAGATTCAGACCCAAGCGTGATGACTCATAATCACAGTCCCCCCCCACCCCCCAATCCCCACCCCACCCCAAGGCTCCTCTCTGCAACTCACACAAGCAGTCTACATAGATAACCTAGATAGCACGCTGCATCGCCTCGTGTGTCACGCTCAAACGCACCATCATGCGAGGAGGTAACGCAGGAGACACGGCGGCTTTTACCTCTGCGCCATTAACTAACGGGGCCAGACGTCACATGGGAAACATTAAAATAACATCGGGGGGACCTTAGGGGACCGGGGAGGAAAGAGGATTGGGGGGCCGTCCTGCGATCCCCCCACTCACGGAGCACATGTGTCCTCTCGCTGACCTCTGCACGCTGCAGCTAATCACATCCTATGTGGCTATATAATTACCCCGCTCGTTAGTCAAAACCCCAGGGTTATCTCTATTAACTGTCACGCCGGCTGTTCTGGAGCAACGGGCTCGTGTCGTCGTCGTTGTTGTGTCTATGTTTAATTAATCACACTTGAATGGGTGCCATCCACAGCTGTTCACTGCTTGTGAACATTGTAGTCTGTCACCTAATAGCCGCGTATAAATTAATATGAGGTCGACTGCGGTATCTGATGTTGTGTTTTTTTTTGTTTTTTTTCCATTATATAAAAGTCACAAGAAAATCAAGTGATGGGTGAGGTGGGCTCGACACGCTCTCTGTATGTTTATGTGACCTCCAACAGGATGTTGAAGAACGAACCAGAAAAACATATATAAATATATAACTTTATGTAGTTAGGTTGAACTTGCTTCTGTGCACAGTTTCTTCACGTGCACGCATTCTAGAAACACAGTTGTGAATATTTACTTGTAAATGTACAAGATGGAAAGTAACTGACCAGAAAACAAGATACATCTGTAAATGTTTTATGTTTTTATGAGCTGAAATACAATTTTTAAGCAAATCATGCGGCTTCTAAAATGTGAATATTTGCCTTTTTTCTTCTTTTTTAAAGTATCAAAGTAAAGCTGGTCACAATAAAAAAGTTGGTCTCTGTTTCATGGTCACTCTGTCTTTTGGAGGTGGGCTTTGTCCTTGTAAGGCCCCTGACCTTGCTGAGGGCGGACAATTCGACTCCCACCTGTCATGTTTCTGCGTAGAGCTTAAAACTCAGCACTCACACACACACACACACACATTCCTCACATGTTATAGCTACACACCCTCTCTATGTCCCCATTATATATGGCACAAGTGCCACATCTTTAACACATCTTGGGCGTGTCCAGATAAAAAGTTGAAACTGTTCTCTTTTGTTGCAGCAACGTCCGTGTTTATCTTACTTATCGTAATCCTCTATATTTTTCTTAGACTTTTGAAATATACGTTTGTTCATGTTCCTTGGCAAACGGCGTTTCAATAGTAACAGTATCGTGGTACAGTATATGCCAAGCAACCCTATATATAACTAATATATTGACATTTCAATAGGTCTCCTGGCATGTTGTCAAATATAAACAATATAAAATACACACATGTGCATTTAAGGTGATAATATCGTTCCTGGTTTGTTCATATGTTTTTTCTATTAGTAATCTTTTGCATTCAGGGGAAGTACTTTTAAGTGTTACTTTTTACTCTATAAGGAAGTATTTTCCGGCCTTTACACTCCCAACACCTGCAGTTCTGACATCTGTATCAAAGCAGTTAGGCGTTGATGGTGAGCAGAGACTCACCTCGGTCCTGTTTGTGTGTACCAGCTCCAGCTAATTGAATGCCCTACTGGGCCTGAGGCGGTACGTGTTGGTTTACCGCCGCTATTGATCGCCGCTCTGTCTCTCTATTAAAGCTGCCTGCTATACTGTCTCCTACAGCAGCAGCATGCCCAAGCACCCACACATACCTACACACACATACAAGAACAATTCCTTTACAGCGTTTGCTGCAAGGAAAACAAGGGAAAGTAGGAAACAGGATGAGAAAAGAGTTAAATAAATAAAAAAGAGCAAAAAATAGAGAAGGAAGTATCCACACTGGATGTAGCCTTTTGAGCCATTAAACCAAAGCCATTAAATCAATTCCTCTAATCTGGACTGGGCCATCCCAGAGCAGGAAATGCCAGCCAGTAAAGCCTCTCGAGGGAAAAGCAGCTATTGTGCCGGCAGACGGAGCACAAACTGAAGATCTGATTTAATAAAAAGCCTTTTTTTTTCTCATCTGCTCTTGAAGATGATCTCTTCTTTCATTCTTTTGTTCTCTAACACTATCTCTCTTGCTCTTTAGCCACACTTCTCAGAACATGGCTCTGCAGCACATCACACCTCTCATTACTGAGAACAAGGTGTACCTGATTAATTCAGTTGAAATTAATTTAATATAATATTGACAAGCCTGACGGGATGGGGGATTGGCAGCATGTTTTCTTGCAATTTGTATTAAGCTAATGTGTGAGGTGTTTGTTTGTGATGTTAACCTGGAAACTTTATTTGTGCAGGTTTTCACACTAGCTAAGAAAAGCACATGATGCACAACCTTTCATAGAAATGGTTCACACATTAACATTCAGCAAATCATTTAAGATATTCTAACTTGCCTTGTGGGAGTAATTTTATGTCTGAATGAACAGTTTAGAACAGATGTTCATAACCACTGGCCAACTGGTGGGCCTCAGAGCGCCATGTAGTGGGCCGCGGAATTGCTGTCAAATGGTTGGATTAAATGCTAAAAAGTACGTGATTCCGAGCATCGATCCGATATCAAGTGATCATATAACCTTTCATCCTATTTACGCTACACAAGAACAACAATATGTCTCACTCGCTTCCTGAACCCCACATTGCGCACGATCGATACTGAGCACGTGCAACTCTCAGCAGAGGTGAGAAAGAAGCGATACGGCTAACTCGTTAGCTTCGTCGGTCATCGGATCCAGAAACAAACGTTTGCTGCGTTCGACACCCGTGATGGAAGAAGCTAACGAGAGAGCCATCTCGCTTCTTTGTCATCTCTGCTGAGAGTTGCACATGCTCAGTATGGATCGGGCTAGTTCAATTTTTTTTTTCAATTCAGTTTATTTTGTATAGCCCAGAATCACAAATTACAAATTTGCCTCAGAGGGCTTTACAATCTGTGCACATGCGACATCCTCTGTCCTTCCCCCGCTAGTCTTAGCAGAGAGTGTACCGTTAGCTAGAGCTAGCAAAATGTCATCAATTTGGCAATATTTCACACTGGTATCAGATTGGTAATTGTATTGGCGGATACGTAATGTCAGGTATCTGAATCAGTATTTGGAAGGAAAAAACTGGCCTCTGAAGGCCTCTGTTGAGAACCATCGGTTTGGTGGTCAAAGCTTTTGTTTAGAGGCAACCGGCAGATTGATCTGATTTGAATGGCTGAGTAAGTGGTGGTAAAAAAAACACAAACAGGGAAAAGATCCTGTATAATTGAGCGTATTTCACAATGTGGGATCCTTGCTAATGAATCCAACCTGGATTTAATTTACAACACCAAAAACAAGCTGGTGTTAGATGTCAGCGGTGGGCCACAGCGGTGTCTGTTTCTCCCCGAGGCAGGAGTCTGTGTTTCACTCATTCCTGCTGAAATTTCTCCAAAACTCATTCCCCCACGAAGTGAACATCACGTTCCGTCCCCGGACATCGTCTGCTCTGAGATTCTTTTGTTGCAAATGCGTCGTTGTGCGTCGCCCGCAGTTATAGTGTGACGCTTTTTGAGCATGATAATAATGGCTTCTGTCATTCAATCTGCTCTCCTCCTTTGTGTGTGTGTGTGTAGGGAATATGCCTTTACCCTGTGCTGGTCCAATAGCTGACAATGGACGAGTGTGAGGAGAACATTACCGGGCAGACATTTGTTCGGTGTGTGACAATGCCGCGCTGTGAAAGTTGAGACTACATTAACCCTACATTTTTCAGCACCCCCGCCCACGCAGATACGTTTCTCTTGTGTGTGCATCAATGTGCATTTCTTCATCCGAGCCCTCTTATATCATCTTTTCCCACGCCTTCCATTATTACAAACTTCCGTGTAATAGTGTCTCGTATTATGTAACCGTAGCTGTAAATAAAAGAACAGCATCGGATGAACCGCCGAGGTTTCACTCTCACACACTACGAGGCTCCTTCTCCTCTCTGCTCTCTGGATGCCGCAAGAACACGTGTTCACAAACCACAACTTCCTGCTTGCTTAGGAGCCGCGAGCCAATTGGCTGAGGGCGGTACATACCCCCGACACACCCACTCTGTGATGCTGGCTGTGGTTCCTGGCACTAGTTCCTGGCCTTTTTGCCCGGGCAATTAGAGGTTTGCATCTAAGTAATGCGACTGTGCACACACACGCACAAGCACAAGCACACACACACACACACACACACACAGAATAATACAGGCACACACAGTCAGCACATTAGCAAACGTCAGACCTGGGCTGCGCTGCGGAGGACAGCTGCCAAGAGTGACCGGCTGTGTCAAAACACATAGCTCACACCTACACGCTGTGTGTTTTTCATTCCACTGTCATTTCATTGATAGGCTCTCAGCAACACGCCTCATGGGCTGAGGGGCTAAATGCAGAAAAGTGTCAGAGATGGGACCGATTCAAAAAAAGGGGGGAGTCAAAATGTGCAGTTACGGAGCAGGAAATTAAAATCCTGAGATCACTCCTGTGGGTCAAAGCAGTTTTTTATAAACACGAACTTGCAAAATGTTTATACTTTGTGTGTTTTTTTTTCCTCCAAGAGCTCGCCCCTTTAAACCACACACTTAGTAGTGGGAGGACTTCATCACAGACCACCTATAAGAGCATTCCATCTACACACCACTTGATGCATGACAGTTGGAAAGCTTGTGGACTCAGAAAGAGGGAGAGACGGTGAAGGGAATGATCCGCTAAAAGACAGGAACGGTGAGATTTTGCTCGTTCTGCTTAGCTGTCTTTTACACGGGCTGAAATTAAATGGAAGAAATATAAAACTGTAGTTTTATATGACCAGTAAACAGAAGGGCTCCAGCAGCAGGCGGTTCACAATGGGGGGAATTCCAGCTCTGCCCTTCTGGTCGTAAAGTAAATCCAAGAAAAATGAATGATCCGTACATTAAAATAAATGGAGCAGCTAAAGAAAAACGGTTATAAAAAGGTATTGGCACTAAAAGCCTTTGCTGTAGTATTCTTACTCCCTATGGCATGAACACAATGGCCAGAGGAGCTGCTAATGGCTCGGCTTGTTTGTTTTCTTTGCGTATTAGAGTCACTTGATACAGGTTAAAGTTTAATGCTATAATGCACGGAGCGGAACTCCAGGCCCCCCGCTGCCAGGAAATGACCCTAATCTTTCTCCGAGCAGGAGCCGCTCCAGAGGTGGCCATGCGTTTCCCCTGAATCAGGGAGTGCATGCATAGGTGGTGGTGGTGGTGGTGGTGATGGTGGTGCAGCAGAGAGCAGCGGTGTGGGTAACTCAGTCATCGATTATGGTAATTAACGGAGAGGAAACGGGCCTCGTTCTTTCTGCAGTGGAGCAGAGGAGGAGAGAGGAGGCAGATTTAATGGGAAAACATAAAAAGGTAAAGAGAGGAAAGAGGAAGGCGAGAAAAGAGAGATGGTAGTTAAAAGAAAGGAAAAAGACAGAGGTGACAAATTAAAGGAGTGTCAGGTCATCGCGAATCTAAAGCGTGTTAGCATGGGAATATACATATACATCTTATGAGAACCATGAATGTCTGCACACAATTCTGTGCCAATCCATAGTTTTCTATATAGTTATTCTTAATGCTTGTCATCGGTATCACCGGGTCAGATTCTGATGAAATCAGATGACATCATGCAGATTCAACAGAAACTCCATCACTCCGCCGATGGTGTCGTTATTGAGAGCCAATAACGACACCACGCTGCTGGAGACCCAGGATGTAGTACCGGGCCTGCTAGAAGGAAAGGGGGGCACGAGAGAACCAGAACCAGGACTGAGCATCGCAGACTGTTAAACCATGCTGCAGTAAAATCTGGTGCCGCTAAAATCAACACAAAATGACAATTCCCCGTAGCAGCTTTAAGTAAAAACTTTTAAAATGTAGCGTTTGTAAATGCACAATTCCTTCCAATTCAATATTCCCACTTTATTTTTCACATCATAAAAAGCAGGCTGAAGCTAAGTACCTGTGCCGAGCATCTTTAGGAGGGCCATGGATGCAGACTGATATAAATTGAACAAGGCTTGAGGCCACTTGTCTATCTTTATTTCTTTAAGTTTCCAGTCCTTGTTTTATTTCAAGAACTCACATGTTGGCAAGGCTGCTCTGAGGCCAGTGCTAAAAAAAACAGAGGAGAAATAGAGGATAAAGGACAGTGAAGAGAAGATGAGAAGGGGAGAGGAGGGGGGAGAAGGGGGGGTCGAGGAGGCCAAAGCCCAGCGGCTGGCAGAATTAAACCTCTTCCCCAGTCTCTTTGGTACTATGTGTGTGTGTGTGTGTGTGTGTGTGTGTGTGTGTGTGTGTGTGTGTGTGTGTGTGTGTGTGTGTGTGTGTGTGTGTGTGTGTGTGTGTGTGTGTGTGTGTGTGTGTCTGCTCATAATAGTGGTAATTAGCTGATCATACAGATAGACAGTGGACCAGACTCATGCTGTGGGTGGGCTCTAATAATCCAGATCATTAGCTATGAGTGTATTTGGTTTATATGTGGCTTGTTGTATGAATGTGTCCGTGCATGTGCAGAGTCGAGTCAGTGAAATCTGCCGTTAAGCTCCAAACGCTGCTGGGCGCGGCGCACTAATCAGTCCTGGACCATGAATTTACCTCAATGATCTGTTACTGAAAATAAAATATTTTCCTACGTATTTTTTTACGAGAGTCAACAGATTCAATTTCGACTTTAAACAAAAATATATATATATTCCACGCTGTGATAAACGACTGATGGAAACAGATTTTTCAAACACAACGTCTGTTTGTAATGTAGAAAGAGGATTTATGTCATGCTGCCTATTGTTGCTACAGGCTTTCCACTCCACCAGAAAAAAAAGCACAGTTGTTCCACGTATAAAACTCATATAAAATGGTTTTTAATGGCTGCACCCTTCCATAAAATGGGCAAATTCAAGACGTCTTGAGCATAACTAAACAAACATTTCTCATATATCTAGCCAGACATATTCAGTTTCTTCAATATCTTGAGGAGCTCCAATATAATTTATAATAAAGCTCTGATGTTTGAACGATGTTTTTAATAACTTTTAAACACAAGCAACGCAGTGGGGGAACAACAATGAAATGCCAAAGTGTATTAAAGTTACTGGTGCTTGATTTATCGTTCTCTATATCATATTCATGTTTTATCCTTCTGAAATGCTGGAAATAAACACTGTAAGGGAAAGATAACTAAAGGCAGAGTTCTGGGTTTTTTTTATATAAATGATCTACCAAAGTTCAGACTCAATAACCAGTGATTCTCCACCTCCTGCAGCAGAATGTAACATATCAAATCACTAAGCGTGGACTCAGCGTTCAAACTTAAATAAACTCTTTGTGTGTGTGCTGACCAGACGCAGGCCTGCACACCAAATTAGGCCCCAACTGCTAGTTAAAGAAACCAGGCTCTAACTTATATAACCGGCCCACACCAGCAGTGGAGCTCTACCTCCCACCGTATCCCACTGTGAGGGATAAAAGTCCTCTCGACATGTTTTCATCCGTCCCAAAAGCCGCCACGTCGTCCTCGTGACATTTACAAGCTGACCGACGGGACGATGGCCAGGCCGCCCTGTTAACGGGCAGACCCACCCTGTAGGTGCTGTGATGTCATCAGCGGTGGTCAAGACCATGAAATGCTGCACATGCACGGGGGAAAAACTGCATGTTGACACGCAGGACAACAAAATATCTAATAGAAGGAGAAAGAACTGCGATGTGGTCTGGCAGCGTAACAAGGATTTCTTTAAGCTTTAACCTCAAATGTATGGTTCTAAATATTTGTTCCTGATGCAGACGTCACTTTGGGATGAAATACAGAGTGTGATTATTTACATTCTGTCAAACTTGAAGTCCTGTGGGGGATTGGAAATTGTAGAACAAACACACGCTAAAAGACATCTGCACATAAGCACATTTAGCCGGGTAGAAAAATACACACACACACACACACACACACACACACTGTAAACAGTCACTTTTTTAAGTCCTCGCCAAATCTGGTGTTGCTAATCAGGGACTCAACAATAAGGATTGCTCGGGCTACTAAATCTAGCATCCCCTCCGAGTCTCTGTGCTTATTCGCCCCACTGGTTTCCACGGATCGTTGTTATACCTGGACCGTGGCGCTGCATGACACCCACTGCTACTATTATTATTATTATTAGTCACATTTCTATTACTATTACTGCTGCCAATGATGCTTTTATTATAACTATGATATCCACTGCTACTGCTATAATTTTCATTATTCACACTTATATCACTTCTACAGCTATTATTACTGATTTTATTATCATTATTATTCTACTAATCCAAAGTAGCTGTTTAAGTAGTAGTCATCAACTGCATCAACATTTTACTATGCTACTAACGCTACTGCTTTTGTCATTATATGTATCATTTACTCCATATGGGTCGATTATGTTGTAATCCTATCATGTTGTTCATTCTGTACACATGACATCTTTTGTACTTCTGTCCATCTTTGGAGATGGATCCCTACAGATTGTTGAGCCCTCTGAGGCAAATTTGTGATTTTGTGCTTTGCAAAATACATTTAACTGAATTGAACTGAGCTCATTTGGCCAATCAGCAGCTGGTAAAACTGATTAAATATCGACCATCACGCTTCCTTCTCATCTCTGTTGAGGGTTGCATATGCACAGTATCGATACGGCGCTCCTGACAAAATGGGGGGGGGGGGGGGGCTTAGGAATAGTTTATGAGCTGAAAGCACGAGTGAGCCTTTCAATTAAAATGGGGACGCAGCAGAAGTTTTCTGCTGTAATTAGAATAGTAGATTTCTGATTGAGTTGCCGGAACGGGCAACAACATTTAACGTTGAACTGCTCTCATAATAGTGGTCATGTGACCCCCGCAGCAGATAAGCAGAGAAAGGATGTGCACGAGTCATTACACTCCACTCTGCCACAGCAGGAGAGAGAGTGAGAGAGAGAGAGGAAGGGACGCCTGTTTGTTCCACTTCATTATCTGATGTGATTGTGCTCAAACAGAGAGATTTCTCTGAGCCTCTGACCCAAAAGGGATTTTGCGTGGAAAGGCAAAAAAATAATAAAAAAAATATCAACCCAAAACAAATAATAATTCCTGCTAAATAACTCCTCAGTGATGATTCCTGCACACAGTGAAGCCTCACAGAGCAGCAAATACACATGTCGTCCAATTAGTTGCAGAGATCGGTGTGCACGCTCTTTATTCTATATTTTCAGATTGTCAACAAATGAAACATACTAATTATTGTTGTTTGTGCATCAAAGCCTGGTATCTCTTCTTCCTCTGTGCCATAGAGCTCCATTAAGAACACATCAATGAGCCACTCTGTTGCACTGGGTGACATGTTCCTTCATCACCATGAACACACACACACACACACACTGTAGTTTATTCCGACTCAATCCCACACACACACCGTCCTGCTGCCACAAATACTCACCAGAGCACCTAATGTGTGCTCGCCTGCAGCTGGAAATAGTCCCCAAGAAAAGCACTATTTACTAGATCGCTCAGTTTGTTTAGGAAGAAACTAAGTTAAATTATGTATGTTTTGACCCCAGTAAATGTAAATGTCCATCCCTTAATACTTTCCAAAGCTTCCACCCTGTGTTTGGCACAGGAAGCTTTGGAAAGTATTAAGAGATGGACTTACATTGTTGGTTTTTGGTCTTTTCATGGGATTTGTTGACAAAAGACTCAATAACACCGGCTTATCCCTTCTTGCTGGATGAAATAGCCATCCATCAAAGCCTTCAGACTGCTTCATTCAGGGTTCAACACAGCTTTTGGGTGCCATTTTTTGAGTATTTAAGATACTATGCAGTTATGCGTCAGGCGGTGTGATCGGCCTGCCAATGGATCGGTCACTTATTGCGTCATTGTACATTCTGTGCAGTATCATTTTTTCAAAGATGCCACAATGCTTCGCCTTCAAAGACTTTCATTCATGTTCATCCAGCTCTTTGTCCGTTGCACAACTTTCACATTAATTTGTGGTGTTGGCGGGTTCGTGGAACTTTTCACCCCCACGATCAAACAACTTAATTTGCTTCATCATTGTCTCTAAAAAAAAGAGATGCCTGTGCACACTGGAGAGAACGCGCAACTCTGTCTAGTCCTCATTACGTTACCCAATGCAACAGATATGAATGTGTTAAAAAGTGGTTGCCAAGCATTGATTGCTTCTCAAAGTGGTTTCCAATGGCATCTTGGCAACCCTTACTGAAGAGCTCCGTTTATGTTCCACAAATATGTCTAGACATATTTGCCACATAGTGCAACAGTATAGTTTAGTTTATTACATGTATCTGTTAGGGACCTTGCGCTCTACACTGCAGCAGTGCAGCAAGCAGGCTGGCATTCACATAAAGTGTGAGACCTTGAGCCTGGCAACATTTATACGTGATATATATGTTGACATGAGCGAGAGGAGCGATGTGGCTCAGGCATAACGGCTCATTAATGCAAAGCTGAGTCTGGGAATAGAATGCAAAAAAAAAAAAAAAAAAAAAGATCCCAAAAAAAGCATCTGAACTGGGCGGGGGAGCCGTCGGGGAGCTGACATCCACAAACACAAATCAAAAATGCCGCAGCGGGGGAAAAAAAATGAATGAGCCTGGTCTTCAGCCGCCCACAAAATAGGGCCCCACTTGTGTGCGACAGCTGCGAATAACCGCACTCACTCAGAAAGCAGCGGCAGCAGCGGTGGAGCGCGACGGTCATCCGCCGGGGTCGGGACTGTGTACTTTCTGTTCTAATGTACTCCATCTCCCGTTAAACTAACGCCTGTCAAGGTGGAAAAAAATATATATATATATATATATATATATATATATGCTCACTTCAGTCATACAGAACAGCCTCTTTTCCAGCTCTGTTTGCCAGGAAACCGTTTCCCTCTGAGGCGCTAGCAAATAGCTCCTGAGCAGTGAGGGAGCCGGTGATCAATGAGCTGTGGGGTGGCAGCAGACGGTTTAGCTCAGCTGATAATGCTCTGACAAGTGACCCGGCTCATGACAAGATCCCCTGTGTGTGTGTGTGTGTGTGTGTATGTGGTTGTAACAGCCTGGAGGAGTGACACTTCTTACTGGTGAGCGCCCACTGACCTGTGTGAGTCTTTCTGTTATTCACTGGTCATTTTGGCAAGGTTTAACTTTTCATTTTTAGCTATTTATGTTTTTATTTTATCTTAAGTCACACTTAAAATACATATAAGGAATTAATCTAGTTGTGATGTGTTAGCTTTTTTTGTTTTGTTTATTTCAGTCACTTTTTTATGATTTTTATTACAATTATTCCAGTAGTTCTCAACCTTTTTGACCTTTCATCTCAGGTTATGGCCTTTAAGCTAAAGTTGATAACTTTCATAAAAATAACAAACTGTCACTACACCCTGACAGTCGTACATGAGACCAGTAATCTGTTAATAAAATAAGGTTTCACTGCTTCGTATTGAATTTACAAGATTCCCCCACACGCGAAAAAGAAACAACCAATCAGAGCCGAGGAGCCTCTTAAACGCAGCTGTCAATCGCTGCTCGTGAAGCTCGTGAACTCCATCAAACTGTCAAACTAGACAGCGCTCATCAAATATGAATCAAGATTCTGTTACTGCATTTCATATTTCTCACCTCATACGTTTCCAGAAATATATTTAATCGAACTGTTTAGCTGTAAAATGAGGAGGCGGGCTTTGTTTTCGCCTTGACAGAGCAGCTTGACAGACTGACTGGAGTTCAAGAGCTTCACAAGCATTGTTTGACAGCTGTGTTCACAGATCTCACGTCTCACGTGTTACAGTCAGGATGTAGTGACAGTTATAGCAAATAACTATTATTAACTAATATTTAGTTATTTAAGTTACCAGCTGTAGCTTTAATGTGGACATACTGTTAATCTTAAGAAGTTAAAACACATCCCTCAGATTTCTTCATCTAAAAGGTTTTATTCAAAAGTTGAAAAAGTAGTATTAGTGGTATAATCTAGAATTTCCCCAGAGAAAAGGAAAAAAAGATACATCCATACATTTTGCATAGCAGAAATATGTTAGTTTTTTTAACATCTCCATCATAAGTACTCTGCCAGGTTGATAATGATTGAATTGGTCCATTAATACATTGACAATTTGGGGGGGGAATTCATCAAGAAAAAAATGATTTTTAAATAATTGTGCATTGAATATCTTAAAATTATCAGAATGATAGTAAAGGAAACATTGGAAGAAGCCCTTATATTTTATAACTCTTCATAATAAATATAAGAAGCTAACACTAACATAACATATACTTTACTCTCGAAGATGATTTTTACATTGGTATTAAAAAAATAAAGTTATCATTATTACATGAATGTTAAAAGTTATGAATGTCTGTAGCTTCTGACGTGAAAGCTTTTGCCCGAAGTTACCGTGAAAGCCTTCACAGTCGTGTGTGTGTTATACACGGTCATGTGAAAAAGAGACACCGTGTGCCGTCAACTCAAACGGACGAAAGAGAGCGCTGACGCCGTGAGAGTAGTTTACCCAAAAGAAAACTAATGTCCCCCTGTTAAAAACACAGGAAACCTCCAAAGCCACCTGCAGAAATGTTTTCTTAATGAACAGCTTCTCTGTCAGAGGTGAGCTGGTGGAGCTGAACTGGAAGAATGCTGAACTGTTCCCCATGATTCTCAACATGGCCCTGTGGACATTACAGTCAAGGCAAGTGTGTGTGTGTGTGTGTGTGTGTGTGTGTGTGTGTGTGTGTGTGTGTGTGTGTGTGTGTGTGTGTGTGTGTGTGTGTGTGTGTGTGTGTGTGTGTGTGTTTGTGCTGAGTGGGCACATCAGTCATCACTAATTTCCTTGGATTAAAAAGACAGAACAGGTGCACAGAGAGAGAGAGAGAACATTTGTTTTTGTTAATTATCTAAGTTTTTTTCCACTTGAGGAGACGTTGGGTGCTTCTGCAGTCTAACTATGTGATAGATTCTCGTTCTAACCTTGAATCCCCTGCTGTCTTTTAAGGACATCGGGGCTCGGCACCGTAATCATCACACCGAGACATGAAGAACACATGAGGTCAGAGGGAGAATGTACACATGTATGACTCATGTATTAAGCCCACGGCGCAGCTGCCGACTGCAGAAAGACATGAACACAAGTTGAGGGAATATAAATATATATATATATGTGTGTGTATGTATATAAGCATTCCTATCTATGAAACAGTTCACTGAGTGCAAACATTCTCAACCACAGCACAGATAACAAACCCAGTGTACTAAAGTCACACATCAATAATTGCCGTCTTCCGACTGCAGTTATACCCGAGCTCGGCTATGCATTCGACGGGTTATTTGGGTCATTTGATTCCCTGCCAGCGATGCTACATCCGCCTTTTTAATTTTTTACGGGCAAGAAAGCACAAGAGAGATTAAGTGTAATTTTCCACTAGCAGAGGGTGAATGTATTATTGTTTATTTTTACTCAAGTGGAAAATATGTTGTTTTAATGCTGTGCAGAGCCTTAGGGCTGTTTTTACAGAGAGTTGCACAAACAAAACATGTAAAAGTGAAGAATGGGTTTGAACCCTGATGGACACCTTACGTTACCAAAAAACAAAACTGCACTGACATCTCTGGATGGTGATGCCAAACAGCACAAATGAGAGGAGGGATTAGTTTTACTTGGACCGCTGTGCTGCAGATTAAATCCAGTGGGGTTGGATTCAGTGTATCTACAATGCTGCCTAGATTACATTTTCTTTGTTTTTATGGATGTCAGACGAGTCAACGGATGAAATGTGATAGATTATACATCGCTGTATTTTTTCCGATGTTGCCGCTGACACGGCTGACATGGCTGACATGGCTGACATAGCTGACATGGCTGACTCCAAGGCTCTTATTTTACTGCCTGTGTGCAATTAAACACACTATATATATACACAAGTGGCTGCACTTAATATGCATGCTACACAGTCTGTACATATATGTGTGTGTGTGTGTGTGTGTGTGTGTGTGTGTGTGTGTGTGTGTGTGTGTGTGTGTGTGTGTGTGTGTGTGTGTGTGTGTGTGTGTGTGTGTGTGTGTGTGTGTGTGTGCACTGCAGCAGCTATGTCATCAGCAGTACTTTAGGGCCAGGTGAGATTTACAAGGTGTCAAGAATGCTCGCCTCCAGCCCGGTGATGGGAGAATGATCCCACCTCCTCGCATGTCCCCACCTAACACCTCCCCCGGCTCCGACCTACACAAGCACTAGCAGACGCACAGCTGCAAGTGTGCATGCACACACACACACGCACATGTGTGTACATCAACCCCTGAACCTGAAACGGAGAGTCCAATGTCTGCACCAAACCCCCGTTTCCCAGTCTGAAATACACTCCTCCTGGGGCTAAGCACACCTTCTAAATTATCCCCACCGCCAGGAACTATTTCCCTCCCCCACTGGGGAAAGCTCTCCTCCTTCTGTGGGAGAAACCTCACCGGGAGAGCGTTCTCTCCGGCGCTGGGCCGACTCTGAGAGGAGAGCTCGACCTGAAAGCGTCTAGAAAAAGGTCACAGCAGGGAGCCGGAGAGAAGGAGGGAGCATGTTTCACAGCTTTTACAAGCATCATGAATCACCGAGACGTCTCACTTTACTGGGTGACATTGAAGACGCTGTCTTGCATGGCGGAAAGTATAAAGTTGCATTTTCTCGTGTAGTTGGTAAATATTCTATAGCTTAAGCCAGACGTTACCAGAGACCGGGTCTGGACCCATTAGAGGGTCACAAGAGATTCTTTCATTAAACATGTATATCTGCAGAACACCTTTGAGCCTCTTAAGGGAGCCTGGATGTTTGTTAAAATGTAGCTTACTTTTAATAATGAGCCTAATACGAAAGACTAGCGTTCATTCTGTTTGTTTGACTGATGAGAGGAAATGAAAAGATCAATATAGCCTGTTAACTCAAACTAAATGCATTTATTTGGTCTTGTTTATAAAATATTTATCGTATACATGTTTTCAATAACATGTCAAACTTATATTTCTCTTTGAAATGGCTGGTTATCCTATTCAAGATGATATAATATGGCATGAAAATTGCAGTAAAAATGGTAAGAAACTTAAAAGGCCCATTCTGAATTGGTTTGTCATTGTTAAAATGTGTCCCCACATACGTTCATATTATTGAAACAGTATTTGGACCTAGGGTTCAGCGTATAGGGATCATGTTTTTTTGGCTCCGACCCGAGTCCCTATAATGGGTGTCTGCTGATACTGAGCCTGATCATATGTTTACGTAAACGTTTGACAAATTGAAATAAAAGCTGCAGCAACTTAGTGATTCGATACGAATGAAAGTTGAACTGGGAGACGTGAAAGTGACAGTCAGCGCCGGGTAAAAATGAGAGTCTGTGAGGATCAGATTTTTATTTTAAATTCCACACAAGCCATCAAACTACGCCGGATCGGCCCTGACACCAGTCCTTTGGATCGGCTCGGGACTCTATTGGATCTCTATTCTACCCATATTGATTAAGCGTTATTTCTGGTTTGTTTTAAGCCAAAACAATCTGCTATATAAGTACATATTTGTGTCCAAATCAAGAATTTACGTCTCTTTTCAGTTTTATGATAAACATTTAGGTGTACCCAGAAAACCAAGGACCCAATGCAGTTAAGGTGTCAATTAAAAAAAAAACATATCAGAGACTTATAGTATACAACTGATAAATAACTTTTAAAAATGCTTGTGCGACATGCGTTTAACCTAAGCAACCTTTACCCCAGTTGAACCTGGTCAATAATCTTTCTGAGAGTAAAGGGGTCAGAAGTCGACAGCCTGGATGTCAAACATTTACAACAATGTCATAAACAATTATAACACAGGCAAATGTTTACAATAGCAGTACTGACTTCTTTACAACCTCGTGCCCCTCTGCACTTGAGAGGGACACGACTAAACTTGGAGCACAAAAAGAGGGGTTGTAACTAAAATGACAGCTCATTAAAAAGACTCGCTTTTGCATCGCTTGTGTCCCGTTCCTCCAAGTAATAGTGACAGATTCAACCATTGGTTCGAGACCCACAGCTTAGAAGCCTTAAGTACGGCATTTTGGCCGTCGCCATCTTGTTTATTTGGAACCAGAAGTGAAACGAGAGGCTGGAGCCAAGTACAACCAAACCCTGAATAAGACATTTTCAAGGCGACCAATACGGTTACAGTTAGCTTTCATGAACTGGAAACAGTAAAAAACAACAACCCAAGGATCGGACAACATTGTGCTAGTGACCTGTCAATCAAAAGGTAGCCCCGCCCTAAAGCATACCATGCTTTATGGTCTATTTGAGTCTAAATGGAGCATCATTTACTAAATGAACATCATGCTGTATTGAAGAAGACTTGAAACTAGAGATTGAGACCATAAACTCATGTTTACAATGTTTACTGAGGGAATAAATAAAGAGAGTAGTAGAGTCATTTTCTCATAGACTTCTATACAACCGGAGGAGTCGCCCCCTGATGGCCATTAGAAGGTTTGCAAGTTTAAGACAGCATTGGCTTCACTTTCAGACAGAGTAAACACTTGGTATAGAACAGTGGCAAAAAGCCCCCAAAAGGACATGTTTCTGTTTCTGACACTTCTGTATTAGATTGTCCAAACACTGAACACACTTTCCCAAACACTTTTCATCCCGGAGATCGTCACATCTGAGTAATACCATCGAACGTGCGTCAGCATGTTGGATGTGTTACCTCTCACAAACTCTACAATGGTGGATCAACGCTGAGACACCTTCCTCGTCTTATACACAACTCTCCCACAGCAGGGTCTTCCCATCTCTGGTATTTCATTTGCGCTCACCATAGTGTGACTGACTCAGGACGATCAATCAGCCTGTTCCGTTAACCTCAGTTTCTAACGGCGTATGGATAAAAGTCTCCGGGTGGAACTCACACTTGAAATCTTTGTTTCCTCATTAGGCACTGAACCTTGATCCCTGTACTGTGAAACTTACCCACAAATACCCTATCTGACAGTAGTCCCTGTTGGTCCAGTATGAACTCTCTAAACATTAAGGCCTTTCTCACCAAACATCTGTCCCAAACATCTCTGGGGGTTATTCTGTCTCACTGTGCCCGGCCTGCTATGCATTATCTGCCTCTGCTGATTTCCCCTAATGCTGCAGGGACTTAGAGCAGGATTAAACCACAATTACGAGCTTCCCCATTCGCTCCAGCTGTGCGGAGGGATGAGAAGAGAAGACTATGGGAGGCACCATTCAAAAAAAAAGTTGATTGCTGAAGATGCATTGTGCACTCGTAGAAAACACAATTTACATAAAAGACTAATTATTTCGGCATATGGTGCTCCATCAGCCATGCCACCACAAGGTTATTTAAATTTCCTGTCTTGCAGACTTCCACTGAGAAATCTCTTATTTATGGCAAGTTTTGTCATTAATAAATATTAAAACCTGACTAATTAAGTATTTCCATTTTAGGCTCCTTTAATCTTCCACTCCGATACATTTCAGAGGGAAAAATTGCACTTTTAACTCCACAACATTTATTTAAAAGCTTTAGTTACTAGTTAATAAAGGTTGAAGATTTTACACAATGGATAAAATAAAAAGCTTTTTAAATAAAACACATTGTGTAGGACTTAACCAGTTGTTTTCAACCTTTTTGTCTTACCATTTCAGATGTCTATAAGTTTTCCCTCTAAACTTCTTACATGGTTTCATTTCAATAAATGTTCTAATGATCCAATATCTCACTAAAAGTCGAAGATTTGATAAAATGTCCAAAAACTTAACTTAACAAAATATTTGTGGATCATGTTTTTTTTCCTCTCCTGCTAATCATCTCACAACTCCTCAGATATATCTGGTGTTTCCAACTCCAGCAGCTAAAACAATAACTCAATCTAAATATGTACTCTTACTTTTGCTTAAACTACATTAAACTAGGATTTTACTTGTCGTGGAGTATTCATACGTTGCAAATTGGTCCTTTTACTTACATTTAGTACCCGAATACTTCTTCCACCACCACCAGGTGTGAAGCAACAGTGTTAAATATAAATAAACAGAATTATATGCATAAAGAACTATTACAACAAACAAATATATGTCGTCTTCTAGTTTTACTTCTGTGGCTTACTGTTCGTTAAATTAAAATTGCCTGGGATTTATATTTAACTGAGTATATGAGGGGAACATCTAATTAATGACACCTTTACAATACCAGTTGTAACTCATCAGTGGGAGTCACTGAAGTTTCCTGGTTATGAACTATGAGCTAAGAGAGGCGGGGCTAAAGAGAGAGTGAACATATGAGCTGCACATACTGCATATGTGACAAATCACATTAAGAGGATGAGGACAGCTGAGGGGATAAAGATGGATAATCATTATTCAAACCAGCCACCTGCTGAGTCTGTGTTGTGTACACACACTTCATAAAGATGTACTAATCACGTGACCTACCAGTCATATTGTATGCGTTCGTGTGCTGTTAATGATTTCCCCAGGCCTCCTGCGTTGCTGTGGTCCGCCTCGTCTCCGCCCTGCAGGGAATAAAAAGAGGATTGTTAGGGTGGGTGAGCAGCTGAGACAGAGGGCGGAGGGAGGGAGGGAGTGAGGGAGGGAGGAGGGAGGGATATAGCATATAGAAAACAAACAAGGCCATACAGTACAAAGGCCAGCAAGGACAGCCTCCCCTCCTCCCCCTGTTTTCTCTCTGTCCTTACTTCTTGTTCTGTTTCTGTCTGTTCTTCCTCTCCCGTCTCTCCCTTCATCTTTTCTCTCCGTCCTCCCCCCTCCTCTAGTTCCTCTTAGTTTGAAGACCTTTTTTGTTGTTTCCCTTTCCCTTCTCTGTTTTCCTTTCCCTTATTCATCTTCCACTCCATCTATTTTCTTCCTTCGCCTCTCTCTCTCTCTCTCTGTCTCTCTCTCTCACCCTCCCTTCCTTCTGTGAAAAATTAAACTCAGGAGCCTCGGCCTGTTTACCTCACAGTCAGACATGAAAGTCAAACATTTCTCTATGGGCCCGTGTCACGGTCATGCTATGATGGGGGCAAAAGCCCTCCTACAGCTAGCGATGCTGGTGTTAATGTCAGCAAAGGCGCTAGCCACTTTGACTAACTGATGTCAGGCAGATGTTAGCATGTATGCTACAGACTACTGCTACCTGTGCTGTCAGGTCACACTTTGATGTTTAGCAGCCTTTCATTTCAGATAATATGCTAGTGAGCGCTCTTGTGTTAAGCTAGCTGCGCAAACGTCTGCTGTGAATTGTCAAATTTGCATATATTTTGGAAAATATGCATATTTGCTTCCTTTCTGAGACTCAATAGAGAAAAGAATGTCAATGCTGCTAACATGTGAAACCTAGCTTAGCATTAAGACTGTAGGTAGGAGGGAATCAACTGTTCAAAGTGAAAAAACGCACCTACTAACGTCTCTTAAAACATCTTATTAAAAAAATGTGTTTATTGTTTGTTTACCCCAAACCTGATTAGAAATGGAAAAACAACATGTGTGGTTTTAGGGGACCTTTTTATTGACTAACTTCTCATCTATCCACCCAGCCCTATCTGTACTTTAAAGCATCTCCAGCGCATCTTAAGCACATGTTTTGACGTTTATTTTCAAGTCTATTTTTTATGTTTGCTTGTTTCTGTGCACACATACTGAAAGTTTCACATACAATCTTCGCATTCAATAGTTATTAGTGAGCTTTAGGCACATTTTGTTATCTCTGGACACAGCCAGGCTAGCCGTTTCCAGTCTTGATGCTCAGCTAAACTAACAGTATGCTGGCTTTATCGTCATATCTACTGGACAGATATGAGAGTGCTTTAGATTAATCTAACTCTCAGCATGAAAGTGAGCAATCGTATTTCCCAAAATGGGAATCAATGCTCTCTTAAAAGCTGATTTTAATCTTCTATAAAACTAAACTGCTAACATTATTGAAACAAGTTGTGCCAACAATAACTAAACTCATTACTTGGCAAAAGGAGAAGGTTCAACAGAGCTCAGGTTAAAGCAAAAATAAGCTTTTTGACTTTAGTTCCTATCTGTCAGTTCCTATTAATCACACAATGAAAAGCTTGTTGTATCTACGTTCGCTGTACCTCACAATACGTCTATTATTACACTGCATTGACCACACTGCCGCACAACAACAAAGAGGAGAGGGAGAGAAAAAGAGCCAGATGACGGGAGGAAAAGAGAAAACGCATTCCAGAAATTGTGAGAAAATCTGAGAAAGTGAGAAAGAGGAAGGAAACCTGCTTAAACTGCAAAGGGTTTTGAGACAGGAAGAAAAGAGGAAGCCGTTAATGTCTTTACAGTCCCATGGGGGGGCTGGAAGGAATGCATGTGTGTCTGACTCTCTGTACGTGGATGTTGTGCAATTAGGAAGTGTCTGTGCCGTTAGATCTAATGCAGCTTAATAGCTGTATATCACATCTTCATTCACGTGTCAGTGTGACAGTGGGGTTCTTCACTGTGAGATGATTTAAATATAACCGCCTTCATCCTGTGGAAGCGATGTACTCTTGATGGCATGTGTGGAAAATGTGATGGGTGGGATTCACTGCACATTCCACATGAGGGGAATTTCCCTCCGTCGGAACATAAAGAATACATTTTTCCCTGAAGAACTGCTGTGGATGCAGAGATGGTAGGGATGCAACGATACTGATATCTGATATCGGGCCGATACTGACTCAGACAGCTGGATCGTGTATCAGTGACAATGAGGCCAATCTATTCAATTAAATTCTATGTTTATATTATATATACATTACAGGCTGGAATTTAAATAATTGTTTAATATTTGACCAATTTTGTACATTTAAAAAGGGTTGACACTTGAATTGTATATTCTATTCATTTTAAGGATATTTTACTGGTTTATGTTTATCATTTTAATAATACAATCTAAAAATGTTCCATTTAAAAAAAGCAATGTTTAAGTCAAGTCTGACGTTGCCATACACACATTAAAGAATGATCCAAGTCTCTTCCACACAGTGAGTCTTACAGCTTATTAATCATACAGCAGTATCGGCTGATAGCCAAAGCCCGGGTATTGGTATCAGGACTGAAAAGGTCTGATTGGTGCATCACTAAGAGACAAATTGTTAGTTTTATGGATAGAGCTGCAAGAGCACCTGATGGATTTTGCTAATAAGTGAGGCCGAAAGAAGGGCTGGCCCATATGGAGAAGATCTTGATATTTTTTGATCAAATACCCCGATATCGATACTGCAACGATTTTTGAAGGAAAATATTTACACATAATCATCAGTGGTATGGATAAAATGAATAAAAAGAAAATAATAGAACAGCTAGAACAGTCTGGTAAGTTCAGAAAAATGACATCACTTTACTGTAATACAGCCTCTAAATCAAGGAAATGATATATGTATGCAAATGTATGCAAAATCTGACACGATATCTACGCTCGTGCCACGATATCGATATGAAATATGGATATATTTCCCTGTACTCTGGGTTTGAACATGCAGTCGGATGGTGGATTAACAGAGAGGCGCAAGTCTGTTTGAAAATGAAAGTGCTTTGAAGGAATATGGGTCAGATGTGTCACAGAGACACCAGATCAACTCACTGAAGACAACAAGGTTTAGATGAAAGGTCAACTATTTAGCAACTGAGCTGACAGTCTGTGACAGGAGGAGAAACTCAGATCCAACCTGCCACAAAGCACCAGAGGACGGTGGGGGATGAAGGCTGAGCAGCACTGCGCCGAGTTGGAGAGCTCGGGTCTCTCTGGAAGCAGACCAGCTTCAAAGTGAAGTGTCTTCATTTTGCTAACTCCTCTGAGCTATGCTATCGTCGCTGCCAGTGTGGCCTTTTCACCATCCCGGCTCGACATGAATAGCTTCCTTTGTCGCAGTGAAATTCCACTGTTGAGTCTCTAATTAGCTGGAGGGCTCTTCGATGTGGGCAAAAAAAAAGAAAGAAAGAAAGAAAGAAGACAGTGCCACAAGGAGAGAGGTAGCGCACTGCGAGGGGGGAATCAGCAAACAATAAAGAGCCCTGAATGGAGGAGCAGTCATATGATGCCCTCCTGCTGGAGCCAAAACGGGCTAATAATTTAATTTGGGTGTTCTGAAGAGACGGGGAGGAAAAAGAGTGTGTGAGTGAGATCCAGTTGCTCCGTCTCCATGCTGCGCCTGGGTTTCCTAAAGGGAGGAATCTGACAGGTGGTTAACTGGCATCGGGTTGTCAACGCCATTATGAGTCCTCCGGTTTGTATTTACATTGGACTGTTGGGGAGTGGCTCACCTGCAAAAAAATGTAACAACTATTCTGCATGAATATCCGAGTAATGTTGATTAGTTATGTGATCTGTCTGACTTCTTCGGATAGGATTTAGGAAGGGAAGGGGATCTCCAGTGTTTTTACACATAAAAAGCTCAGGTCACATATGATGGAGATTATTATTCAGTCTGTGAAGAATCTGGAGAATTTAGAGGAGATGTGTTCATTTTCAGGTTGATCCTTTTGTGTTTCTAGCTGTTTTTAAAGATGCATCATGCTTATGACTAAATGTTAGTTTCTGCTTCTTCATTTTTAACCACTGTTTTGTTTTTTTTCGTCTTAAATGACCATTTCATGGATGTCCAATACTAATGAGCTGGAGTTCCCCTTGAAATTGTACAAATATGCGACTTTCACATATATGTATTCATAAACCGCCTTGAGGTAAATCCTACATCTATAATCCGTTAGCCGTCTAGAATATAAGGGAATATACAGTGTGTGTGTGTGTTTTCGATACAGTAAGTGCGAGGCTTTGCTGGCCCTGTGTACATGCTGGTGGGTGTCCTGTGTCAAGTTGGATTTCAGTAGCATTAGCGTGGCATGAGATCACATGCCTGTGCTATATTTGCACCGACTGGATAGCTATCATATATAGTGTATCTAAGCCCATCCCGGTGCAAAGTCGGTCGCGAATATTGTACAGAACATGAGGCGTGTCTGAACCTATGGGCATGGCCCGCATTGAACCGCACCAAGGGTCAAACAGGACATAGTGTAAGATCAACAGCTTTAATGACGGACTGTAATCACTGAACATGATTTTTCTGACACGCCACCGTTTAAATGCGAGATAGCCCCGAAATGACGTGATATTGACATCTGAAGTGTTGCTGATGCGTCAACAACAAAGTCACGGCAGAGCAACTTCCCATTTCCTGTTAACAAAGCGACCACAGGTGCTACGAGTAAACAACACAGGGTTGTGAGGTTGTTCAGTCTAGTGCACAAAGAAACTGGGTCATGATCAATACTGCATAGGGGAGTGCAAAGTGGAATCTGAGGTAGTGCAGACGATAGTAACCGCAGCTGAAAGACAACGAAGATGCTATTAGACAATAGAACATTGATCCACGGTGTACTTAAGAAAATCAGCAAGATGTTGTGTTGCTATACTCTGTAAATCTTAATCTGATAGCACTTAAACCCATAAAAACACTCGACCAATCAGAATGCCTAACCAAAAAAGGTAGTATGGCAGTAAGATATACTAAACTACATCACGAGGAGATCATGTTCAGCTAAAAGGTTGATCAAAGGTGCAGGAGGCGTTTGGCATTCTGGTGCTGTCAAAATGCATTACAAGTTGTTTGACCTGAAGGTCGTAAAAAGGCTTCTAAAAAGGATAGCTCATAGCTCTACAAAACATGCAGGTCTTCCAGAAAGACATTTGCAACTAAATAATTAGCAGTGGATCCTGCAGTGGATGAGGATGGACGTCTGCTATGCAAATAATCAAAAACTGTACATTTCTGCACATTTATGTTCTGCGTGTTCACCAGATGTTTTGATAGATTCCTGGTAATACTCCCTTACTTGTGAGGGGTTTTATTGCATTTGTGACAAGGACAGTAAAATGTAGCCTCACTTTGGATTTTTTTCTTCTCTCAGTCATGATGTGTGTCAAACGCTGGACTAAGCTAAAGTCATTGTATGTGTATGAGTAAAGCAAGACTCCGCCCCTCATGCAAAGACAGATACAGAGACAGAGATGGTTCGAGACAAGGAGATCTCACTCCGTAACCTCTAAAGTACCGATAGCAGAACCGTTACCTCTGGACCTGTTCAATACTCCAGGTTTGACTAATTTAGAAGTTTTTGGGGGGGCATCCATAGATAACGACTTAAGGACACAGTGACCTTGAAGTTGTAATCATTTCCTCCTTTAGCCCAAATGGATGTTTGTGCCAAATTTGGAGAAATTGCCTCCAGGCCTTCCGGAGAGAAAACCTGTAAACATAATGCCTCTGGCTCCGGCTGTCGCTGGCCGGGACGAGAAAAGAAAGACGCTTTGATAAGATCCATCAAATCCTGAGACTCCCGCTCACTGTGACTAATTGAGTCGTCCTTATCTAACCAAGCCTGCCCAACATCAGCGGCACATCTTTATCTTTTTTTAAGAGGGCTTGTAAAACCTCTCTTGTAAATACAGTTCATTGCGTTTTAACAGGCCAACTGGAAGCTCTCGTTGAAGTAGGCTATGAGACGTTTTTTGATGTATTTCAGAGGCTGTTGTTTGCCCTTCGATTTTGAAATCCAACAACGAAGACGATCATTAGTTGGTACAAATTAAAAGGCAGCAAAGGCATCACAGTTACAAGCCTAATGGCAACTTAAAAGTTCTTCATTTCCAAAGCAGAGACTTTGATGAGCGCTGTAAGAGAGGCTTTTTTTTAGGTTATGTTCTCCCCCTGCTTCCTCTAAGTGTCTAAAAAAAACCAACACGGACATGATCTCACCAGATAATATACCCCCAGTGGACCTGAGGAAGTCTAAAACAGAAGCAGAAAAAGTCTTCCCACTTCAGAGGACATTCAACTGAAAACATCTTGAGGGTAAATTCTGTCAGTGGGCCCCAAGTTCACCAGTACACCCCCTTCTCTGTTGGCAATTGCAAGGCTTTGAACTCCAGGCTGGGAGGGGGTGTGGGGAATTCGCTGGCCTGTCAGGACTGTGAATGATGGTGGATGGAAAAGATCAGATCCTTCCCTCGCTGTTCCGCCCTCGGGGGGGAAAGATCTTCTGACGATGCAGACCGAGCCACGCAGGGCTAAACATTGAAAGTCACAAAGAGTTCTAGCTCTGGGGGCGCAACGTATCATCTCCACATGCAAAGGCCCCAATTACACCTGCAGTTTTAGCAAAAGACATCATCATCAGCCATGAGATTGGCAGGCAGTTTAAAACGCATCGGTCGCCTCCGGAAATACTTAATAATGCAATGTTTCAAAGTGGGATCGTTTCTGGGAAGTCAAAGCAGATTATACGTGTAGGGAAAACTGCAATGGTTTTGATCAAATCATAATTTAGTTCAGATAGAGGGGAACTCATGTACTTTCAGCAAAAATGTCAAGCCAAGATTCCACCCGTTCGCTTTGCATCGGTGCATTGAATCATGGGTATTCTTGTGGCTTGTGTGTGGGAAAGGGCTCAAAACCGATCTGCAGTTGCTTCGGCATAAAGCAGATCCCCTGTCAGTGGCTTTGCAGAGTTCCCATGAAAACACGACTCTGTGGCGGCGATAAATTTCCCGGATCCTACTCATCGCCACCTTCACGCCATCTCCCCCCTCCATTACACTTAACCTTGACCGGTCTCACTTAGTCGGAATAAGTAGTAAATTAGATCCAACATCCGATGCCCCCTTTTGAACTTCTTTGGAAGGAGACAGAACCTGGACATTCCCGCAGGAACCAATGGCATTGATGGGTATCAGTGCTTAAAGAGAGTGGTCTGCAATCTGTGTCATGTATATGAGGGGTATTATATATCATAAAAGCTGTTCGTCATTACCATGGAAGATGATCTGGTAAGTTTATGAATGCATTTATAAATTTGTCAATTTGTCAAGGTTTGACTTGTTTTATTCATATATATTTTCGCCCTGTGTATATATACTCTATTCATCTACATCCATCCTTGATAGACACCAATAGATGGATAAACAGACCTGTATTGATACCTATCCATCCATGATTTAGATAAAAAAACAGATAGATCCATAAACAGTTACCACCTGTAGTCTGAACATAAACCCTCTCTCTGTTACATTACACACGAGGTGAGTCGTAACAATTCACTTCCGCCACTATCGTTGCAACTGTACAAGAACTGTCGGTCCTGGAAACAAACTTGAAGTGTTCATTTGTAGCAGAGATGTGAATGTTGCTAACTCAACTACATTTAGCCAAATGTCATCTTTCTGTGCCACATGAAACAGTCTGTATATCAGGAAGCGATTTACAGTGGACGTCTTTGCCAGTAAATCTTGCATCTTCATCCATTCAACATGACTTTGCATGACAGCGATACAAACACGTAAACATTTCCTCTGGAGAATCTGCGTTTGCTCATCTGGAATCGGTTTAAGTCAGGGACAGAAAAAAAATAGTTCCTTCGTGCTATTTAAGCTTTTTCATGCAGTTCAAAAAGAAAGTTGTGGGTTTGAATGAATTCTTTGTCTCTGCCCATAAAGCTCGAGATTTAGCTAATAACATCAGGAATCAATTCTCTAAACCATGTACAGTGTAACTGTGCATAAAACCATTTATTCACACATACATTGGTTTGCATGCCCAAGCCGTCACACACACACACACACACACACACACACACACACACACACACACACACAAACTATAGTAAACGCCCTTCAGGCCATCTGTGTGTCGATCCATTCACGTTGCGGAATAGGGGGAAGGGGGGTCACTCCAAGGGCGGTTGTTTTTATCCCGGTGAAAGACGGGATTCACCGAAAGACTTAAAGGCGCTCGTAAAAAATGCACAGCACTCAGGAAGAAGATGACCGAAGAGAGACCGGGAGGAAGGATAGCAATAAGGAGTAGAGATGACGAAGATCGAAAAAGACCCAGAGACACAAGGCCTCGTTGATGAGAGGCTGCACAGCTGGATGGTTCAAGGAGACAGCGGGAGGGGGGAGGCCGTGGCAAACAAGGAGAAGACAATGCAACAGGGCTTGTCAAAATGAAAATTTACTGTTGGTCAAGTTGCAAATAGCTTTGCTCCAGCACCCCTGACGCTATATTTGCATGAAATATGTCTAGAGAAAGCGAGAAAGAGACACAGCGGGTGATGAAAGATCAAGGAAGCCCCAGAGATCCTCTACTGGTGTAAACACACACAGTTAGTACTTCAAATATGTACAACATTTTAGGTTTTTTAGGGTTTCATTGGAGCAGATAAACTGTAATATGTAATATGTGTATAATGAAAAACAGGTGAGTATAATTTGTCTTATACGTTTGGGAGTTATTTAATTAAAAGGAATGTAGCATCATTTCCATTTATTTTCTGGGGCAATGCCCTGATGCCTTGTAAAAAACAAAAACGAGCAAATACCATGATGTAAACAATATTCTCATTCAAGTCACATTAAAGCTACACTGGCATAAAGGATCTCATGACTTAGCCTCTATACTATGGGGACCAACACAAAATAAAGACATTAGTAAGTATGTCAAATGAAATCTATTGGAAACAGTGTGATCTGGTTTCACTCAACAGTACAGAGACTGTGAGGAGCCGCTATGTAAAGCACTTTTAATTGCCATTACATATGAGATTTGGTATACAAACACAGTCGCCCTGCAGACAGATTCTTGTTTATTTCATCACATACAGACTTGATTTGAATTTTTCATTTGAGACCTGCTGGTGATATTTGCGGCACTGAGCTGGTGTGTGGAACAGATGGCTCTTTGTCCCAGATGGTGGTCTTCACCAGTTGTGTTTAAGACTGAGCCATCATCTAATTCTTAAATAACGTGTATGCTTTGTATTAACTATTTACTATAATCTGCAAGCAGTTCTACCTGCAAACTGCTGCAAGACATTAATTGATCCCAGACTTTCAGATTCAGTTATGAACTCACCAAGTCACAGTACTTGATGAGACCTGGGAAAATGGCGGCATTGTTAAAAAGACATCCCACTAGGTGAGAATAATGTTGTTATCAGTGATATGAATGATAGTCAAAGCTATAAAAATACTTGTAAATAGGCCTGTGACAAAAACTACCTTTATTGTCCCAGAAATAAATGTGAAAAACAAAATAATTGTCATTTCAAAAGCATAATAATGCAAGTACTACCTCCCAAAGAGCAGTGAACCTTTTTAAGTATTTAGAAGATTCAGAACTTGGAATTGGAACGTGAAAGAATTCGTAAAAAAAAAAATTAAAACCACACGAGCAAACCAATAAGTTAAATGGACTCTCTGGCTATGATAAATACAATGTGCACAAGTCTTACACAGGCTTTTAAGCACCGGGGGAACAACGGATACATTACACAAAAATGCGAAATACTCGGCTGCCAAAAAGTGTCTTTTATTGTGAAAGGTAAGAACCTTTGTCAAGGCTGAAAGGAGTAATAAAGTTTGCCATCTTGGAAAACATATTCCGCACAACTTGATTGGTTGATTTTATTTGCAGTGAAATCAACAATGATCCGGAACAAAAGCACATTTGTTTTATTGCCCCGGGATATTTGCATTCTGTGTGAAAATATTCACGACAAAAACAACTGTTCAAAAAAATGCATTGACTTCAGAATTAATTGCACAAAAAACAAAAAACCTGGCGTGTAAAAGCCTTAATGCCGGGGAAAACCCTGCTGTTTATTTTGGCTTAAATGTTGGTGACATTCACATGTAAACAAACAAGGCAATATTGAGGTCAGCAAAAATTATATCCATATGTCCTACAATAAGTCAATACCATAATGATTGTGACAGGCCTTGATGTAACAGAGTGCTTTTGGTATTTCTGACCTATATTCCTGGTCGACAGCTGTCTGTTTATCTTTAGCAGGTATGTCTACCAAGTAACACTGCTTGATTCTATTTCTGTTTTATAAACAACAAACTTGACTCCGTCTTTATAAATACGTTTATGAGCATTCCTTCCGCAGAATCCAGGAAGGAAGGAAGGAAGGAAGAAGCTCAACAGGTGCATGACAACAGCTGGGCCCCAGCAAAGCTCAAGACGTGCATTCAATCAGCCGGCCTCAGACCAACAGCCCGGCCCAGAACAGAAGCTATCATCGTGGAGCTTAAATGCGATTAGTGTCCAGAGGTAATCTAGGGCCTATTCATTCCTGCTTAGAGTAGGTGACACATTTGATTCAGAGGATTAGTCCACCTCTCCTCAGGGTGCGGGGGAGGGGGGGGAGGGGAAATCAAAGGGTCCACGTTTGGGGAGCGGTTAGAAGAAGAAGGAAAAAAAAAAAAAAAGGAAGGAACTTGTGTGGAAGAAGAGGAAGGAGCATCAAAAGAAGCAGGGAGGGGAGCAGAAGCCGTGAGCCCAACACTCCTTCCATAATTAAAGCAGACAGTTGCTTTGTGCAGCCATGTCATTAACATACCCCGGCACACTGCAGAGAGTCCGTCAGTTAGTGCCTTCACAACATACGTGATGCTGCAGAGTCCACCGCATGACGAGTTTAACATTCAAAACTTTAACGGCCGTAACTTAATGAGTCGATTTAACCTTTGATTTAAATAGATGCATTATCCCGAGCAACGTCATCGCAGCAATCACATGCATGACTTCCACACAAAAACACACGATGCTGCCGCCGTTCAGTCTATTCATCTACTCCTCTGGTTGTGTAGAAGTCTATGAGAAAATGACTCTACTTCTCTCTTGATTTATTCCCTCAGTAAACATTGTAAACATGAGTTTATGGTCTCAATCTCTAGTTTCAAGTCTTCTTCAATACAGCATGATGTCCATTTAGTAAAAGTATGCTCCATTTAGAGTCAAATAGACCATAAAGCAGAATTTGCTGCAGAGTGGGCTACCTTGTGATTGACAGGTCGATACCACGGCGTTGTCCGGTCTGGGAATAAAAATGTTTTTCTAAAAACAAGGTTGTTATCATACAGACTTGCTTATACTGTCGTTTCACAATCTCATAGCTACCTTGACTAGTTACGACATAATGACTAATTATAAAAATGATTAAAAAAAACCGTAATACTTTCCTTTGCCTATTTGAAAAAGTATCAAAACCTCATAAGAGTAAGGATATCAACTTTTCATGGAACTGATAGCATATATTTGCTAATTTCATATTACTTCATTTAGACAAACGTGTTGTTCGTCTGTTTGTGTTTCGACCATTTGAGCGAACATTTGAGAACGTTGGCGTCTTTTAACCAATCAAAAAAAATGGGGGATAAAGTTATTATTGCCTCAGTCTATCAGGACATATGAATAAAAAAACACAAGATGCTACAGTTAAAAAAAGTCACTTCATTTACAGCAAACCTCCAACACACAAAGCATTCATTTCACAGAAAATCAGTAGACAGCAGCAGGTTGATATAGATGTCACACTGTCCCGGGAACAACACACACAAACACACACACACACACACACACACACACACACACACACACACACACACACACACACACACACACACACACACACACACACACACACACACACACACACACACACACACACACACACCTCAATCTACATGTCTGTCTATGCATCTTAATGTGTGTTTCCTGGGATCTTATTACTCACTGCTTTCTTCTGTAGATTTTTCATTTCATTCTGCACAGCGGTGGCATAAAAAGCAAGTCCTATGAGCTTTCACTCTCTCTCTCTCTCTCTCTCTCTCTCTCTTTCAAGCGCTAGCTTCGTCATATGTTCTCCACAGATCAAGCTACAAAGAGGAAGAGACCGGCAAGTGTGAGACTGAATTCAGACTGTTAACAAGCAAAAAAGAAAGAGAAACATTTCCAAGACTTTCAAAGAGCAAACTGTGAGGCAGAGCGAGTGAAGTTGGAGTTAGAAAGGATGATGAGGGGAGTGAAAGTAAAACTGCAACAGAGTAAAAAAAAAGAAGCATGACAGCAGTGAAATGAAAGACAAAAAAGAGTGAGTCAGAGAGAGAGTTTACATCACTTCCTGGATGGTCACTCTTCCACTGACTTTTGTGAAGATTTCCTTCATCTGCCTTTCTGAGTGGGGTTTATGATGAACTACTAATAAATATTCAAACCAATCGTGATATAAATATAATGAAACAAATATTCATTCAAAAAAGTATAAAAAACATTTTGTTTCCATTCAAAAAAGCACATCCCTCATTAAAGGGGCTCAGTATCAAAGCCAGAGCATATATCTATTGCCTCCACGCGGCTCTAAACATGGCGGTGGCTGAGCCAGCGGCTAGAGGCTAACAGTGCAGACAGAGTTAACGGTGTTTACCAGAGGGGGAACCGGAGGATGGGCGCCAGGCTACCAAGAAAACGCTGTCGGGTTCGGGTAGGAGTTATCGACTGTAGCCACAGTGTAAGTGCAGCATAGAGAGGCGCACGTGAACTAACCAACGGGGCACGCTCACATGCACTAACATGCACTACAATGCATGCACGGCTGGCCCTGCTGTGTAAACAAAGCACAGAGAGAGAGAGAGAGAGAGAGAGAGAGAGAGAGAGAGAGAGAGAGAGAGAGAGAGAGAGAGTGAGTGAGTTGATTTTATATAACAGCATAGATTTACCATGCAGGTCTAGACAGATGGAGTGATCTGCAGGATATACCATGAAGCACGGTTATGCTGCAGGGCTGATTTCTTAGTGATACACGTGTCATTTTTTGACGAGGTTTTTTTAACTTCTGCAACAAAACCGGGACGTTCCGGTTTGCCTCGGCTCTCTAAAAGGTAAAAAGAGAAGCTGCTTTACTTTTCTTGGTCGAGGGCCTACAGAGCAGAGGCAAATGTTGTTACAGAGGAGGTCTGCACTGGAAACACTAGCAGGAAATACAAAGCAAACCCAATCTTAGCGAAGACATTCTGCCAATGGAGTGATATTATTTCAACCTGCTGCCAAGACAAATACGTGATGCTGCAATCTGCCTCAACTAGTCCTGTTTCAATACGGTCACGTGTGTTCTTGGAAGATTCCCAAAACAGCTGCCAAAGGAGTGAGATAAGTGTTATGCAGAATCTGTTTTATATTTTAATAAAGATACATCTGTAGGGCTTGTAAAAAAATTAAAAAAAGGAAATTTTTAACAATAGTGGCTTTTGCCAGTGCGACGCGTTTGCAAAGATGGGAAAAAAATTATTTAGTTCCTGAGTTTGCCAGTTTCATCTGGTTTACAACTGAAATAACCCCAAATAGATGATTTTTTTTATTCCCTTCCGCCCAGTTTGAGCTCCGTGCGCACTCCTGTATGAATATATCAGCAATCGCCAAACCAACCACCAAATTCCAACATATCGCCCAACACTAGTGAACTCTCCTCTGTAATGCTGAAACCTTGAGTTGAGCATCAGAAAATACATCAACATCAATTCTGGTTATCAGTGATATGAACGTTTGCCGGTTCCAAGGCAATAAGAAAATGTCCTGCATTTCTCTGTTTAATATTGTTTAAATGTAATATTTATATTACATTAAATTAAAAGTCTAATGTTTAAACAAAACAAACAACATGGAGATATCACTTTGGGCTGCGGGAAATTGTGACAGGTATTTTTCACTTGTTTTATAGGATTATATAGACCCAGTTAATCAAAAATAAAAAGGAATCTCTTGTGAAAACAATTGTTATTTGCAGCCCCAATGCCCTACCACCGCTCTGCAGCTAAACTCCACACAGGTATGAATCAACAAAGAGGAGAGACTCCACCTTAAGAATCCTACCAAACATTCTCCATACGTGTTGAAACCAAAAGCATCTTGTAGGGAACACCCCCGCTGTATGTTAGAACAACACTGACTGCTTTGTTTGATGATGAACCCTTTTCGTTTCACATTTTATAAAAGCTGAATTCTATAGTGGACACACACCCTTATTTGCCTTAGGGTTGCTCAACCTTTTAATTTCTCTCTCTCTCTCTCTCTCTCTCTCTCTCTCTCTCTCTCTCTCTCTCTCTCTCTCTCTCTCTCTCTCTCTCTCTCTCTCTCTCTCTCTCTCTCTCTCTCTCTCTCTCTCTCTCTCTCTCTCTCTCTCTCTCTCTCTCTCTCTCTCTCAGACTCAGGACATAGAATAGAAAGGTGTCTAGCTCGCTGCCTGTTCATGTGTGAACTGTGATGTGAGAGTGCATTGTCCCTGCTGGAGAGGCGACACCAGAGGATCTATACCTCGAACATACACAGAGAAAGGTCTGCATCAAGTGAAGCGACAAGTACAGGTCTGTGTTAGATGGGGTTTCCTCTTAGTGTCTAACTACATTATAAAGGAGGCGGCAGCAGGTGATTTGAAGGGCGATGAAAGGGACACAATCACTTTCGTGTCAGATCCCACGAACATCAGATATATTATATATTTAAATACTTTATATAATTGTTAGATAGATATAGATGGAGCAAACTTTAATGTCCCCAAGGTTTCAGATTTTGGCCCCCGTCAAAGTGTTTCACTGCATTATATAAATCTTTCAAAGGTTCTTTGATAACTTATTTTACACAAATTGGGGAACATTGGGATCTAAAAGTCTAACATTTATGCCCAGAAGTGATACCAATATTGGGTAAAAACTAATTGGTTCTCCATGTGCTATTTACTGTATTTGGAACTATTTATAACCTCTACTGTCCTCTCCTCTCTGCTCTGTGTTCAGCAGCCTGCGGTTCAGTTGACTGTTTGTGATGTGACTGTTAGTCTAAGCCGAGTCAATCATTGCTTTCCAGTTGAGCTGAGGAAGACTTTGATGTATTTTACAGGATCTGGTTGGTGCAAATGCTTTTTTATAGGGGGGTGAAATTGTAAAAGAGACATTTAGAATAAAGTGTTTTTAATGAAATACTAAAATTAGAAGCTTCAATTTGGTTGCTTTTACTGATGGAAGCGTGTTCAAAGTGTATTTTGGCCTATTTTTTGAAGAAAATCCTGCATTGAGCTCCCACAGGTGGGTTTTGGGGTTGAGAACAGGTAGAGGTATGGGAATCTCTGCTTGTTGACAATGGGAAATAAAACCTGGAGAATTTTCTGTCACGTTTTCAACAGCACTATCTCCCTTTGTATTAAATACCCTACAAATTAAACATGAGTAGAGTAAATAAACTCTGTGGTAAATAACCCAGCAGTATTGGTTTACAGTTTTCCCAGTTGGCCATCGCTGCTGAAAGACATCTCGGAGCTCCGTTGCAGCTTGATGGATGCACAGCAGCCACATTTTCGCCAGCTGATCTGGACTAACTTTAACTCTGTTCCTCCTCCTCACCAGAAGAGCACACACAATAGTGGATTGGAGATCTGGCAGTGGGACCAGACGGGCGCCTGACAGGCAGCAGGAATAAGTGTTGGTGCTGGCGAGCGTCGCACTACGAGCGCTCGCTCTGCCAGATTCTCTGATTGTGTACACGACACCTGCCACTGTTGCTTTTTTTAAAACCAGAGCATTAGGAGCGCTGTTGGCCGCAGCACAGACAGTATTTATACAGTAAAAAGCTCAACTTCCACTATGGATCTAACCTGTTACAGAAAACGCGATGCCACGACACGATTCATAATTTATGGCTCAACATATGAGCTCCTATGTTTCAGGTGGATGAGGTATCGCCAACGGAGCGAACACACCTTGTGAGAGTAACTGTATGCTTTTCCTTTTGTGCTCAGAGAACTGGAGAGGTGACAGCTATATGATTAAATCTATGATAAATAGGAAAGGCTCTCTGAGAACCCCATGCCCTGTTGGTATACGCGTGTGACGGCAGACTGAAGTCCTCAACAGGTTTAATAAATATCTAATGTACATTCACTTGAGATTATTAAATAATTATATGGTTGCCAGTGAGACAGGCATATTATGTTTTTTTCAGAGGATTTGAGATGCTAAAATACAGCAACAACCACGACAGCCCTGGAGGTCATTCAGTGGTTATTGGCCAGAATGTAAGGCCGCAGAACAACTAAAAGACTGACGGACCAAATGCCTGACACTTCCATCAGTTTGTTTGACAAATTAAGAAAAAATATACAGATTTTGAGAGCTGCTATTGCTGTTAATCTGCTTCAACCGTCACACACAGCTGTGTTGATCTCATCCACATCTGCATCCACTTTGTGGTCTGCATTTTTTTTTTTTAAATCATAGATAAGGATGATGTCCCTACTTTGCATCCCGACTTGTTTATCCTGTCTCTAACTGAAGGGAAACAGTCGTTGATGAGCGGACCTATTTGAATAGCTGGATGAATTGGAGACGCCGGCAGAGGTTCAGAGGTCTGGAGACAGACCGGCTTTGTGCGTGATGTTCACGAACAAACACACTGCTATAAGCAGCTCTATAGGGCAACTGAACTCCAGAAGATCAACCAGGACAACTCTTAATGCAATAATGAAGGTAAAAAAATGTGATTCCTAAACAAGTTAGCAAAGGTCCCTTCCACATGTTTGGTTTTCCCCGATACACCACAATGGGTTTAGGCTGGATAAACACAGCGGCGTATACATTCAGTGTAAATTGACTGGGAAAAGAGGGGTCTGATGGACGGATTAGGACAGCTTTACCAGTTTGAAAACAGGAACCTGGATCACTCCGCTGTAACAAAGGATGGGCTTTGACAGAAAACTTGTGGTGTCCAAAGCCCTTAAAGCCAGACGCACTCGTTTTTCATCCCCCCCCGCAGCCTAAATATGTTTGATGCCTTTGTGGAACGATACGTTAATGCACAGCCATACAAATAAAAAGCCATGTGCATCGTCAGGACTGAGTCCCCGCTGAAAATCTGTTAATCATAAACTCCACGCTTGTCTTTCTTTGACTTCTTTTTGGCACCAGGGGATTAATTCCGATGTTATTTTTAAAATGCAGATGAGAATAAATATGACGGTACGGTGAAGTGTTTACAGGTGCCGCCGCCGCGACGTTCTGCGGTGACATAACACACAATAAGACATGTAAAAATATCAACATGACGGTGAGAGCTGAAGCGCTGTGAGGAGGGGGGGGACAACACATCCGCCCTGCACATGTGCTCCCCACCAAACTGGGGGATCTGAACCAGACCAATGGAGGACCAAACGGAGGGATGAGCGAGCAAGGCAGGATGGGGGGAGGGGTGGGGAGGCCGGCGCCGCAGCCAAACTCACTAAATCAGCGGCCTAATGTGCAGCAGGCCGGTTGTCATCTGAGCATCTCACACAAGAGCAAAAAACGCTTGAATGCTGTCAAGTATCTTGTATCTTAGCTCCATGCGCTCTCTCTATTTTATTTACATGAAGCCACAAGAGGGGCCCTGGTGTTGACAGAGCTCAGCGGATGGGAGCAAAGACGCCACGCCGGAGCAGTGAATCAATTAACAGCAGCGTGTTGATCAGCACTTGTAGACAAGGCAGGAATGATGTATCGAGTGTTGAAGGAATAATACGACTGAAAATGAATCAGTATTTTTGGCACGTCCCCGGGTCCCACAATGTGTTTGCTTTTTCATGTGTTTTTTGTAAGATGTCTGAAATAGTTGGTTTTTGGGTTTTTTTAACACTTTGTTCTATATCAGTAAATACATCTTTTGTGAATTTGGAAAGATTTATGTGTCTTAAAAGAGGCGGTCTAAATGAAACTACTTGTTAACAACACTAGTCCTACTTAATCTTAGTGGTGGTGACGTGAAGTCATGTGATCTTGGCGTAGTTAGCGTTTTACTTCTGGCGATTAGATTACATTACATTACATTACAGTCATTTAGCAGACGCTTTTATCCAGAGCAACTTACAATCAGTAGTATATTACATATCATTCACCCATTCACACACTGATGACAGGCTACCATGCAAGGTGCCACCATCAGACTCTAACTAACATTCATCATCCAGTCCACACCGATGGCAAGCCTTCGGGAGCAACTTGGGGTTAAGTGTCTTGCCCAAGGACACATCGACCACCGACCCTCTGATTGGAGAACTACCTTGCTCTCCACTACGCCACAGCCTCCCGCTTGCTTTGACACTTTAAAAATCATAAAAAGTGGTGCTCGTTTGGGAAGAATATCTTGCTGAGACAAAACTGGTAAGTATCATAAACGTTTGTAGAAAATCCAGTAATCCAGAATCCAATGAAAAAAAGATTCCCATTGGCATTTTGTCGAGGAAAACTGTGCGACGCTAACTTCCACGGCTGGCCTACAAAAACACGTCACCCCTGCAGCATTTCACTGGAGACAGACGAGCGAATGAGAACGGAGGGCCATGCAGAGGTAAAGGAAAAGTCTGTGGAGTCATGGGGGGATAGAGAAGACTACGGTTTTTGGGCTTCGGGATAGACAACATCTGTAGAACAAATTTCTTTCCACTTCACTCTTTTTTTCCCTTCTTCTTCTGTTTCTCTTAAAAAAATAAAAGAAAGGCAGAGCAGAGATGAGCTCTGGAGGAAAAATAGAAAAAGTTATAAAAGAGACAAAGCGAGAGTGTGAAGTGATGAGCACATATGTACGAAACCAAACCAGTGCGAGCTGCTTTATTAATTGTTTATGACCTCAATACATTAACGGTTACTTAATGTTTGCCTCTTAAAAGCAAAATGAGTACGGCTGTGGAACTTATGAATGATAAAGAACTTTAAACCAAATAAGTTTGATAAGTTTTGGAGCATGCCTCTGATGAACAGGATGAATAATGAAGCTCTGACCTTACAATACAGAGGGAGCTGGAAGATGCTTTCCTTATACGCTATCAGGGAGTAGGATGACTAATTGATGTTGGGCTGCCTTCTCTCTCTCTCCTCTTGTATCTTAGGTATTAGTAAACATAACTCTGATATGCAGGTGCATGTAAAGTATAAAGCTCTTAGTAGTGAGAGATAAAGAGATTTAAATAGGGTGAGCTACGAAATCAATCATCCCAGAGGGAGATTGAGAGTAATGTGGTCACAAAGGTTATTTAAACACTGTTGGGGCAATACATCAGGTGGTGACAATAAGAAGACAAAGTAAAGGCTGGAGAATGAGAAAATGACGGACAGGGAAGAGGAGGAGGAGGACTAGGAGGAGGAGGGGGGGTGGGGTTAAGCTATCGGACCGTCAGCTAAAACCTGCGACAGGTTGTCAGTGGCCCGATTGTCAGCCGCCTCTCCTCACACACAAACACTCCCCGGGGTCAACATGTGGGGTGACAGATGCGGAGCGAAGGGGCCCAGGGTGCTGCAGCAGCCTGCAGTTGATTTAGGATTGTTGAACGTGAGCCAAAATTCCTGAAGGAACACAGTGAGCGTGGGGGCGCAGCCATAAAAAAAAAAAAAAAAAAAAAAAAAAAAAAAAAAAGAAACAGCCCAGAGCTGGAGTATAAAGAGGGGGAAAAAAAGGGAATGTGGTGAATATGAATTGTGTGTGTGTGTGTGTGTGTGTGTGTGTGTGTGTGTGTGTGTGTGTGTGTGTGTGTGTGTGTGTGTGTGTGTGTGTGTGTGTGTGTGTGAGCGCAGACATGCTGGTGTTGCTATGGTGAAACAGGATTCTGGGAATGGGGGAACGGGAGAATTCCAAACGTTGGGGGTGCAGTGTGTGCAAGGAGCTGAAATCATATCCAAGGATTCACATGTGCACATGCTAGTGTGTCAGTGTGTGCGTGGGTGGGTGTGTTAGCATAGATGCATTAAAGGATTCTGTAAAGGAGGGTTTTGGAGGTTCAGCACAAGATGGAATAAAGGGGGAGAAGGGGGATCCGGGTCAAGGATGTGTGAGAGAACAAAGCATGCTGAGAAAAAACACTGAAAAGACGGAAATGGAAAAAAAAACAAGGTCATAAAAATAAAGGGTGGGTGTCAGCTGAGCCCTTTCAAGCCGTGGATGTGCAGGCGTTTGGAAAAAGGAAGCACGACAATGGGAAAGTGGAAATATACGTCCCACTGTCTCTGAGCTATAACACAAAGATTGTAACGTCCTCCTCGCACCCTGCTAACCCTCTATTCAGTCTCCTAGCTTCGGGTAAAAGATCACAAAGTATCCAGACTATAACATAGCTCTTCCACAACACTAACCCTGAAGCATCCGCATCTTAAATGCTTCCCCGGTTGTATAAACAAGCAGACGCACTTAAACATGTCACTGTAACAGCGTGAGCCATCTGTTGTATGCATTGTATGGGTAACGTGTTGTGATGGTGGCAGTGTGTTTCTGTATGTGATTATATGTTCTGGTGAACAAAATGTCTAACCTACTGCAGTTGATATGGAAATTGATAATTTAATCTAGAATCTACGGTGGCTCGCAATGCCTAAATGGGCGGTTAAGGCCTTTATAACCGGACAAATAAAGGTCACGAAAACGCAGAATACTTTGCATCAAAACTGTTCATACCGGCAGCGATAGATATCTGCAATCGTTACAACTCTTTTTCAATAAACAGATAGAGGACCAACTACCATAATCAGTCTGTCTGAGGTAAACGGTTGTACAGCTTAAACTATCTAGGGCTTTTATTGTGAAAGGTCAGAACAGAAGGAGTGGAATTGGTCTGCGTTGCCTTTGTAAAGGTTGAAGGAAGTAATAGTTATAATAATAATGCAATTCATTCAAATGTCAGTGTATTAATTGCACACAAAAAACACTCAAAGAGGCTTCAGATGAATTTCAACACATCAATTCAAAAATTGGCTGTTATTATAAAAATCTGGCAATGGAACTTCCTTTTCAACCGTGTTTTTACAAATTGATGTGGTGCAAAATGAATCTCTACTTACTTATTACCACCTTAGAGTGCAGTCTGTTTAATAGTCACGTAATAAGCAAAAGGGGTTTTCAAAGATCCAGGACTGTAACACGTTCTCTACCGAAGGCATTAAAACCTTGCAGTGATTATTCATGCTATCATAACCAGAGGAAGGTTTCCGTTCTCTCCTCCCCTCCATATGCATTTAACCTTTATCTAAGGCTAAGCAAACACCGCTCCCTGCCTCCATCCATCCATGTGAGCCCCATCATACACCGTCAGAACAGAGGGCAAACAATACGTCTGAGGAACCTACAAAACTCCTCATCCTGAAGATGAGTCATCCACCACCGGGGTTAAAACTTTTCTCATTTCTCTTTCACGTCCACCGAAAAAACTTGCTTGAGCTAAATATTCACCAGGCAGCTTCCTCTGAACTTTTAGCAGCTATAGAGGCTACATTTTAAAGATGTTTAGCATGCAAAACATACCTTAAAAACCTTCAACCGGATTCTGTTTGTGATCACCTTTAATACATCAATCATAATGGGCAAGATTATTGGGTTGTATTTTTAAAAATCATGTTTTTTGAAGGGTCTAAGAGGAAAGGATGGGACACATTTAAATGTAGATTGTATCAATTTGTGATTTTGTGGGAAATATCAATAAATAATACTGACTTTATTCAACTTTTACAAGCCTGATAGTGATCATAGCTAGCTGTGGTCAGAAACCACAAGCCAGATGCAGCTTCAGATAAATAGTCAGCTCTAATCAGCAGGTGGAAAAAAGTTGTTTTGGAGGTGATACAGAGAGCGTGAACTGTGAAGTGCAAGACACAAAGCTGCTGCTGCTTGTTAATGGACATCATGCAGCATCATGCTGGTGAGAATGTTCTTCCTCGTTTTGAATCTGTTCAGATTCAACCACATTCTTGTATCTGGCCTAATCAACTGAACTCAGATCAGTCCTGCTTTTTTTTTTTCTTTAAACGCATTCATGCAGGTTTGGGAAGGTTTTTTCCACAGTCTAGGGTTTCACACTGAGCCACAGTCACCTTACAAACTAGCACTTTACGCGTCCTAACACTAATTCATTTTACAGCAACAATCTTTAACACAGTCTGCTGTTTGTCTAGACACACTGATAAACACGAGCTGGAACTGTAGACGGCCGATTCTCCAGCAGACCTCCGTGGCGGAGGTCAGATGTGGTTGCAGCTATTGCATGTCACTTCTCCGATGAAAATCATAAATACATCAAGTCTTGACACGAGAAACCCCTAACCGTTAATAAAAACACATAAATCTGAGAATACTGCTCCTTTTAATACTTGGATATATGCCATTATAAGATCATCCTTTATTAGTCCCGCAGCGGGGAAATTTGCAATTATGTACCTTACTGTTGGTTTTAGCTCAGCCTGGACTTGCAGTGATCCTTTCGCCCCTGGCTGAGCGTTCAAACAGGAACCGGCTCGGTGAGTCTGTTTCACGCCGGGCCCCCTTTCTTCTTTTTTTTTTTTTTTTTTTTCTTCCTCTTTATCAGCACCTTCTATTTATAGCTCCTTCACTGCTGCAGCGGCGCAACTCAGTACAGTATGTTCCATAAAACACAAGCCTCTCCTGACAGGCCTCTGCAGTTGTCTCCCACTGCTGCAAGCATGAGTATATGAAGAAACAAACACAAACACAAACACACACACACACACACACACACACACACACACACACACACACACACACACACACACACACACACACAGGGACACACACACACACACACACACACACACACACAGACAGTGATAAACAGGGACACATTCAGTGACACCACACAAGGACACAGACACATTAATGGGTTACAAACAGACAAGGACACACATATAGAGTGAAGACATGGCGAGTGATTTACGCATGGACACAGAGTGAGACGCATACTAACAGACCGGGATAAACAGAGAAGACTATTTACAAACGTCTGCATTTATTACATTTAAGGGAGACATTACACTATTCCAATGATTCTGGACATTTAAGTCACTGGTTCCAGTCTGTCAAAGGGGAATATTTGAATGAGTCCTGTATGATAGTAAACTGAAAATCTTTTGAGTACTGTACTGGACAAGAAAAAAAACAGCTGAGTCACCTCGAGAACAATCACGCATGTGTTGAAAATTAGTTTTTGCATTTGGTGAGAGTGACGTAGTACAACCAAATGGAAACCTCTGGTGCTAAAAAATAAGTGATTTAATCCCCATTGACCTCCATGATAAAATGCGCGACGTTAACGCATACATAAAAATGTTTACAGCCTGATACATAAACTGTACAAGGTGTGGATATTTATGTAAGTCAGGTAGAAGATCAAGTGAATGTTATTGATGTGGCATAATAACAACGAGTATAACCAGCAGGAAAAGGAGCGGTGGATGGATCAAACAAACAAACAGAGGACTTTCACCCAGGAGACCGCTGTTCCTGTCTCGTGTACAAACATAAGTAGAGGATGACTCGGCGCTTCTTACATCACGTTGTTTGCTTGTTACATAACATTTTGTTAGAAAGTCCACTAAAGTTGGTTGATATTTATTTACGGTAGATACATTGTTACTTTACGTTGATCTTTTTTCTAACCTTACCTAAGTGGTTTTGTTTCCTGAACCAAACTAATCAATTTGTGGCATTGTTTCTAGAAGTGTAATACAAAGCTGATATGACAGATATTTTCAGGTAATGCATATTTGGTTCAGAAACATTGATATTCATCTGTGCTTGGAAGAAACGTAGAATGGCAAAGAAAATATCTGGCAAATGTGATAATCAGCTGATTTTCAGAAAATAACAATAAAATTGCACACACAAAAAAGACGTTTCAATTCTCTGAAGTGTCTTTCCATAATGTAATGACAGTCTGAGCCTGTCAGTGGCACAAACAAGCACTTTTGATGGACGTACATTAGCCGTGAGGAGTTGCAGCGAGCGACGATATTGCCGCACGTTTAGCTGCGTCTGGCTGCAGCGCCCGCGATAATTGCGATATGAAGAGATCACGTGAATATCTGTCTAGTTAGGGTTTGCCTCCGGACCAATCGGCGTCCTGTGAGGAGCTACTGGCGGCTAAAGGTGCGGCTTTTGTTTGTGCAAAGAGAAACTGTTCGTTCAAAACATCAATGGCGGCTAAAGATGTTTTTTACTCTTTCTCCCTGACCGGCTTCGGCAACAGTTTGATTGACACATGGTTTATCCAATGACTTGCCAAGCATATTTTTAAAGTCACTTGCATTCCAATGACGGCTTCTCAAATGGTTCTGTGTAAACGCACCATCTGGTTTGTCAGGTTAGCTCCACACTGGGCCCATTAGTCACCCAGACACAAACAAATGGGAAAACACCGACCTAGGTGAGAGAAGTGTGTCAAACCGCACTGGCACAAACTTCAGCTAAAGTTACTTTGACAGACTTGGCTGAGGTTCCGCACACAAGGTGCTTTGCCAAAAGGCACACGGGCAATTTAGTAATAAGAGACAACACTTCAGCTGGCAGCGTCGAGGCAAGATCAAACACCAACACCAGCACCAAAAAGAAAAAGAACATCAAGGCACAGATTAATGCCAGCGAGAAGAAGCGGAGAGAATTATTAAAAAGGAGAAAGTAAAGTAGAGAGTCTCCAGTCAGTTGGGACTAATACGGACGATGAAGTGAGTCATACGTCTGGCTTCTGTACCGCTCATATTATTAATCACTTAAAACCAAAAAAAAAGTGTGAATTTGATCATTTCTTCTGGACCTTTTCCCACAGCGTTGGAAAGAAAGACTTCTCAATATATCTCCAACTACGACAAGTTGAAACCGGCCCGATAACTTATAGAACGGCTTGTTTTAATGAGAAGGTGCAGAACACGGAACAGAAACTGATCTGGAACTCATCCAAATACAGTACAAAAGGTGGGCTGACACATTCCTGTGCCCATCCCCTCTATACCTACCATCTGGAACACATTATATATTTTACATGTTTGTGCATGCACTCACCTGTCTCGCACGGAGACGTGTTTTTTTTTTGTTTGTTTTTTAGTGCTAGAACGCATACATCTGAAAACAAACTTCTGCACCGTTTTAAATGTCCCGTTTCTAGCTTTTCATGTACAGAGCCCCTCCCTCCCCGACACTCCTTCCACATGCCTGCGTTAAAACTGGAACCAGACTGAGTGTCATAGTGGGACCGCCGGTTCAGACCACGTGGAGAAGCCGAAGAGAGCGTCCACTGTGTGCAGCGAAGGCAAACGTTCCTAACCCCGGGCGTTTTCATGCTCTTCGCCTCCTCTCTGCCTTTATTGGAGTCCTCCAAAGTTCACTTCATTTGTGTGGCGGAGGAGTAGGAGGACTGGAATATTTGTGGCTCCGACAACAAAGGGAGCTGGAATGCCCTTCTCTAAACTGGTTAATGCTGCCCACCACTCCCGGGCCCATTTCTGCCCTCTTTTCCCTCTCAAGTGTCTTTCTATTTCTGTGTCTTTGGACCGTCTAGGAATAGCTCTTAATTACAGAAATGTTCAGAGCTTTGAATTTATTTATTTTTTTGTTGCCAATTTGGACATAATAAACATGCTGACTAAAGATGTACTGGCTTTAGTTTGGAGTCTCAGAGAGCTGCACATGGCCACAAAGAGAACCTTTCTTGGCTTCGAAGGGAGCTTTGAAATGAACACGCGCACCTCTGGTTTGACATATTGCCTGCCAGAGTGCACTCTATCAGATCCACTTCAACACACACATACATACTTGCTGCTATATGCAGTCATAAAAACACCCAGTATAGAAATAAGGTGAGCCAGCATGTTCTTGCATGCTCTCCCTCAGAGAACCACTTCCTCTCCCACCAACATATACTGTTACTGTACAGCCAGTCTTATCCTCACTGATGCATTACTCATTACACTTGTAAACCAGCAGACGCTCAGCCTTTTTATCTGTCCTCAGCAAGAGGTAAAAGACCCCGTGAGGTCTTAAGTCTGCGCCATTCATGCTGTCCTTATCTATAATCCCATACAGCTGGTTGGGCAAGACTGAGAGCACACACAGCCGGGGGCATTATTGAAACAAGGAAAGGACGGTTGCCGTGGTTGAGTACTTTGAACCTGTGTGGCAGACCGGGCTGTACATAACATATATGTAAAATGTGGCGGGGACTGTTTGTGCAGGGTGGAACTTGTGTTCATATCACTCCCTGCCGCACCTGTTCTGTGCCTCAACTGACACCGCTTTGAGGAAAGATTAAGCGTAAGGGAGGGAAAGAGGGACCAAACGTAATGCAAGAATGTGGCCCTTTTAACTATAAGATCTTCTGCGCGTTGAGCATAAACACAGCTGGGATAAACATACACAGAGCTGCCCTACATCATCGGTTGTTAATAAAAAAGCAGATCGGCGGCAACAGCGTGACCTGCTGAAGTGTGACCGGATTTATGCATTCAGCATTAAAAATCCTGCAGAGAGAAAGAGGGATTCATCGGGCCGGTTCACATGACCGGCCGCATAAAACGAGTCACGATACGACGCGCTGCATCTGGGCCTGTCAACAGTTTGGTTTCTCCAGCAGCTGCGGCTCAATGCCTTGTTCGTCCGCCATTTATGTGCAGATATTATTGCTTATTTTTCATCTGAATGTTTAATTAATCCAGCGTGTGAGCACGTGTCAGAAGTAATGTTTCAACAATGACTTGGTGACGGTCGGATGAAAGCACTCGCCCACTTCGCTCCTTTAGTGTATGGTAATCACATTGACAACAAAGGGAGGCCGTCCTCAACAGGAAGTCTGTTTAAAAACAACAACAAAGCCTCTGACTGGGACGGCAGAGCCTGAAATCCACATCCCGTCTCTTACCAACAGTCAGCGCGCATTTCTTTTAGCCTTGATCATGATGTTTACCTGTTTGCTTATTCATATATATTGTCCTTATCTCCTCTTTTTATTTTGACAAGCTGTGTATTTCCTGAGCAAAATTTCTCGCCAATCGCCTGTTGTTGGGCCGACGGCGGACAGCTGACTCAATCGTCTCGACTATAAAACGGCAAGAAAAGCAGTGAAACTTGAACCATCACAAGGTTTGAAATCCCAAGGAGACTTATTAAAACTTCTAAAACCTGCAGATATGCAACACATACATTTAAAACCAGAAAAAGAAAGCAGGAAAGCCTCGCATTCAAGAAGCTGGAACCAGCAAATGTGCAACGAAGAAATCATTCTTGTTCAAGCAAATAAACATTACCGCTGCAACTTATTGTTTTTCAATGAAATGCTGGATTTATAAAACTTTATTAAACTGCCCATCCAATTTCCCAGAGCCCCGGGTGAAATCATCTTATCTCTTGTCCTGTCGAACCTACTGTCCAACACATAAAGAAATTCAATTGACTATAACGCTACAGAAAGAAAAACAAAACATTCTCACATCGGAGAATCCGGAACAATACATTATTATTATTTATATTAATGATTCATTAATTATCAAAGATTTTTGATACATTTGTCACCTCCTCTTAGCGGCACTACCTGCTGAACTTCATATAATACTACGAGACAGCTATGACGATAGCATTCACTCTTCAAAAATCTTAAAAATGGTGGTTATTTTTGAGGATGATCTTGCTGAACAAAACTTTTACCAGCAAGTATCAAAAATGTTTGTTTGCAACGGAGCTCATTTCCCCCAATAATCCCCCCAAAAATCCAATAAAAGAATCCCATTGACTTTTTGTTGAGGGAACCAGTGCGATGCTCACTTCCTGTCGGCCAACAAAAAATACGTCATCCCTGCAGCACTCCTATATCTTGTTACTATCCATATCAGATGTCCCATCATGCCCTGCCATTAGAACTGGTTACATTACACAATCCCAATACACCTCAGAAACATGTAACTGCCACCAAAGGTTCAAAGCACAGCAGGAGAACGTTTGACATCTCTTTGATTCAATTTTAAATACTGTCCCGTGATAAAGCTTTATATAAACATCCTGCTATCTGGATGTCGACGCTGTGCAGATAAGGAAATATTCTGTCGGTATAGAGAACTACAGAACCGTTCCTGTCAGACTGTAGTATCAGGAAACAGGAGCCCCCAGTGAAACTTGTGAACTTAGAACAATGTGTCCAGTCTGGTTTGCTCAAAGAAGTTATTCATTGTTAGTCTGGAAACTGGATAGAGCCTGATACAATCATATCGGTTTCACACCATGATACCCAGTTGGACGTCTGAGAGGAGCCGCTGCACCAGCCAGCGATTCAGAGAGGCTGATGTGGAACACAGAGTCGGTACATTCATGTTGCATAAAGCAAAGCTGTGATCACAGGTTATTGGAGCACGAGTGCAGACACTCAGACGAAAAACTGCCTGACAGTTTTTCCGCCGTCACCGCGCCGAACACAGTAATCGATACGTCAATCTCGCCTCTGACGTCCGAACTTCTGACACAGACTGATATCAACGTGAACCTCACAGCAGGAGAGAACTACTTTAGAAGAAGAAAGTCCGTTCTGTAGAGAATAAATAATAAACAGCCTGTCCTCGGAGCTGCTGCAGATTTAAAATAAATGTCGGGGTCGGAGGGGAACATGACTTTTATATTTTTGTTGTGTGCTCTGAGACTCTGGAATTTCCGCTGGCTTGCTTTTGACGGTTGAACACATCAATGGTTTTGCAGTTTGCTGCTTCTTTATATTTTTATTGTTGCTAGGCAACCAAGTGTGCTAATGTCAGCTAAACACAAACAATGAACGGTACGCTCCCTAATAGTTAATAGTACTCAACTTAAACAAAATCTCAAGTAGCGCACTGGTTTGTCTCCTGCTGCTTTTGGTTCAGACTACAGTTGTTAAAGTCATACGTTGTTAAAATCACAATGAGAAAAAAAATTGCTAATGATGTTTTGCGTTTTCACACTCAGAGTTTTTTCATCTCGAGGTGTTAATAGTCATCCTGTAAAAAACAGAAGTGCATAGAGCAGAAAAACATGAGGTGTTGAACAACGTAAAAACTGTGCAAAACCCTTCACTGTCGTTGAAAACAATAAAAAAAGGTTCTTAAAGGTTCCCTTTAGAGCGTTTTAAGGGCCACATTGATACATTGACACGGCTGATATCATCAAATGATATCATGATGTATAATGCTGTCAAATATGGAACATGAGGTTTTAGTGCAGACGTACTAATGATGTGATTTCACACAGTTTGTGCATCTGAGAGCTCTGACAAGTCCATTTTTCAGCTATAAAATATCCTGCTCCATGGTCACAATGACAAAATATATTTCCAAATAAATAAAAATAAATAGTAGAAAAGTTCAGCATGGGTTCAGTTCTGTTATTGACCACAGGTTTGCTGGAGTAGCGCTGCTCAATTTTGGAGAAAGTCATAATCACGATTATTTTGGTCAAGTTTATGATCATATGGATAACTGACTTTAGAAACATTGTGCATTTATTGAAAAGATCTTGTCTTTCTAACAGTTTCTTGGACTTTAAATGCAACTCTAGAGCAACTTTTACACGAGCATGTTTTCTTGTATCTTGTTCTATTCTAGCAAAATCACACAAGGACGCACTTGAACTTGCATGTGCTTCATCAATTATAGACTCAGCCGATCAACAGAGAATTATTCAGCAGGTTGCGGATGTGGATTAAACCACAGCGCAAATAAATAAGAGAATGAGATCGACAGACTTTGGAAACATCATTAGGATACCTTACTTTTGCACTCTGCAGCTCATTCAACTCCAATTAAAAACAGGAACACGGCTCTGAAAAGGTAAGCCGTCGTTACCAGAAACACTTTCTACTCTCTGACAGCTGCGTGGTTTGAATTTTCCGCTTGAGCCGTCCCTCTAAACCCCAAAACAGAGAGGCTGTCTTTAATACAGACCATCGCACGAGAATGAGGTAAATTAGTATGAGTATGAGTATGAGTATCAACAGAGAGATGCAAGAGAGGATCTGAGCTGAGAGGAGGCAAAAAAAAAAAAAAAAAAACCACTTCCTTTCAGTGAATGAAAGAGCTGTCCAAGAAACCGCACAGGGTTCATAAAATACCACCCACTCTATCTCGACGACGCAGCAACCTGACATAACAGCGGCACCGTGTTTATCCTGCACAACGAACACAAACCACTAAAAGCCCGGCGCTCCACTGCGACCCAGACGAGCCTCCCGACTGCGACGCAGGTAGAGCCGCCCATCACAGCATTTACACACACAGACAGACTAATTCAACCTGGTAAATTCCAGAGTCGTTTTTTCAGTCATTGTTTCCTCCTTTCCGGGAAATGTCATTCAGCAGCATGCTTGGTAATTGTCTCTCTAAATGAATCACTGGCTTCTTTGCAGAGTAAAATTACAACAATACGCTATCTAGACATCCAAGAGCCTCAAGGCAGGTTATGAAGTTAGTGCATTGATTACCGAGAAGAAAGATGCTTATTCAAATGCCGCTAACAGGAAAGGAGGGCCGCATTAATAAAAAGTGGCAGCTTGGACGCACATCCGTCTGTCTGTAACGGTTTCATTTTAAATGTCACTGTGTCTCTCCTCTGCTGGGCATTAACGCTCCTAAAGCTTACCTCTGCCGGTTAGTGCCGGGGCAAAGCTCCAATGGCCATCTGAGAAATTCAATTCGCTCTAAAATGAAATTGAGGTTTAGTGCGGGGGGCTGTCTAAAAGCCTGCGCTGGGATTACCCAACCAGGTGGCGAGTCCAAACCCGTCGGAGAATAAATGTAATTCAACCGCTGGCTCCGAGCCCACTCACAGTTTCCACGTCCAGCTTTACGGATCCACAGAGCGCCTCGGAGATAAATGTCAGCAGATTATCCGTGTATGAATTCAGATGTGTATAGACAGTGTGTGTGTGTGTGTGTGTGTGTGTGTGTGTGTGTGTGTGTGTGTGTGTGTGTGTGTGTGTGTGTGTGTGTGTGTGTGTTTTCTGTCCGCGTGCATGTGGATGTATTTGTCTGCGTGCATGTGGATGTTTGTACATATTTGTCTGTTTGATTATCAGTGTGTGTGCATGTTTGTGTTTGTGATTGTGTGCCCAGGTGTGTACTCGTCTGTGTGTGTGTGCCAGAGCGGGAGAAGTGATTCCCCTGATGGGCCGGGACAGATGTCGTGGGGGTGGGGGGGTGGGGGGGCCCTCTGCTCGTTCTCTGAGCCACCTGAGAAGCAGGGGGACGGGATGTGCAGCATCCATGTACTAGCCCAGTAAAAGAGGTATGCTAATTGCCAATGCTAAAGTTGTTTTAGCACGCCACAACAAAAAAAGTAAGTTGACCATATCTGGAGCGAGGTTCTGTCTAGGGATCTTGTTGTTTTATCAGCAAAGACCGATGTACAAAACACTTATTTTTAGCCGTTGCTGACCGTCACTTTATCTGGTTAAACTTACAGATTCTATCAGATAATTAATGTGAATGCCGTGAGGCTGCAAACGTAGCTCTGAGAAGATGCATGCAAGCATCTCTGCACAGAGGGGGGTTCCAACTTCCTGTAAGGAGGCAGGTTTGAAACAACAAACTGCGACAGGGCCACGATGTCTAAGAACAACACACCTGCACATTTGCATTCGTGCAATATTCAAGCCCTAAGTCTCTTGCCAAAAGGCCCACAATGACACACCATTCAAGCAAAGAGAGAGTGACACAATATCTGCAATCAGATAAAAACCAGGTGCGTTTTGTTTATTTCGTGGTTCAATGAGACGATCAGACTCCGTAGAAAAGGTCTCGCTGATTGTGGCACGTCAACTTTCTGTCATCACAATCCCCCACAATCATCTCACTCATTTCACAAATGGTTCATAAAACAAGGTTACTTTAAGGCGTCTACAGTTAATGCATCGGATACATATTTAATCAACACTCCATATGTTGCTCTTCTCACTTGAGAACAATAATTCTATAACTCTTACCTGAAAGTTTATTATCATTATATTATTAACTGCTTCTTCCTTCTGAGTCAACAAAAAGGTCCTTCACCTATTTTTTTTCAAGACTGCGTTCAGATCAATAAGCTGCTATCCAACCCCAGCATGAACAACAACGGCTCCATCCTGCTGCATATCGATGCACAGTGCAGCTCTGGGCCCCGAGTACTCGAGACAATCATGAAAATGCAGAATGAAAAGGATCATAATTGAACGAGAGTGGTGCTGTGGGGCGAAGGCGTGAGCTGTTACTGAGGCACAGCGTGTTTACCTTTCTGTGTGGCGCCGATGACGAGAGGGAAAAGTGCACGTTCGACACTCTTGAAGAAAAGAACGCTGCTGAGGAGGAGCGCTGACTGCTGCAGGTCGGCGTCGGTGACCTGTGCGATGCTACACCGCGCTGGCCCGCCGCCAGCAGACGTAAAGAAAAACTAGGGCCCCCCCATGAAAAAAATTAAAATCTGTTGCAGCACCAGTAACTCCAGTGTGTCCATTTACTGCCGTGTCAGCCCAGAGTGATTTATCAGCACTCCACATGAAGTCCGGGGAATTGTTTATCCATTCTACCCAAAATGTGACGGAGGGTTCAGAGAACATAACATAAGGATTGTTATTTTAGAGAATACTCAAAGAGTGGTGTGTTCGATCCCCCATATTCAAAGGGGTTTGTGGTCGTACGCCTCAAAATCCCGTGGTGTGAGTAAAATGCAAAGTCTTTCTGACGTGGAATTTGGTTTGTAAATGAAGGCCGGTACAACACATACGCCTGCTGTGTACGTATGACACCGTCATGAAAAACGCGCTCATGCATCTGGAAAGAAGAGGGAGAGCTCTCAGAATAGAAAAGTCGATGCCTTTTGGTCTTTGGCTCATTTTTCTATTGACAAGCAAGACGCATGGGAAGCTGATAACCATGTGAGTGAGCGGAACATATGCTCCGATGTGTTATACATACAGGATCTGATATCTGCACCTGTGGAAATGAGACATTGTGTCCCAGCATTGAAAAATAAAACCCAACCCCACCTCCAGTCTTTTGACGTGGTGTCACTGTATCGAGGTATCAACGTAACTGTACACTCGCTGACCCCACAGTTAATTAAGTTTACAGGAATATTGAGTGACTCAGCAGAAGAAGAAAAAAAAAAGCATGCCAAAGTGCACAAAAAGCTATGAAAACATTTCCTACCTTGGTGGTCAGTTGTCTTCACTTCAGTGTGGTTTCTTTACATCTCATCCTGGCTTTCATCCCCCCCCCACCAAACGCAGCTCTCAGGGAACTCTGTAATCAGAAGAGACAATCTGTGATTCCATCATACCTCCATGCCAACAAAAAAAGGCAAAACAAAAAAGGGGGGGGCAAACACTCCGGAGAGTGAGAAGGCTTACAGATAAAAGATCCTGCGAGACAGGAGTTAGCCAAATCCTGCAGATAGCCGCGGCCCTGCACGGGGAAATCCACATGGCCACTGATGCACGCGTGTGCTGCCAAGTCAGGGATGACATGGGAGGAGTCTCAAGAGTTCAAGAGAGGAAAATCCCCGACGGAGGTGCGAGGTTTTCTTGTCTATGCAAAAACGCGATGTTAAGATTTTCATGTGACCAGCTTACCACTAATCCTTAAGGCAAATGAAGTGTCTAACTTCAGGCTTAGGCTGGCCAGAGGAATCAAAGGGGGTTTAGTAAGATGAACTCCGCTTGGCTTTCAGAAAGGCCAGGAGTGCACAGTATCTGCTCAGGAATGCATAGATGGAGAGAGACTTCTGCTCCATATGGCTCAGGTATTAATCATCTCTTTGGCTACTTTTTCACCTGTCATGTTTTCCACCTACTTAAAAGAACGGCTTCAGGTGATAGTAACCAGACAGGTTTCATTTGTTTTCTCCACTCAAGATGTCACAATACCGACGGCAAAATGTGAATAATTAGCAGTCACGCCTCGAACGCACATCGGATGATGGAGGTCGGGGTGAGAGATGCACTCGTGAACGTGTGAATGTTCGAAGCTGTTGCCGAGAAAAAAAGAGCTGGCATGCTTGACATACCTATGCAGAAACCTCAACTAAAAAAAATAACACTGTAACTCTGATGCAGCTTTGATGTTTGACTGTTAAACTGAACTATATTCCTGCTGGGCTTCACATTCAATCATCTTATTCTGAACTAAACCCAAAGCTGGCTCTTTGCATCGGAACATATAAAGTGGCTGGCAGATCAAAGGGAAATGGAATAACGCTTCACATCTGTTTTCACACACATAGACATTTGCACCATCATTCACATGGAAACGTATATTAACAAACATGATTGAGAAATAGACCAAACAAGGCTCGCTACAATATGCTGCCTGATCAAAAACATTCCCACGCTGAATGAAATGTGAGACGTTGCCTTGAGTTTTCAAAAAAGAACAAGTCCCGCCCCTCTTCGCTCCGTGCTCCAATGGCAGTTGAGCGAGCTTGAAACCCGGCTGAACTTTGGTACACTTCCACCTTTCCTGTTTTCCTTAGATATGCTACGTTATGCAAGTCACTTTACGTTGGTGTCACAGCCTCCACAGACACATTCTACACAGTCACAGTTAGTTCGAGGAACTTCATTTTGATTGACAAAAGTGGTAGTGTTTCTGAGCACCAGCGTCCCTTAAGAAAACCCCTCCTTTTACTGAAGCGTGGACTAACAGTCTGCCCCGCTCAGGCCTGGTTCTGGTTCTCCCGTGCCCCCCTTCCCACCAGCGGGCCCAGCAACACGGCCTGGGTCTCCAGCAGCGTCGTGTCGGGGTCGGCTGATTCTGAGCTGAAGGAGTTTCTGTTGAACCTGCGTGATTTCGTCTGATTACAATCCTTTGTTTACATTATCTCTGTAAGGCCAAGTGCCGTCGAAGTAACTTTTGGTGATCATTTTTATATACATGTACATGACATCTAGAACGCCAATGGGAATCCGAGCTAAACAGAACCGGCAACGTATAACGGGAAAAAAGATAAACAATACCAAATCTGCAGCATTTTGGGGGGATATTCTTCCTACTAACTGCTATCAATTACGTTACTTTCCATGATTACTATGGTTTTTGAGGCAGAGGACATCATTTTCCTTGGCATTTATAATTCAGTACTTCAAATAACAAACACATTTTGGTCAAATTAACCATAATAAAAGAAAATAAAGCACAACATATCTTTACAAATGCAGGTTTTTGTATCTGATCTTGGTCTTCATCATATCATTTAGATATGTTTGGTATTGCGAGGGAGAGATACACAGCCCTACATGTAGTCAAAGAAATCTCAACACCAATCATAAATTACAAATTGTATTTAATTTCCTGGCATTCAACAAGTTCATTTGTTTAAGCTCTCTCACAAACACACACACACAATATTATTACATAATAATGGTATGTGTATTTGGCACACTAGATGCATTTTTCTGGGGTTGAATCATTATCTGATGACATTCAGCCAAGTAGTACCACCTGCATTACATTACATTACATTACATTACAGGCATTTAGCAGACGCTTTTATCCAAAGCGACTTACAGGAAGTGTATTCAACATAGGTCTTCAAGAGAACTACTAGTCACCAGAAGTCATAGTGCATCTCCTTTCTTAAACAATCATGCCTTGGCAGGCGGCTCACACCGGGCCACTCCCACCCTGGATTGAGAAAGATAATGAACTAATTCTACTTGGATGCACACGGATGCTTGTTGGCGGCGTTATCAAAAGAAACAGGAACAGAGTTGGAAGCCTTTTTAGGATCAACTTTTGTCTCACAACTGCTGCCAACTCACAAATCAAAGTCAGCGGATAGAAACTGTCCTCAGGTGGAGCCTCTATTAGGTCAAATAAGGCACTTATATATTGATATTTGAGCATCATTACCAGGAGACAGAGACACATCCTCTTCCATTACTCAGATCTATGATGAAGCACTAAGCTCTACTTAAACAACACCACTAGTTTGTTATCAGCAGCGGCTATGGCGATTCAGTGTGGCCGTGCATCTCATTCTCCGGCTAATCCATATGCTAAGACGGCTCCCAGCCACTCGGGGAGGGGATAAATAATGCATCGGCACAGGCCGAACAGATAAGAGGACCAGCTGCTTGTAGTCGGGGGGGTTAAAACCTGACAGCACTTGAGCTCATCTACTGTACGTACTCTGACCAGACAGACAGAGAGAGAGAGCGAGACAGGTTAGTACTGCATGTAGGAAACGTGCGGTCATGATTCAGTGCCGTTCAGAGGTCAAATAGTAACGCATCATCTGAAAAGCAATTTATTCAGCAGCAAGGTAGAGTATTGCAACCTCGACACTTTAGTAGGTACAGACTGAAATGTGTCTGTGTGCTGACATTGATTGTCTGGCCAGATTCGTGATCCTCTTCAGATCGATCCAGATTTCATAAATGTTTCAGAATATCTTATTCAGGCAAAGTTAGTGTCCATCTGCTTGTTTTTAGACAACATTTAAGATTAAATAATTGACAGAAAACCTCTTTTAATTTAAGAAAATAGACTAAAAGGTGTCAAATTAGTTTTTATCATAACTCGGGTATTATATCTGCACTAGTGACAAAACAATAAAAATCCTCCCTGTTCTGCCGCTTAACTTTTATAGCTGCATTGTACAGATGTTGCACCACTTTTTATTGAGGCGACACTGATAGGGCTGTAAAAATAATACCACAAGTAAACACCATTATTTCAGTAATTTCTTTGAGCAAATATAAGATAAGCTGGGAACATAATATATGAGGATTTCTCATTAATATTCCTACCTGTGACAATGTGGGACTACTGACAGTCACTGAGACACGGATGTACAGACAGAAAAATACAGGAAAAAGGACGGATAGATACACCTTAGCGTTTGTCTTGTGACATGCTTTAGTGCACAACAACACAAAGAGGAAAGAATACTAGTTGTTCCTTGAAGCCTCTGTGAACCAACATCAGAAGGGTAAATCATGAACCCAGACATGTATTGGATTAATTGTATTAGACAGACTATAAATATAATGATTCTCTTTCTGTCTACTTCTTCGTGTCCAAACAACCCACAAAACAAAACTCTTTTTGAAAAACACATTTTTCAAACTATGGTAATTTGCTTTCTTTTTGAAGAATGAGATCATAGCATTGACAACATCTCATCTCTCAGTTTAAACACATTGCTTGAGTTAGGACATAGTTAGCCTAGCTTAGCATACAGACTGGAAGCAGGAAGAAACAGCTAGCTTGGCTATGTCCAAAATGATGCTAACCAATTAATACATTTGATCTTTTTTTGTTTCTTAACCCTAGCCCTCCAACAAAAAGACTACTGGCTACTTTCCATCTGCATTCCCTGGGCAGACGGACACAAACACTACAAAATACAACACAAGAAATGTATCAATTAAACAAATGAGATGCATTGTTTTAATAAGTAATCTTTAGAGGTATTGGTATGAATATTTTTGAACTTTGGACAGAGCCAAGCTTATTGTCTTTATGCTAAGCTATGCTAACATATACCCTGATTCCAGCCCTTAATTTAACAAATAGAAAAATGGATATCATCAATCTTTTCATCTCACTCTAAAGATCTTAAAATGGGATGAGTTTGCATTTCAATATATGTTCTTGAATTGTAGTTTTTGTTTTTTGTTTTTTTACACTGAACGTGAATTTAACGTGACGAAAAAGTCACAAATAAAAGGCATCAACCAATCACATTGTGTGGAACTGAATTATTCAAAATGAACACTATATTATACAACAACAAGGAGGCTCTGTAGTCTTAACCAAGACAAACTTCATTATACTCCTTTGAACCTTAACAAAGGCAGAGCTAGAGGTGTAAATAGTTTTAATGCAAAATATTCACAGAGGAGTTTTTGCGCATTTTCGTGTTGTTTTATCCCTTCCGCCCCCCGCTGTGTAAAAGCTTTAAGAAAGAAAGAAAATGAGCAGAAGCGTGTGTAAAAAGCATTTATGGATCTTTACTGCAGAAACTGTCAGGGGACAGAATCGTCTGTCCAGCAACCATCAATTAACAATGTCACAAAATGTTACGTTACAAGACGGCGAGCCCTAAAGGACAGTCTTAAAAAAATCGTTCCAATAACAGAGCAGTGAGTTTGTGTCTGAAACATAGAATGGAGGAATGCCTATTACTAGCTGCACTCCAAACATTCCAGAAAGAGTTGCACAAACTGTGAGATTTATGTTTCACTGAACGAACCATGTGTTTCATTTTTACAAGAGGAAAGAGTTCAAGGACGAGGACAAACAGCCGAGTTCACATGCCATGCTGATTCTCTTTGAAATGCTAAAACTGAGTTCGAAAGACCACCATTTTCTTATTCCTACATTTAATTAAAAGTTGACGATGCAGTCTTCACCCTGTCATATCAGTGTGTCTCTTATCGTCAATACGTCTAAATAAGAAAGGTTGTCTCATAATCAGGCCAATACGGTATTTATATAAGCCAAAAACTGTTTCATATTTAATGAAGTATTGTCCCTCTCTCTCTCCCTGTTTGTCTAACTACTCTGTATTCCAGTCCAGCGTACCAACATTTTCTGTCTGCAGACTGTCATGTTTAATCTTCACAATAAAAGAAGAATCTCTGTTGTAAGATGACATCGTTTCCTAAAACTAGACTGCAGCCCGTTGTTAATCTTTTTAGACAAATCTGACGTTCGTCAAAAGCTTCATATTTTAAACAACGTCAAGCTTCGCCATTTAAATAATGAAACAGGACCATGTATTGATTCTTTTCATGGTGTTTCCGATATGAGCTGGCTCGTCTCTATTTCAGTTTACTATGAAAAAAAAATGAGTTTAGTGTGTTTAGTATGCTTTTTCCATGTTCTTCTCCCTAAGAGTGCAACAATTTGTTGATTCATCTGTTAGTCAACGGACAGAAAATGACTCAGCAACTTTTATTTATCATTTGAGAATTTTTTTTAAAGCAAAATGGCCATAAATATACTGACTTCACCCTCTCCGATGTTATTAAGTTCTGTAATTTATCATCATATCTTTTGGTTTTGGACTATTAGTTGGAAAAAAACAAGACGTTTGAGGACGTCCCCTTGGGATGTGGGAAGTTATAACAGGCAGTTTTCATAGACATTTCATAGACAAAACAATTAATGGATATAAAATATCAGCCCTAGTTTCTTTACAGCATAAGTATGAATCCATCCCCTCAATAAATAATGTTCTTGCTGCGGGAATGTCACTGCAGAATGACTTCTGGGTGAACGCTGCAGTCCCACGACTACCACTTCTCCAACAGAAGCGGGCTAAGAGCTGTCGATGCCAGAGAAAGGCCTCAGACAGGAAATGTTGAAAGCTCACTAACACTTTGCCAAACCGCCAGCTGAATCACATCCATGCATTTGCATAATATGCAAATCACTTAAGTGTAACGCAGAGCACATGTGTGTATGATCGAGAGAGCTCGTTTTTTCCCCCAAATCAGCTTAGTATCCACGGCGACACATAACTCATGTCAGATCAGATATGAGACTTACAGGACTCTTCCATTTCAGGCGCTCAGCTGATGCTCCCCCCCCAACCCTATACAGAACAAACTGTCCTTTATTTTTGACTTTGTTAGCGATGCATCCCATTAATGCTCATTCCAGGTCTAATCCAATTCATTGTTCCTCCACGGCTCTGTGTATAGAACAAGTCATTTCCACACAGGATTAATCCAGGGTGTGCTTTACTTTTAGAGCGATCTGCTGGTTTGCATAGTTTAAAAGCTTAGCTGTTACATGCAGACTCAGGCACACACACACACACACACACACACACACACACACACACACACACACACACACACACACACACACACACACACACACACACACACACACACACACACACACACACACACACACACACGGTCTTGTAACCGAGCCAATGTGGAGATTGATCGGCTGGGCCATGTCCAAATTAAAGCCCGTCCTCTGCAGACATGCCAAGCATAATAACTCTCTCCTCTCTTTGCACTTTTTTCTTGGCTCGGGGGGGGGAAAAACACAAATGCAAGAGAGAAAGAGAAAGCAAGAAAAAGAAGCAGAAAAAAGAGGTGCAATTGGATAATGTCTTGACACCCATTGCAGAAAAAAAAAAAAAAAAAAAAAAAAAAAAAAAAAAAGGACCGCCTGGCTCTCAGATGTCTGACCCATTTTCTGCTCTCGCTCTCTCCTGCTTTCTCTCTAATTTCCTTCCTGCCTCTAATCTACAGTAAAAGAGCTCTCTGACTCACTGGATTCACTGGAGCAGGAGTGAAACGCACTGCCACAGGAGCCGAACCCACACACTGAAACACAATACAAGAATACCCCACACACACACACACACACACACACACACATCCTGATGTACAGTTTGGAAAAACTGTAACGAGAAAAAAGAGGCCGCGCTATGCCTCGACTCACAATGATTTTTAAATTCTCTGTGTGGGCTTTTATGGAAATGTGTGTGTGTAGTGTGTGTGTGTGTGTGTGTGTGTGTGTGTGTGTGTGTGTGTGTGTGTGTGTGTGTGTGTGTGTGTGAGAGACGGGCCCGTGTACTGTATGTGTTCAACGGCATAATGAGAGGCCTGTGCTCCAACAGAGACACTCCGATAATCAATTATTCACTGGCTGGAAATACACTGGTGCTCATTTCTAATAATAAAATCAGTTCACAGCTGCTACATGCAAAGACAAAGAATATATATATATATTTATATATTGGACTTCTGAAGAGTCAATTTGAGTCACATTAGTCCGCAATGATGGTGAAACTTGCAGTCTAATTACATGCGTTATGAGGAGGAGGGGATATTTCCCCTGGTAGCATTGGTGCATATTAGCATTTTCACATTATAAAGTAATCTATGGGTTTCTATTTCTGAGCGTATGTGGTTCAAAAGACAGTATGGTTGCAGCATAACTGCGTATCTGCAGGATTTAGCTCAATCTTCATTGTGAAAGGTTACTTTTAAATTCTTTTAAAGTGAATTTTAAACGGTAGATTCAACCAAATAAATTGGGCTGAATGATGTAGGCCATCCATTTAAAATTGGTATTACATTTGGATGAAAATTTGCAGTCCTACACATTACGAAAGCAACATATTTAGCATTTTAATGACATTTTTCAACGCTTTGAAAATCAGAAACTAGATTCCATCACCTCCATTGTTTTAGGTTTGAGGCAGATATCTCAAAAACCTAAAAGAGATCCTTATAATTGAATGTGTACAATTTCAGTATGATTTAGTAAAAACACATGGTAACCGTGGTAACAGCGAGTGTTTTCTTCTCAGGATTCTGAGACTGTGCCCGCTTCACAATAAAAGCCTTGTGTTTCACCAGTTGAACACTTTAATGTGAAGCAGCAGCAGCAGCAGTATGAAACGTCCTGTTTGCATCAGCAGTCGGTAAACACAGCTCAGTGAGGTTGATATCAATGAGATCAAATTACAGTAATGCTGGATTAATGCGGCATCGTTCCCTGTGAATCCCTCGTGCATGTGAACACTGCAGGAAAAAGGAGGACTCCGCCACTAACAGTGAGTGCTTTTATTTGGAAGGCAATTAATGAATGAGTGAGAAAATTATTTCTTAAGTGAGAAAATATGTTTTCTTTGTAATAAGGGTGAACAAACCTTTAATATCAAACTGAAATATAAATAAAAAAGAATAAAAGGGCTGTTTGTAAGCTTGGAAATCAGTCTGAAATCGAAATGTTTGCTTCAGGAAATGTGAAAAAGAAATATATTTGTATTCAAATGGGGTAAAAATGTAATGTACAGTAGACCCGTGCAGAGTCTGGTTTACAGCAGGAGAGCAGACATGCTTCAGAGACAATCTGTGCAAAAACAAGGGGGAGGTCTCCGGGAAGGCTGGAGGGTTACGGAGGCAAAGGGTCACCTGCGGTCAGCTAACCCCCCACGTGTCAGATAAGGGTCTTCCAACACACTCCAGCACACACACACACACACACACACACACACACACACACACACACACACACACACACACACACACACACACACACACACACACACACACACACACACACACGTACAGGAATAACAAAGGTAGGCAGTGGACTGTAAACTGTTCTTTTACATGACACACACGCACAGAATACAATAATTCACAGTCAAACACCGCGTACCATCTTCTCCCTTTAGTTCCTCGCTCTAATGTTATGTTTATACTCTCTCTCTCTCTCTCTCTCTCTCTCTCTCACTCAAACACAAATAGAGAGCCAGCAGGGTCAGCGCTGCCTGCCTTGGCACAGAGAGAGCGAGAGGACTACAGATGTGAAAGTAGGGAGAGCTCGCTCTGGAGAGCAGCTGGAGCCCGTCCAACCTGGACAAGGGTCAGGGACACGACGGAGAGAACACAAGCAGCATTTGGAGCCTCTTCTCAGGGGGGAGCCGGCCAGCTTGTCACCTCTCGGCGGTCACACTGGGCCGGCATGGATCCGAAATCCTCTATGAATGCTCCGAGGGTCAATTTGATTATTTTCACTGCTCATTTTCACACCTTTGTAAAAACGTTGTCATTTTCTTAGTCGGCGACAAAAAGTGTTATGTTTCTTGTTCGATCAAATTCATTCAAGTATTTAGCATTTGCTTGAATGTTCAGCCTTTTAACTTTACACCTTTTGCAACATTTTCAGTATTCATTTTGTGAAGTCGTATAAGGTTTATGGAAAGATTAAGATGAACAAATGTGATCAAGTAACAAACAACTGCCCTGTGTGGGACAACACTGGGTTCAAAGCTAACAAAGCATTTACAATCATTCACAGCAGCGCTTAAAAAAGAAGAAGCACAAAATCATATTTTTGCATCATCGAAATACCCAAATTCCACATGTCAAAGTCAAAATAAGTATAAGATATATAGTTGTAATTAATGACAGGAAGTTGTTGCTGCTACACAGGACTATGGGCAGCGTATCGCTCCGCTGAGTGTCGACAGTTGTTGGGTACAGCGTTAGAACACTCACTCCAGACAGTTTAGACAGAGCTGTACAAACACCGAGCCGGCCTGAGGAAAAATAATGAAGTGTAAGTGCCTTTGTGTATATCCCGACGTAAGATATGGTGCAAACACAGAGAACATAACGCAACATGTGTTCTTCACAGGGTATGGATCTGTACAGGCCTCAGCAATAACATCTTGACTAAGAATAGCAGCCTGCGTGTGGATGTGTGTGCGCGTTTTTAAATGCATGCATGTCGGCTGCATTGCTTGGCACGTGTGCAAAGCTTGCATGCAACTTCCCTGAATTTGTGCACCCAGCGTTGCCATGCTGAAGGCCGCTGCACCGTGATACTGTGCACTAATCACAGAGCGATTGCCTCATCACACTTTGCCGATTGGGTTTCCTGCTCTCCGGGGCCCAGCGATGTCGGAGGGAAACAAGAGCTTGTTCCTCTCCGCCGAAAACACACGGAGACGCTGCAGCGACGCGCCGCTCGCACAAAACAGCCCTGCACACGTTCACGTGCACGTAGAAGAAGAATGAACACACAACACAGCTCGGGCAACGTGCCGACACATGCATGCGTGCACTAAATAAATTCAGACTATGTTAGTGTCTCCTGTGTGCCACAGTTTGTTGATTGGCTGCAGTTGAGACAACTCAGATGGGGAATGATCGTCAAAGTCTCTTTATACTTTTGCAACTGCACACACACACACACACACACACACACACACACACACACACACACACACACACACACACACACACACACACACACACACACACACACACACACACACACACACACACACACACACACACACACACACACACACACACACACACAGCCTCAGGGCGCTTGGCATTAAGTTGGGACCTCCCAGTGCGTAGCTTGCCATCACTCCACTTGGCTAGCAACACTACCAGGTAGAGATGAAAACACACTTCCTGGCTCAGGTAAACTGAAGAGCAAATCCCATAAGTTAATGATACATTAAAATTGAACAACAGTATCTATGTGATGTGTATGATAGGGGAATACTTATAGTGGTACGTTAATGATTGTTTACATGAGCCACATTGCCACAAAACTAGTACATCTAGTACTTTCAGAGTCGTCATGAGCGACTCAGTGTCCTCACTTCAAAATAAGAATTCAAACGATGAAAATGAATGTGACACCTGAATAGAACAACCATTGGCATTTTTTTCAATAATGTTTTATAAAACAGATAACCACAATTAATCATTTATAATTGAATAACCCCCCTAACAATTTTTTTCCATTTTATCTTTAAGCTTTAAGGTTGAAAAAATCCTCTCATTCCAAACTGTCAGAACGTTTCATATAACCAGGGCTGCAACTAATGGACATTCATAGATTTGTCTATAAAATGTCAGAAAATGTACCTAAAATTGCCTGTAATCATTTCGAAACACCCCAAGCTGACACGTTCCCAAAAAACCCAATGACATTTAGTTTGCTATGGCTGCACAGCATTTTTGTAATAGCAGCTTTAAAAGGTTAAATCCAAATGAACAGCAAGCATCAGCAAGTGAAGCCTGCAGAGGTGTTTAGGATTAAATACTTTGCTCCTTCTTAGCATCATTTGAAGGTGAAACATGCCTCTGAAGTGCTGCTGATGACGGTGTTGCTGCTGCATCTGTCCATCAAGCCACAGAGACAGAGCAACGTGGACAGTTAAGTAGTCAAAATCCGATGCTAAATGCACAAATCTATGGTAATCACAATGTCAATCTTTTTCATTCTTTAATCACTGTCGTCACAAAACACAAAATATACCAAGAAAAAACCACTCAAATGACGTGTCACTGTGAGTGCGCAGGAACTTTGGGTATAAACAAGAGAAGTTGACTGATAAATAGATTCATCACACGCAGCTTTAGTGTCGTGGCATCATACAACTGTAGAAAAGGTTTCCTGTTACCGACATGCCCCTCCGCAAACCACAACTTTACACCTGCAGCTGTCATACACTGGCAAACAATTTCCGCCACAATCATTACTCGATCACACGTTGAATGCCTAACTATTCTCCTCTCTGATGTTGACACAAGAAGAGACAGAGTGTGAACAAAATAAGTGGCCCGGCTACTTTCTCTCAAAAGCAATGCACTCAAAATAATCAGAGAAAGGAAAATAAGAGTCCAGCTTCAGAAAGGTTTGACTGTGATATCAGAATAAAATAAGTTTCCTCAAGCAGAAAAAGTGGCTGGTGGGCAGTAAGGGAGATTGGGTCGCTGTCAGTCACGCTTCAGAGGAGCCCAGCTAAACTCTCGAGGTGATCTTTGACCTCACAGACAGTCATAACATAATCCAACGTCTAATTCTTCTGCCAGGGGCGATATCTCACACATGCATTCACACTCGTTGGCCCTCGTCAGTCAGAGTTGTGACTCGACCGCTGTGGAAACCAGACATGTGACCCAAATAAATAGAGGCCGTTCTCCAACTGAGGAAGCAGCTTGCAGTAAATTAATAAGAGAAATGTGCAATAACTGCGAGAAAGAAGTGACCTGCCATAACGGAAAATATTGAAAACTTAATAAGACCCAAAGCACAATCCCAAAGCTTTAATGACTTTTTTTTCAATGCCTAAAATGAATATGAATAGCATTGCCAGATAGAGTTATATTATTGAGACATACCTATACTTGTATGCATAGACACCTGAGCAATAGATGTCAGCAGCACACCCAACCCGTGTTGAAAAATGGACCCCGTTATGTTTTCCATGCTATGTGGCTGTGATTTTTTTGCTGTGTCATCACCTTTCAAATACAATCAATGTGTTTATGATTAAATTGACTAAAGCACAAACTTGTGTACCAGAGCACAACATTGTTTACAAGGGCCTTCAAAGATATAGTCTCTAAATTCTGCTGTCAAAGTGCACCATGTCGATGCATTTTACTTTAAAAAGTAAAACATTTTCTTCCAGGGGAGCATGCATCCGGACCCCCCACCCCCCACCCCACGAGGGTCCGAGGTGCCCAATCACAGTCTCACAAAATCCTGTGAGAAACACTCTTATTGCACAGCAAGCGCATTATAAACCGAGCTTTATAGTGAAAGAGCAGCTTAATTGGTCAAAATTAAAGGTTTCATATTGCAGGAAATGGTTGTTTTAACGGGTTAACTATTTGAAAAAAATCCTGCCATACCTCCTCTTTTCTTTTTCCAAACAGTTGGCTTAAGCTAATGGATAACCAGTTAAAACAGTTCACTAAAACTACATAACAGTTGAAACAGTTGGCTATTATTTTACACTTAAAGAAGTTAACTAGTACTAGTGGATAAACAGCTGAAACAGTTAGTCGAAAGACATACAGAAACAGTTGAGACAGTTAGCTATACTGCATATTAGTAATCTTTTCATTATGTCTGAAAGCCAACTATATAACCAAAGGTCTTCCTTTTGGTCTTGTAATTACGCAGCTATTTCTTAGCAAAAGTACTGTGGTGCCCTTAACCACGATCCCAATCTAAAAGAAAACGCAATGATCAAAAGTCGGAGCTTTAGAGAGGGAGCAATAAAACTCCAGTTTGAGAGATGTTAATGATCATCTCAAACCCTTGTTTCCAAAAAAAGAAATCCTGTCAAAGTGTTATTTGCAACAGCAGCAAGCAAAGAGAAATAAGCCCACTCTGATTGTATATTAACAAAGGTCAATATATTCTGTACTTATGGTTTATCTTCCCTACAGTTATGAATTGTTGGCCTATATACAGTACACATTGGAAGAGCTGAGGATCGCTGCATAGTGGGACTTGGGACTCGGCCAAATGTTTAATTGTGCAGTTTTATAAGAATCTCTTTGTTCAGAGTTATTCATTACCTCAGCTGATAGTAAGGTGAAGCGTGGAACATTTCCAAGTCAAAGCGGTGTGACAGATTTATTCTTTTGCTTCTTATCTGCTGTGTTTTAACACGATTGACTTAATCATTGAAGACATCAACCGTGCTTACCTCTACCTTTAGGAGGTGAAAGAGCGAAGTGGTCGGGCGGGGGTGTAGGGCTTGTCCAAGGCCTGGAGATAGGAAGGAGCTGTTCCTCTCACTGCCCTGTAGGCTAGCACCAGAGTCTTAAACTGGATGCGAGCTCTTACAGGGAGCCAGTGTAGAGAACGGAGAAGGGAAGTTGTGTGGGAGAACTTGGCGCGATTGAACACCAGTAATGAATCGGTCATTTTTCGATAAAGAAATAAATATAAGTTACCGCACTAGTACTATAGACATATATCTATGCCTATGTACAGGTTAATACAACAAAAATAATATTGCATTTACCAAAACAAAAGAGCAAATCTTTAATTATTTTCTATTACTTTTATTTGAAATTCTCTAGTCTCTACTGCCCACACAGAGACTAACTCATAATCACACTCACTAATTCCTCTTGGGAACTCTGATTATAAACTGATTATCTTCTGCCCCGGGGGGCACAGATGCTGATATTGTTATTGCCAGTTTAATCTCAAAATCCACATGAAGGGAATCCCTCTGCACGCCACAACGCCCCAGTGTTTATGACAGAGGAGGAGGAAAAAGTAGCCACTTTATTGTCTTGGGAACTGGTTGTTTAATACGTCTGCAGATGCGTAATGACTTCATTTCTATTGCACCGCATAAATTGAGGCAGAGCGAGAGAGCGCGAGAGAGAGAGAGAGAGAGAGAGAGAGAGAGCGGTTCAATGCCAGCCAACGTCGGATGTCCTCGTAAAGTGCTCCGCTTCACCCTGGCAAAAATAAACCTCCCGTGCCAAGAGTTCCCGTTGATGAAAAGCCAGTTGTGAGTGGCTCCAGTTGTACAAGGGCCGAGCCAAGCTGACTCGGGTTAATAAGAAAGAAGTGCGACTGTGTAAAAAAAACAGCCCAGTTCCTCTCTCTCTCTCTCTGGCCAATAAAGGATATTTTACAAATTATTTTTTCCCCTGGTGATCTGGAATCTGGCTGAGAGAGTCACGGAGAGGCAGAGAGCGACAACGGTTCAATGCTGCAGAGGAGTAGAAAAAGGAAAAGGGGGAGCCTCTGGTAACCATCTGCATGGAAACCACAGCTCAACAGACACAACTGAAGGAAGAAAAAAAAAAAAAAAGCAACTAAAGAGTAAAGTGAAACTTAACCTACTCAGAGGCAAAAAACGAAAGGGTGGGGCCCAAAAAAACTAAACTCTGAGAAACAGTCACAAACTTGTGAGCGTGCTTGCTGTCATGTGACATGGTGTGTTTGTGGGGGGTGGGGAGGGGGGGTGTGGGTGTGTTCCAACCCCCCGGTGGTCTGTGTGAAGACCGGTGCAGAGTGCACTGATAATCGCTTGTCTTGTTCACCATGACAGCGTGCTTATCAGCGGTGGAGCTCAACGGGCCTCCGCATGCAACACAAGCCTGCCGCGACGTCACACTGAAAGGTTAGCCTCATTCTTCTCAGATAATGAGCTCGGAATTACCAGTGAGGACAACGCTCATTACTCTGCGTGCCAGATATTAGCAGCAGGAAATAGCAATGTCATTCCTTCTCCCCAATACATTTGATGCACATTTTGTGGGGGAAATTGCAATCATGATCATAAATAAGCATAATAAATTGCCATTATTAGTAGTACTTGTTTGAGTATTATGGTGTACTGCAGTTCGGCGTGTGGTTTGTCTAAGCGTTGTTGCCGAAAGTCTTCAACATCTTTTTTTTGGTTCATTTTATTACTGTATTCTCATTCAATTACAACTTTTTTGTGCACTAGTTAGACTTTTTCCTCAAAAATATAACCTCCTTCTTGTAAGACATGGACAAGTTGGAGATGAGCTTCTGAAGTCCAGGGGTTTATTCATTAATTAAAAATCTATGAATGAATCACTGATGAAGTGAACAGGCGCCACATGAACATTTATCCAGTTAGTTCCTCAAACAAAGGACACAAAAGAGGAGGGAAGAGTAAATCTTGGCTACATGTGTGTTGACTCAGCAGAAATGATAATAAATGAGATAAAAGTTGATCTACAGGAGAGTAAATATTTGAAAGCGATACATAATGCCAGAGAGCTGTGCTGCATTATATTCCATTACATTTTGAATTGTCACTTACATTTCGTGTTTTCCATTACATAAATAAAGACATTTCAACCATAAATATTTTTTTGACACTCAAATATGTCCCGAGGGAGGAGCCCAAGAGGCCACACTTGATTTGCGTGCTGACTTTACATACTTTAAGAAGAACTAAATAACTTTTCCATCAATTGATTTCATGTGACAGTATTGATAAGAGTACTAGTATCGATAAAATCCTTACAATATCCATCCCTTTAAGCCACAGCCATAATATTAAACTTTTTATCACCAGAATCAAAACCACAAACTGGGTATAATATTTTGACAACATGACCTTTGACCTGTTATTCTGACTGATACACCGATACCAATATGTCTGCAAAAAGCTAATACATTCGGTCTGTATCTAATGGACATGTCACTTGATGAAAGTTCAAGTGAAAGCAACAAGCTGCTCATACTGTACATTTCTCATCAGAAGTTGATTTGGTGGAACAAGAGGATGTTTGTGAGCAGAAGGAGGCTCTGAGGCAACGACTGGCTCTCCCAGATCAGCAGACCATCTTGATCTTATTAGTGATTAAACTCTATTAAACGGTATGCATAAAGATCCATAGGCATCTACAAAGACGCCTGATGTTTATCTGATGTTTGTTGTTGTTTATCTGATGTTTGTCCAATCTTTTGATCCACAAAGAGGCCGATTTATTTGCCATAATAAAATGAACTGGATCAAATACTTCTATACAAGTGCTCTTTGATAAAGATGGCTAGATGTTGGCTAACACGGGCTATACTCTACACTGCCACTCAAAATCTATTAGCCCGGCTCCAGTGCAGAAACCCGTGATGATCAGATGACTGCCTGTGGTCGGCTGCATTCACCCCGGCTGAATAGATCCCATGAAACAACCTACAAGTCCATATCATATGGGTGTGCTGTAATCTAATTAGTCATAGGCCAAAACACAGACGACGTGGTGAAGAGCCCCCCGGGCCCCAGCTTCCATCGGACAAGCAACAGTCAGCTGAGGTCAAGGAGAATGTAAAGGGCCCAGACAATAACAGGCGTGTTATTCTAGGGTTTGAATTTAGGGAGGAAACGGCGGCATTAGAGGAGTCGTATCGTGACGCTAACCTCTGATAATCAGCTACAGATGTGTCACCTTTTGCTAGCTTTGGTCCCGAGAAGCTTGTTTGAGAATGCCAGAAACATCTCGAACCAGGGTAGAGACGTCCCGAGGTATTCGGCCTGACGTATGGGCCAACAATGAAGCCGCGCCCCCTCAGGACATTCCTCGCCATTCACACACATTAAAGCTGACTCATAAAACAATCATCTAATAAACCACACCTCCATAAGCTTCCAAAAGCATCCTGAGAGAGAGAAAGGGGTTGTGTATACGGGGGAGGCAAATCCCCGGATCAGCCCACTCACCAGACTCCGTTCAGGAATAGCTCTTGACATGTTGGCCTACCCAGCATGCCCTCTGTCTCTCCAGACAGCTCTGACATCATTATACAGCAGATACAGGCCAGGACATCAGCTGCACCGCCGAGGTTATATAAGTGAGAGCTCTATGTTTCTGAGCATTAAGCGCCGCTGCACCCACCGCGGGGAATAGGAGGGGATGGGAGTAGGCGAGGAGAGGGGGGGGGGAGACGCAGGGCAAGGAGAAGGAAAAAGGAGCGAGGAGTTCCAGGAAGAAAGACAGGGTCACAAAAAGAGAGGCCCGATGGGGTGCTGGCTGCTGGGAGAGACTGAAGGAGGTCACCTCTGGCCCCCTAAAGGAGCCCCAGCCAACAGTTTAGAGGAGAGAAAAGAAGGAGAGGAGGGGAGAAAAAAAGGGAAGACCGGGTCACATGGGGCTACACCCATCCACCTTCTGTGTGTCCTCGCATGAACAACGCTGTAACAGCACTCAGTATGTCCTGTTTGCTTTCCCTCTATGCGAAGAAGACAAACTATTTACTATGAAGAAAAAGAAAAAGGGGGAGAATGAAGTGCAAGAGCGTGAGAGAAAATAAAAAAAAAACGTCACCTCTGTTTCTCTGAGTTTGTCTATTTGTTTCTGATGGAAGACCTTTGTTTGCACAGGTTTTTTGTGCCCTCTCCGCAGCCCACACTCGGTCTATTTAAACTCCTATCCGTGGACAAAATGTTTATACTCCGCTGCTGGATTTGTCCAGGGCTAATAATCAACCCGGGGAGAGAACACTGCGATTTAAACGGAGGGCTAATGATTAATGAACAGCGGGCACCTGGGGCCGAACCAGCTGACAAACATTGGCTTTGTTTTAGTCCGCTTTAGTGAGGAATCCTTGGGACTCCATGGGGGTTAAGCACCACATATATTTACATAATAACAAAAGGAACGTTATTTATGAATGAAGGTTTATGCAATAATCTCAGGCACTTTTGCACTTGAGTACTTTCGGAGGAATAAATGAGCTTTAATCATTCTATACCCTGCTTTAAAAAACAGCATCCTGTTGTTATTTCTGGAACAGAAAGATGTGTTGTTCCTGATTTACAATATTCATGCCGTAAAATGAGTGTACATCATTTCAAAAGTTTGGAAAAGACATCTCAAGTCTGATAATTTAGTCATCTAAGAGTCCAAAGCTGTTTCCATTTTTTTCCACATGTAGATGCAGAAATCCATAAACTGTGCCCTTTTCTTTTTTTTTTTTTTAAATAAGCCTCGGTGTGACGCTTCTGTTGCCAGCTTGATGGATTCAAACAGCGAGCGCATCCAGCTTTTCAGACTGTCACTCACTATCAGCAGGCTGCAAGATACCTCTGTGAAAGTGAAAAGCGACTGAGAAAGGGAGACCCTAAAAAAAAGGCTCCGGGCAGAGCGGCTGCGTTGAGTGATTGAATTATTGCAGCGCTGTAATGTTGTGATGAGGGACTTCACGCACAAACCGCCGCCATTATGTTCATGATCTGCTGCACTGAGATTATTTTTTTTCTCATGGTCTGAGTGAATGATTGAGTGTGAGTTCTGCCCGTCGGCGGTCGGTCGGGGCTGTGGGACAGCAGGCTGTATTAGCAAAGTGTTTCTTGGCAACATTAGGGCATTTTGGTTCCTTCGTAATCAGTGCAGTCATGTCAAGGCAACTTCCTGGGCAATGTTGTCTTTGTTGCAGAAAAGCACACCCTATTGTACTGTATTTTATGGGGCATGTTTATCTCAAACACACACACACACACACACACACATACAGCTGTACAACAGAGTCGGAGCGTCTGTGGTAATTTAATACAGAACCCAGACGGTTATAATGCGCTGCACATTGTGCCTCACTAGAACACTTTGTTCTGATATTGCCAATTTGTGCTACGCATCCAACTGATAAGCTCGGACAATGACTATCGGGGGTGCATGAAAACAACAACAACAACAACAACAACAACAACGACTCCTAATGCCGCTCGGTGAGCATCACATGGACCGTTATTCACAATGATGAACTCATTTTCACACGCTGAGTGTGGCTAAAAAGGATGTATATTGTTGAAAGGAGCACATGTAGGCCGACTGAGGGGTCGGTCTGGCTCTCATCACAGCCTCACATCAGATCCTTCACCTGGATCAATACTACTGTAAACACAAACATTGCTAGCGTGTGAGAATAAGAATGTAAGCACGCATTCACATCCACACCTCAAAGAGAAAATGGGGACAGCAGGAATTAAGGTCAAGAAGCTGAACTGAAACCCCCCCCCCCCCTAACCCATATCACATCCCCTTTACATTACGGGTGTATCACATTTGTATCGATCTGTCCTCTATCTGCCTCTGTGGGTGTGCACGTATGCACGCTTGATTGGACCATGCGCGCGCCAGAGTGCAGCTGCGGGCGTGCATCCAAGTTCAGGCCTGGCGCGCAAAACATGCATCATACACTAAGGCAAGAATATATGTGTGTGTGTGTGTGTGTGTGTGTGTGTGTGTGTGTGTGTGTGTGTGTGTGTGTGTGTGTATATATGTATATTTATAGACAGAGACAGAGACAGAGAGAGAGAGAGAGAGAGAGAGAGAGAGGCAGCATGACCGCTGTACAGTGAACGTTACATCCGGTGACAGCTAAGCCGAGGCAAACGTCAACAGTTATGGCGGAATGGCTGCAGCCCAGCACGGTTAGAGCCAGCCTACTGTACCGGACACCGTGCGCAACGGTGCCGTGGATCTGTCAACATGATGCCACTGCACACACACACACACACACACATGCACACACACACACACACACACAACACACATGCCGTGGACGTCGGGCGGGTTGCGCGACACTCACCGTCGGTTCACCCCCACGCGGTCTCGGGACACCAGCTCCGGTTGGATTTTTTTTTTTGGAATTTTTTTTTTTTTTTGGAGGAAATGAAGCCTGGGGAGAGAAAAAAGTCAGCAGGGTTCCTCCGGGGTTGTGTCTCAAGTGTAGCGGCGTGTGTTTGAGCTCCACGTCCCCCTCCTCTCTCTCCTTCTCTCTCGTTCTCTCTCTTCTCTCTCTCTCTCGTTCTCTCTATAGCTCCCACTCCGAAAGCCCCGGTCCTCCGCTGAACGCCGCCGCTGCGCCCTCGCTCCGGTACTGCGCCTCCGTTACGCACGCAGCCAGCCCCGTCCCCCCCCTCTGGTTTGGGTGGGTTGTTTTTTTGGTGCGTAAAATGAGCAGTTTGTTTCCCAACCTTGTTTTTGTGTTGCCTTCCAGTAGCGTTTGGCTGAGGCTGCAACGAGAGGAGAGGGGGGGGGGGAGAAGAAGCAACCACACAAACACACACACACACACACACACACACACACACACACACAAAACAAAAAAAAGAAATACTACACGGTCGCTCCTCCCTCCGCTTATGTGGTGTGTGTACAGTAGAGGGGAGCGCGGCTGTGCGGCCACTTATTCAAACTATCTGCCGCTCTCTACAGGGCCACCGCTGTAAAGCACACTGTACACACAGACACATGGCCGGGGAATGCGGAACATCCACTGCCTTTGAACCGCTCTGCTTTCCTTATTTATTGACTTCATCATCATCGCTGTGCTGATGCGCCCTCCTCTCTCCTCCTCCTCCTCCTCCTCCTCCTCCCTCCTCCTCCTCCTCCTCCTCCTCGGGGAAGGTTAGATTAGTCCATCTTAATAGGTAATAATAATAATAATAAGTAAGCCTTTATTAGTCCCACAATGGGGAAATTATTTCTCTGCATTCAACCCATCCCGGAGGAGCAGTGGGCTGCAATGAAGCGCCCGGGGAGCAACTTGGGGTTAGGTGTCCAAGGACACCTCGGCATTAGAGGGGTTTAAACCACCAACCTTGTGGTTACGGGACAAGCACTCTACCTCATGTGCCACAGCCGCCCCAAGACAGACCACATTACAGATTTCGTGAAGGGACAAGACTGGTCTCTTCAATAAGGCTTTATATTATATTATATTATATTATTTTATTTTATTTTAATAAAATAATTAATGATCAACGATTATATAAAAAATGTTTCTTATATATTATATTGTATATATATATTGTATACAGGGGTTCCACAAGGTTCAGTTCTGGGCCCCCTTCTCTTCTCGCTCTACACAACATCTCTGGGTTCTGTTATTCGCTCGCATGACTTCTCTTACCATTGCTATGCCGATGACACCCAGCTGGTCTTGTCATTTCCTCCCGGGGACACCCAAGTGGAGGCACGCATTGCTGCGTGCTTGGCTGACATCTCGAAGTGGATGGCGACACACCACCTGAAGCTCAACCTGGACAAAACCGAGCTACTGTTCCTCCCGGGGAAGGGCTGCCCGCACCGAGACCTGTCCATCACCATTGATGATGCCGTGGTGACGCCAACTCGGACTGTGAGGAATCTGGGTGTGACCCTGGACGACCAACTGTCGTTCTCAGCAAACATTGCATCGGTCACACGCTCCTGCAGATTCCTCCTCTACAACATCAGGAGGATTCGCCCCTTCCTCACTGACGAGACGGCGCAGGTGCTCATCCAGGCTCTGGTCATCTCCCGCCTGGACTACTGCAACTCACTACTTGCCGGAGCCCCGGCGTCGGCCATCAGACCTCTGGAGCTTGTCCAGAAAGCGGCAGCACGTCTGGTGTTCAATCGCCCCAAGTTCTCTCACACAACTTCCCTTCTCCGTTCTCTACACTGGCTCCCTGTAAGAGCTCGCATCCAGTTTAAGACTCTGGTGCTAGCCTACAGGGCAGTGAAAGGAACAGCTCCTTCCTATCTCCAGGCCTTGGTCAAGCCCTACACCCCCGCCCGACGTGGTCGCACTTCGCTCTGCTGCCTCGGGGCGACTGGTTGCGTCTGCTAAATGACTGTAATGTAATGTAATGTAATGTAATGTATATGATATGGTAACGTTAGAGACCACATTACAGATTTCGTGAAGGGACTGGTCACGTTAATAGGGCTTTATATTATATTATTTTATTTTATATTATATATTATATTACATTAAGTTATATTATATAAGATAAAATAAAACATAAATTAAATCACTTATATAATAATAATTTTTTTAATTAAAAAGCATGTTTTTTATTTTAATAAAATAATTAATGATCAACGATTATATAAAAAATGTTTCTTATATATTATATTGTATATGATATGGTAACGTTAGAGACCACATTACAGATTTCGTGAAGGGACAAGACTGGTCACGTTAATAGGGCTTTATACTATATTATATTTTATGATATAATATTATAGTATGTTATATTATATCATTTTATATTATATTATTTTATGTTATTTTATATTATATCATATTTTATATTTTATATTATATCACATTATCTCACATATTATATTGTATTATATTATGTTGTTATGTTATATTATATAAGATAAAATAAAAAACAAACATAAAATAAATTAAATCACTTATATAATATATATTTTTTTAATTAAAAAGCATGTGTTTATATTTTAATAAAATAATTAATGATTAACGATTATATAAACAAATTATTATATAATATATTTTATATGACAAGATTAAATAATATAACACATTATAGTATATTAAATCATCTAAAAAAAGGTCGGTCGATCAAAATAATCATTACTTTTAGTCACAATATTGATACATTTAACTGTGTATTTTCTAACAGAACAGAGTTTGTGACAGTTGGCATATAGCATTGATTTTGTGAGAAAATCTTTGCAACGTGGCCGTTTTTTTTTAACACAAGCTGAATGGATCAGGCCTCAGTGTGATCACTAGCTATTTTTTGCAATAATCTCTAGCTTTCTGTACATCTTTCCATTTATTTCATAATCTACGAGCGGACAGACAGAAGTGAAGACAGAAGACAATGCACTCCAATTACTTTGAGCAAAATAACAGCTGGAGAAACTGAACCTTTAAGATCACCATAACTTCTTCAAATTGGCCGCACGCTGTCAGCGGCATTCTAAGAAGATGCTGACGTCAATGCAGTGACCCCCTTTCTTTATTCAAACCTACCATCACATATTTTCTTCAAGTCAAGTCCAACTACTGAAAAAAAGATGCAGGCCAGGCTTATGAAATACAGTTCAATGGGAAGACCTCAGCTGTGTTTCAAAGGATTTCTCCATCCTTTCTTCAGTCTTGGAGGAAACTCTGTGCTGAGCGTCTATACGCCGACTGCAGCCTTCAAACAGTCAGATATGTCTGTCCAACTAATCTGGCAGACAAATATTCAGGAAATCACCAGCTGTGAAAGTGGCACAATCACTGCATGGCCAGAAACGAGAAGTGTGACATTTACATTTGATGGTTTTTAAATTTCACAGACTGGGTGGTAGAGCTTGAGATTGAAGCTGCACATTGCGCAACACACACATGAAATATTCTTCTGTAGAACCAAGCGAATAAAACCCAATAAGTTTCATCCACTCAATCTAAAGAAAGGACATGTTGAGAACTGTCACATGCTAATGACTTAACTCTACATTTCATTGTGTTGTTTTCGTTCCCCCTTTTAAAGTGGCCATTGCGTGCAGGAAAACAGTGCAGGGTTTGTGTGCAAATTTCATCTGGTTTTGATGTTTTGACAACTCGGAAGGATAATGATTACTAAGGGACATCAATTATCAGTTTCCCCACTGGTTATCATGTTTCAAGAATACATTACAGATTTTCAGGTAAGATTCAGAACAGACTGAAGGGACTACATCTCCCAGCATGCAGGTGTGTCTCAGCTGACGGTACAATAAATTTGAACGTTTATTGCTAAAATGTGTCTATTAATTGAGCCTTGGGGAATGATGTTACCGTGGAGCCCACACTGTCACTAACTGCAAATATAATCACATTTTTGGCAAAATGTTTAAAGAAAAGTGAAATCAGAGAGAAGCAGACGGAAGGGTCAACGAGACATGTTTGTTGGATATATATATATATATATATATATATATATATATATATATATATATATGAAATACTGATTCATCAGCGGTTAAAAAGATAAAGATAGAAGCTAAATCCTACATATCACAGTGTAAAAGTGAATCACCACATCACCTGAAGATCCAGACAGAAGACGATTAAAATGAAGGAAAAACCTTTTTCCTTTAAAGCCAGGTAGGTCTATATTCACTGTTACAATCGTTGAAATAAATTCAGTATACCTTCATTGTTAGTGTTAACAATCATACATTAAGGGGTAGATTTAGGAAACTAAATATCAGGGTCATTGGATTTCTTTCCAGACAATGTTCATTCAACGTGTCAAACGTTAATTGAAAGAGGTATTGTTCACAGTAATCACTCCCTCTATCAACACTGGCCTTGAAGTGATCTCACTCTGTAAGAAAGTGTGTTCATAAATTCAGCTGGAGCTAATTTGAGGCTTTCGGCAGTGTTCAAGAAATGAAAGATAGACCAACTCGATTTATCTTTTGAAGATTTAGTATAATAGTGTTTTCTTGCTGAGCCATGGTGGAGAAATATGTCCTCATACAGTAGTCACATGTAGGGGAACTTATCATTTGCAATAAAAATATGCATGGATTGGTTGTTAAGATGAGGATACCCCTCTTTGACTGAGCTAACTCATCGTTAACAGTGCCGTGACAATAAGAAGGAATCGCTTCACAGCTGCTATGGACGGATGAATGAATAATCAACCTGTTGAAGGAGCTAGATGACAGGTTACAGGATCTCTAAAGTTATAACAGTTCATCTTCTGGGAAACATTAATGCTTGTACCAAAATGTCATGGTAACCCGTCCCATGGTTGTCAGATATTTCACTATGCACAAAAAATGACAAATTTGGATATTGTATGTTTAGAGTTATTACAATGATTGGAGTGTTGCATTAATGGGCTAATGAAATTCTACTGGACCATTGATCCCATTAAGAAGATGATATTTTGTGCGTTCAGCTACTGATGGCTATCATACTGCTATTTGATGCTTTTTGACATTCCAGTACTGGCGCTCTGGAGAATCAAACGTTTACTTATTTTTTTTTAATTTAACAGTACCTCCATTTCTTTCTAGCTTTTTTTTTTGGTGCCAGACTATTTGCCCACGGCACATGCCCTTTTATCGTGCTTAAGGGCCGTAACCTATGCTATTAATAAACAGTCTTCCAAGTGCCTCCAATTAATGATCAAATGGGATTTATTATTCTGCACACATGGGTAAGAACAGATTGGGGTGGTTCGGTGCATCTGGAGTTGACTTCTCTTTTTTTTTTTCTCTTAACAGAAAATTAAGAGGAAACATCAGAGCAATTTAAGAGAATGATCTTGTTATATGGGAACCATTGGATTTCTTACGGACATTGCCACACTGGGACTAAAAATTAAATCGTTAAAGTTAGGTAACTAGAACGTAGTTCCGGATAATCATCATGGTTACATAAAAAAAATTAAAAGAAAGCCAACACTGGTGCTGCAAAATCGGGCCTAATGTGTCCAATCAAGTGTATTAATTGAACAACCAGACCTCACTTTTTGGCTGCGTTTGAAAAAATTGCGCTCCACTTCGAACTTTGGCATTCAACGTTGGCACTTGGACGCAACAATCGTCCAAATGAACGTTATTCCTACAGGGATTGGGCAGTAGAGTAGATGGCTATGTTAATGAATGCAAGGATGGACAGATGGATTATAGCTCTTCTATATGAATGTATTCCCACCACAGACTGTAGAAAAATATGCACGCAGCATCTGGGATCTCTGAAGCCCTGGTTTACCATGCTATTACCATACCACTGCTGAAGCCACAAAATTGTAATTTGGTCAAAAGGGACTATTTGCACAGGCAAAATCTGTCCCCACAGTTTTCTTCAAAGTCTCATGATTTCTTGATTTAGTATTTGTTAGTTTAGGTTTGTTAAAATGAAAATATATGTGGTAAAAAAAATTCTGTGCTAATGAAAATAAACAAGTATTTTTATTTTCTCCTGTGCTTTTAATGAGCCAGGTGTCATGTGTGGTTGTGAGTTTAATTTGCATGTGATTGTTTAATTGTTTGTTAGTGCACCATGTGTGCAAGTGTATACAGTTAAAACCGTTAATGGTCTTTGGTTTTCTGCGGAGCAGCGCTTTACCCTTGGAATGAAATGTGTTGTATAAATAAACTTTTGCTCCTAATGGGAGGGTTGTAAATCATTGTCAGGCTGTAAAAACGCTCACAAACACACTCAAATCTGGCCAAAACACTGAACGCATACAGGCGCACACATGAAATGCTTTAATCTTTTTTTTTATTCTACAACCATTTTAAATTTAAGTTCACTTTTAGTTTGTAAAATGTCCCAAAATCAGCCTTGGCATTTGCTTAAGCATATGCAATAGCAAACATGGAATTTCCAGCTTCAATCTTAACCACTCTTTTGTCACAATGCTTGTAGTTGATGCTACAGTATGTTTGTTGTAAGATATTTGCTTTAATTTGATAGCAGGATTTACACATTGGATTAAAACACAATCTGTGTGTGATTAACTGGATTAACCGGCTTCCTTCGGCTCTGATCCTGGAGCAGCACTGCACTGCCCTGTGATTGGTCTGTTAGCTCACCGTCAAGGAATTAATTCCTGCATAGCCTCTTTAACATTCATCCACAGTTGTGTGCATCATTAGTTTAGATTATACTTAGATTATAAATGTTTTATTAGTTAATGAGCATTCTTTGATGCACAGAGTTAAGCTTGTAAATTACACTGATGGACCAAAACAACGTGCAGGAACGTTGTTATCCATCATAACAGCAGTCTTATGAAAAAAGGGAAAGAATATTCACTGCTTTGTCATCACATAGTCTTAAATTATAGATTAATTCATTCGATAAGACTTTCAAATTAAATCCCAATATTCGTTCTTTGTCCATTCCTTCTAGAATGCCACATGCAATCCTTTTCTGATATAAAGCCGCTATTAGCAGGACAACATCTTTTGTCTGTGTCCGGATAAGGTTCGGTTAGGTTTAAGTACTTTGTTATGGTTAGGAAAAGACCATAGTTTGGGTTAAAATGACTACTTTGTTAGGGGACCTTCATCGTTATGGTTACAATGGTTACATGGAAACTGGAAATGATCAGCGCGAAGAATTCTACTTTCTTTTCTTTCTTTAGCCAAAACTAAACAGGATCTTTGCAGCCCATCTGCTTATATTTCTGTTCACAAAATGTGAAACAATCCATTTCCTTGCTTAGGAGACTCTTGCTTTCTCAGCATGGTAAGTATATTTTCTAGTTAGCATGCCCAGAAGAGGCATTTTTCCAAAACACGTGCAATAATAAATCATCCAGACTTTGCTAGTCGAGCGAAGTGTGTTCATTCATTATCATTTTTATTACAACTTCCAAAGCAGAAATGTAACGGAAAGACTTCTGAAAACCAAGGACTGAAAAGTAGATGAAATCAAATCCCTTGTTCAGGCCAGAAATAATCACACTTCAGACATGTGGTTTAGATGGCCATTAGGGACACTGGTCTTCTGCCCACTCATTTCCTGCACCTTTGCACTTGTATTCTTGACCATTTCACTGATTGCGGGCTACTTTTTTGGTATAACAACGAAATAGAAACCCGTCCCTAATGGCAGGCTGGACCTGTGACCTTTTACCAGCAGTTCCTCCCAATGAAAAACTACAAATGGGATGTTTAAGCCCTTTTGAATATGAAAATAGAACCCTAGCAGCATCCACCATTTAACTAAGTCTCTAAAGGAGCTTTATGTGTACTCTTCGACATGTAACATTTTCCAATTAGCCCATACGTCTTTCAGCATGATACCCCCTTTGTCCAAATACAAACAAGTGAGAGTTAATCTAACAAATGGCTGTCAAAGCCAGATACTGGAGAGGTTCTGCTCTGAATAATGGATCAGTCCATCTGCAGCTTGTCCTCTGCCTCAGTGGCACCAGCACCTAATCTATCCCATGATTAAATTCTCTGTTGATTGAAGTTAACATGTTGTTCTCTAGATTACACAGACACTACTGTGTTAAAGGTTATGTGGTAATTCGTTGTTAATCGACTGCTATGCTAACTGTGACTTTGTGGAAATGTTTTTTTCCCCCAACTTGTCAAGACAGACTTTTAGTAATCTTGTTCTTCTGAAGCGAATTCTAATTGAGGCGATATTACGGCGGCCCTGAGAGGTCAATGCACTGCAACTTAAGAAAACACGTGCAAATAGGCAAAACACATGGTTGTGGTTTCCATGGTTTGTGACTATTGGTGTATTATAACAACTGGATAACGGATAGCAAGATGGGGCCTACATGTATTGAGTCCAATGACAATTGGTTGTATGGCAAATAAGACAAAAAAAACTTCTAGTTTCCAGGTTTATTTCCAGGATATGCCCACTGAATATGCCCAATAGTGTTTCTACAGCTGGATGCGCCCACGAGTTCCCGTTTGGCCCAAAAAGACATTGTGATGACGTCAGAGATTAGGCTCTAGGAAAGTTTGACAAATATGGATGCATCATGGATCAATAATTCATACTAGAAACCTTGTTTGCGATTCTAGATGTCCTGTCAACAGTTTTATAGGCGTTTCTTGTTGGTTGCAGGGGGATTTCTTTGCTGCAATACCGCAAGTGGCAACAGTGGCCATGTTTGTTAATCATTAATGAAGACAGCTATCCATAAGTGATGATGGGAAATTAGCAAAAATCAAAGTTTTTTCGGTGGGACCACAAGAGTGGCTTTTATTGGGAAGCAATCACAGGAATCGCAATGCATTCATCATGGAGGTTACAGCTAACTGCAATCATTCATCAAAAAATACATCACAAAACAGTAATTTCCTGTATATTTTTTTTCACAGTGGGTACGTTTTGAATATTGCAGGGAGCTGTTAGATAAAGAATTTCAACTCCAGCTCTCCAGCAAAGGTAACAAACTTTGTGCCGTGAGGAACATGAAATCAAAATGGCAAGATGAAAAAAAATGATAGTTTGTCAATTTGTGAACTTCAGAGGTAAGTTAACAAACACCCACACACAATATTCATGAGCACTTTACTCACCACAGCAAAACTGGTTTCTGATGAGATGCACAGCGGGCTTTAAGAAAAGGTTAGTTTGTACAGAGCAAATTGCCTTTATTAGGCAATTATTATGCAAAGTTCCATTTATTTCCACCGCAGTGGACTAAGCACACATACTGCTGGGTAGAGACCTGTATGTTTCCTGTTCTCTATGAACAAAAAGTATTTACGCAGAAGGAAATTACACCAAATTGCTAAAGGCAATCATTTCGACATGTCATTATGTTTTCAATTGCTGTGTAACAATATTCAAACCAAAGTGACCTTGTGATTTTATAACAAGCTGCTAAACTGCTCTGAAGGGCTGGTCATTTAATATCATGGCCCATTTTGAATTCTTCCATCTCCTACCTGTTTTCAATGGCTGATTTTATTGATTGTTGTCAACATCTCTTCTTATTTCCTGTTACCTTCGCCACCCAACGAGTAACGAGGAGCTATGAAATAAATTGCATCTACAATATCGTTCAGCTGTACAGTATTCTGATACAATCGGTTATTGTTTCTGTGCCCTTCCTTTATCATTGTTGCATTTGGTGGTTTGAGGGGAAAGAAATCTGAACATTCTCTCTGATACTGAAGGGAAAATAGTACAAGTTTGCTGAGACCAGGAGTGTAAAGGAGGCCAAATGATTTAACCCCGACCAACTCTCCAGACTCGCCTCGAGGCTGCGTTGCCTCAGACTGTATGATACTCACACTCTATATATATTTACTCCTCATACTGCAAAAAGACCCCAACAGATTTAAGGGGAAAACATTTTAGAAATGATCTCTCTTTTACTTAAAACAAGCACATTTGGTTGTGAGTGATTTCCACTAGGGGCGACCCCGAATAGACGACAATTGGATCTTAATAGCCTCACTCGACTTCCATTCTCAAAGTTGAATTACGCAGTGACGGGAAAAAGCGGTAGTAATGAAATAAAGAATCATTCATCAATGATAAATAACATCATGGCTATTTCAAAATCAAAGAATATGAGAAGGTAGCTCTAATAGAGATGTATCCAGATATATTTTGAATTTATGAAAGATTCAGTAAAAGATCTAATTAGTTTGAGGCAAGATTAAATTACTTAAAGCACTATTCTTTCTAATGAGGTCTAGTTCTAGGGATCCCATTGGTTTTGAGGACTGCTGTTTTGAAGCCTTGAGTTTTTGGCATTTTTGACATCGCCATGATGTGACACAAGAGGGTGAATCAAAGTCCAAATGATGAAGAAGACATTTTCAGGCAACTTAAATTAGCCATGGCGATTATAAAGTTTTAGTTTAAGGCCTTTCTGCGTTGTCGTCACTTTTCAGAACTGGAGGTTGCCGCCTGATGCTAACCATTGAGCAACCATGGCAACTGACCACTGGTGGTGAGGCTCTAAACATGGATCAGTAGGTCCGCCACTTTGGTCCAGTCTGAATTATCTATTGAACTGCCCTGAAATGTTGTACAGACATTTGTGTTCCCCAGAAGATGTCCCCAAATAACTTTGGTTATCACCAGGCTCTTCCTCTAGTGCCACCATGAGGTTGACATTTGTAGTTTTAAGATAAATGTGTCAACAAATATTGGTGGGATTGCCATTAAATTGTTGCAGATATTCAAGGTCCCCTGAGGACCAATCCTAATAACTTTCCTCTCACATTTCATATAGTGCAACCAGTAGGTCAAATTTTCCACTTATGGAGTGAAATGACACTTATATATATACAAATACAATGTCACAAAATTAACTAACAATATTCATAGTCCCCAGGTGGTCAATGCCTTACAGCTCTACTGGGGGTCAAAAGCTTGACAAATAGAAGAGTCCTTATTGCGTTCAAACATCTATTGTATCTCTGATATAATAAATATCCAACCGGGCTATCATGAAAAGTATTACTTGTCCTCGCTAAACTATTAACAGTATACCTCCAATGATATCCTTCTGTTAACATGAAAACAGAGCTCAGGTTGAACTGGAGTCACATTATGAGACTGAAAAACAAAGGTTGACCTCAAAGTTTGCTGATGAACCCTTTAATCCATCTTGAAGAGAATATGAGGTCAGTGATCAGTTATCAAATCAGAAGACATTCATGACGTTTCTTGTGATACCACTGTGCTCATTTGTTTAACGTCTTTGGTTTGATTCTATGTTCACCAACACAGATTCATGGTAGAACATGTGAGTGTTACTTTTTTTCGACTGGAGCCCCGCGCAGCCTTTCATCACAAAATGATTTCATTATCATTGAAACATATCCACTAACTCATATTCCAAACGCCTCAGCTGTCCATACTCGCCTCAGTCCTTTGTGCCACGCTCCTGAGGAAGCTGACTCATGTTCATCATCGCAGTGGGACATTTGCATTTGGGGCCTATTTTTCATCCGATCAATTTTTCCGAGAGAGAGAGAGGCACTTTGATGTCCCTCAAATCTCATTATGGCTGGGGCTCAGCACTGGCAAAGACTGATTTCCTCTGGTTTTGCAGTGGCGGGGAAGAACTGAGGGAGGCGAAATCCCTGTGGAGCAAAACCCAAATGGATATGGCCGGTCGCGAGGGGAACTCTTTGAAACGCACAGCGCCAAGAGCCCCATTCCATCATGGAGGCGTTAAGTGTTAATTAGCAAGACCCAGTGTGACAGGGAGATGTAGATGTTAGCTACAGTCAGTTACAAGACACGTACAAATGCAGACAAAAGCACTGGGAAGCATAATATGCACACGGTGACCCTGTTTTCTACCCAATGTTTTCTGTTTTTAACGTAAAGTTTTAAAGGAAAGGGGCGTACATTTAGTAAAATCTGATGCAAAATGCATGGGGGGCGCACCGACACAAATCACCATCTAGTGATAGGTTATGCCAGAGATTCACACAAGTTCACGACAGGCAAATGATGTTTTATTCTTTCATGAGAATTAACTGTATCACATGTTGTACTCATAATTTCTTCAACTGCCTCCGAGTGGCCAATAAAATCTGTCATTGCAGGTTTTCATTTGGTCTATATTTTGGGGAAATCAATCAAGATGAGAACCTGTGGAGTTTAACTTATGAATGGGGCCATTTTCACAAAATATCTTAGTGCTAAAAAGGAGCTCCAAACTGGAGGAAGGAAAGTCATAAAAAAAAGTCAGACCTTTAACTTTAAGAATGAAACCAAAACTTTGTAAGAAGAGTTTACTTTTATGTTGTTGTTGTTGTTGTTGGGAGTGTTTTTAAACAGGTGTTACAGTTTTATTATGGTATATAGTCTTGTGTTGTTTTAAAACTATATCTTTGACGTCTGCATTAACCCTTTTAGGAACATCCCAGATCACAGGGAGCAACTTGGGGCCATCGAACCACCAACCTTGTGATTAAAGGACGAGTCGCTCTTCATCGGTCTTAGCCAGCCACCCCCTTTTATTTTGTGGGTATTTATTTCCAGTGTTTCTGTAATCAGCGTTGGTTGATTAGGATGGAAGGACCGCAATTAATGCAATCAATGCATTATTTGTTATTATGGATGAATCAAATGAAGATGAATAAGTCAAAGTATTTTTGGCACCAAATCCAGATCCTTAGTGTGTGGGATGTAAGAGGCAGTCCAGTCAAAAAGACCTTCTCACAATCACACGCCTGCTATAGGTACTGAGCCTCATCGCGGTTGTGTTTTTGGAAAGACATCACACAGAACTCCTGACAAAAGGTATTGGTTCATTTGGGAGAGTATTTTGACGACAGGGGAGTTAATAAGGATCCAAATTGGCTCTGAAACAAATCGAAACAATCCAATACATGGCCATTATCCTGATGAAGACCCAATGGGGTCGAAACATTGCATTTTTCGGACTATTCTTCAGTAAACGTGGCTCTTAGGAATGCTTAGCTAGGAAATTGGCATTTAGGATGACTCCCAGTGGTTTGATAAGACACTTTGAGAGTGAGTAAGGCTCCAGAGGCCTGAGGTGTGAACCTTTACCGGAGAGAAATCATTATTGTAGGAGGTCTACCGGCTCTAGATAGAACCCATCAATAATTAAGCGGCATATTTCCTCCACTTAAATCCATTCATAATGAAGCTACAATCTCAAATGATATATAAATATAAATAATGAGTATTATTATATACACCAAGTACACACCAAGTATCATTACATTCAATTTCCATTCATCAGTCCATTATTCACAATAATCAGCTTGAGTCTGACAGCAGCAGTAATTACACAGTGTGTGCCAAATGGAGATATGATTGCAGAGATAAACTCCCTTCCAGCTTGTGGGATCTGACTTTGGCATGAGAATCCATTTGTATTCAAATGTTTGCAACTGTACAGCGTGTTTACGTCCGGCCAGCTGCCTAACCCGCGGGTCGACCGTGAGGTTCAACGAATCACGTCGGTAACATCCACCGAGTGTGAAAACATGTGAGGGAGAGAGAGTGATTGTGGTTGGACTGAAATGTTTGGAGATGCAGTCAAGCTGCTCCTCTGATGTCTTCACCTTCAGGAGAACAAATATTTATTCAGTTAAATATTTCTGAATATTTACACATAAAGTTGTCAAAGGCAGTGGTATAGTATGCGTAAACACATAATATGTGTTTGTGTTTTTTAAATCATCATTGTAAATACTTAGCTTATAGATTGAGTATTTATAACGCAGTGGAGAGAAGAGAAGCAGGAAGCTTGTTTTTTCCAGATTTGCCCGGGACATACATCTTCATGTCCGTTATAAGAAATCCTGCATCAAACGCTCCTGCACCAGCGGCGCTCCGACAGAATGACAGCTTTCAGATTTTTTTCCACTACTGTCAAAGATATGTGTCAACGACGGAAAATAGTGCAGGGGAGGACAAATAATGGGCCACGGCTCTTATACCCCCTGTGATTCCTTTCCTACAATATCCACTTAGGTGTGCTCTCTTTCTTTTTCCATTTCACAAATGCTTGCTTTTTTCTATCTATGGTGCAGCACCCAATCCCCAATCTACGACACACACACACACACACACACACACACACACACACACACACACACACACAAGTTTACATTGGATAGATTTTGGTCTGGACACATTCCCGGTGTTGATCGACCCCGTTCCTTCTGACTGACAGGATGATTTGCACCCATCCTCTGTGGTGGGTTTTCAGTAAGCAACGTCAACATGTGTACCGAGGTCACATGGCCGTGCATTGAGACAACAGACACACACACACACACACATACACACACACACACACACACACACACACACACACACACACACACACACACACACACACACACACACACACACAAGCAACTCAGGGACTACAGAGGAAGATGAGAAGCGAGGGGAGACAATCAGAAACAAAAGGAAAGAAAAGATGTGTAGGAAACACTAAACAGAGGAGGGGGCTTATGGGAAAATAATCAAACAAAGGAATGAAAAGACTTGTGTCTGGGGATGAAGTAAGAGCACACAGAGAGAGTCTTCTACTGTGTAATGTTTCATTATTGCTGTTGGCTTTGATACTGAACAGGAGTCCTTGTCTGTGCATTTAGTTGATATTCCTGAACCGTAATGAGCTTTGCTGTTTTTCTTTTTTTTTCGGTACAATAAGAAAACCTCTGGGTGGAGGATACATGTGCATTGTTTTTCTTTCAGTGTCTGCTTCAATAAATAGAGAAGAGATTATTAATTAATTATTATTAATTATTATTATTAATTAATCAATTATTAAATACAGCTTAAGGGAAAAAGAGAAAGAAATGTCTTTCTCTGACTGACTTGCTTTTTGTTAAAACCCTCACTTGATAGATGAGTGTGCTGTGGCTTTAAAGGGAGAAATAAACATGTGACCAATTAATCCTGACCTGATGAGAAAAGAAGGGCTGTTGAAGGGCTTTTAATCCTCAAGGTGTATCTTTTCTCTATGTGAACTGTTCGATAAGAGTTCCTTATATTTCTAAAATCAATTTCTATGAACAAATGTGAAGAAGAATCAATACCACTCTCATATCTGAGTGTTAAAAGAACAAAATGCCGCATTTTCAAAGGATGTCCAATCAGTGTGGAACATGCCAGCTTTTGGTTTCCTCGGAGATGTTAGTGTTAAGTGTAATATAATATCCAATTTTGGCTGTGGTGAAAAGAAGTGAAAAAAAACTCTGAAATAATAAAATAACAGTAAATGTTAGAAACAGAAACATCTAAATATTCTCTATGACTGAAATCCAGGTTTCTCAGGATTATACTGTTCACTCACACCTCAATACAACAACATGGCTGTTAATACTAACTCTGAATGAATACATTTACATTATTTGTCAGCTTTTAACCTCCAACCACTTTACTGTGTAAAGAATTGTTTAATTGTCTATTGCTGTGATTTATATTTAATTTCTCTCTATTTTATAGCCTTTGTAAAGTGTCTTCCTAAAGCACTTCCTAAATAAAAAATGGATTATTATCATTATTATTATTATGGGGCAAGGTTACTCGTTTACATCTCATTTTATTTGTATTTACAGTCTTTCTCTGTAGCAGTATTGGGTGATTTTTGAATTAAAGGGCTTATGAGGGAGAGTCTCTCTATAAGATTGATAATGTAATTTTTTTATGAATAAAGTAAAATGAATAAACAAGGCTACAAGTTAAATAGAAGGCTTTAAATAAATCCTGTGATCGTCCCCCTTATTTAGCGACATACGTAGATTTAGGGATGGATTATATTATTATGTAGACTGAATTATCTATAATAACAATTGACAGACTGCTATAACATTTTGTACAGACATCAATGTCTCCATGAGGATTGTGTTGCCATAACTTTTACACTGCAGCGACCGAAATACACACTGAGATGACGCCTCTCAGCTGCTTGAAAATGTCTACATTATCCATTCCCGCATATTCTAATTGGCGGCTCTCTCTCACACACACAGGAACATATGTTTCACCACGGAGATGCTACCGTAACATATTTTTAAATAGAAGTGTGATTACTCTGCTTGGAGACGCGAGGCCTTGACGCTAGTTATCCTATATTACAAAATGACAGAAGAGAGGAAAGTCTGCCTCGGATTTCTACAAACATGTTTCTGTAACCTTTCACGGTGCAATCACAGTAATTCATGTGTTGATACAGAGCATGTAATGGAACCATAATTGAAAAGTTGAAAAGAATTGCAAATAATATTTCAAGTCTGCATCTGTCTATAATCAAAATCCCTGTCTGAGAGAAATGACACCTTGATATATAGCAGCAGGAACAAAAGATTTCAAACCCCGCCATTATGTAGTCATGTGAAGCTAAGCATACAAATAGAAATTGCAATAACTAGTCCGTCATTCATCCTCACCTCACCGAGGATAAAGGAGAGTGCATAATTCCTCTTCTGAAGAACCAATCACCAGATAATACCTCCACGCCAGATGTAAACATGTTGCCATTCTTCATGGTAGCCATTGTTGGGCGATGCAGTTACAGTAAACACTTCAGAATAATGTTTTTTTCCCCCTCACAGCATATAATGTTGTTAGAAGTTTGTTTGAGAAAGTTTCGGGGTAATAACACAACACATAAGCTGACAAGGTCTGCAGAAGGTCGTCCGAACAACAGCGGATGAAACAACAATTCTGACCAGAAGTAAAAAAAATTAAAAAAAAAAGACGCTTTTTTAGATTTGTAGATCACAGGGGAGCGGTTATTGATAAAAGTCTCCTTTTGTGAAAGTTGATGAATGAGTTGGCACCTACAGTGACAGCCGAGATATTTTGATATATTGTCACTCTGTTGAAATGTGTGAGACTCCACCGTCTGTTGAGCATGACAGCTCATGTGAAAATGTATTAGTGGAAAAGTATAACAAAGTGAGAAGGTAATCTGGGACCATGGCTACGATCTCAAAAACAAATCGGCAAAATGAAATGTACTAATATTGCAACTGTTTTTAATGATCGTGGTCCTGCAACACTTTTGTTTAAAAGCCTCTCTGAAGCTGAGCTTTTTAAGCGTCATGACAATTGACCCGATGAGTAGGCTGCAATCACACACTCTGTTGGCAAAAGAGTTAAGTGCTGTAAGGGGGGGGGCGGCTTTCTGTAGCGTTTGTATGTTCACAACGTGCTTGTGTGTCCATGGCGACAGAGATCATGGCAAGCAGAGCGCAAAAAAAAAAAAAACACAATCACAAACACTTCAAACCGTGTCTTTGTGTGGAGGGCGAGAGGACGGAAAAACAGTGAAAACTGTGTGAAATCAAGTGCTGAGGCGTCAACGGTTCGCCTCTTCACTCTACTGCTGCACATTTACTTTTTTATTCACTGCTGTTCTGTGATGTCCAAACTTGACTTTATGAGTCGAGCATGTGTCTGGCGTGGAGCTCCAGTGTGCTGCTCTGCACATGGACGACACTAAAACACCTTAAAAGTTGAATATATAACATGTCAAAGTAATAAAATAGGCCCAAAGGACACCCGGGGCGGCGTCCCTTTGTACCTCTAAGTGGTCCTCGTCTGTTTTTGGAGCAGCCATAGAAGCGTCTTGATGGCCTGTGTTTTGGCTCCCGGGCTCCTCTGCATACTAATGCTGCTGTTTGATAGAACGTGCAGCCTCCAGAACCCCTCGGCTATCACCTCTCTTCTGCTGCCAAGCAGAGGCGCCATCTAATACATGGGCTGAGTGTGTGACTGACATGTGGAGAGAGAGAGCTGATAATACCACAAGCATGAGCAATGTGTGTGTCAGCGTAATTTGTGTGTAACTACAATATATGTGTGTGTGTGTGTGTGCGATGAACAAAGGCATGTCCAAGACTGCAATGCGTCAGGATGCCACATGCAAACCCAGCTCCTGGCAGCACTTACAAGGCCTGTATGTTCTGCAAAAAAACCCAAAAAACCTGCCTCAAACACATGCCAGCCATGGGAGCTGGGAGCTGGCATGGATGTGAAGAGAATTCGGAATATTTTTGTTCAATGTGTGTGTGTGTGTGTGTGTGTGTCAGAGGAAGAGAGGCACAAAGAGCGCTGGCTGGGTAGCGGTTTGCTATAGGGAGATGTTTTCTCCGTGTAGCTCTGCTGTGCCCACAAGGGAATGCACATACAGACATGCGGCCTGGAAAACACACCGCATTGTTCTCCAGCAGAAGCTGATTATAAAGGAGCACAAGCTCAGGCTGTGTGTGGTGGAGCTTTAATGTGATTATATGATGAGTCAAGAGAGAGTTATATAAATTTGACGATGGATCTAGTGGTTGGCAATAATTTTTTTGGGTCGTGCCCATCTTTGGAAGCAGAAAGAAAACATAATTGTACTGTGAAATTCATTTTTTAATAAAAGATTAAAGTTACCACAAGGAACTTTTAATTTGTGTTGGTTTTGGCGACCCCTCTGGACAAAATCGGTAGTGTTCCCATGAGCACAACGCCTTGTTTCGTTAAGATCTGCAGATAACAGACTCCTAAAAAAAAGGAAAAAAGTTAAACTTTGCTCAAGCCGCAGAGTTTGCCAATTAAAAATAATAATTGTTTTTGTATAGCGCTTTGCAAAACACAAAGTGCTTTCCATAGGCAGCAGATCAATACGAATACAAAAAAACAGCACACAATTAAAAGACCGTATAAATATTTTTTACAGATGAATCATTCAAAAGCATATATGGTAGGTCAGGTGAAACTATTAAAAAAAACAAAAAATCAAGTGGTTACACAACAGAGCTATATTTTAAATTAAATGAATAAATACATTAAAAAAAAAGGAATAGTCAGATGAGAAAGGCAAGTCGGTAAAAATGTGTGTTAAGACAGGATTTAAAAGAGGAAAAAGTGCCAGCAGATCGAATACTAACTGGAAGACACGAGACTCTTCCATCACACTGAAAGGATGGGCTTTGAAACATTTACTTGACTTCAGTTTTGATTAACGAATTTGTTCAGTGAGCATCACCTGTCTACACGTATCTTATACAACGTTATAGTGTCAGAAATGTAAAAGCACGTGTGTTTGTTTTTCCTGCATGAATCTTATTATTCAACCTTAGTTCTTCTAATTGGATTTTGGACTGTTGGTTAGACAAAACTGGGTCTCTGGATAATTGTGATGGGCACATTTTTACAATTTTCTGACCTGATATAGAGTAAAATAAATAATTTTGCTTAAAACATAACAGGTTGATACTGAGAATTATAGTGAGTCTCTTGACCTTAAACATCACAACACACCTGTTTAAGATTTCTCCATCCAAACATCTCACATAATGTTTGCAGAAAAAGCCTGCAGCACTCTGTGGTGAGTGTTGACTGTTTTCATATTCATGGTACAAACAGTACACAAAAGACAAGAGTGAATGTAAGTCGCTGATTATATTCACACCAACAGGACTAAAAAACAAGGTCGCTGGCTGCGCTGATTCGATGGCACAAAAGATCAAAGCGCTGCTCCATCAGAGTCTCTGGGAGACCGGCGCTGCAGGTGCAGAGGATTTACCGCAGCGAGGAGGCCGATAAGTCCTGCTCAATATTCATGCATAAGGAGAACAAAATGAGTACACGTCCTCAAAAAGAGACTCACTGCCTCCGTGTTCACAGCGGCCGCGAAATGAGTCAGAAAAATCCTCCCATTTTGCCCACTAAGCCGCCCTGGTGCTCATGTTTATGCACTACAGGCGTAATGGGCTAGCTCCAGTGGGGAATCCTTAAGAAGTCTGTCTTCATGACAGGTTTCTTTTTCTTTTTTTTTTTTTGAAAGAAATCTCATTATGCAAAGTTGTTGAAGATGACAAGTTTGAAGTTCTGGTTATAATGATGGCTCAGCTTGTTAATATGCTGGTTGAACCCACGGGTTGGGGCAAAAAGTCAAAGATGAAATATTTTGAGCAAAGAAGTCATACTACCATGACTATAAAGTATCTTTTAACATGAAGTTATAGATTTTATGGTCAATAGTTCTCTTTTTCCTGTGATAAATAATGTGCCTTTGTCTCAGCAGGTAAGTAGATTATGCACATTGCAGTATACAGAGGTGGAAGAAGTACAGTATGTAACGTTAAAATACTCACATTTTGGTGCAACATTTCCCTCTGAAATGGAGTACACTGTAGTAAAAGTGGCCTTAAATGCAATTAATCAACTGCAAGAACCTCAAAGTATAACTGTTAGAAATCGTAAATCTCACAAGAGTAAAATACTATAATAGTAGAAGCTCTTCGTGATGGTAGAGAATACTTCCCAGCCTGCAGAGCCACGCTGGGGCTCAGCTGTTAACACCAATGCTGGAGGACGCAAACACATTTCCTTCTTCCTCTACACACGGGTGATTTAGATAAACATTTCCTGTATTTTGTGTGAGTGTGTCAGTGCCAGGTGAAATGTGTGAAATTATGCTTGTTATGGACTCCCGTCATAGTCAGAGTGCCAGTGAACAATGGCTGTCCTGCAACATTACATCACAATAATTTGGAGCACGCTTTTACCCATAAGGACGTTTTTCCCCATTATGCATTTATGCCAATTTGGGATTTTGTTCGTCTCCTACAAACACTTGCAACAAATGGCCATCCTGCTCTTCCAGCTGACCTACAGCCCAACCAACTTGTCTGAGCTCCAAACATCACTTTGCAGGTTGTTTTTTTTAATCCCTCCATCAACAAATGCCACAACAACAACAACAACAACAACGCTGGAACACAATCGCCTCATTTCTCGGAGAAAAGCCTGAGCTCTCAACAAATTGTTGCAGCCGTTGTGCTGAGGCCTCAACAAGCCTTTGTGTGGAGGTTAATGGAAGATCTGCTGGCTTGGTGATTGTCGAGGACCTGCGAGCCGGACATAAAAGAGGCCTGGGAGAAGATGGGACACCGGAGCGGCCGTGATTGAAAAGTGTTTTTTCTGCAGCTGAAAGCATTATTCCCGGTTCGGTCCAGAGAGTAACTCATCTATCAATGCCCACAGTCGACACGGCAGTCAAGCAACTCTATCAAAAGCGAAGACAAGAAGAACATTCGCTCACTGCTGTCCCGATCCTTTTGGGACAAAGATCGTCATCAGGTAAAAGATGAATCATGCAATTAGCGCATTTGCTCACAAGGTCAGAGTTCATGTGAATGAATGTTTTGATTTTTTGAGTCAAATACAGTCAAAAACATTTTTAACCGTCTTTTAGTTTTTTGGCAACTGAATTACACTCAAAGTATAAACATGATAACGTTTTTTGTTTTTTTTATCGTACTGTTATAGTCAATACCGGCACATCACGACACATCATGAAATATAAGGAATTTGACACAGCAGTTGTTAAAATTCCCCAATTAAAAACAAGTTAAATTCAACTGAACAAAGTATATATATGTACATAACAACAACAACAATGATATGTTGTGCTCTCGAAGTATAGAGTACAGTCAACAGTGAGACAAGAGTCCATGTTTCATGAATAAACTAACCTTTTGTCCGCTCTAATAAATCTGCACAATAAATCAAATGTTAATGGCAATCACGATTTTGTCTTCCCACACACACATGAACATGCTCTCTTGTGATATTGATGTTTTAAAATGTGCTCTCCACTCATATCAAATCAAGCACTTCGTCTACTATTGCAAGCCGGTTTCCTGTTCATATTTACCAAATTGAAAGCACTTATTCCGCACATTTACTTTGCTGAATTTCCTTCTTTTTTTTTTTACTCTTTCACATATTTTTCTTGCTCTAAGATAAGATAAGATAATCCTTTATTAGTCCCGCAGCGGGGAAATTTGCAAGACGTGAACTGTATCATACACTGTAACTTCAATGTCTCTGCAGGTTGTAATCCAGCAGGGAACTTTTCTTACATGTCATTTCCCTTTTCTTCCAACAGGTTTCTTGTCTATGTCAGATAAAGTTAAAATGCCTTAAGATATAACCCTCTGGAGGGGGGAAAGGAGAGTCAGGAGATGTGATGCAACAAACGGCTCAGATCCCACTTCAAAACTTATAACACAACCGAGACAATCCAAGCGAACCTAACCCACTCGTTCCCGTCGCGTGGAGCTCATGAGATCCCTGATCATGTCGCATGTCTTTGAGCACAGCTCTCATAAACATTAATCTACCACTTTAAGCCAAAACCAACGCCTCTCCTGCTCCATCGCTAGGTGTGCCATCGCACCTACTTCTCCCCAGATGTCTCTTATTCCACACAAAGCCTGAGAAAACAAGACAGTGAAAGCAGAGGAGGGAAAAAGCCTCGGAGGTATGCGAGCAGGAAGAACTCAGACTCTAATTTCTCATGTGTGCTGTTGCCAAAGCAAATGTCTTTGTTGTTGGGAAGTGTTCCCGTGTTTAGCTCTCAGAGATTCCAACTGAGATTTCATTTATTATCATCAAATATACCATGTAACGAACACTATGGGCGAAAACAAACATACATTAGGGAGGACGCCAAACGCAAAGAACTCTACACCACAAAGGCATGCAATACTCGCCGGGATGATGCACTGATTTATTTTTATGAATGTAGACAGTATGAGGACAATAGCAGATCCTAATGCAGCTTATTCCTAAACATGAAATTATTCTTGCTGTGATTAAATCCCAGTTTTCTATTTGTGATCTGCACGCTATGAAACAGAATATAGTCTCCACTGATGTTTACCTGTACGGTGACATTGAATTGTCCTCAGAGGACGGCCCTCGGTGTGCACTACCCAGACAACTTAAGGGTCAGCGGCTCAGATCCGATAGAGGACCCGGTGTGTTAACGGGTCACGAATGTGCACCGTGTGAAACAGTCGGGTCTTGTTGTGTTCATCTCACCCCCTTTAACTCACTCAGGCGTTTCACTTTCTTTCTCCTCTTGTGATCCAATACCTGCAGCAGACTAACTTCCCTCTTCTTCATGCTCTGCTCTTTCTCATCTTTCCTTGATCTGAAAACTTTTTTCCCCTGAAAAAATAAAATGCCCCATTCAAAATCCTTGATATAACAGGTATCATTTCAGACAAAATTTTGTATTTTTGATCAAATTCACCAGATCGGAACTCAGCTGTTCAGATGTGCGTGGACACTTGACACTTCAGTGCAGCCTGCCTGACAAGATATTGATTTGACATATTTAGTGGTCGTAGTTGCAGCTGTAAAAATGTATATAAACACATTTTATTTCCTATACACTCTTTACAATAAAATGCCTACATTAGTTTTGCTGCTTCGTCTTCATCCCTGCAGTTATTAGTAGACTGTTTAGTAGTAAACCGGTGCTGAAAACATTTTCCTAAACACAATCAGGTTCAAAATAAAAGTAACATGTTATTTGGATTTTTAAAAGCTGTTATTTTGAAGCAGCAAACTCAGTAAATCTTGTTTTTTTTATCAGCCATAACACGACTCAGACAGCAGGACTCAGCTGTGCTCCATCTCCACTTTTCCTCCTCTCTTCGGGAGAGTAACTCCCATGTGGAGGGGAAGATGATGGAGACATATCTTTGATAAACTGTCTGGATTGTGCCCACACGCTGTCCACACCTCACTGAGATTCCAAACTCAAAGCAATTCAGGTCACCTCGGCATGTGGTCTGGCTGATCGGATACCCATGTGGGCAAGATCGGATCTTAAAGCGGTCTGACATGATGGTTTAAGTGTCCTGGCATGATCGGATAACAAAAGCCACACTGAAAAGAGAAGCGTAACCACAGAGCAAGTGTTGTATTTTGAAAAATGTGTTTATAGGATGAGAAATAATCAAACTTTTGAAAAGGTCAGAACAGAAATGGAATTATTATACTGTATATCATAATATTGACATCCACAGATACAGTGTTAAATAACCAAATAATAAAAAAAAGTATTTTCTTATCCTGTGAATTAAATGCCTGAGAAATCATGGCACTGTATCACATTAATGAAACTAAATCATGTGAATCTAATAAAGCAGTTCTGCTCATTAAATTTTGACACTGACCACAATAATCCAGTAGAACCACACATATTAAAAGGGATTGCTAAGACTGGAAAACTTCTCACAAATTCCATTTAGTATATATTACCTCAGGTAAGATTCTTTCCACTCTCTGTGTCTGTTAGATGAATATATATATATATATATATATATATATATATATATATATATATATATATATATATATATACAGTAAGCTGTGTATGCTGCTGCTGTCTCTCTACCGGCACTGCTGCAGACTCCTGGCACAGTTTGAGCCTTCATCACACTGTATAAAGCTCCTAGTCTTGGCATCTTCCACAACCCTTGCTGCTGCATCTGTCTCCAATCACACCAATTAAATGTCAGTCTGCCAAAGGAAAGAAAAAAGAGAGGCTTTTTTCCGCTCGCACATACTGTAAATGCACTTTCATCACATCTCTCCATTTCTTTCTTTCGCCAGTTTCTCCTGCAATGCAGAGCCTTTTAAAAGGCTGGCAGCATGCTGGCCCGTTGCTCTGGAGCTGGTCCAGAGAGTGATTAGAGGAGGGACTGAGAGCATCCCTGTGGCTGACTAATGTCCAAGTGTAAATTAACTTGAGGAGGAGGAGAGAACGAAACAGGGAGAGAGAGAAGGTCAAACAGAAAGGAGCAGATGAGGGTGCATGGTTAGGGAATAAGAAAAGGTAGATGTTTACTGAAGATTAGATTACATTTCACATCACCATCTTTACAATTTAGCCTGGTACTTACTTAAGACTACACATGTAAATGAACCCTGCAGAAGTTCATCTGATCTGCATAAAGTTCAGCGATTATCACCTCATGTTGTGTCAATATCTGTGTCCATGTCTGGAAAACAATTCTACGCCTCTAAATGTGAAATATCGGAATATTGTTCAAAGAGAAGACACACGAGTTGTGCATTATTCCTGCTAGAGGAATGCTTTCCTGTAAATATAATAGCTTTATTTTACTCGACGAAAAGATCAGTGACCACCTGCTGTTATGAAAAAAATAACGATGTAGGACATTTTTGGTTGGTCTAAAAACTGTTAAATTCCTTTGAATAAATTAGTGCCTTAAACTGATCAAAACAAAGTTAAAAGCCTCCTTAATCATTTAATTAGCCACTTCAATCAAATCCCATTACACTGGACCTGCTGTGAACTAACAACAGAGAGGAAAAATACATAATGAAGCAAGAGGCCGCTGGGGGAAAGAACGGCTGTTGCATTTCTGCTCTTGCGTTGTGGTGCTGAACACGGAGCTCCTGTGAAAGCAGCGCACAACCCTGACCGTCAAAACGACAGACAACGAGAACGTTTAAACGCAAACCACTGCCACGCATAACACATGTGGGCGTGGCCAAGTGTGGTCAGAACCACACCCAGCAGTGATGTCATGGTGCACACTTGTACATCACTGCATCACTGAGATCAGCTGGTGTTAAATCACTCTTTAAATATCAGACAGCCTTATAAATAAGTCTGTGGTTATCTGTTCTCATTTACATTCCCTCCTCACACATGGACAACTATTAAATCAATTTTCATTAAAATAAACATGACAAACAGTCAAGATTCCCAGATGATCTCCCTCATGCTCTACCGCAAGGACGATTTGTGGTTTTGAGTCACACGTCTTCACAACATATTAACTATTTTAAAATACATGTATGAGCCAAAACACACAGATTTACTTCAATTGTACTACAGCGAACCTTCTGTGCTACACGTCAGTAAACACAGAAAAACAATATTTGACTGTTTAACTGTAAAAACGGGCGCAAACCCTCAATAAATATTCCCCAGATCTGTGCTGCAGCCTCCTGGTAGACAGTTTTTCTTGCGTCTGTTTTCACAAATGAAACGCAAGGCTGTGTATGGGCTTTTTGTGTGCGTGTGTGTCGTTAAGAAGATGGACATCTGTATGTGTGCTCACTGCTAGCGCCCTGAAATAAAGCCCCTCTCGCACCAAATACCAGCAAACCCCAAACCAGACACAGTGATAGAAAATGCCAGCTGGTCCCAAAATCAAAGACATTTCGGCCCTAAGCTTCAACACAGCCGCTACAGCAGAAACAATCTGACAATTCATTAAAAGCGGTGTTATTGTCTTCGCCCTCGGTCTTCAATACCTCTACTCTCCAAAGCCAACGCTGAAATTTCCAGCTGACTGTTATTGGTTTTGTTGGCACTACGGGCTCCACAGGATGATTCCAGAAAGGGCAACGTGAGAAAATAAAAGCCTCACTGATCTGCAGTTCAACGCAGAAGATCTTTTTTTTTATTGCCTGATATCACACGGTGACCCTTGTTAGATGTCGAGGTCAATTTATGTCTACAGGTAATCTGTGTGTATGCAAAGGCTGCTGGGAAGGATATCAGAGAGAAGCAGAGGAACAGCAAGACTGGAGGAGTACTTTAAAAAGTTAAAGTCTTTCAAGCTTAAATCTGAGATTAAATGCTTTTACTGCGAGTCTGGTTGGATACAAATAAGCTTCAGCCCCCATTACGATGGTACATAATACAGACAGAGGGGTGAAGCATTAAGCCTGTGTACCAGTAGTGCATTTGTGCCGAGATCGCAGATTGACAACTTGTCAGGGTCCACTGTTGTCCAACTCCTCAGCTTCAATGCACATCAACTCTTAAGAGAAGCGGCCGTCTGTGTGATGCCTGCAGTGTGTAATTGCTATGGGAATGATATACTATGATGCAAACCAGTTACTCATCTTTTGCACCAATGAGGAGAGTTTATTGTCCATACAATTGCCAGTGACCTAACATTATCCATGCAGAAAATGAAATGGGACTTTTAGTCCGTGATGCCTGAATTTACTTTCACTTTGTATCTCTTTTGCCAAGGAGAGGCTGTGAGGAACCGTAGCTATGTTTCCATTCATGTATTTTAAGTGCATTTTTTAGTATTGCATGAGAATATTTATGCTTTCTGTTCACCGATCCCTGATAATGTAAATTTTAAACAACCACTCCTTGTTTAAATTGACAGGAGGAGAGCTAATAACGATGCCAGCACGGCTAACGGCTAACGAACAAAGGCTCTGTTCAGTTACATTATGATGCGTTCAGGCTCTGTTCAGTAAAAATTAGTATTTGGCGAAGGTAAATTATAACGTTATCATGATGTCTTCAAATGTAATTACGTGAAAAAGTAAGTTTTGGAGAGAAACTTAAATAAATACAGTTGTTAAAAGGAGATGTTTTCACGAACAGATATTAGATACTGGCCGTTGTCTCCAGAGAGCATGAAACATGGCCAACACAAGCTGACATGAAAGAACAATTAAATCTTGCACAATCGAAAAAACATTTTTCTCATCTAGATGGTTAGATGGCCAAAGCAACTTTTTTTGATTACAGCAGCACTTTAATCGTAGCCTATAGCGATAACTTCTGCAAAACCCACACTGTTCCAAACACACCTAATGGATTCTTGGGCGACATTCCAAAAGGTCGATTAAAAGTAGCTTGAAAATTCAATGGAAACCCGATTTAACTGTTTACGAAAGGTGTCTCATTTAAGAAAAAAATAAATAAAGAGGAGCTTGGAAATGTGTGTCTTTAAATACAACACCTGCTGGTGTATATCAGTGTCAGGTTGAGCGAGGCTGCATTGGATAAATTGGTTAAAGTGCATCAGTGTGTTTATGTCTTCCCACCTGTCCAGTTACTAATGTGTAGCATGTACGTATGTGAACTTGACCGCTGTGTTCGTGTGCATCCCTTGAAAGAAACGGGCCTTCATAGCTGTTTAGTGGTAAATGAGTGGCTAAGTGGCAGAGGACATCCTGCCAAGTCAGCAGCAGCACAGGAAAGAGGAAAGATGTTGGGCTCTGGGGGCCAGCGGCTACATTACCCCCCCACCTGCATATTAAATATTAAACATCCATCCAAATTATTTTCAACCCAGGGCAAAAATGTGGACAAATTACAGGAAGGAGCGGGCTGCCAATACGATCCATCATTCCCGTGTTAGGTAGCAGAGGTTATGTATTGTGAAAGCTGTCAATGCTCCATTTAAAAACAATCATTTGATCAACTCACTGCGGCAGAGATGGATAATTCATGACATCTTTTTAGCCTGTAGGAGTTTGTACACAAACGAGGCTGTTCGCCTATCAGGTATGTTGAATCACCATCAGATCATATCCATTTGTGAATCCCCAGGAAGAGCTTTAATTTCTGTTCCCTATAGTTTCCGGTTTGTAGACATCCATTTTAATGTGGCATTAGATGCATCTGTTTCTCATGAATATCTAATATCACATTAAAGTGAGGGAAATCCCTCAGCAGTTTTACAACCAGAGCCTCCGACCAAAACAATGTGTTCAGCATTCTAAGTGAGCATTGATTAGACGGCTGATGTATACCTATGTAGTGCATCATTTATGTCTGCCTACTCAGTCTGAAATTCAGCATTTAAAAGGTCACACCAATAATGGCTTATATTCCTGACTACAGACACGGAATCAATGCCAAACAGCACAAAAACCGACAAAAGAAGGAAGTGAAAGAAGGTAAACTTCTTGGAGGAGATATGGTCAAACTTCTCTCCACATAACATGCATTCTTCACATCAATAATTTGTGATGTTTTGTACTCATACTGTTGCAAGCAAAGGAAAGCGAGGTGTACCCAGCATGCTTTTAATAGGGGTCCCCTCTCAATACACTACACGGTGTGTACATAGGCTGCAACTTCCAGTTTTGAAGAGTGAAGCTAATGCAGAAGTGTCTTAAACTTGCATTATTTCTAATGGCCTTCTCTGGTTGAAAAAATAAATTGTGTTGTATAGTCTATGAGAAAATGACTCTACTTCTCACTTGATTTATTCCCTCAGTAAACATTGTAAACATGAGTTTATGGTCTCAATCTCTAGTTTCAAGTCTTCTTCAATACAGCATGATGTTCATTTAGTAAATGATGCTCCATTTAGAGTCAAATAGGCCAAAAAGAGTATGCTTGAGGGCGGACTTACCATGATTGACAGATCTCTACTGCTACTACAGCCATATACGGCCTCTCTACGTCACTCCTCTAAATATGCTCACTTCCATTCACTGGTTGCAAAAATCCAAGATGGCAACGGCCGTAAAGCCGAACTTGAGGCTACAAAACGGCAGTCCACAAACCAATGAGTGACCTCACAATGACTACGTCAACTTCTTATATACAGTCTATGTGTGTACATTATAATAATAACAAAAAATATGTCCCGTAGATTTTAAGAGCTCACCCTCGATACTGCACTTCCTCCAGTCCTCAGCAACACACCAGCAAAGTACGCAGTCGATTGGATAAACGTTTGTGACACATTTTAGTGAGATGTTTATGTATAAGAAAAAAAAAATGGCACTTACTAACCCAGTTATATCATAATTAACTCTAAAATAGGCTGCAGTCTAATACAAAAGGTGCACTGACTGAGTCATAGCTTTATTCAAGCCTATTTATTTCCACAGTAGGTTGCTAAATTGAACAAGTATTTCACAAAACCACTGCAAAACTTGGATGTAATTGGTTCCGGCGTATAATTCTATCATTCAGATAATTGTAGGGCTAAGGTGTATTGATTGCCATAACTTGGCAGCCACTTTTGAATAAATTATATTCAACCTGTGCTGAATAATGCTTGGCCCAAATGTTAGAGCTGGCAGGAAGAAAAAGGTAGCTTTTAAAAATCAAGACCTTCACATTATTATAAAAATGTATATTTGAAATGTTCAGAAATTGATTAAGTAAAAGTACATTTTGCGACTTCATGTAGAGGAGGTTAACGGGTTTCAAACTGTGAGGTATTAAAGGTTACTATATGTTAAATATAATAGTGTGTTCAAATATGGTTTATTACAGCTTGGGTCTTATCTTTTATACCTTGGCCATCATTTCTAACAATATATTTCTATTTCTATTCATCATTTGTTTCCATCGAGTACAGTATGTCCAATTCCTACCAGGAAGTTTGACTGTAAACCATCATGGATGCACTGTATGATGGAGGGTAATATATCTGTTTAACCTTGTTTTTTTGGGAGCTTCCAGGTGGCATTGTGGTTTAGACCCATATTATACAACTGCAATCCATTTCTTGTCTGTATCTCTACTGTCACTACCAAATAAAAGAGAAGTTTAAAAAAGCATATTGTTTGTTTTTGTGTTCCCATAGAGTGCGATCTCATTATTACTGATTGGAATAATGGACAAAACTAACAAGATAAGACCCAAATTGCAATAAGTCTCAAATAGCCTTTAATTTCACCCAATTCAAGGAGATTTTTCTTGTGCTTCTATGTGAATATCATGAAAATGTAGCTGTACCTGGATGTTGAAACCAGGCTGCAGTAAGCTCTTTTCAGCAGTTACCTAAATGAGCTCTGCTGTGTTGTGCTTGTTTCTGTAAATTGGTCTGTGCACCAGGAGATTTGTGTTCAAACCACGTGTGTGTTCGTCTGTGTTGGTGCTAGAACACCTGAGTGTGGGCGTATATTTGTTCGGAGACAATGGACACAGTGTACAAGACTGTACAGCACATACCAATTAGCATTCACAGCAGTTGACTATGCAGATGACTTATTAATTGTTTTTCACAGAAATGTCTTATCAGCTTGCTTTGGATCCCTCATGAAATATTCTCTCAGCTCAGGACAAGACTGAATACATTAAAACAGACCTATAAGCTCATACTTTCATTTCAATGCAGCTGAAAAAACTTTGAGGAGGACGACAGGTGTGTCCTTTGCAGCCCCTCAGCATCCCATAAGCCACTGCATGCCACTGCACTACTCATGGTGAAATGTGAAATGGAAAATATCATGTGATCACGACATCATGTTTCCTGGGTATTTGCTTTCATGTGGGTCATCAGTCACTGGTAAATAAATACATTAAACCATCTGATTCGAGACCAAAGTAAAAAAGCAGGATCAAAATAAAATAATTGCATACATTTTATCTATCTGGGGGTCTAGAAACACTGCTGGCATGTTACACACGGAACATGTCATTTATATCTAAAACCAGTCATGTAATGAAACCTAATCAATGCATCGTATTGGTCTTATTTAGAATCTTTTACTTCCTCTGTCCTTGCATAATGAGGAATTCAAAATGTTGGCATTGTATGTTTCTGTAAACAATGACATACATTTAATGTTGACGTTTCTTCACCAGGAAAACGTTCCAGTAAATACGTTCCATATCAGCCCCGTGTCACGCTTGCAGAAAAGAACAATACAACGTGGTTGATGTTGTGAAAGAATTTGCTTTAGGCAATACAACTACATGGTAAATGTTAAAATAACAACATAACTACTGCAAAAAAGCAGCAACCGCCCTTAGATGACTTTCTTACGTAATGTTACGTTACAAAGTTAAAGTCATTGCTTACTGTGGTTTCACTGGGCGACACTAACAGCTGTAAAGACGAGACTGGAGACACGAGCGTCTGTTTACGTCCAACAACAACAACAACATGTAACTCTTTTCCTCAACGTCCCCATTACAATGGAGAACCACTGTACCGGCAAAGTAAACACCAGGATGTGATTACTTGGAAATAAGCAACATTTATAATCTGTATTTATTAATCTCTAATCTAATCCAGACTCTGTTTCTCTCTCAGGGTTAAATTATAACCACTGTCACTCTACCTGTATGCAGCTCCTTATATATTTACACAGCAGGTGCTGGATCATGATTAACTGTTCCCAGGCCGTCAAAAACAGCAGATATGAAGTAATGAAGAAAATATTTCACTTTCACTTATCATTATGAAGTAAATGTTGATTGCACAACTTAATGGTTATAGAGTAATGTCACCATATGGGGTTAGATTGGGTCTCTATAAGCCTCACATTCACTATGCAATTGATCCTTCGATAATAACATTGTTGTTCAAATTGTGATTCTTACAAATTGTTTCTTGCTTTGAGATCCGGTGATTTTTGCGACAACAATGATACCACATGGAAGCGCTATGGTTTCCATGTGGTATGTCTGTTTAAAGTGAATGTGAATGTTGCTGTGTGTCTGTAGTCAAAGTGACGTCGCCGTTTCGAAGCCTTGAGTTTGGCGATTTGGCCGTCGCCATCTTGGCTTTTTGTGCAACCAGTGAACTGAAGTGACCATATTTGGAATGCAGAGGAGGGACGTAGAGACGCTGTATACAACTCTGGTAGAGGCAGCGACCTGTCAATCACAGTAAGCCCGCCCTAAAGCATACCCTGCTTTATGGTCTGTTTGACTCTAAATGGAGCATAATTTACTAAATGAACATCATGCTGTATTGAAGAAGACTTGAAACTAGAGATTGAGACCATAAACTCATGTTTACAATGTTTACTGAGGGAATAAATCAAGAGAGAAGTAGAGTCATTTTCTCATAGACTTCTATACAACCAGAGGAGTCGCCCCCTGCTGGTCAGTAGAGAGAATGCAGGTTTAAGAAACTTCAGCATTGGCTTCACTCTTCAGAACTGGAGGTTGCCACCTGGTGACAATATTTAATTGTTGTATTCGTCTATATTTCTACATTAGTAAAACATATCAATGCTAGAATGCACAGACAACGCTTGATTGACAGCTCGCTGACTGCCCTGTTGTTTATAAGAGTATAATAAGTTGAATTAAGTCACTGAATTCCCCGCTTACTGTAGCTCCACCTTAGATGAGCCAATTAGAAAGAATAACTATACAAACCACTGTGGATCTGCACAGTCTTTACATAACATACAATACACACACACACACACACACACACACACACACACACACACACACACACACACACACACACACACACACACACACACACACACACACACACACACACACACACACTACACATCTATGATAAATCCTGAACATGCCTTTTATCCCTCAGGGGGAATTAACGAAGCAAACAAGCAAACGATCTGCTATACCATTCATGCCTTCTTATACTTATATGATTATTTCTACATTTTCTTTTTTTCCTGCATCACAACCACTTGTGCTGTCAGGAGACGTGGTGCTAGTGGGGTCAATTTGTTCTGGCTGAATGAGCGAGTGGTTAGAGCTCGGCGAGGCCTGGGTGAGTGCACTCCTCTCTCCACCGGGCCTCTCCGTCACCAGACAGCAGCTATTAGTGCTCACTGCCTGAGCCCTAAAGGGATGTTTGGGCTCTCGTCAGGCAGTAATGAGGTGGGGGAGAAGGAGCTATACAGGGTCACTTCTTTGCTGCTGGTCTGCTCCCAATTAATAATATATGGTATACTGGGAGATCAAAAGGCGGGTGTGTTTTCAGTTTGGCTTGCACAGCATCCGTTACCACAGGTATATAAAGTCCTGATGTAGCTCTTTAAAATAGAGTGATTACATACTAACCCTAAAAAGATACATTCATGATAAACAGCTCAGCGGGTCTAGTGCAACTTCTAATACAGATCTTGAATATTAAATAACACTGAAACACACCAACTGTGTCTTCTACGGTAATTTATTTGCCAAAGACATTTTGGAAAAACATGACAGCTGCTTGGATTTGATTTTAGAAAAACTCCTGCAAGCTGTCTTTCTTACTGCTGGTCTATTTGTTTATGATGTTTTGGTCCCAGGGACTTTGAACAGGTTTATGAACAAGCAACAGGTCCTTATGTATATATATGTGCCAGGTAATATCCAATCAAAGGACAGCAAAATGAAGTCACACTGTCATAAATACTGTATAGAGACAGAGGTTGAATAAGGGCAACGTTTTGATATTCATCATAAATGGGAATCTCCCTGACATCTTTATAACACACAGCACAGGAATTTGACACCAGACACTCTGGGCTCTGCATCCTGTTACCCGTGTGTTAAGGTTTAGATTTATAAAATACTTTAAGTGGGGGAAAGATTAGGGTTTTGGTTAAATATTAATAAAATAAATGTTCCATCTGTTGCTTTAAGTCCCTGTTTTTTCAATATTTAACCAAGATGGGGATCTTCACCGAACATTAACTAAGCTGCTTTGATTGTTGTATACCATAAAACCATAAAAAAAGAATTAAACTTTAGCCATGAGGAGTTCAATATATGTCTTCCTCATTTAGTTGGTTGAGCAGCATTACTGCTGCAACATTATGAAAGTTATTTTTAGGAGGCACAGTAGCATAGCATAGTTTGCTAAGATATGTCATTTTCAACAGCTCATATCAATAAAAGTACTTTTCATGGCATCTATTGATCCAAGATACTGAATATCTTTTTTAATTCATACATTCAACATTCAAAAATATATATATATGTAACCTCTGTTATGTTAGTTTCAAGCAATGTTTAATTTTGGCCTTTGACCTTTCAGCATATCAACCTAAATCAGCACCAAAAATAAATTCAGCAGCAACAGAAACGCACAAATCTTTCCCTTCTACTCCTCTAAAATTGCAAACAGACGAACCACATCCCATAAAAAACTATGGAAATAAATAAATTCTAGATTTGTTGCCTTGGTTTAGCTCATACTTTGCTGTGAGTGCACAACAACAACGACCCCAAATCCAACGGAGTTAAGTCATTATTATGCTCTGTTTGTGCCGCTGAACAACTTCTCCCTATGCTCTAGAGCCACATGTGTAAATAATTTACACATGTGCACTAAAAAGGGAGCATGTGCTTCCAAATATGGGAAAGACAAAAGAGTTTCATCAGCCAGAGGATTTGGGTGACATTTAATTAAAGCTGTAATTGTTTTAGCACATCATAAGTCTCACAGATTTACCGTATAATAACATTTACAGATGTGCACATTAGCATCTTTTTTAAGGCTTATGATTTTATATCATAAATGAGGGAGAATAATGAACACCAGACCAGAGATTTCTATACAATCAGAGTTCTTTTTGCAACCAGAGTAGTCGCCCCCTGATTCTGTCTCATAACTGTGTGAAAAACATTGCTATTTTGTTGACCAGTGTATTCTGGGTAAAATAAAAGTCAATGGTGATAAAAAACAAAACAATTGTCCTCTATTTTAAGTTTTCTGGCTCTTTTTCCCTCTGAGGTCGACGTTGTCAAGACAACTTGCTATTGATCGACGGTGTAAGTTTAAGCATTTTGCACAGATTTACTTCGCCCCCTGCTAGCGAAATCATTTCTTCCCTTTAATTTCTGCTTCGACCAGGCATTCATGACGAACACTTTATGGCGCTGAGTAACTGCTGTAAGTCCACAGAAGTGTTTTTGTTGTGAGGCAGACAGAAAGAACATTCAAGGTCAGCCTTAAATTTAAAGTATCATTCCAGTTTATAACAACTTAGGTCTAGTTTTTCTTTTAATCCGTGGTCATTCTTTTCTATCAATTATGGTAACATTGTCCTTACAAGGTAAGCAGCAACTTCCCTGAACTGTGTGGGCAAACAAACAAGGCAAGTAAGGAGGAAGTGTGACATCACCTCACATCAGTTTTTTGGGCAATTTTTCTTTACCTTGCATTTTTGTCTCCATATAGCTATATATACAGCTCTGCAGTTGTGACTCAGAAGACTTTCCTTGAATGAATGTGAACTTCAAAAAACACTCTCCCTTTTCCAGTATCTTTATATCTGGTAGTCTGAGCCATCCTTCCTGATCTGACATGAACTTTCTGATTAACTGACCGACAGCTGCTCATTACCAGCTATCTCAGATGTCGCTGATTTCGCTCACTCCATCGCATTCATCGGCCCCAGATCTTCTATTTGGGGGGATAATGACGCACATGACGAGGCTGGAGAGCTACTGCAAAGCCACTCCTCTGATATGAAGAGAGAAAAAAAATGGAGAAATCACTTTAGGACCACATCAAACCCCTCTCTGTTTGAATTGATTAATCAGAGACGGAGCGACGGATTGATGGAAAAATGCAAAGTAGAAGCCTGACATACAAACCACTTTAATCACGAATCCCTCAAGGAAACTGGATTTCTACCAGCTGCTGAGAGAGACCTTAAAATGCAGTTTTGTGAATTTCTTTTTACAACATGAATCAATGTGATTTATGTTTAGCAACCCCTTCATCTTCATTATTCAAAGATTTATTTTGTAGAAATACGGCACATTGAATTAAATAAAAAATTTCCGCATTACCCATACATTCCATGGTTTGTATGAAAGGAATGACTTATCCGTCTTTTGTACATCATATGGAGTATTTTACAAAAAAAGCTCAGGGTGAAGTTAGGATTCTGTAAATCTGAAAAGCTTTTTTTCTTTTGCTGTAAGGAAACAATTAATTCAAGCGACCCTTCTGTCGGCAATTCATTATGGAGATATTTTATATATGCATGCAAGTTTATCTTCTTTAAAAATGTTACATTAAGTATAGAGTGTGTTACGATTTGTCAGGTTCATTTGGGTTTCTGGACACATCGCTGCAATTTATATGAGGAAGTTTGTTTTCTTTAAACAGCAGCAGATGGAACACTGATTCATTTTTCTTTTTTAAAAGGCAGTATTAAACATACTGCCTCCTTATCTGTCTCAGTGGCTGCCACCTCCGTTCATGCTGACAAATTATTATTATTATAATTATAATTTTGTACCCTCATCTCGATACATTAGAATACATTATTTAGTGTGCAAGATTTTAAAAACAGGATAATTAACCCATTTATTTGATCAGTGAGTAAACAAGTATTCAGTTGATGTAACTTTCTTTGTTTTAGGTCTGTTGTCTCTTTAATGTGAATCATTTTTTAAATTATTTTACGTTGATTTTAACTTTTTGCTGTTTTCTTTTTTAAGTCTGTTGCTTGTGTTTTATGCGGTGCTAACATAAAACTTTCATGTAGCCATCTTAGCCAGGAAACCCTTGTATATCCCCCTTGTAAATATCCTTGCTAAATAAAGGTTAAATAAATAAATAAAAGAAAAATCGGTATGTTGTTCAAGGCAGTAGGTGAAAAAAAATCTAAAAGCTTTCTTTCACATTTCAGTTCTGACTTTGGGAACAAAGAAATGCAAAAAACCTGCGAACTGATTTTGCTTGATTTTAGTCCTGGTTATTTTGGCGACACCACAATACAGGTTCAAAAGTTATATTCAGAAGGAGAAAGTTTCTCTATACAACAAGTCAGCATGGTAAAAGCAGTGGTTTACCTTGTTGACGTGATGGAGACGAATCACATCTTTTTTAATGCAGTAGGCGCCAGTTTGTCTGTTTTTCAGCTGCTGTGGTCGTTTCTTCTTGTTCCATTCCTCACTGTGATATTTAAAATCTGACAATTTCCATATGTTTCTTTGTTTTGTTGTGTGGCCACTAACCTCTAAGTGACCACTAAGTGTTAAACACAATGTACATTACCCGTAGCTGCTTTAGAATAAAAACAACCTCAAGATTCACCAGTGACTTAACATAAAGCAGTAACTTTAAGCTCGAAACCTTACTTCCACTTTCCATTTTTTTTAGACTTAACTCTTTTTTTTATTTATTTAGCCTTAATTTATTCCCACCTTTTACAAGAAAGACCTAAAACATTTCCAGACAGACGACCTGGACTCAATAGATTTAATTTAAAGCTTCAATGGTTTCTATGGTTTGTTCACAATCAGTCTGTAGATTATTATTCATCTCTCCATTTTAACCAGTATAACCTGTATGAATCCATTGAATTTTAAAACTCAATTGTCATCTCTACACTGTCGCTATCATTGAAAAAGATTTAGACTTATCTCCTAATAACTTTCTAAATGGTGGGTGCAGTGCTCATTCTGCCTCTCCTAATCTAAATCTCTACTGCAGCGTATGAGAGTTTCATATCATCTCTAAGCTTGTGAATAGCTTTTCTGTCCTTGTTCATTATCGGTCCTCTTTATTTTCTTCTGGCTAAGAGGGGAACCATATTAAAACAAGCCTTAAAAAAAGGATTCAATCAATAAACCAACCAATGAAACTCTATTTGAATAGCACCTTTCATACATGTGTCTGCAGGTCAAAGTGTTTCACAAAAGACACAACTGTAAACCGTGAAAACAACAGAAACGACGAAAACAAATTTAACAATTGGAGAGCAATGCACGCAAGACAATAGAAATGATGAAAATGTAGAAAAACTGATTTAAAACATATGATAACAGTGGTTAAACAATGGGTCAAACAAACACAGGACTTTCACCTAGGAGACCGCTGTTGGTGTCCGTTGACTTCAATCCTGTTAGGTAACATTGAGAAAGAAAAACAGCTAAGGGCGGTTGTTATTCATGCAAAACTAGAAACCTGCAAGCGTGATACAAGGCTGATATGAAACATATTGATGTTCCCATTTTTGACTCAGAAACATCATCATTCATATCTGCAGTTTGAAGGAACGTTCGATGCCATCATTTAAACTGAAGACTGGATTGGTAAAACAGTGTGAAATAAATACTAGATTACTAAAACCATTAAATACAATACAATAAGTGCATACAATATTTTAAATAATGTCTACTAACCATTCTTAATCAAAATAACTGATCACTTTTAAGATAATTGATTGCATTGGCTGGTTAGCGAGCTGATTGTAATGTCGGAACAATTTGTAATGTTAATTCCTTTTGAGGTAGAGAATTGATTATCTGAGGACAGAAGGACAACATCTGAATACCAATGGGTAAATGTAAAAAGCAAATTAAAACAAAGGTAAATCCCCCCCGAGCATGAATATGGGATGAGGATATCAGCTTTGTCCTTCAGTCGTTGCTTCTGTGTCCTTCACTGTGAAGCAGCACTTTGCATCATGCGGCACATGACAGCGAGAGAGGGTCAACTCCGTTCACATTCTGTGTTGCTACCGTGTCAATGAACACAGCACACATGAGGGCCACTACAGCAGGTGTAAGTCAAGACTCACCGAGCACGGAGCATCGGCAGAGGTTCATTACCACAACAAGGGTGGCCTGCACTCAATTAACCCGTGAATCATCCACTCTGTCCTTCATCTCGGCAGACTGATGAGTTGCCATTGAGGGGTTAAGTGTTTGGTAATTGACCCAGGCTGCTGCCGTTTTTTTTCTATTCTGCCATCTAATTATATGGATTCAGCTGGCATTCCAGGTGCCGAACGACATCTGATTAAATCGGCGGAGCGAAGACGGTGACGGAATTGTTGCCTACAGATGGTGCAGGAGCAGGAGTAGGAGTCACAGGTTGTTGGAGTAGCTTCTCTCAGTGCATTGCAGGTCATATAATGGAACATTTATAGTACGGTGCAAGAATAATTTATCAGTATAGCATAATCTATATGATGCACGTACGGTAAAAAAGTTGGTGCTTTCATATTATGAGAAAACATTATTCATGACATCTAACCATCAATATAGTCTTGATTATATTTGTGCAGGTTATAAAGATAGCCATCTGGGATTTCTGCTGTCAATTCAAGGTGAAATAAATGTTATTGATGGTACTCACAGCTGCATCTCCTGGAGAATCAATGTCCCAGGGAGTCTGAATAATCCAAAGGATTTGCTGTGAGTTTTTATTGGGGAATACTTTAGTAAAAATAAATAGTTCTAGTAGAAAAATCTAAGAGACAGCTAGGTCAAATCTAGGCTGAGGTAGGTGAGAAAATATGCTTTCTGTAATTTGGGTGAACCAATTTATTTCACAAAATCATTCCCGTAAAAAAAACCTTCCAAACCTATTATATACTGTATATTACAGTGCAACAACAGGTACATAATATCCTGTACTGACTGTAACTACTGTACATATACTCTTAATATATGCACATAAACCTCTGTGTAACTTAATTATTTCAACACTCTTGTGCTGCTTGTTCCACAATACATACCGTACATAATAACTATCTGAACTGTAGCCTATATTGATAATAACAATATAATTAAGCTCTTTTCTGTATATAATAGCTATATTTCTAATAGAGCTGCAACGATTAATTCATTTATAAGTTGTTCTCTGATTGCATCTGCTTAAATGTGAATGTTTCTTTACTCTTATATGACAGTAAACTGAATATCTTTGAGTATGGGCCAAAAAAAATGACATCTGAGGACGTCATCTTGGTCGACATTTTTGTTTAGCTGCATGTCTGCATCATCCGGTTAATATGTTCTCTGCATTGTGAGTATATTAAGAGTGACAAAGTAATACAGGTAATTCTGTAATACTGAATATACATACTCCAGACATTTCAAATGCAGCCGTTCCTGTCACTTTTTCTATGATGTTTTTATCATGCTCATGCTTTATGTTATATTATGTGCTGTCATATATGGTTCTTGACGTTCTCTTGATATTCTTTTGAGCTTTTTGTGCAAAGAAAACTCCCCTAAGGGCAGTAAAGGTTTCACTCATTCACTAAAAAATCCTTTTGAATTATGAAGACTGAATGTAGAAGGACTTTATAACGAGTCAATCTGTCCTAAAGTATGTTCTGCACATGAACCACGTGTTTTGTGTGAAACATTATATCCCAAACGATATCGGATTTTTGAAGATGAAACACATAATTTGGAGATTACAAATGTACTCAAGCACATACAGTACCAGTCAAAAGTTTGGACACACCTTCTCATTCAACTACTTTGAAGAATGTAAAATATAAAACATATTCTGGTTTGTTGAGCATTTGTTTGTTTACCACATAATTCCATATGTGTTCCTTCATAGTTTGGATGTCTTCAATATTAATCTACAATGTAGAAATAAATAAAAATAAATAAAAACCATTCAATGAGAAGGTGTGTCCAAACTTTTGACTGGTACTGTATAGGTTGATATATATTTATATAATCTATCCAACATATTGCATGACCTGTACACACATGAAAAAATAGATAAGTTAATGTTATACGGATGTGTTTACTAGTGACCGTGTTTTGCTGTGGTGTTTACCGCTTTGTCTTCTGTTTGAGTGCAATTTCCTGGAAGACATTTCCAGATAGAGTTTTCAACACAGTGTTGAAAATTGCCTTTCTGACTCAGATCTACTTCAACAGAACAGTGTGGTCTTCAGGGCTTACATGAACCCCCCTTCCACACAACCGCCCCCAAACAACACACTCTTTCAATCTGAGCCACGCTTCGACAAAAGTCTTCATATATCACAGGAAATTCTCAAATCAAATGCCGTCTGTTAGTTCATGGGAGAACGTACGGAGTGGAGGGGCACAGCGAGGGAGAGAACCCAAAAGCATGTGGGCGCAGAGAAAGGAAAGCAGCCGGAGGAAAGCTCATGCTGCTTCAAAGAGAAGATACCAGTGATTTAGACTTGTGTGTCTTATGTTATTCTCACCATTACAAGCAGCTCAGGAGAGATATACTGCTGACTGGTCATTAGATGGTCTTTAAGGTTAATCTTTATGATGCTCACTTAATCAGTATTTTCCTCCATTTATTGGTTAGAACAGGATTTAAAAGTGCTAAGAGACCATCTTGTTGCTCTTTTTGCGAGCAGGAAAATTATTTTCGATATGCTTTAAGCGTTATCTTTATTGTGCTGTTATTTTCACTTTCTTTCATGCGTTACATTATATGAATAGCTCTAACTATTCAAACATTGAATTGATTAGAAAATGGGATGCTGAGTGCAATAAAACAAATTCTGCTTGGATTACTTTTTTTTTTTGCTTCTTACCATCATTTTCCTTGCAGGGTCTTTTAACTTACCATGCGACATTTCAGCAGCAGTTTTTTTTGCAGTGAGCAATTCATCCAAACTACAATCCGAACCCATGACTTTGTTTGGACTCAATTTTAATTAGAATAACCTCTTTTAACCTCAGTGTTTTGCTACCAATTAGTAATTTCTTTCAAAGAGTGATAGTGAAATTAACAACTCTGTTGTTACACTTTACTCATAGTCCTCTCAACACCATAAATACTTTAAGATTACTGACAAATATAGACGTATCCACATGGATTGTAAACCTTATGTATAAGTTATGTATACATTATATTATATGTATGTGAAAGATTTCATTTTTTAACGTGTCTTTGACAAGAAATCTGTTCAGCAAATCCTGTCGAACCGGTTCTATGATCCAAATATGGTCATAAAATGGCTTTAAAATAAAAGATTTTTCAATAAAATGCTAGACCTCTTTTCTTGGCTGTGCTCTTATCGGCTCAACAAACTGAGACTCTGGGCAGAAAAAAGGAGCCACAAGCCTCTGCTCCATGAAATCAATTTTAGTTTCAAAAATATCCATTAAATCTTCTTGTTTTTTAAATGCATTACGATTGGTCTCTTTTGTTGTAATGACCGTTATATCTAAGGAATTCAAAGCATATACTGTAATATTTACCTATTTGCATACAGGGTCAGTACTAGTTTTGTCACAATGATGGAATTTCTAACTAAGATACAATACATCGAACGAAGACTATTCGTATTATCCCTAACCCGACGAGTGTTAAATATTTTCAATTCGTTATGAATCCGTGGCAGGTGTGTGTGGGTGTATCAGCTGTCTGTCTGTGGTGTATTGATAGTGCAGAAAATCATGTATTGATGTAATTATTAATGATTGTTCACGAGTCCCAAATCTCAAGATTGAGACTCAAATCCTTTGAGGACGATCATCAAGTCACTGTGTGAGAGTCCCCATCTCTGGTACAAAGAAATAGACAATCTTCTCTATTCTTGTTTACTAATGAAGGTCATAAAAAGGTATCAGTACTAAATTGTTTGTTGTTCCTCAAAGCCTGCAAACTTGTTCCTGCAATCAACATTAGTCCTTCACTGCACTCATGGAAAACCCCTTTTACTGCTACACAATACAGAAATGAGTGATTTTGGGGGATGGCCTATATTAGCAGAGCAGTGGTCACAGAACTGCTACGTCTGAAAGAGACAAACGACGGCGTGTTAACCAGAGGAAGACGCTAATCCGCTGCTTTAGACTCCATTAGTCTGAGTCACAGTTCTCATGTGTCTTCTTGACAGCGTTCTGATGGAGAAATAGATGCTTTCAAATTAAGAAAATGGGATTTTTTTTTTTTTTGCCAGGAACAGATCTTCTAAAACATAAAATGGGATTTTCATACAGATGATAATGACTCAAATTAATTATGATACCCAGTGATCATCCTTGACAGCCAGATAATCATTTTTGCTTGCTGCAACACACCGCATAGACTCATTGAATACATTCATGGGAACAATGTGACTCGTCTCTTTGGATTAATGACATTTGAGATATATTGCCTCTGGATGCGAATATTACGTGCATGTGAATGGTGAATGCGTCTGTTGAGGTCTCTGCAGAGCCTCAAATTAAATGTCTAGTCACGGTGTGTCTCGGGTTTTTAAATCACTTCACTTTCATCTCAGTCACTTCTGCAATTTGAAATTCCTAAAGCAGAACCTGGAGATGCTTTGACGTGCCGTCCAGTTCCTCTAAATCAACAGAAAAATGAGGGGTAGTGTCATTTTAGCAGCAGTATAATTCATATCTTAATTTAAATGAAATCAATTGGACACCATAAGCAGACCAAATACCAAATCAATAACAATGATCTGTAGTCCCTAACGACTCAAGTCAACATGCTCTATTTGCCTCAGCTTATCGAGTGAAGACCACGTGAGCTTCATCATCCCTCCTTCAGCCGGGCAGAACGGAGTCCCACCGGGTGGTCAATAGCATAATGAGGTCCGAAGCATCCCATTCATTATCACGTTTGACGCTCGAAAATTGAAAGTAGTTGCAGCCGGAAATCAATAGAGAAGATCAATGCTTCGATTCTGACACATCTGAGGGAAAGTCTCTTGACCAGCGAGGGGTGTCTCATTTGTAAACAGCCTTGTTAGAGCCTGTCATAGGGTCTTGACCCCGGGAGGCCCTTGGGGGCACGCTCAAGGCGTTTACCGCTGGATCAATACAGCTTACATCCGACACGATGCGCTTGACCGAACTTCAGAGCAACAACTTATAAGATATAAACAAACCATCACTATTACCTATTACGTCAACTCACTCAACTAAACTGATTGTTTGTTTGTAGCCACGTTAGCGGCGTGGCTCTAGGGATCATCGTCTTTTAAGCATGTTAAAATTATGTCATTGTTAGCATGTTAGCATGCTGATGTTAGCATTCCATTCAAAGCACCTGTGCCTATACAGCCCCACAGAGCAGTTAGCATTGCTGTAATATTTGAAGCATATCTGTGTTTATATATGTGTCAAGACCAGTTACTGAAATTATTATAATGATTAATTTGAACAGAATTATTTGGGAAAATGTTCACTGCTTTCAGTCATTGGACAATAATTAACACATTAAATCTGTACAGCAGTTTGCATGCATTATTTCACTGTTGTGCTTTGTATTGGGTATCATTAGTCTGACAGACAATTATTCCTAAACCCCCAATAATCTGAAAAATGCCCAATTGGACTAAACAAGCCAAGTCCGAAAAACAAATGCCAATTGTTCTGAAAGCCTATTGCTCCATTAATACAATCTCTCAGTGCAACTAACAGAAGTACATGCTTAATTTAGATGCAAAAATGTTTATAAATATATATTTTTTCCAAACATAGCAATGGCAAGACCCGTCCTACTCTACCTTTGGTTGGTTTAACCTGATACTCTCCCCTTGAACCTAACTCATCTCACTCCACATGACTAAATATAACAAACCAAACCAACAAAGGCAACGAGTAACACGATGCAGAGTGGCGGCTCATGCCTTTGCCAGTGCATTGTTGGACTTTTCGATACTGCTGTTAATGCGAATGCTGCAATGGTGAAGTAGTGTATCAACACCAAAATGATAATTACAACATGCAGAAACATTAATTAATTAATATACAGTCTGGCAAAAAAGAAAAAGGAAATAAATCCAGAAATATCTGAAGTAAACAAAATACGTCAATAGCAGCCCCTTTCATGGCTGCTATTGGCACATTTTTGCTTCAATACCGAAAAAGTATTGATGTTCAGAACTCAGGTCCAACTGTGACGAGACACCAATTTCCAGAGCACATCTAATTATTAATTGATTAAAAATGTTACATACAGGAGATTAAAAGGAACCAGAGGGTATTAAATCTGAGTTGAGAACAGATGCCTTCACGCTGATTTCCATTAAAGTGTCCCTATTATGCTTTTCCACTTTTTCCCTCTTCTTTAGTGTGTTATATATAATGTTACATAAGTGACGTAAAACTCCTTCCGGCTAGTTTGGCCCTCAAACAACAAAAGAGGGAGACGGAGCTGGAGCTCTGGAGGAAGAGTTTTTTGAAATGTGAAACGTTGACCAATCACAACAGAGCGGGCTAGCTGACCAATCAGAGCAGACTTTGCTTTCTGGAGGGAGGAGCAAGCGCTACAACGGAGCGTTTCAGAGAGAGGGTGAGAAGAGGTGCTGCAGGACAGCCAAGATGAGAAAAACAAGGAGGATTATGAGCGTTAACGCATGTAAACATGTTGTAAGTGTAACTTGAGATACAAATATGCACCCGGAAAATAGCATAATATGGTCTGTTTAAAATGAGAGTTAATATTCTAAAAGTTAATATACATTTTTTTTATTTAAAGCTGAATATGCTCAAGGTCAGTTTAGGATCCCGGTTATAATGGCACTTAGGCTTTGGAAGAAACTATTTCCGTCCCCTACAGCCTCGGTGCTAAATGGGCGAGCAGAGGACAAAACATTGAACCTGACTATCAGGACACCTGTATGGAAAAACCTTATTAAAAGCTACACAGTCAGATGTCCACTGAAAAATGATGAAAAAAAAGCATTACATCCTTTCACCCAACTTGCACTGGGTCATGGAAAAAAAAAAAAGAGCAATGACTGAAAGTTCTTGTATTCGGTCGAGGGCGGGAGGATTAAAGATTGAGAGGGACGCAGGAAGATGAGAAGAGAATGAGAGAGACTTTCTGAACGAGCCCTTTTCGGTGGTGCAGATTACCAGCGTCTGTGGTGTTCACACGGATTTCATGAAGCTAATATCAAAGCAACAGCTGGAGGAAAAAAAAAAGGCCGGGACACACAAGGACAGCCGGTGAAAAGGGAATGAGAAATGCAATCTACGTAATAGAGAGGGAGCACGTGTGTGTGTGTGTGTGTGTGTGTGTGTGTGTGTGTGTGTGTGTGTGTGTGTGTGTGTGTGTGTGTGTGTGTGTGTGTGTGTGTGTTTCCATGTATATATTCATACACAGCTCAGCACCCGCTCGCCCTCTACCTCTTTAACTTTAAAGGACATTTTCTGGTGAAACTAGCTCTTCTGAGCTAATATTTTATACAGCAGCAAAAAAGGGAAAAACCTTGAGATGAATTCAGAAGCCCTCTGATTGAGAGCATCTTAAAAAATGCAAACCCCATCAAAGAGCTCCACTCTTAATCCATACGAAGAGGCAGCTGGCTCACGCTGAAACTTCTTTTTTTAACTCTTAACGGCTGCTTTCTTCTCTGGACTTGATGTAAACCCTCTGGGTCTTCCCATTCTCAGGAGAAATGCTCTTGCCATTTCCTCAAACACATTTTTCTCTCAGAGGGGGGATGTATGTTTTTGTTTAACTTTACATATTTATCATTTCTTTATTGTGCTGTACCTAACTGAAATTATGTTAGATGTTATCTGGTCATGTGTTTGGTCATTATGGTCTGTATCTCAGTGGTGCATCTTAGGACAGTTTACTCCTGTAGCAGAATTAATTTCCTGTGGAAGACAATCTGCCTTAAACTAACACAGTTCACTTCATTCTAGAGGAGACAGTTTACACTCAGCTTTTCTTTTTCTTTATCTGTTATTTAAGAAGGTGCTTTATCATAAAAATACACAATTGATATTAAATACCATACTTCAATGAGAAAGAGCTTCAACACATATATAAGTAAAAAGAAACAGTACTCTGCAGCTGCTTCAATGACAACAAATGGAGCCGTGTGACTTTGAGTGTTTGAGTTGAAATCTGGCATTCAAGTGAGCCTCATAAATTCTCATTAGCAATCATAAATATTATAAATGTGTCAGCTATTCATCTATTACCTCATTAGTATAAACAACAGATTGGTTTGTAAACAAGCTGCTGCTGTAAAAGAAAATGTTAATCAACATTTTTTGAGTTAAATGCTGTTTGACATTTTAAAGTCTATTTAACACTGACAAATTAAGCTACTGCATCGTTAATGACTGAAAGTCTAACTTATAGTTATTTATTGATGTTTGCAGTCAAAAAAAAATGTCTAATGTTTAATATTTCAAGTTATTAATAATAATAATAAAACCGGAGCTCCTTCCCCACTTACTACCCCTTACCACATCTATCTTTGATCTCAACTACACACCTGTAAAGTTTGGTGACACCAAATTGGGCCAAGTGCATTAAGTGTGTGTGTGTGTGTGTGTGTGTGTGTGTGTGTGTGTGTGTGTGTGTGTGTGTGTGTGTGTGTGTGTGTGTGTGTGTGTGTGTGTGTGTGTGTGTGTGTGTGTGTAGGTGATGTTCTGTCCCGGGTACTGAAATGGAGCAGAGGGGATCGATTGACAGACAGTCTCAATGAAGGTCTCAATAGGCGACAGTCCATTTACTTATATTTGTTTATAGGTCTACATATGAGCACATTTCTATTCATGGACTGTCGATGTAATTCTATTTGTTGTGATTATTACATATTTAGTAACCGGTTTTATTTCAATAAAAAGGTTAATCCGATTTTTAGCAAAAATAATAACAACATAAAGTACAGTATAATGGCCGCAAGTTAGAGCAAAGTATGGCAGCTCTTGGTCAACAAAGCCCCTGATGAAGCTTCAAATACTTCTCACTGAACTTTGAAGCCACAACATTAGTATTGGATTACAGCCCTACTGTGACAGAACAATGACATAACTACCCAACAATTTAAATTTGCCTCTTTGAGTATTGATTTTTTTCTCAAAGAATACATAATAAAAATCTAACCTGCTGCAGAACAACTGTAATGGTCAGAATGAACACTGGTACTATAGCTTCATACAATTAATTTGCACTCCTGGAAACCTTCACTACCCATTAATGGATAAAAAAGGCAATTTGTCCTGGAAGAAAAAAAAGTAGCCATTAGTTGCTTAGCAATGAAACCAGGAAATTTGGCTGCCTTGCATGGGCTAATCTAGCCTCTTGAATGACTTCAGCCAAGAAACACCCGCTCGCTGTGAAGCCAGAGCAATTATTGGCCCAAAGGGTACGGTAGAATGTGATGGCACAGGTGTTGCTCTGCTCTGGTGCTGTGAGCTGCACGCTGAAAATTCAGCAGGAAACAGAACAAAGGCGGCCGGGAGTCACAAAGAACATCATGAATTTTGAGTAAGGGGCAGAAATCATCACAGGTGCTGTATATTAATTATTGGGGAGCCAGAAAGAATGAAGTCGGCAGCTCATATCCACTGCAGCGTTACAGACACGTACAGAATGTTTGCCATGGTAATGGCGGTGCATGAACATGCTTCCCATAGAGTTTGCTACATTTCTTTTCTAAGTTTGTGGTCTTTTCGTCTTTATTGCAGAAGCGCGAGATGGAAGCTAAGTTAACCCAGCTAGGATTTAAAGGTTATTCCACCACCCAAGCTGCTACTGGCTAATGTCCGTCCGTTGGAAAATGAAATAAATTGATTAGATGATGTTCAGAACGTACTTCTATATAATCAGATAACGTTTTGCAGCAAAGAGGAGTCGTCGCCTGATGGCCGTTAGATAGAATGCAAGTTTAAGGCACTTCAGCAGTGGCTTCATTTTTCAGAACCGAGGGTTGCTGTCTGGTTTCATTCATTTTTTATTCACGTTCTATTTACACAAATAGCAATAAGATGGTATACTGCATAAGAAATAAAGAAAAAAGAAAGGGTTTTGTGATAATGAATATCTTCTTATAGAGATCCGAAGTCCCTCCCCTTTGTTTTCCTCAATGGGATCTTTTTTCGGAAAACATATTTAGATTAGTCAATGGGAAAAGACAATTATTTTTACTATCCCGTCTGAATCTTACACATGTGTTTGGCAGTTTAAAAGATAATTTTGCAAGTCGCAGTTTGTCATAGTATAAATTGGTCTCAAACACAATATGGCCGTTAACTTGGCTTGTTAGCTAGCTAGCTAACTTAGCTATGTTATGCACAAATAAACCATTATCTTAGCTGATGTGTTTTTGTCCAGCAACAAAAATGGGACTCATATGCGTTATTAATGGCACAATTCAAACAAGATCGAAAAGTTATTGGTTTCTGGCCTTTGACTACCGTACATGGTTCTCCGGAAATATGGTCCCGTGGTCGTTCGCCAAAAGGGGTGGGGCTTCACCTCTTTATGGTGATCAATTTGACCTGACAGACGTGATCACTATAAGTGATATGCACTGTGTTTATGTATTTACCCTGATGTAAGTGTGTAGGCAGTTTGTATTAAACTGTATGTTTTCCGTCTAACACCTCAGATTCAAGCATTCACTGATAACTCAAACACAAACAGAAAGTCCAATACACCCCCCCCCCCCCGCGACCAGACGTTTATCTCAACCAGACACACTGCCTGCCGGACATGGACTTATTCAAACATTCACACTGAATCACACTTTCATTAACACGAGGTCAGACACTCACAGCACACAGACGGAGCTGGGAGCATGCTCAAAGGTTCACAGTATATGTGGGCTGCCACGCTCTGTCTCTATTAATGTCAGCGCTCTGGGTTAAAACCCTTTAATATGAAGGATGGAGACGACAGCGGCATGAAAAAAATAACATCAGAGGTCTGAGAGGACATGACGACAGGGGAGACGTCGGAGGAAACGAAGGGAGGAGAAGGAGAAGTGCTGAAAGGAGAGCAAGAAGAAATAAGGAGTTCCAGTAACAAACCATCTCTCTAGTAGGACTGCAACTAATGATTATTTTCATTATTTTTCGACAAGCTTCCTGATTATTATCTTTTGATTAGAATGGTTGAGAGAGACTCAGCACTGCACTTACATAAAGTTGGAGGCCTGCGAGAGATTTAACAACGAACACTTTAAGAATCTAGTGTAAATCGAGCTCCGAAAAACACTGGATCTTACTTTCACATTATGCAAATAACTCTCTGAATGAAGTGTTTTCACATCTTCTGTAAGTATCCTGCATACTATATCGAAACTTTATGAGTAGAATTGGTGCAGTTGCCCTTTAAGAAATTCACAAAATAGTTTAAGTGTCCAAAACTGAGAGATATTCTATTTAGAGTGATATGAAAAGACACTAAAGAAGCTAGAAACAGGATGTACTTGACATTTTTGTTTTATAATAGATTGTTTTTTATGAAGTTTCTGTCGATTAAGTAATCACCAAATTGACTACTCAGTTCAGCATTACTTTTTAGGAGAATAACATGCATAACAACTGAGAAGAGACCCAGACTCGACGATGAAACGATGAAGTCAGGATTTCTTCTCTCCCTTTCTTTCACATCCACACACTCATTTGCATGAAGCTTCTTCTCCCTCTTTATCTCCAGACGTGTTTGTCTCATGGCCTTATTTATTTGTATATTTTTATTCCTCTTATGCTGCAGCTTTGTGTTGAAATGAATTTGATTCAGCCACAGTTCTAGTTCAGAACTTGTATTCATGCTTAATTAAACTGAAATGAATCACAGAGCGCAGTGCTAGGGATTGCTTTGCTAACGTCATCAGTACGCCGTGTGTGCATGCATCAGTCTCTGCTGGAAATAGAACATAACACTGCATTTCAAAGCCGAAATGGAGCCAGCAAAGGATTTCAGACCTTCCTGTCTCGACCTATACGACCAATAAAATACTTGATACTGTGGTATGGATAATAACACTTAGCAAAGCCAGCCTACACTGTAATAAATCAGTTCTTAACACTCCATTTCTCCTCAGCTGCACATTAATGACCGAGAAACTGGCTCTGAATCAAACCTAAGAGTGTTTAAGCTCCAAGCACAGACGTTTACAGTGAAGTGTAGGTAGACGTTTTATGCACTTTTCATTAAAGGTCGACACAATCTGCCTTTTTTTTTTTCTCCAGGGTTTTCAAATGGCAAAGCCCACTCACAAATGCAGTGATGTAGGTAAGAGGCGCTGACGCATGGAAGAAAAGGAATGTACCGTTGTGGACAGGGGCAGCAGCAACACTTAATTTGGACACCTAAAAAAATCTAAATTGGCTGACATGAACGCTCTATATAGAATGTTTACACTTCTTTACCTTTCTGTCGGGGAGCTAAAACTCTTATATCACTCTCTTGTGTAAATAGCATTGTGACACTAAAACATACGTACTTCGACCAAAATGTTCGGATTTAAATACATAAGGAACACCACTGAGAAGCTACAGATTCATATAAAACCCTAAAAAAAACAGTAAATAATGGACTCAACCTTTACGTATACAGTTTTCTATTTATACTGTAACCCCAATGTTAGCTCTGGTACACGTACAGAGCTCAAATTAAACAGTTGCAGGCAAGGTTGTCATTGGCAACCATTTTGAGAAATTAACAACCAATTTCTGGGTCTTTTAACATAAACATAGGGACAGCAAACAGCAAAACGTTCACAATATTTAATATTTGCTGCATTAATACTAAGTGATATTCAAATACTGCTGTTACAGAACCAGAACCAGACAAAGCTGCATGTGGGTTTACTTGCTTACCCAAAACAGACAATGGCGAAGCAAAATAAATTGTTTGACTGTGGAGTGAAAAATACAACTAACCCGTCAACATAACAAAAGAATGTGCAAATTGAATTAGCTAACAAATAACCAGATGAACCAAAAGAGAGGCAAAGCATCCCTGCAACTTTGAGCTGGATGAAAAAATGATATTGTAGGTTGTGAAGAATTACTGTAATAAAGATTTTTTTATTATTAAGCTGACGTATAACTGCATAGCATCTTAATTATTTGAAAAAAAAGGCAACTATATTTATACTTTAACTTTAAAAGTTAGCTATGTGCCCTGAGTAAGCTCCAACAGTATAACATCTTTGCTGTCCACCATCCCTTGTGAGTTACGCCTGCATTCTGCCGACAGGGATCCCGGTGTCATTCAGCTGCAGGACACATGCAGCGTCACAATGTGTGGACGTCGCACAGGAAAAAAATCACACATTAAGTTAAGTCTAGAGAAAAGACTGAGGGCAAAGATGAGTGGGCAACGAAGCGTTGAAAAGAGGATGTTGAGAGGCTCTACCCTGGTGCAGATGACTGAACATTACCCACTGCCTGCCAGCCTCACCATGACCTGAACCACGTCTCCTCCGGGAGCTGAATGCAGAATGAAGATAAATGTTTGAAAGCCATTTTTAGACCATTTCATTTCAGCAGAGTTACTGTACGGCTGCTTGTGTTTACACAACATTTGAGAGCTTTTCTTCTGGGTTTTGTACAAAACAAGTATTTCTTTAGGTTTCATATCAGCACTTTTATTGAACACCTTGCAGCAAATTCAGATTTTCCGCATTTCCCATTGGTGTTGTTTGTCTCATAAGGACGGGTTTTCAATTTTGCATACGTCCCTTCTCACTCTCCTCCAGAGATTTTTGCCTTTCAAACAAATGGCTAATCTCTTGAGGAAATGTGCAAATGGAACAAAGTGAGACTGAGCAGATTGTGATAGCGTTGCAGCAGGCGGCTGTTCATGTGGAATTTTAATAGGCAGCGGCACACACACATAGTTCTGTACGCACACACACACACATATATTTCTTGGAACAAAATCTCTCACTGCTCTGCGTGAAACAAATTCACTTTCCCATATCTGTCAGAGGAGAAATGTCATCTCCAGCGAGGCAAAACTAATTCTGAATAGAATAAACTATGCACCTGCCCCAATTGACACACACTGAAACCTCTGATCCCTCGTCATATGCTTCATTTCTTTCATTTGACACCGTGATAACCGATTGAACAGTGGGAACATGGCGAGTCTCAAGGATCATCAAGAAAACGCAGAGCAGACGAGCAGACGGCGCTCTTTACGAGAACTGAGAAATAATGCCCCGCGGCCGATCGATACACAACTTGTGGAAGTGGCTCATCGCCCTCCTCACCCTCCTCACCCTCCTCACCCTCCTCACCCCCTCAGGCAAAGTGCTGAGGCAGAGCTCGCACAAGTGGCCTGTTGGCAGCGAGTCCATCTCGTCTCATTGATCGGGCTCAGCCCCGGATCTGAGAAATATGACTGAGGCCTGATTCCCTAATGGGGCCTGCAAATGTAAGCAGAAAGTCTGCGGCCCGTCTGCATGATGTATGCAAGAGCAGATGGACAGACCACTCGTCCTCTCATTGACAGCTAATCGGCGTGCCATAAATACATACATTTCCACCCCTCACCCTTCCTCTCTTCTCCATCCTCCTCCCCATAGGGGACAGGGCGTGTGCTGCGGTTATGGCTAAGTGATGCAGTTATGGTTATGCACATACATTTATAATAGAAACGTATGGCCCCTTTGAGGCACCAGCACCTTTTTGGTGCAGCGCCGCGATTCGTTTTCAGGCACACACACTGCCCACAACTATAGATCATCTGCATTTGGATAGGCTCTTAGGATTTATTGACTTTAATAGTCCAGGCAATATTCCACTCAGTTGAAGTAATATATTAAAAGAATCCCTGCTCAGTCTGTCTACTGATGATATCTTCCCTCAATATTGAAAAGGTGGCAGATAAGATCAACTCAATCAATCATGTAGAGAAGTAATATTTTTTTAGTCAGTTAATCTTTTGAACAAATCAGCAATATTCAAGTCGTGTTAATAAAGTAAACCTACATAATACGTTGGGCTTTAACGCACTGGAAAATGACAATTATGAACTAGAGCACTTATAATCATAATCAATCAATAAATCCTTTTTGGTACCAAATTCAATTAGTTTGTAGCATAACGGTATTGAAAACTCTCAAGTACTCATCGTTTGAATTATTGATTCCCTTATCAATTTCTGATAAATTGTTAGATGAAAAAAGAGTACATACAGGCAAAGCTCAAGACTAACTTTTATCACCACCGTCAGGAAAAATAAATTAAACATTCCTGAAGTCACTGTTATCAATCAAATGATCAGGAAATAAATCATTGTATTTTGCTTTGATTAAAGATAATTATTGGCATAAGTAGTTTGAGTGATGTATGACAAGATACTAAGTGTTTGGAAGTCAAACAGGTCATAATTTCCCCTTTATATATATTCTATATTGCTGTGAAAACATCTCCTTCAAACAACATCGTCTAAAACTGATTTTTACAGGATAGAACTTGAACGCGTCATCGGTCATGGCTGCTGTCCTAAAGAAGCTGAAACATGATACAGCATGCTTACGGCGTTATGTCATTGTGCATGCACAACTGTCGAAAAGCAGTGATTAGTGGAATTGACAGTCACAGGAGCATGTCATTCCAAGAAATCGGACAACTAGGAACCAGTTCTCGATTCTCATCCCTACTGCACACTGGTTTCTACAAGTAGTCCACAAACGATTAGTCTTGTGACCCCTTAAAACAGAGCAATGTCAACTTGACCAAGATTTGCAACTGTTTACAATTTTTCCTATTTATTTGCATCATTTTCAGAGGCCTAACGAGGCAAAATCATCCAGTAATGTACAAAATAGACAAATATCAGACGAACATATTTACAAATAAATCTAATTCTGTGGAGGATAAATATTTCCTATACTGTTAATCATCTCGTGACCCCTCAGATCTATTTTGTGACCCCCTTAGGGCAAGTGCAGATTACTGTTTAAGACTTTTGACCCAATTTGTATGTCTTTGACAAATTTCTTTGATCTGAAACTAAAACCCTCCAGTTGGCACAGAATCTGCAGCGGGGCTGGAAGAGGGAGAGAGGCAGTTGAGTTACAATATTAAATGTCACATGAGTCATATGAGGCGAGCTTCATGGGGAATGAAAAGGAGATGGAGCGACATAATAAAGACACAAAACACTTCATTGCAACTGGTGGAGAGAGAGAGAGAGAGAGAGAGAAAAAGTGAGATTGAGGGGGACAGAGTAGGAGGTAAAGCAGCAGTGGATGTGAGATGGTCTTGATATCTATATCTATATCAATAGATATAGATATAGATATATATATATATATATATATATAAAATATATATAAAAAAAAATAGACGGATAAGTCTCAGTTGAGCACTGAGGTAAATGCAGTAAAAGAAACTGTTCATATGCAGCCTGTTGTGATATTCCTGATTACTGATTCTGCAATTGGCTGGTGAGAATTCATCCTGACTGACTCTGAAAGTGAAACAAGCAGAAGCGATCTTTAACTCACTTAAGACAGTCAGTCAATTTAATATTTTCCCCCCAAATTTTGTATAGTATATAACAATAACCTTGGACTTAACAATTACTTCACTGCATTGCGCCCTCTTCTTCTGCAAATGATTAATGGCACCCAACTGGAGAATTAGCGCCACCAACTGTTTAACGTGACGCACCCAGCTCCTAAACAGTTGTGGATAGAAACAACATTTATTTGAGTTCTATTTTGCAAATTTTCTGGAAAAATGTGAGCTATATTTTGGGATGGGAACTGTGTGTGACTGTGGCATCGTCTAACTAATCCTTTAGATCGTCATAAAGGAGAGGGAGTTATGAAAAACACTGACGTACAAAAAGACGATGACGAGAAACAAACAACTGTAAAGTGAAGGTTACAGCCAAAAACTATTTAAAGTTTGATGCCGGACGCTTTTTCTCCGGGCCATGGAGGCCGGCAATTTTCCTACATGGATGTATGTACTGTAGGAGGTAATGGGAGCGATGTACTCGCTGCAGCAGCCACTGTGGCTGACCCTAGTGCTCCTCACGAATCAGCCAAGCACTCAGCTCAAGTCCAGGCGGGGGAAAAAAATCACTGTGAATAATTTCTTAATGCTTTCACAGAGGAAGAAAGAGGGAGGGGAGGGGTCAGGGGGAGAGAGAGAGAGAGGAGAGGAAACGAAGAAGAAGTTCGAAGAAGAGGAAGACCGATGATAGCGAGACGGAGAGCAAATAAGAACTGGAGACAAAGAGGAAGAGGAGCGTGACGATACATAAAGTCAGAGTAAATAGGAGGAATGGAAGAAAGGGAGGCTGACCATGAGGGGAGGGGAGTGGGGGGGGGGGGTCTAGTCTACATTATTCATCGTCTCAGCACCAGATTCATTCAGGGTGACTTACAGCGATCATCATTTACATGCCATCACCACCATGAATTATTAACACGATGAGTTGTGGGTCTGATAATCCATAAAGTAAAGGGGTGAGCTCCCCAATCAAAACCCACTTGGTTGGGTTTAGGAAAAAGATTGTGTTTGGGTTTAAATAAGTATGTTTGTGGTGTAACATGCGTACGTGGCGTTAGTTAAAGGGCCAGTGTGTAGCTGTATTTAGGGGGATCTATTGGCAGAAATGTTATAATAAGTATGTTTTCTTTAGTGTATAATCATCTGAAATTAAGAATTGTTGTGTTTTCGATACCGTAGAAGAAGATGTTTGTATCTACATACTGAGCCAATCTTCTCCAAGGAGCCGTCCGCCATGTTTCAACAGCAGCCCAGAACGGACAAAACCAAAACTGGCTCTAGATCGGGACATTTGCATTTTCAGGTTGGCCACTGTAGCACTCTTATACGCTTGGCACACTGGAGAAGTTTCAGTTGGTTGCAATCTGCCACCTTTCCGCTAGATGCCACAAAATCCTGCACACTTCACCTTTAAGTATTCAAGTTACGTAACAAAAGTAAGTAAATAAGTCAATTTTGACTTTTGGTTTCACACGGGACTAAGCATACTTTTGATTCAACGTCCTGTTTGTTTGAGCCATCTGTCCGCCGCCCTACGTGGACTTTGACACTCTTTATACTAGGTCTCCTGACTTTCTTCACAGAGGCCCTGCACGTCCTGGCTCACGATTACTTGGTCTATATATACGAATGAAGGTGCATTATAAGTACGAACGGTGAATGAGAACAGGCTGCACAAAGTGTTGTCACCTTCTGACAAAAGTGTGATGTTAAACCAGCTTCTCTGCTGCTGTTGATCACCTTGTGAGAACACTCACACATAGTACTGATTGCAAGGAGCATCACTCACTGATAAAAAAAAAGTACAGGTGAAGTATTGGATCAAAACACAATTTTGTGCTATCACCGATTCCTAGTCCATCACACGGCTCATAACACCAAACCTGTCGAGCAAGGCAATCTCTGTAGGATCTGGAAAGATGGAGGCTTGATGAGGAAGGAAAGAACGATGAGAACTGGATGATGCGGTTCTATAGTAAGAGCCTTTTAATGAGGTGCAGTAATTACGCTCTTACTATAACAGGGTGCCCACGTGGCTGAGGGATCAAGGCGACAACAATGAACCACTGTTGCATCTCTCTCTCTCGTTTTTGTCAGCTCTCGACTGGTGCTATCTCGCCTCCCCAAAAAACACATAAAAACGTCACAGTAACGAATGAAACTAGTCCGACATTATTAGAAAAGATGAATGTTATAGTTCATCGATCTATATTTCCTCTACTGAACCTGTGAAATAATGACATATAACCGTAATGCTGCTGTCTTGACTTCGATCCACGTTGGCCCATAGAAGCTTCCATTCATCTGTCCATAACTGTAAAAAAATGATTAAATAAGCATTAAAATCACTGTCATATTAACAACAACAACAAATGATAAAGTTTGATCTGATACATATAACACATTTATATGTTTTTCCTTTTAATACAGGAGTTTTTTATTGCACACATTCATGGTTTTAGAGGTGTCACATCCCACTGATTGATAACAACCAAAGAGCTCTGGCTCCAAGTCAGTTTCCACCCGGATCATCCCGTCAGCCAGAGAAAAAGCCTAAAATCTAGCAAGCACTGGAGTACAAACAGTCCTCATAAGGTATTGTTTGCATTGTTCTATGTTTACTGCTGCTGCTGTGCACACATGACTTATACTGCAGGCCATATACAGTGGGTACGGAAAGTATTCAGACCCCTTTAAATTTTTCACCCTTTGTTTCATTGCAGCCATTTGCTAAAATCGAAAAAGTTCATTTTTTTCGCATTAATGTACACTCAGCAACCCATCTTGACAGAAAAAAACAGAAATGTAGAAATTTTTGCAAATTTATTAAAAAAGAAAAACTGAAATATCACATGGTCATAAGTATTCAGACCCTTTGCTCAGTATTGAGTAGAAGCACCCTTTTGAGCTAGTACAGCCATGAGTCTTCTTGGGAATGATGCAACAAGTTTCTCACACCTGGATTTGGGGATCCTCTGCCATTCTTCCTTGCAGATCCTCTCCAGTTCTGTCAGGTTGGATGGTGAACGTTGGTGGACAGCCATTTTCAGGTCTCTCCAGAGATGCTCAATTGGGTTTAGGTCAGGGCTCTGGCTGGGCCAGTCAAGAATGGTCACAGACTTGTTCCGAAGCCACTCCTTTGTTATTTTAGCTGTGTGCTTCGGGTCATTGTCTTGTTGGAAGGTGAACCTTCGGCCCAGTCTGAGGTCCTGAGCACTCTGGAGGAGGTTTTCTTCCAGGATATCTCTGTACTTGGCCGCATTCATCTTTCCTTCAATTGCAACCAGTCGTCCTGTCCCTGCAGCTGAAAAACACCCCCATAGCATGATGCTGCCACCACCATGTTTCACTGTTGGGATTGTATTGGGCAGGTGATGAGCAGTGCCTGGTTTTCTCCACACATACCGCTTAGTTCAATCTTGGTCTCATCAGACCAGAGAATCTTATTTCTCATAGTTTGGGAGTCCTCCATGTGTTTTTTGGCAAACTCTATGCGGGCTTTCATATGTCTTGCACTGAGGAGAGGCTTCCGTCGGGCCACTCTGCCATAAAGCCCCGACTGGTGGAGGGCTGCAGTGATAGTTGACTTTGTGGAACTTTCTCCCATCTCCCTACTGCATCTCTGGAGCTCAGCCACAGTGATCTTTGGGTTCTTCTTTACCTCTCTCACCAAGGCTCTTCTCCCACGATTGCTCAGTTTGGCTGGACGGCCAGGTCTAGGAAGAGTTCTGGTCATCCCATACTTCTTCCATTTAAGGATTATGGAGGCCACTGTGCTCTTAGGAACCTTGAGTGCTGCAGAAATTCTTTTGTAACCTTGGCCAGATCTGTGCCTTGCCACAATTCTGTCTCTGAGCTCCTTGGGCAGTTCCTTCGACCTCATGATTCTCATTTGTTCTGACATGCACTGTGAGCTGTAAGGTCTTATATAGACAGGTGTGTGCCTTTCCTAATCAAGTCCAATCAGTTTAATTAAACACAGCTGGACTCCAATGAAGGAGTAGAACCATCTCAAGGAGGATCAGAAGAAATGGACAGCATGTGAGTTAAATATGAGTGTCACAGCAAAGGGTCTGAATACTTATGACCATGTGATATTTCAGTTTTTCTTTTTTAATAAATTTGCAAAGATTTCTACATTTCTGTTTTTTTCTGTCAAGATGGGTTGCTGAGTGTACATTAATGCGAAAAAAAATGAACTTTTTCGATTTTAGCAAATGGCTGCAATGAAACAAAGAGTGAAAAATTTAAAGGGGTCTGAATAGTTTCCGTACCCACTGTATATAGCACATTTCATTAAGATATGTTGATATGAAGTTGGCATTATATACTGGATCCAGGTGTGACACGCTAGAGGCTGATGAGGCCAGGAGGTCTAATCTCACTTTATGAACTATAATATTCTGGTTCCCTACCGAGTCTTGTTGCTGTGCACAGTTTTAGTACGGTGCTTTGAGATGTACGTTGCGTTCCTGTTTTCCATCTGTAGCGTAAAACATTCAAATAGAATAATGTCAAAGGCTGTTAGTCATTCAAAAAACCACAAACAACTCTGGCTGCCTTCCAGTAACTGAACCCTGGGTTTATGTTGCTATAAACAGAACATTTACTGGTATTGCAGCACTAACACACACGTAAACTTGTGGGAGAGTTTCTCAGCTCTGGGGTTTGTACTTCACCTGGAGTTTCATGACACACAGGCAGGATGGCTGTCAATTTGGCAAAACTAAATATTGATATATGATATATTCTATGCCAAAAATGTACCATTCCCTAAATGTACCATTCCCTAATTCACAATGCTAAACTATAACATACACATGGTATTTATTTTTACCAGGAAGTCCCACTGAGATCAGAAAATCTTTGTTACAAGAGACCAGGTCGAATTACTGTAGCAGCAATTCACGATAAAAAAAACAACAACAGACCAACAGTTGTTTAACACAGTGGCCTCTCAATAAAAAACAACCACATGCCTCCATTATTAAGCCAATTAAGCCAGAACATTTGGGAAATCGACTTTAAGTCTTTCTACTGCACACACCTGAATTTTCTTTTTACCTTTAGGTCAATTTAAAAGCATGATTACCGTATTTTCCGCACTATAGGGCGCACTGGATTATAAGGCGCACTGTCAATGAATGGTCTATTTTCGATCTTTTTTCATATATAAGGCGCACCGGACTATAAGGCGCATTAAGCGAAACAAAACAGTCAGTCAGTCAAACTTTCTCCACTTCCTACCATTGATTCATTAACGTTGAATTCTCTCGCAGCTGCTCTATTCCCATGTTCTCCTGCGTGACTGACAGCCTTGAGTTTGAAGTCCGCGTCGTCAGCGTGTCTCTTGACAGGAGCCATGTTGGGTCCTTATACACACACACTGTAATGTGATGGTGAAGCACAGTATGTATTACTCCGCGACGCTCCTGACTACGGTGGCCGTGATGCTGCTGCGGTGCGGCTTTGTAGTTTACTAAGTCTACTATGTAGTGACCACTCACTAGCAGGACAATATTGGTTAGAATTCACAGCGAGCTAGCCTTGTTGACGTTATATTTACTTGTTAGGTTTATTCAACTACATTACCCATGACCGTTAGCGGGTTGATGAGTTAATGATGTGGGATCGGGGAGCGCTTGTTGTGTTGTCAGAGCGAATGCAGAGTGTGAAATAAAGCCGACGTTTATTTACTCCGTCCACAAAAAGCCTTTCTCAGCCCTTTTGTTTCCCACACTCCTACAACTAAAACATGTTGACAGAGCGCCGTGTACCACACAAAACCGCTTCGAGGTCAGTAAGCACAACCAGAATTAATCCATATATAAGGCGCTCCGGATTATAAGGCGCACTGTCGTTTTTTGAGAAAATTAAAGGCTTTTAAGTGCGCCTTATAGTGCGGAAAATACGGTACGTGATCTAGTTGGTTTTTATCTTCTTAAAGCTATCATTCCTTGTGTCATTTTATTCTGTTTTAATGGTACTCTCAGCATCATTGAAAACGGGGACATGCCCTCATTTATTACACAAAATCTAAATAAAGGTTGAATCAAATTAGATTAATTTTAAAGGTCAAGATATGTTTCTGGATGCTCTTTCAGTTTTATTCTGTACTAGATTTCATACTGATTTCATACTGTTTATGTTTACCCTTATAGTTTTGTTTAAAAAATAATACAATCATAAAAATAATCTAAAGCACATTTAATAAGAGCCTAATATTGCTTATACAAGAGGAAAAGACTAATAACAAGTTGCTGTCTTAGTGTCTATATACTTTTAGGAAATGTGTACATCTCAACTTATTGCAGTATTATATATCAAACTAGTCTGTTTTCTTAGTTTCATATGTTCAAAATAATACCGTCAAGGCCCAGGGTTTGACAAATAAAAAATATAGCATGATAATAAAACGTCTTAATGGCTGCGTTTTACTTTTGTCATAATGCATAGATGGAAAGATTTGTATTTATTTATTGTATATTGCACATTTAATGTTTTTTTTATTTATTTAAATTGTATTACATTTTCTCTCTTTAACTCTTACAAAATAAAAACAGTATGAAAGTAGCACATTACTTAATAGTGTGTTATTCCAAAAAAATAATAGCCTAAATGTTTGTACTGAGAAAAAAATAAAATAATAATAATAGTGAATTTAATAAAGGCTGTGAAACTTTTTCAACAGGTCGTGGATTTTGGTTAAACACCCTAAACTTCCTTGGAAAACAAAACTACTTTAAAAAAACTTACGGTTTGTGTAGATTTCTAATGTCTAGTCTTATATAATTTCCTGTTGGTACAAATGGTAAAGCATGTTGATTTTCTTGTATAAAATAATAAATATGGAGCATGGTATTGGGACACAGCATATTTTACAATAGACCTATTTTCACATATTTGTTTCAGGTGAGCTTTAATTTTTCCATGCAACCCAAACAAAATCTGCATATTTTGGGTGTTAGCAAGTTAAAACATTCCTGGAAGAAAACGTGAATGCTTTAGTCCTGTTTGAAACATGAGCTTGTGGTGTACTTCTGCCTCTTGTGGCCAGAATGAATATTACAACAACAAACATTTAATATTTTTTTCCCCATCTGTTTTCAAAGAAGAAGAAATTACTTAGCTTTAAAAAAATATCTTTGCAGAACTTTGTTTATTCACCAGCTTCACAGATGGAAAATATAAGGTTTTAGTCCAACTGTTAGATATCAGACATCAAATCTTTTCCCTTTATTAATTATTTACCACTTGCCTCTCAGGGCTTTTGTTCATCTCCAAGGTTGCTTTAGAAAAAGATTGTCCTTTTATGAAGAAACTACTCAGAGAGCCTTTTCTCAACCAGAGAGTCTTGAATAAACCTGATTGTATAGGATTTCCCAGAAGTCTGCAGTAAGAAAAAAAAAATACAATTCTTTGTTATATCACTCAAAGAAAGATCACTTGTTCTCATGATCTTAATAGAAATATAAAAATATATATACATAAAAGCCTCTTTAAAAAGTTTGATTGCAGCAATTGTCCAAAGTTCAAAGTATGAGCATCTCATCTAATTATTTCTAGAACTAACATGGCCTCAGGCAGCAGCTGGAAGTGAGACTCTGTTATAAGAAGCATTACATTTGATGTTAAAGGGATAGAAAAGCTTGAATGGTTTAATTAAAAAATAACACTACAGTATAGATTATATTATTCAAATTCTACATAATCACCCATTGGAGAGGCTTCCTTTACCAGTGAAGCTCTGAACTTTGTCACTCAGCGCAAAGCGGAGATCAACTTTGCAGTAGTAATTGGTCCAATCTATAGTACATTATTAAGAATGATTTGAGTTAAATGATTTACATTCAAGGCTGCCGTCTCGTCTATTCTGTAGAATATATATCCCACCCATTAGATCACACTCTGCTGGTCGGTGCAGTGAAGAGATGTGAAGAAACTCTGTGGAGCAGAGCTGCAGGAAAGAAAGCTCAGTTTTATGGTGGTTTGAAAAGGAGAGAATTTCTATGTTGAACTAAAGCACAAATAACAATATATCTTGTGATTATAGTGGTTAAAAGGCAATTTCTGTTGAATAAAGCACAAAGTAATACTAAGAGATTCACTGGCAGTAGATTTAATCCAGTGATTGAAATAACTAAAGTTATTCACTGTAATTAAGTAAAAATGTGTACTTTATTTGGGTAATATCTACTCCGCTACAACTCAGAGGCAAATATTGTACTTTTTTACTTCACTAAATGTATTTAATATATTTAGTTGCTTTGCAGATTCAGATTAATAACCCCAAACAATTATAAAAAATGTAATAATGATATTATTATATCAATGATACAAATCCCCTGGGGTGAAATACACAAGTTACCCAGCATAAAATAATGAATAAAATATATATATATATATATATAAAATATATATAAAAAATAGCTTTACCTTTACCAATTTGTTGGAAAAGTACTGGTTACACATTCATGCATCAATGATTATAATCCAATATACAGTATATATCATTCTAAAATGCAATTCTGCAAAAGTAGTACTTTTAATTACTTTTCTACATGTTTTTAAGCTAATACGTTTGTAGTTGTACTTTGAATGCAGGACTTTAACTTGTAGCAGAGTATTTCTACACTGTAGTAATCCTAGTTTTACTTAAGGAAAAGACCTGAGTATTTCCTCCACCCCTGATGTAATCTTACCGTGGGTCGATTTGATAGATGTGCTGTTCTCCGCCCCGGACCACTCAAGTAGATTAAAAAGAAACTATAAGGTCAGGTAGATACAAGAGCGTCAGTCAGAGAGACACATGTAACACCTGAGTGTCATGTGTCTTACTAACACCTCGGACATGTCTGACAGAGTGAGTGTTCATCCCTGAGCTCGCTCAGAGTGGTCCAAGAGAGTAATTGTGTTTGTGGTGGAGCAGATGAAATTATCCTTCAGGAGCTTCTCCTAATGAGTGCTGGAGAACGAAGTGCTGATGTCATTCATCCAAATCCTCCAGAGCCCCCTCACGGCTCAAAGGAATGTTTGATTAGACATCAAAAACACAACATGTATTCATTTCCCCCTCATTTTTAACTCTATTTAACCTTTATTTAAACAGGAAAAGACCCACTGAGATTTAAAAAAATGTGTTTTTCTAGCCAAGAACAGCAACACAAGATACAAACATCTGACTTTAAACAGACACAAAACAGGAAATTCTACGATATATAACATCCCGAACATGTATACATCTAAAATGAGTTAAAGCACCGACAACTCTAAGTATTCTGTTTCAAAAATGATTTAAAAGCATTCAAAGAGATCATATCATGGAGTTTTTATACATTCTGCAATATGTTCCAGTCTGAGGGTGCAGAAGACCTAAAGACCATTTCCTCCTCTCTGTATACGACGACATATGAGAGTCCTATGAATACAAAAAAGACTGTCAAGCACTCTTCTGTGAAACATAAATAGGGAGAGCAGCCCAAGAACGGCCTCGTATTAAATAAATAAAAAGTACGCCAATGTGTGCACCCTTCAGTAATATTTCCTGTAAGTATTGTTTCATTGTTTAACTCTAAAAACAATGACATAGACCAGAATCAGCCTTCAAAACCCACCATGTGTGATGCATGGCTCCCGCTCCCCTTAGTTACTGTTGCTAGAGCTGTCAAGCTTTCAACCTCGGCTCATAAGCAGTTGACAGTCAGAGTCAAGACCACAGCCCTGATGTACGCACACACCTCTTCTTCTCAGCATCTTCCTCGTGCACTCACACAAAGTGGGACAATAAAACAGCACAGAAGAACTAACACACACACACACACACACACACACACACACACACACACACACACACACACACACACACACACACACACACACACACACTACTGTTGGGAAACAATAGAGCTGAATATCCTTGAAGAGAGGGGAAATAAAAACAAAAAATAAGAGAAAACCAGAACTAAATGCTCAGTAAGCCGTGGGTAATTAATTAGGAGTGTTCAGATTTAGTCATGGCCTAATACCCCGGCAGTGCACTGCTAAATAGCTGCGGAGTGAAAGCTAATTAGGCCCGTCTCTGTAGCCGTGATGTGTTTTATTTATGCATTTCTGGAGCGTCCTCTCAATTTATGCGACTCTGCCTCGGTGACCGGAGGATTACACGCCGCCGGATTCGAACTCTGGATGTCACAGAGCAGTCGTAAATCTTATTGTCGGGGTGGAATGAGTGTGTTAATAATGTAAAACCAGAGCTGCTTATGAATATTCATAGTCCCCCTGTGATAGATCTGAGTGAGGCGCTGTGAGGTGTCTCATGGCTCCGCCCCTCGGCAGACGGCTCCTTCCTGGAAGATATTCTTCATTTGAAGGTGTCGCTGCAGAGTTTTTTTTTAGCTGTAAAAGCACTTAAGTGGATTTTTTGTCAAACAGTTGGAGCTCTGCAAGTCTCCAACAGCTCTGCGTCCGACAACGTTTTGCATTTTCAATTGTTTGTTCTAGTTTTTTAAAGGGGTAACACAAGTAACCACTTTTGGAAATTGGTAAGTTGGTCACTAGAGCTGACTTTTGCTATGGAATAGGTCGTTAAAGTACAGAAAACCAGTTTTCCTGATCTGCGTCTCACTATGAGCGATGGGATCCTTCATGGACTCATAGATTACTGCAAACTTTTGAAGAGTATTGGTTGTTTTATATAAGAGAATTATGTATTCATTGTTTCATTCTAAATGGTTTGAAGTGGGTGGGGCTTCTTTGGAAAAAGGTGATGTCATATGTCTGTGCACCAATCAGATTTAAATCAAAATTTGGTGGCTTTTTTCAACCAAAATTAGCACGTATATGCAGGTTTTTACTGTCCTCTCCCATTGCCAGTAGACCAGAATGCCTTTTTTTGTTTTTATGACGCTTATTGACGTCAAGGACGCACCAAGGAACAGTGATTTATATCTATGTCACGCCTCCCCATTACAAATATGGTAACTTCTGTTCATTGGTTGCAAAAAAACAACAACATAGCGACGGCCTTAATCCAAGATGGCGACTGGGAAACCTCCAAACTTGAGGCTTGAGTAAATCACTGGTTTGAAACAAGAGAGTAGTCTTTAAGAACTTATGAGGGAATGAAAACAATCATTTGGTTTCTTATTATTTTGGTTAGACTATGGAAAGCATGATACGTTATACGAATACATAATACATTAAAGCCTTCTTGTGTCCCCTCCTCTTCTGAAATCAAACCTACATCCTTACAAATCTCTCTCACAAGATTAAGTCGATTAGCTTTCTGAGACAAATGGGATTTTATGAATTGGGAAAGTCGGGAATGTTCTAAACAGAGATAACTTCAGCAGCAGAAGAAAAGATGAAAAGATTATGCTAATTTTTGCATTCCATTTAAAGTTTTGGGGCATAGTTTGCAGAGGAAAAGAGTGAAATGCACATTTAAACATCCGTGCCGTTCTGCCACGGACAAACATATAATCAGCACTGTCTGCTTCACACATCTATTCCTACTCTTAACGAGACTACAACACTTATGATTTCCCTGCTTTTGAGAGCCCAGCGGTGCTTTTCAGAGACCGGCACAGCAGCTTCAAGAAGGACGCTGTGTCTCCTGTCAGTCCTCCACTTTGGCTTCCTCAGTTAGTTCAAAAAGAAAAAACCCGCGGAGTATCCAGAGCTCATGATTAATTGATTCACTCCTTGTTTGGTTCTATTTATAGTGAACCTTCATCCGTACGGTGACACCGCCTTTCTTCCCTCCCACATGAAACACTTGTGACCCGGCGCATCGTTATCTGGTCCTGTGGTGTCAACGTCACAGGATGCAGGAGGAACCGAGAGGCAGAGCTATGGTACATGCAGGATGTATACAAACTTTTCATTGAGTTACAGTAGGAGTCAGAATGAAAGAAAATAAAACATTTAATCAGATTTATATGAGGATGATATGGATATGAGATTCTCTCTGACTCCTTTCATTAAACATGTGCTATAACACACATAGTTGCAGCTACACAGCTGTATAACCAGGGGTGGAGGAACATTAATTAATGTATTTAAGTAAAAGTACCAATACAAAAATGTAGAAGTACTTGATTTATTTAATAACACATGAAAAAAGAGCATTAAAAAAACAATATAAATACAAAAAGAATACGCAAAGGAAGATCAAAAGGCTTATCTGGGTTGATTAAGACAAACAAATCAAATTAAACTAATTAGTTTCAAATTATAAAGTCATTGTCCTTCAAAAAAAAAAAAAAAAAAAAAAAAAAAATTAAAGTAAATTATCACAATGAAAAGAATATATATAATAACGAAAGCCAACATAATAACTAAGACCAGTATTGGAGTATTATCCTATACATTTTAACAAAATATTGCAGGTTAAAGTTAATGTATAATTACCTAAATGTAATGAAAGAAAAGTAAAAGTATTTGATGCAGACAGTGAGTGAGTGTTATTACTATTACATATGTGTTTATTATGACTCATGCATTTCACTGATATAATGTTTGGGGGCGGAGCAAAGAGAGGTTGTGAAAGTGGGGGTTGAACTGTATAGGACAAATATGATGTAAATATAGAAATCATGTGCAAGAGTGAAGATGTTATGAGTAGAGAAAATAGTAGGTTACAGCACTCACCCTGCATAAAAATGCTGAAGATATGTTTGGGCAATTATTACCAATAAACCCAAGTCCACATGTTTATTTTTTTCTTTATGAATGAACAGAAAACACACTATTTGTGCTATAACTTATTTTCATTTTTACACAATCGCATTTGTGTATAAATATTGTCTCATCATGTGTTTTTTTTAAATGTAGGACTATTCCAGTGACGAGCAGGAGACTGTAAATGTGGATGAGCATAAACGAGTGAATGAGCAGAGAAAACCTCTGGACAAAAAGACAAGAGAGAAATAGACCAGTAATCTCTCCCCTACAGCGGCGTTTCTATTTATAGAGGTTGAATGTCGCTTCACATTAAGGTCGACGACAGACATTTGCTGCCCTCTGCTGGAAAAGGGATAATTTGTAGTTTGTAGTATATGTTTAGAAACTACAGTATTCTGGGAATCAGCTCCTAATCCTTCATTTTTTACTTTTATCAAGAATAATAGAAGCTTTTACGAGTTAATATTAAGAATACACACTGCTACACTACACATCCATTATCATGCACTATAATCTTCACATGGCACAGAATATAATTCACTTAATTGGACCATGAACTCACTTTCACAAATCCACCCACGCCGGAAGCATCTGTCTCTTAAAGCTCATATGACATGAAAATAAGAATATGAAAATGTAAGACTGTGTCCATGCATCTGGAGGGGGAAGAGTAATCAGGCTTAAAATCCATCCAATTACATATTGTTATTCAACAAAGAGATAATCACACAAACATGCCTCTCTGTCCTTCTTTGAATGCTCATTGTATAAATGGGATTACAGAAAAATGACAACAATGTTGTTTTTAGTTATATTCAAAGTTGGAAACGTTGAATTAAATGTCAGGCTTTAAATCCTGACAGTCTTTATATTTTTGTCGAGGAGATTTTCAAAGTTTAAATACATTTAATCTCCACTGTATCATGTTTTTACTGTACTGTGATCTGATTTTAAAATGTGGCAAAAATAAAGGTCCTAAAAGGACCAAAAAACACTCACTCCAACAAGATGTTTTTTCTTTTCTTGCAAAAGTTGAGCATTTGTAATAATTGTCTCTTGTCCAAAAGCAACAACATCTAATACAGTCACTTCATTATGGGGATTAAAAGTTGTGCAATAAGGTAAAAGTCCCGAGCTCTGATATTCTTTATGTTAAGTGGAAATACTGAAATGTAAGTCTTTCGTGCATATTGCACTATTAATACTGAAGAATTCATAATTTCTGGAGAAACATGGCCGACATTACAGTATCAATATGACCTTTAAAAAACACACTGACTGCATTTTTGAACACAAAATAACAGTATTAAACTACAATAACAGCAACAGACAGGATGACATTTCTTTCATTAGATTGTATATTAATGAATTCTATTAACCAACCTGGTTTCATATAGATGGAATTATGATTTCAGACTTCTTCACCAGGAACATTAAATAAAAAGGAAATCAATTAAAACAACCTTTAAAAGTTTCATTAACTAGGATTATAAATTAAACTATAAAAACATTAATACACCTCTAAGCGTCATCGTCAATATCACACGAAATAGAAACACTACAGTTATTGTTCTTCACATGGGAGAAAGTGAGTTAATCCGACGTGACACACGGTTCTATTCACTCTAATACCTCGTCTATTACTTTCACTTAATCAATGTTTAACAAGCCTCCGGTGTTGTGTGACAGAGCGAGCTCCGTGCAGCACCTGTATCAGCTTGCAACGCCGAAATAAAGACCTCAGATTAAGTTTTAGATTTGAAGCAGAGAGAACAAAGCAGCCAGTTTAAAGCTATCTGCCTGGTTTTCTTTTGCAAAACTGCTATTGCTATACTGCAAGGCAATCAGCATGCTTTGTGCACACTTGAACCTGTATCAAATAAAACTCTTAAGCATTTTTAACTGTTAAAAACATACATATACAAAAACACTTTCAATTAAAACTTGACTATAGTGAGATGAAATGCATTTTTCTATCACCCTTGAGGCGAAGTCTTGTAACACTTGACGTCAATGTATTCTGTGTCCTTAGTAAAGCCTGGAAGTTCAGATTAAAAGTAATACAGTGGGTACGGAAAGTATTCAGACCCCTTTAAATTTTTCACTCTTTGTTTCATTGCAGCCATTTGCTAAAATCGAAAAAGTTCATTTTTTTTCGCATTAATGTACACTCAGCAACCCATCTTGACAGAAAAAAACAGAAATGTAGAAATTTTTGCAAATTTATTAAAAAAGAAAAACTGAAATATCACATGGTCATAAGTATTCAGACCCTTTGCTGTGACACTCATATTTAACTCACATGCTGTCCATTTCTTCTGATCCTCCTTGAGATGGTTCTACTCCTTCATTGGAGTCCAGCTGTGTTTAATTAAACTGATTGGACTTGATTAGGAAAGGCACACACCTGTCTATATAAGACCTTACAGCTCACAGTGCATGTCAGAACAAATGAGAATCATGAGGTCGAAGGAACTGCCCAAGGAGCTCAGAGACAGAATTGTGGCAAGGCACAGATCTGGCCAAGGTTACAAAAGAATTTCTGCAGCACTCAAGGTTCCTAAGAGCACAGTGGCCTCCATAATCCTTAAATGGAAGAAGTATGGGATGACCAGAACTCTTCCTAGACCTGGCCGTCCAGCCAAACTGAGCAATCGTGGGAGAAGAGCCTTGGTGAGAGAGGTAAAGAAGAACCCAAAGATCACTGTGGCTGAGCTCCAGAGATGCAGTAGGGAGATGGGAGAAAGTTCCACAAAGTCAACTATCACTGCAGCCCTCCACCAGTCGGGGCTTTATGGCAGAGTGGCCCGACGGAAGCCTCTCCTCAGTGCAAGACATATGAAAGCCCGCATAGAGTTTGCCAAAAAACACATGGAGGACTCCCAAACTATGAGAAATAAGATTCTCTGGTCTGATGAGACCAAGATTGAACTTTTTGGCGTTAATTCTAAGCGGTATGTGTGGAGAAAACCAGGCACTGCTCATCACCTGCCCAATACAATCCCAACAGTGAAACATGGTGGTGGCAGCATCATGCTATGGGGGTGTTTTTCAGCTGCAGGGACAGGACGACTGGTTGCAATTGAAGGAAAGATGAATGCGGCCAAGTACAGAGATATCCTGGAAGAAAACCTCCTCCAGAGTGCTCAGGACCTCAGACTGGGCCGAAGGTTCACCTTCCAACAAGACAATGACCCGAAGCACACAGCTAAAATAACAAAGGAGTGGCTTCAGAACAAGTCTGTGACCATTCTTGACTGGCCCAGCCAGAGCCCTGACCTAAACCCAATTGAGCATCTCTGGAGAGACCTGAAAATGGCTGTCCAAAACCATCCAACCTGACAGAACTGGAGAGGATCTGCAAGGAAGAATGGCAGAGGATCCCCAAATCCAGGTGTGAGAAACTTGTTGCATCATTCCCAAGAAGACTCATGGCTGTACTAGCTCAAAAGGGTGCTTCTACTCAATACTGAGCAAAGGGTCTGAATACTTATGACCATGTGATATTTCAGTTTTTCTTTTTTAATAAATTTGCAAAAATTTCTACATTTCTGGTTTTTTCTGTCAAGATGGGTTGCTGAGTGTACATTAATGGGGAAAAAAATGAACTTTTTCGATTTTAGCAAATGGCTGCAATGAAACAAAGGGTGAAAAATTTAAAGGGGTCTGAATACTTTCCGTACCCACTGTATATCTGATCTTTAAATCTGTATTTAGTTTTCATGCTCAAACTTCTCAACTTTTTGATCATTAAAGCCTCAAAGAAGGCAGAGGATCCGACAGGTTTCTCGTCATTTAACCATTAGAACAAATAAAAAATAGCTTTATGTGTCTTAATGAATCCAACATACTCAGACACAACAACAATACACAAGAAGCAATAAAGGATTTTGAGATAATACTTTAAAAATACTGTATTTTGGGTCAAGCACTCTCACAGAAGATCACATTGACATTTCCTTCAAAAAGCACACGAGTACACTGATCAACAAACAGAAGTTACTGTTTCACATTTTATCAACATTCAATTCATCGTTCTTTCAAAAGAAATAAACAGTCCAGTAAAAATAAAACATTATCACTTTTTTTGTTATTAAATATTATAGCACGTTGTAGATGTAAAGCCCTTTATGGTGACAATATCTCAGAGACATCATGATGATGAAGTGAAAGGAGCCGAAGATCAACTAGTATTTACAAATCCATGATTCTTTGGTACACGTTTTTATGTCTTTTGGTCAAATTATGCCAATTAAGTACATCAATCTGCTAAAAGAAATAACAGTTTTGGGTTCAGCTATAATTAACATAAACAGCATTAATAACAATACTTTAATTTAATATCCTTTGTCTTCTTTAAAAGATGAAACTGATATTGTCATTTCTACTATTTCTACCGCTGCCACTGTCAGTAATACTAATATTTATGCTACTATGGCTACTGCTAACACTACTGCTGAGTAAGACAGTACGCATATTTAAAAATACATTTTCAATTAAGGAAAGAAAATATTACATCCTCAAATGTCTCTTTAAGAGCCGTCTTCCAGTTCAACAGCACTGAACAGTTTTTGATATCATAACATTTATCAAGAGCAGAAACATTGTTTTTTGCGGAATAATGTTTTTAAAACATTATTCTGATATTCAGTTGTATTCTGCTTTTATCTGTATTTCATTTTGTAGGAGAAATAACAGAATTATCATGTTGATTTGATTGACTTTACAGTTTTGGCTAATGATTAATAAATCAAACTGTAGTTTACCTATAATTTAAATTGGTAACTGGGGTCCCTACCAACCCACAAACTGTAAAAAATGATAACCAAGTAATTTTTTCAGGCTGCCTCTATCAGAAAACATGATTAGAAAACATCCTAATTGGAATACACCTGGGCTTTCTCTGGAGGGGGCTCTTAAAGGGACAGGTGCTAAAACGGAGCGTTTCAGACAGAGGGTGAATGCAGGAATACTCAGACAGAATTTTGGAGAAAGACAATGTGTTTTTTGAACATTAATGCATGTAAACATGTTCTAGTAGAAATCCCACATACATGTTTGTACCTGACAATGAGCATCATATGTCCCCTTTAATATCATTTCATTAACATACTGATTCAAAATGAGAACTGCCATGGTGAAATGATTCAAGGAGACTTCAGCCCTCCACTTCTAAAAAAAGATCACACACATGCAGTAGACTTGCAATATGTAAAAATAAAATGTTCCCTATTTTTTAAACATGAACAGTGACATATTTAGACATTCTTACTCTAATACAAAGCGGCTTTGTAACATTTACTCAGAATCCCTTTAGCTCATGCTACAGTCTAACTGCTCTTTCCTTGGATCCTAAAACTGAAGAGGGAGAATTCAAAACATCTGGATCAGAGTTCTTTTGAGGTTTTTCAAAAATACTGCCCCATTCATATATGTAAATGAGGGGGGGAAAAAAACATTAGAAACACGCTTTGAGTATTCCAGGATTTACTGCGAGGCTACAATGTGGGATTACATCACACAGGCGTACCTAACAAACTGGCAACTCAGTGTTTTTTGCCTCCAGATTCCAAACTGAGATGCAGAAATAACATAACAGACTGATGCTAACATAACTGTTCATGAGTACCTTTAGTGAGCATGAGCCCCCACATGTAACTACGCATACGTTTTCAGAAACACTTTTCTCTTAACTTTGTGTTGCAGGACTTTTGTTGAAACACCAGAGTGCTCTTGGTCATTCTTTCTGCTCACAGGCCAAACGGCTCTGCAGACAGCAGGCTTACTGTGACACAAACCAGGACAAAGACGAATCCAAATAAGGAAATGGTCAGATAAAAAAAAAAAAAAAAAAAAAAAAAAAAAAGAGTTGCAGATCTTTTATCGCGATCTTGGCCCTGAGCAGAACCGAGAAGGGCTAAATATAGAACCTGGTGGTTTCTCGTGTTTCGCCCTCTGCAGAAGCTCACAGGTCCCTCACCATGTCATTAAAGTATTGTTTCTCTCCTCGGAGCAAAACCTCAAGAACGAGGAAGCTTCGCGTAGAGAGTGCAGCTGAATAAATACAGCAGTGTATCATTACATACAAAATAACTTTTGATTACAGCCTCGGGCGTAAAATGGCATGTGACATGTGCGACTACCTTGTCCTCTCCCTCTGACACCTGTCACATCAGGAACGAGACATTTCTACAGAAATAGACAAAATCATAATACTCCCTTTTTTTTTTTTTTTTTTTTTTTTTTTTTTTTTTTTTTAAACAAAGTGTCTCTGAGAAAGGAGAACAGCCACGAACAAGCACACCTTCCCTTTGTGTGCTCTGTATTGTGTCTCCTTACCTGGGGTTTGGTACCGTGGCAGTATCCCCAGTGGGCTTCATTTAAAGCTCCGCTCAGCAGAGTCGAGAGCCAGAGAGCCACAGATCCTCGTGGATCCGCAGCCAAATCGGAGGCCTGATACTCTGCGTGCTCTCAGCGAGGCCACAGGGGACCGAGGGGAAGGAGGTGTCCTCTTCCGCCTTGTCAGTACTTGTTAATCCCGAAGATCCTCACGCCGTGCAGCTGGGGCAGCTTGGGGATGAGTACGGTGAGAAGGGAAACCGTGTTGACCACGAAATGGGCCCGATCGTATTTGGTGTAGAAGCTGGTTAGTATGTACCTGAATCAGAGAACAAGAGAAGAAGAAGTTATGATTAAGAGGGAAAAAATGAGTAATAGATTAATTGCATTCATGTCTGCATTTCCCCCTCAAGCCATAGAAACAAAGCAAGATCTTTGGTAGAGAAAAACTAAAACTAATAGATTCAAATTATAGCTGTCAAAACATATTTTTAAACACAGATTTTATTCAAGAGGCTACATGTACGAGAATTGTGTGAGGGCTCGCCAGGAAACTACGAGCCGGCAGCGTCATCACGGCTCACAGGTCATTTAGTGCAAGTCGAAATCAAGATTTATGTCTTTGAGATGGAGTACAAGTCAATTATCAAGTCTCTTGTGTTCATTTAACGAGGGTTATATCATCAGACATCCACTCTGCTCAGAACCAACATATCTTAAAAATGTAAAGAGAGTACTACATCATCACTCCTTTATCTATTAGCACACAGTATCATCATATAGCATTGATTAGTAAGTCAGTATATGATCACTTAAAACGGGCTATTTCAATGCAACAAAAAAAAAAAAGAATCAATAAAGACTTTCAATTGTATTTAGCCCTTAAAAATTGATATAGACTAATGTTACTCTGGGTAACAGGAAAATATTGCTAACGTTATTAGATATGCAATAATAACGCAAACCTATTATTCAACAACAGTTAATGCACAACCGTATTGTATAATTATCCTGATTCTGCAACAAAGGACCGTTTATAATCTACCGTAATTTGCAAAACATTTAATATATAAATATAAACAAACATGCCGTCACTTTCTGAATCTATTTTATGTGAACAATAAACACTTGGAAGAGAGGAAAAATTAGCTATTTTTTTTGTCTTCTAGTAGTTCATAGTTCATGCAGGTGTTATCCACTGGAACGGAGAAATCCATGACAGGATTTCAGCCCATGTTGTGACGGTTCCACATAAGAGGTTGTGGTAGCTAGCTAGCTGGATGGAAAATAAGCATTAGCTTTAGCTAGTTCCATAAACACTAGACTTTTGCTGAGCAAGTAGAGCACAGATGGGAGTAGTCCGAGATGCCTTCCTTGTGAGCTGTTCCTCACTGTGGAAACCTCAAGCTATCTGATCCCCAAATCCTGTCATGGCCTCCTCCGTTCCAGTGGACGGCACTCACATAAACTATAACTACCGGAAGATGAAAGAAGTCAGAGAGTTATGACACAGTTTCCCTGTCTTATATGTGTTTATTAACAGAAACAGACTAAATGTTTATTTAAATTGAAAATGTTGTTGGATTCTAGCCACTAGCGATGTGATGATGATGCTGCTGTCACCTCCTGTTTCCCATGTTTCTATACATGAGAAGATTGCAGCATTTCTTCCATCATGTTATATAGTTTTCAGAATAATATCAAATTTAAAGAAATGGCCTTTGTACCCTCTTTGAGCATCCAATAACCTTTCACTTGTTTTCCTCACAAAAAGCACAGCAAGATGTTTCCTCACTCATAACTCACGGAGTGCCAGCAGTTTCATCGTCGAGACTGTTTCAACATGTCGAAAAACAAGATTGCGGCATCAGTTCATTGGACTAAAGTGTACGCACATAAGATTCTGCCATGTGTCTTTAATAGCTCAACTTTTATGAAGAACGACACAATTACCAGACAGGGAGAGTGACCCGAGCAACAAACACTCAGAGCTGCCTGTGAAGTGAGCATGAACCCTGCCTGTGTGCTACATCCTGGCTGGAGGACACACAGATGTTCCTGGTGGGACACGAGAGTCAATAAGAAACTACGCCGATCTGATATAAACAGCATTTTTGAGATAAAACAGCACACACCACTGAGGGACTTTTGTGAGCTTAGAATGAGGGATTGGCACGTCCTGTTCTCTGGCGAACAAGCAAGGGCATGTAATGAAGGCTCTCTGGAGACTCCCACAGATGTGTAGCTTTTCCTTCTGGAGCCGAGAGGCTGACCACCAGTCTCCTGCTGCTGGCTCTGCTCGTAAAACAAAATGGCTACGAGGCCTTGTGTGGGGAAAAAAAAAGGTGTACACCTGCAAAAAACTGCTTTCACTACAATGTTTATGCTGAGCTGGTGAATCAAACCCCAGGAAACCTGAGTGCTTCCTGTAAACTGAACTCTGCTGTTTGAAATGGACAAAAAAAAGAAGCAAATGAAAGCAGGAAGGGGGTTCTGCAATGTGTTAGATCTGTCCAGTATTCTTTCTTTAAAATATTCATAAATTGAGCTAGCCTTATCAACAGAATATGAAGAGGAAACGAGCATGCTAACCAGCTATCCCCAGCCCGTCTACTTGCACCTCCAGAGCCGATAGTGAGTCACTGTAGCGTTCGTGTTTTGAGAGTTTGTCTATTGTGTTAAATCCAAAGTGGCACCTTCGCCTCATCCTTGTCTGCCTGGATTAGAGCGTGCAGCAGCTCCAGGAGACAGACGGAGCTTCAGTTAGCAGTTAGCTTGAATCCCCCCCCCCCCAGATCAGCAAGCTTTCTGTTTGCTGCAGTCACACAGGTTAGACCCCCGGCCAAATCCGAGACGGCAACTAAACTTAGCCGCTGCACGCTAACCTCCCAAGAAAAACACTCTCCCGTCTGCGCGGAGAATGAAACCAAAATACGATTTGTTCCCTTCACCCCGGACCGAACCCAATAAACAAAACTTTCAAAGTTTACACGGACCGTACAGCCCCGGATAGTGTCACAATAAACAGACGGATGGCTAAAGTAAACTACAGGCCGAGGCCACAAGGAAAAGCAGGGTTGTTTTGACCGGCACACTTGAATTTTGCATAATATTGCCCTACTGTGAGCTAGAAGTTGGCTGCTAAGTGTATATTTAGATTGTATGGACCCAGTTTAATGCAAAATGCACCCCTTTTTTCTCTTGAGCAGCTGATTAGGCATTCAACAATGTACCTTTAACAATGTGTGAGCTTGGCTATAAGGGAACGAAAGGGAAGCAAATCAATCAACACTCCAAAATAGAGATACAAGAGGAGGGCATTTGGTAATTAAAAGCACTTATTGCTGATTTACATCAAAGTAAAGTCAGCAAAGGTATAACTTTCTACCACTTTGTCTGAGCTAAAGGTAAAAACAAATCAGAAGAGGTAGCACCCTCATAAAAGGCAGCAGGGGGGGGGAGAAATCACTCACCCACTTGCATAGAGACCCACAGAAACAATAGGTGCTGATGGGTGGGAAGCCGGTGAGGGATCAAGTTATACCAATGCAAAGCTTTGCTTCCACACAAGGTTAAGCTCTGCTCTACTTGTTTCTGAGTTTGTATTCACGTTTAGATCCGTTCTTAATGATCAACTGTTCCATCCATCTTTTACAAAACTGAGCACTTAGTATTGGGTTCGGAGGGGCCACTTACAGGACAATCGGTGTGATGGTGAGGAACTTGCGTGAGGCAGTGAACTGCACGCCATAGTCCATCTGCTCCCAGTACGTCATGAGGCGAGCCTTGCCCTGATCCGGGGTCTCAAAGGGCGTCCCTTTGACCGTGTGGAGGAGGAGGTACATGCACTGCAACAGAAAACAGAGGCACAGTCAGAGATGAAAAGAAAAGCATTGTTGTAACATAAGTTTCATGGTGGAGGACAGATTTTTGTCGAGTATATTTTTGATTTATAGACCCTGAAACAGCAGGAAGCCCACAAGCAACAAGTGGAGGTATTCTCAGGATTCAAAGAGTAAAGAGAACTTAAAAACTGCATGATGAAATACACAAACTGGAAAACACAAACCATTTAAATACACTCAATACACACTGGCAGTCAGAGACTACTATGTCTGCTCCTGTTAACTTACACAGCAGTCAATGGACAGTTCAATGCCTAGATAAAGAGACAAAAGTGTAAATATGTCAGGAATCCCGTCCCAGAACTGCAATTAATATTTGCCTTATGGTCAACCATGAACACAATCTTTACCGAACCATAACATAAAAGGTGTTTAAGGTGCATAACACTAACTGTACCTCAATAAAAAAGGAAACTTCTGTATTTTCCAGCCCTTTTTTCTCTGTGTGTTTGTGTCTAAGTGCGAAATGAGGATATCAATTTTTGAAATTGGTCCAGTATTGAGTGAAAACACTGCAGCCAGCAGCCGCTAAACTCCTCACTGTCAATGTACGTCCACGAAAAGTGCTTGTTTTTGCCTCCGACAGGCTCAGATTGTTATTATCGCTGTCTGACATCATTATGAAAAAGACTCTCTAGGATTTAATAAAATGTCTTCACATTTAGTTTGATCCGGTCTGTTTTTTTTATTGTGTCATGTGACTTGTTGCCGAGGACAACAGTAGAAACGCGAGTAATAGTTGGAGAGAGGAGTATTGATGTTGTCAGAGTTTGTTGTGTTCGAGAACAGAAAGCGTGATCAAAGTTTATGATGAAAGACTACCTCAGGCCTTAAAATGAAATGCTGGTTGATAAATACTTACACCCACTTACTTATTAACAAAGAACATGACTAAGAGCGGTGAAGAAACAAGTTCAACTTCCCTTTCTTCTTCTCACCTCTGACTCATTTCTTCCAAACTCTCTCACCACCAGTCTGCACTGCATGTGTCCTCCAGTGACCCGATTGGTTCAACGTAATTTGAATGAGATGTAAAAAAGAAAAAAAAAGAAACCGCATCTGTTCAACTGACCAGATTGTGAATGAGGTTGGTGAGGGTCCAGACCACGGGCACGCTGGCGATGGGAATGCTGAGCAGGATGACGTGCAGGAGGCCGATACCCAGGATGTAAGACAGCCACATTCCCCGGCTGTTCATCACCCGGGTGTTGGGGTTCACCTCGCTGTGCGCCGTGCCCACGTTCATGACGGCGGCTCTGACCTCGGCACCAAGGGATCAAAGAGTTTGAACCGCAGTTCTGGTGTTACTATATATCTGCTGTGAAATAAAACAAGAATGATTAGTGGATTATTAAGATTTATGGCAATTACCTGAAGTGTGACTTTAATTATATGAACTACTCCCTGTAACTCATGTTGAAACAGTTAAAATATTCACTTTTATGTTGTGCTGGACGATAATTCAATACAATTATTTATGTTTATTGTAAAAACACATGACCAAAAAAAGTGCATTGATTGAAACTAATTAGACTTCACCTGAAAATTACAGTTTGTAGGCCACTTAACTTCAATTGAATTATCATGATGTATCAATACAACTTATTTATCATCATTCCTGTGATAATAATGGCTTTTTAAAAACCAAGTGCTACCTGTCATATGTGCTTTTAATTCAAACCTAAAAAAGCACCTAATTATAGCAATTAATACAAATCAATAATGACTATAACGGGCACCTGTTCAGCCAATCAGACACCAGTATTATATATGGCCCTTGTATGCATGGAAGTAACCTGCAACTAAGGTTAACTAAGGTTAAATTAAGATATTTATGTAAAAAAAAAAAGGGAAAAAAAAATAAAAACTGCATATAAGTCAGTATCAGCCTGGTCAACAGTAACTGATTTACAGGAGTAAACATGTTCATTCCAGCATGCTGCCTTGCAAGTTGCATGCATATTTAACTGTCTGCATAATAATCAGTAAACGTGGCTGCAGAGATCTACAAGTGCACTACCTAGTCCTGCTGCAAAAACTGTGTACTTATGCACATATATATACATACATATACATATATAGATATATATAAGTGAGGGAATAAATCTTTATACTCACAGAAGAGGGAAAAAAAAAATGGCTTCAACTCCGACCTGTCTTGGCTCTAGTTCGATATCACAGTGTTGGTCTCATCTTATGTAACTGGAACGCGCACCGGGACTCTGGAGGCGCGCCGGTGTTCCCATCGGTCCTCCGGTACCGTCTTTTCTGCAGGCGCGTGTGCGTAACGGGGACGCGTCCACTTCTCGCCTTCGTCTTGCAGACAACAGCTGGTGGACAACAGTGCACACGAGTTCACCATGGAACGTCACCAGTATTCATTTTCAGTATTTCTTTCACACTGCGCAGTCATTGGTTGATGCGGGTCACGTGGCCGAGGCTGGCCTATCGGTGCGTAGTGCGTTTTTCCCGTTGACGTCACAGCGGGGGCGGGGCTAGAGGAAACTGGAATGATTGACAGCATGGTCTGTTAATGGCAAAATAAAATCAAAAAATTTAAATGAGGAAATAAATATTATTTTGTGATATTTTCATATTCATTTAAAAGACAATGGAAGAAAAATCAAAAAAATATATTTTGCGAAATAATGTATTTTCCACATTTTTGTATGTGATTCTTTTCTTCTCTATATGATTTTTTTTAAGCAACTGCAAATAAAAATAAAAAATATAAATATATATATATATATAGTACCAGTCAAAAGTTTGGACACACCTTCTCATTCAACTACTTTGAAAAATGTAAAATATAAAACATATTCTGGTTTGTTGAGCATTTGTTTGTTTACCACATAATTCCATATGTGTTCCTTCATAGTTTGGATGTCTTCAATATTAATCTACAATGTAGTATTATTTTGTGATATTTTCATATTCATTTAAAAGACAATGGAAGAAAAATCAAAAAAATATATTTTGCGAAATAATGTATTTTCCGCATTTTTGTAATAAAAAAATGAGGTGTGTCCAAACTTTTGACTGGTACTGTATATATATATCAAATAATACAATTATGATATATTATATTTATAAATAAAAGAGAAAGTAGTATATAGTTTATTTAAACCCAAATATTTGCTTTTCTCACGATTTATTGATAAGGCCTGTTGTGTTTAATATAGTTTATATATATTATATACAGTACCAGTCAAAAGTTTGGACACACCTTCTCATTCAATGGTTTTTCTTTATTTTTATTTTTATTTTTTTCTACATTGTAGATTAATATTGAAGAGTGAGAAGGTGTGCCCAAACTTTTGACTGGTACTGTATGTATTTTCCACATTTTTGTATGTGATTCTTTTCTTCTCTATATGATTTTTTTAAGCAACTGCAAATAAAAATAAAAAATATAAATATATATACAGTACCAGTCAAAAGTTTGGACACACCTTCTCATTCAACTACTTTGAAGAATCTAAAATATAAAACATATTCTGGTTTGTTGAGCATTTGTTTGTTTACCACATAATTCCATATGTGTTCCTTCATAGTTTGGATGTCTTCAATATTAATCTACAATGTAGAAAAAAAAATAAAAAAAAAAATAAAGAAAAACCATTGAATGAGAAGGTGTGTCCAAACTTTTGACTGGTACTGTATATATATCAAATAATACAATTATGATATATTATGTGCAATACAATACACTGTGCAATTATAATTATAGTTATAATAGTTTTTCTGTCTGTACATATAATATTTCAGTTATTGTGGATTCTTTACTGTTTTTTATTGATTATTTATAATACTTGTTTTTATTTTATTTTATCTTGTTTTTATTTTACTATGTCTCGTTTGCACTATAACCTATGCTGTAATCCTGTAAATTTCCCCGCTGCGGGACTAATAAAGGATTATCTTATCTTATCTTATATCAATATATATATATTTATAAATAAAAGAGAAAGTAGTATATAGTTTATTTAAATGCAAATATTTGCTTTTCTCACGATTTATAGATAAGGCCTGTTGTGTTTAATATAGTTTATATATATTATATATATATACTACTATATATTACTATATATATATTTTTTAAATCCTATGATTATGATCCAACGATTATTTCTTTTACTTTTACAGCTAATGTTAACAATATTATTATACTGCAAAAAATATGCAGTGCAAGCAATTTAACTCTAATTTCTTGCAATATAGTATTATAAAGAAAGGGCTAAGAGTACACTGCCATGCTAGCGGATCTGTGAAGCTGTACTTAAAATGCTAATATAATGTTCACATAATCACATAACTAACACAGTGATGTTAAGAATTTAACACAAAGTACAGCTGAAGTTTATGGGAATGCCATTAGCTCTGTAGGTATGTGGTCATAAACCAAAGTATTGGATGAATCCCCACCCAAAATAAATGAACCAATGGTGACACTAAGAAAAGTAAAGAGAACGCTAAAGTGTTTACATTACATCTTGAGGGTTCCATAGGTATCTGTAACAAATTTCATGACAATCCATCCATTAATTGTTGAGACATCTCAGCAAACATGGTGGCGTTAAAGAATAAGTCAGGGAATCATCAAAGTCAGTAGGAATTATCCCTTGGGCCATGTTTATGTAAATTTGATGGCAATCCATCCAAACATTTTGGAAATATTAAAGTCTTGGCCAAAGCTGTGGCTTAACCAACCCACCGACCATCAGAATGACAGACCGACATGTGCTGCTATGTGTGTATCAAGATTCTTCAAAAGGAAGTCCTTGAGTACAAATGTACCCGAGGTGAGAGGAGACATTGCTAGAGACATGGTATGACTGACGGGGCTGATAGTCTGGTCCCAAAAATCAAAGATCAACAGTGTCATGTTCTAGATCCCAAGATAAGTTCTAATACTAATTTAGGCTCACAGTAGCCCGAGGCCAAATGGGTCAACTGTGTTCTACTTGCATGCGATGTTACATGACACCCACTGTTTCTAAGGGGACCCCTGTGATGAGTGGCATGAAACAGGTTTGGCTGTCCGACAGTGAACTCTCTTTTGCTCATGGCCTTGGGTGCTATGGCTGTGTTAGCTATGTAAACCTAGAGCTCTGTTCATATGCGAACTATGGATGACAGAGCTGTGAGATCATCGCTGGCTCGGGAACAATGGCCAAATACATGACTTTGATAAAACAGACCTCAGGAGGGGAGGGGGGGTAAATGGTGACGCCTACAGATGTCACATCAACAAGACGTCATCTGGATATTTTTGACATTGAAGGACACAAAGAAGGTTTTTAAAGGGAAAGTAATCTCTTTTTCAGGCCTTTGAGTAGGACGAATACTGTACGGAAAAAGTAACTAGAAAGTTTCACCCATCTGAGTAGATCTTGCCAGGTGTGTCTACAATGACAACTGCTGTATTGTGATGGAATGGATACAACCCACAATTGGCTAACCTCCCAGTCTAGACACCAATGGGCTGTAAAGCGTCGTAAAACACACTTCATTCAAACCCCCCAAAAAAGCGGCAACTAGTTGTTGTTTAAGAAATAATACCATCTTGGCAAAAGAATGCCAGCTGAATGGCGGCGATGTACTCAACAATGTGTGTACATGTTGTTCCGTTAGCCAAACACACAGTCCAAAACAACAAAAGTGAGCCCACCATGTTCCCCCACTGGTTCTCTGGGCAACGAGCAGCAGCCGAGAGGTACTAAGCACAGGCAGCAACCTCCGGTTCTGCTATGTGAAGCCGATGCGGAATGTCTTAAAACTTGCATTCTCTCTACTGACCATCAGGGGGCGACTCCTCTGGTTGTATAGAAGTCTATGAGAAAAGGACTCTACTTCTCACTTATTCATTTATTCCCTCAGTAAACATTGTAAACATGAGTTTATGGACTCAATCTCTAGTTTCAAGTCTTCTTCAATACAGCATGATGTTCATTTAGTAAATGATGGTCCATTTAGAGTCAAACAGACCATAAAGCAGGGTATGTTTTAGGGCGTGGCTACCTTGTGATTGACAGGTCGCTGCTGCTACCAGAGATGTATACGGCATTTCACTCATCCGCATTCCAATTATGGTAACTGACGTTCATTGGTTGCCAAAAAACATCATGGCAACAGCTGTAATCCAAGATGGCGACAGCAAAATCGCCAAACTCGAGGTTTCACAACGCCAGTCCACAAACCAATGGCCGACGTCACCATGACTGAGCATTCAGCCATCACTGGACACACAAAATATCATGCAGTTTGCTGCAGCATAGTTCGATATTAGCCGAGGACAGACACAGAGGTGCACACTCAGGAACGAACGCACCCACAGACCTACGTCAGCATTTGCTTGATTCTCCTGGAGGAGATAATGAAATAGAACAAAGATGCTGAGCACACTGTATCACTTCTGAAAACAAGTTATTATTTTAAAATTGAGTGTTATTGAAAAATAAGCTGTCTAATTTTTTTGTTTGTATCAGTTCCTTAAATTACATTGTTGCTTTTATCCTTGGTTGTACAGCACCCAGCTGAAAAAAAAAGCAATTTGCACTTTGGCTGCCATGGACGATGATAAAATCAAATCTTCAAAGTACTGCAGTCGTATCCATTTCCTCACAAACGCATATTTAATAGCTGTTTAGATACATTCCTCTGTGGACTACGTTTCTCTACACTTTGGCTAAAGCCTGCAGGTCATCTGGCTGAGCCTTTCAGACGCAATGTGAGTTGGCTAATAGGACTCATGCCAGTGATGAAAGCTTTTAATGATGAGATGCATTTCATGTTGAACTTTGTTCTGGCATCAGTGGCTGTGAAATAGAAAAACGTTCTTTGCTAATGATGTATAAAGAATTTATACCAAGGCATATCTGACAAACCATAAACCTGTCATCTTATTATCAACTACAGTTTTACAACTTTTGTTTGAATAGGACAAGGACTGTATGCTTACTCTAAACTCGTTTGTTTTAATTAGATTAACTAATTATCATTTAACTGCTCGAAAAGTCGTTGTTGCAACATTACTTTTACTTTTGAATGCTCATTAACAGAACCAGCATTATACATCTTCCCTTGGTTGTAGCTTATGGTTTACTAGAGATTTGAACTTGTATAGACTTTATATTATTTTGGCACTAAAAGATTGTTGGACAGAAATGATATACTTTACTCTTTGGCATAAATAGCAACGTTTTTGGTTGTGTGATTTAAGGTTACATCCTTTAGAGTACCAGAGATTGCAGCGATGTTGCAATTCTGTCAGTGCAGAAACTTAATCCTAGACATTAGCCAAACCCATCGAGGGAAAAGCTGTCCACTTGTTCAACAACAAGCCTTAATTTAACAAATCACAATAGTAATGTACAGTGCGCAAAATTATCTGTTTTACAGAAGTAGAAGCTTCACATTCTGCTCCTGTTTGAGATAAATACAAGATTTGGAAAACAAAGATTTTCTTGCTTTTTTTTGTTTTGCATCATTTTAAATTAAACAACTTGCAGGATAACCACCGTTCCACCTGGTTTGATCTTTCAAGTTCAAACGCAGAGAGGAGATATTCGCACATTTTGATCAATCAATACTCAATCCTGAATGCTCTGATGAACCGAAAGCTCAAATAAAGTTTACTCTGCACAGATCTCCATGTGCAGATGTATCTTCTATCAAATCAAACAACTTATCATCTTTGGATTCTGGTATATTATGATGGACATTTGTCACAACTGATGACATTTTGTTGCATGATCAAGAAGTCGTCATAGTCTTCATATCACATTACTTTCTCACATTTCATTCATGTACTTGACAATCTAGAGCTTCTGCTTCTGTTTGACCAGCAGGTGTCACCATCAACACACGTTTAACTGTAAAACACCTTCAGTAGAGTAACTTTACCACACGCACAGTGGTGTAGTCAAGATTAAAGGTATTAAATTCAAGCAATGCTCATCCACTGTGCTTCTACTTGTACATACTTTTTTTTTTTATATAAAAGTATCTACATTGCTACTGTGAAGTGAATATTTTTGATGTGACAGCGTGTCTTTTCATTTAAAGAAGAATGATAATTCACCAACCAAAACTAAGCAGTATGGTTGTAGTCTGTCTGTGGCTTAATGCTATTGCATGCTAATTGAATGTTTATGTCCTGATGTATGTACAGTGCACAGTTATGATTTGTACAACTGGCTCAATGCAACATATTCCGACATTTATTCATTCATCTTGATAGTTAAAATGTGCAGTTTTTGTTGAACTTCGAGATCCTTTTTGAGGCTATAGTTCGTGGCTCAGTTACTTTATACCGTCTGAGAGGTATTTCTAATATTCCGTCCATTTCCATTGTCCATTAATGTCAATAAGACTTTAAAAAGGACAAAGAGATATCTGACTTCAGTCTACTCACAATAAACAATATAATATTTAGCACTTATTGTACTAATAATAGCTGCCGTAATCAACCAACCAACATGTTTATTCTTTGTGAACAGATGAATTAACATGAAGTGAAACCAAGAGGGGATTTTTTAAAATTCAACAAAGCTGATAAATATTGAAAGTAAAGATGGTCAGGAATGGTCATTTAAACGCCCAAATTCGCTTTTTTCACAATTTATAGATAAGGCCTGTTGTGTTTTGGGTCGCGATGGTTTGATGGTTTTTGAAACTAAGTTTGTGAAACACTGCTCCAGAGAATACTTGATAATACAGAAATATGCACGGCTATTAATATCAAACGTTCTTGCGGTCAGTGGCGTTGGGGCCTGTATGGCCTGTAGAGAGGTGGACTTGTGACCCAGGCCGGCTTGGATGATAGCCTAGCTGGAAAAGGCTGACGCAGGGAGTCCATTATTGCCCCTGGAGGAAGCTGAGGATTAGAACACCAAAGAATTTCAATAAAAGAAGTGTCTGTTTGGGGGTCGGGGAGGGGCACAAGGATGGTGGTGGTGTGGTGGTGGTTTGGGGGGGTTCCCCTCATTGTCCCAACAGTGATTGAGAGCAAGAGGAGGGGAGTGGGACGGCATTGTGTTTGCAGCTCCTCTGAAGAAGGTGGTTATTAGGGGGGATGGCTAAGGAGGGGTGAGGGACGGGGAGGCTGTTGACTCTTCATCTTGTGTGAACAAAGTCTCTGGCACATAGCCCTCTTCTGTCCCTCTGTCCTGGACTTCCCTTGTTTACGAGTGCCATGAATTCTGTCCCCCCCTCTCGGCGGGGACCCCCACCAACTCCAACCTGCGCCGCCGCACATTGTGGGGCTTAAGTGCCCTTTAATTAGGCCGCCTCAGTGTCCGGCTGAAGACCGCTGAGGGTCTTTTTTAGGCTCTTCCCTGTGGGACCTCGCTGAGCGGCTCACAGAGCTTCCCTCACACGGCCGAGGGATGAAGTGTTTGCTGCTCTAATGAAAAAGGTTTATTTGGGGGTGGTGGGGGGGAGACGAGCCCTTGTCGTCTTTGTCCCCCGTCTTAAAAAGTCCTGACAAAGGCGCTGATATTATCCCCGACACTCTCCCATTTCCAGGACACATTAGCGAGGGACTCTGAGGTGAGGCGGCTAGAGGCGCATGACTTCCAAAGTTCTCCAGACAAATTATGATGGTAAACGCGATGCACTTCCTGTGCAGACGGAGGACACCGGGACCTTATTATCGTCATTATCTGGTATCAATTTATCAGGCCATCACTTCACAGATGGAGGTAGATAAAAATCAGGTCCGCGGTCATGAAATTCGAATGGGAGATTTCCAATTTTTCACTTTATGTAGAGCATTCATTCATGCAAAAATATGTAAACCAGCATGAATTCACATAAATTCACCCATGCACAAATACCTAACTCATGCACAGCTTTGTCATTGTGATGGAGCACATTTCATTATCATAACAGCAAAAAAAAAAAGCATAAAGGGAGAAGGCGGGCAAAGATTCATTGTGAATTTGCCGAACTGCTCCGGCAAAATGAGTAATTTCTGGATGCCTCTTTGTGCGAAGAGCTTATGGTGTGAGGGCTCTGAAAAGGAGGAGGCAAAGGGAAGGATATGAACATGGGAGAGCAAGTGGAATAAAGTGAAGGACGGGAGGAATGAGAGACAGAGAGGGATGAAAAGAAGTTTGTGAAGGGAGCAGGGCGGGATTGGGCGTGTTCAGAAACTTTGTCGCTACAGCCCAGTGTGTGTAGATACCCTCCTAATCCTGGTTTTATTGGCTGCCTGTGTCCAGCCATGCTGGTCGGATTGAGTAGGGAGGGTTGAGAGGCGGAGGTGGATGGTGGTGGGGGGGGGAGGTTTGAACACATGTCCTTCTTTGTGGTAATACGCTGATTAGGCCTGAGAAAGAGCCGGACCTGGTTACGGCCTTTTCTCAGGTCACCGTAGAAACCGGCCCGGTAGGGGACCGCTGTGCGCCCCACACACACACACACACACACACACACACACACACACACACACACACACACACACACACACACACACACTCTCTCCTCCTGTGCACCTACTGAGGTTTGCACAACAATAAAAAACACCACCACAAGTGCCGTCAAGACATTTTCAAAATGGGCTTCCAATGTTCTTGAACTCAAAAATTGCTGCTGCCTTTTTTTTTTTGCCCAGACGGGTCGCGTTGCACTTGTGGCCTCGACCTGGGAAAACGTGGTTTCAATGTTGTTCAGATGCAAACCGCAGACTGATTCCTTTTGCCTGCGCTCGTAAATCAGACCACTGTCGTGGCCCAGAGCTGAGCGAGGCACATTTCTGGCGATGCCGTAACACATGACAATGTTGGTGATGGAAAACAGACCTGCATCATTGTCAACACCGATTTGACATACTCCACTCTAGGCATTGAAAAGCCATCTTTATTATGGGGGGGGGGGGGGTATTATGTGGAGGACTCCCCACCACGACTGGCAGGAGAGCGGGCTTCATACAAGTTTCACAAAGATATCTATCAATAATTGTCACATTTAGAGGCTCGGAGGAACCCCCCCCCTCAAACAGGGCGGTAGGTCGAGTGCTGCTCAGTCACTGCCTGTTTCCCTACCTTCTTTGTTATGGAGGAATAAAAACACAGAAGGGGCGGGTGAAGGGGGGGGCACTCCACTCCACTGACCTCCAGACTGTGGTCACTGTGCTCTCTCTCTCTCTCCCTGCGGTGGGCACTGGGGTCTCCTCTCTGCAGAGTGCACGCTCCCAGCCCCTGCTGAGCGACCTTCCAGCCCCCTCGCTCCTCTCCGAGCTCACTCGCTCTCTGGAGGTCTTCAGCAGAAAGACAGTCCATGACAACAGTTAAAGTGTGATATTCAAAAGCCTTCTAATGTAATATACGACTTAAAGAAACGCACGTATCATATGTCTGTAATTGTATCTGGGCCACGTAAATGATTTCCATTCTTTTCTTTTGCGACAATATTAAATCAGGATGAAATCAATAAAACTTATTATGAACTTCCTTACTTGGAAACAGATCTCCTAAATGCTGCCTCACACATGCTTGCACACATGTTGTTAAATCTATCAGGTAATCAATCTGCTTTCATTTCTTGTAAATATATTTCCAATGAGTTTAGTGAAAGCCTTAAATCTAAATTACAGAAGAAAAATACTTTTGTGCTCATTAAATCATGTCACAAATGAGTGAATTGTCCTGAAATTCAACTACAGAAACTACAATCCTACCACAGACTTCTACAAATCTAGCAGCAAACTGGACGGTAGATTTGAATAATCCTGATGTCAGAGAAACTTCAGAGCCTCACTCTTCTTAAAAAGTCATGTTCTGTGAAGTATGAACATTACACAGATGAAACCCTTCATTATTGGTTTCACAAATGTCTCCTGCAGTGGTCAGTGGCGGTCACTGTTTCCCCGACCGACCGATAATCCTTTGAGACAAAACCCTTAACTAGATGTTTATCACTACAGCCGGCTGTTTGATCTCTGCTCGGTATCTTGTTTGTATTCGTCCTGATCAGTTTCCTTGTGTGTGAATCAAACGCATGCTTACTTCAGGCTAAGTCCATCACAAGTGTCCCACCCTCCTCCTTCACTCTGTCTGTCTCTCTCTCCCCGTCTCCCCCCCTCCCCGTCCCGCGGCTGCTCGCCCCACAGCCCCATCAGAATGACAATAGTATTGATGTAAAATGTGTCGCCTTTGGGCCGCTCAGCCACATAACCCCTGCATGCCTGGCCCAGCCACCGCCGCAGTTTATGGCTTTATTGTGTCCCCTTTTATGTCCTTTTCCCCCTGTTGGGGTGGGCGGACAACAATTTAGAAAATTCACTGTATATGTCCCTGTGAGCGGGACGGAGATTATGCGTGTGTTGACGTGTGTGTGTGTGTGTGTGTGTGTGTGTGTGTGTGTGTGTGTGTGTGTGTGTGTGTGTGTGTGTGTGTGTGTGTGTGTGTGTGAGCACAGTATTCACGTATATCCGGATCAATTAGTCAGGGCACAACCCCTAAAAAATCAATGTGTCAACATGAACGTCAGCTAAACCCCCGAGACTTCTGAAGGGAGAAGCTGGCCTTCATGGAGGACTCTCTTTTTTTTTTTTCTCAATGATCACACATGAAACAAGTTGAGTAACAACTCTACTCTACTCTACCTTTTTTCTTCTTCGTTTGTCCCTCCCCATATACCTCCCTCTCTCATTTCCCTCCCTCCCCTCTTCTCACTCTTTCCTTTCTTTTCCACATTACCAGGGGGTGGCGTGTGATTGACAGATGGGAACGAATAATAATTTTTTTTTTTCGTAACCTAAGGCCATCTTCTGTGATTGGCTTGCCAGCTGACATCTCCAAACCTCATCCCCCCGCACACCCCATCCTCCCTCCTTGCTTCTCCCCCCCCCTTTAATATTGGGCCTGTGGATGAGGCATCCTGAGGGAGAAAAAAGTAGAGAGAGAGAGAGAGAAAAAGATATCTACCTTAGGGAAGAACCTCAGAGAGAGGGAGGGAAGGAGAGGACGGGTAGGAGCGTGTGTGCATGTGTGTGAGAGACACTTATTCTCTTAACTACTAGGAGACAGACACACTTTCCTGGCCCGACTCAAAGAAGGGGGGAAAACAGGAGGAAGATTTTTTTTTTTTTCTTTCTCTCAATATCATTTTAATCTTCATTCAACAATCAAGCGGCCCTAAAGCGACTCTGTCTGGAAACTCTTCTTCGCTGCCTGCTGGAAGTTCTATGTATTGATCCGTTTACCCTCAGACACACACACACACACACACTACAAGGCTTACCTCATGGATTTGTACCTGATTGGATATTTGATGTGTGTGTGGTTGTCCAGCTCGCGGGTGCTTGGAGGCTATCCCATCTGGTGGTGAGTACAAATCCACAGTTTCAGCATCAGACCCTGTTAAAGAGAGAGAGAGAGAGAGAGAGAGAGAGAGAGAGAGAGAGAGAGAGAGAGAGAGAGAGAGAGAGAGTGAGAGTGAGGATTTTTGGTCAAATGATCATTTCTGAGAGGGCAGAGTGTGCACTTTCAGTTGACTGCGTGGAAAAATGTTCTCCTGCCCAGTCCAAAGAATCTTAACCTCAAAATACTAGTGTAACGGAAAAGGTTTGCCGTTCTTTTCCCCCTCCACACTCAGGTCCATTTATCATATTGAGATTGAATTTTGAGTTTGGGAACCACTTAATGATTAAAAATATATTATTTTATTTAAATTTTAAAAGGTAAATAGACACAGAAAAAGGTTGCCATGTTGATATGAATTGTCCAACAGCAGTGAAAGGTCTTGGGAGGCATTTCCCCACAACAGTGTGAGTCAGTGAGATCAATCATTATTACATAAATCGTGGATTTTGAAGGACGATGACAACACTGATGTTGCTCAGCAAAACTCAACAAAGCCTCAAAAGAAGGTCCTGTTTCTACACCATAATCAGTTTCTTTCTTGAAGTGCAACCATATAATTTTAGGAGCGCCTCAGGGAGTTCAACGATCATGACTTATAAGATCAGCGTCATTTTGTTTGCTATTGTGCGTCACCGGTTCTCCATTCGTTTGCCGGCCCTTTTAAACATGCCGTGAATTGAATCTGAATTGTTTTTGTCTTTTTTGTTGTTGTTAGATGTATGACATGCGTTGAATACAAAATCCTTGCCGCTGACAAACTTGTACATGATTTAAAAAATACTACAAATTTGCGGTTTGCCATGAGGCATCAGCTGCAATTAAATGAATTTGTTCTTTTTCTAACAGTTAAGCATATCATTTTGCTTTTCAATTGTACCACAATTCACCCCCTCCACTACGGATTTGTCAGGAGACAATATGTTTAGGTGCCGCAGGGCTTTTATTCTTTGTTAAATTATCCCAGATCGCTTTTGGCACCAGCGACTGAAATTTAAAGGTTTATCTCATTACAAATTCAGCTACACGCAGCTGACCTCATAGCTCCTGGTCTCGCTTTTTTGTAACATAAAGCTTCTATTTTGGAGATATTTTTGCGTGGGTGTATGACAAAGCTCTTTTGGCTCGCGACACAATACTTGTCAGAGCTACTGCACTTTTAGTAGCCCAAACTAGCATGTGGTCCCACCGTAGCGCCGTCCAAAACCGCGAGCATCTTCTGGTTTCATTTACAGAGCAGGCGGCTGCCAAGCGCACAGGCCACAGGGCTGAAGTGTTAATGGCAGAGAGGACTTTACACCCACTCCTGGCTTCAGCATGAAGCATCAGACAACAGCGACAAAGGAGCCCGGGATTCTCTCCCTCTATCTCTGTGTGAATTACCTGCAGCTGTTCTGTTCAAGGAGCTTACATGACACTGGTATAATGTTTGAAACCTCAACAATGCGCACCAACCTTTGATTTGGGTGACACATTTTTTGAAGTGCGGGCCGGGGAAAAAGGCCAGGAAAGATGAAAAGCATGAGCCGTGGCTCCAGGTGACTTGGGGTGCAAGGTGCTGAGGAATGGGTGTCAAACAGCACCGTCAGTGGCATCACCCCTCGGTGTCCAACACGTCAAAAGAAGGGAGACAAAATGAGCTGGGTGCTGTGTTTCAGAGAGGGCCCAAGCAGGCTCCTCTCAGGCTTCTGTCTCAGGGGCGACGACTCGGCCATAAATTCTCCAGCCGAGGTGGGACGGGTTGAGGGGGAAGAGCAGTTCTGACTGCTTTATGCCTGGCAGCACTGCTTTTACAAGACGGGGTGTTGAAAAACAAAACAGAGCATAAATAACTCCGCCGATATGCACATATGCACTGACGAAGATGAGGTGCAGTAGAGAGACATAGCAAACTAATGAGGTGGGTTTGGAGAGAGAGAGGCGAGACGGAGCGGTGAATTGCAAGAATGTTGGTCGAACAGCCGTTTTTGCACAACATGGGCAAAAAAAAACAAAGTTTGAAAGAATTCATGACAGCTTAAGGCTTTGCTGTGACGCCACGTACTCCACAGGTCCCACAGCGACTCTGTCCAATTATCTGACAACGCCATCCATGAAAAAATATCTGTTGTTGGACTTATTGCTGCGTTTTGGTTTCACCATTTAACCAACGTTTAATAATCAAAGAACACCAACATCTCAGAACTATGACATAATGTTCTGTTCTTATCAAACACAGAGGTGGTAGTGTTGTGTATCGAGGCTTAACTCTTCAACAGCTTAAGCCGGCTGTGTTGTTTGTGTTCCTTACCTAAACAGCGGCGGTTGTAAGTGAACGATGACAGTCACTTTCAGCAAGGAATTAGCTCAGCTGAATTTGCTCCAACATGAGCCATCGAGGCATCAGCAGCGATTATCGGTTTAACGCCGTCATATCTCGCCGCACAGCCACGAGACGATTTAAATCCAATAAGTGTTATTCTCTTACTCCACATACAGTTCATTAGAAAAGCAGAGACAATGTAATTTTTTTGGCAATTTCAAGTAGAGAATATTCTCATATTGATTCCACTTTTCCCCCCAAAATGTTTGGGGGGAAAACTTTGTGGTTTGTTGTGGTTATGAAATTGAACAGAGAATAATAGGGAGGGATAGAGGAAACTGAGACACAAAGACGGATAAAGAAACTGCGCTGTTGCATGGCAAATTGTTCGAAAAAATAACATTTTGAAAATGTTTTATAAATCAGCATACACTTTGCCAGTGCTAAGACGATTATGTGTGTAATGAGCAACCGATGCCGTCCTGATCAATCAATCTTTCGTTGAATTTGTGCACTAGACAGGGATTTCTTTTCACTTCCACTCAGGTGAAACAAAAGAAAATGCAAGTTTTAAGTAACTGTATCTCAACAAAAAGCAAGAAATACCATTTATAAATGATTTATAGTTAAAATAACAATAATTTTATATGTATTAAACATATAAATACTAATCTTCTATTCAGCATTATCATCCTTTAATTAAAATCTGGAGCATGCATAATCCCTAAATACGGCTTCCTGTCTAAATGTGTGTTTGCTGTTTGAAGGACTACTTGTGGAGGTTTCGGGAACCACTTGGGCCTCAATAATATCAGTGTCGCACCTCTCCGAGCCATCTAGGTTTCCTCAAACTGCCCAGTCTACACACAGACCTTTTTCCAGTTCAACCTGAGCGGCTTAAATGGGGCTCTAGAGTCCATCTCTGGGTCTCAGGAATGTCATTATCTGACTGTGAAGCCCCCCCCCCCTCCAATCTTCAATCCAATCTTCAACCCCCCCCCCCCAAAAAAAAAACCCAGACCATTGGCAGAGGGATCACTTAAATGATTCTTACGGCCGGGAAAATCCTCCGTCCGCCGCCCTTGTGTGAAAAGATCAAGGATGTTCGGCTTTTATTCTCGGCAGTGTGGTGGAAGGTACAGAAAAGAGCAGGAAAGGCCAGAAGAATGTCATTCATATGAAACTTTAGGGTTCCATTATGAATGGCTGAGGGCCGCCATAGGGCCAGGGTCAAAGGCAATTTTGGGCTCAAGCCAAAGAGAAATGTCTCAGAAAGTGACATCCACAGGGACATATGGAGGGAGTAAATTCTACAAAAACATGTATGATTATGTGACATGTCCTAGAGTAGGTGTTTAGCCAATGCAAAACCCTTTTTTACGACTCAGATGCATTTTAACATGCTGACTTTAAACAGTATTACCTATCACAATGAACAATAAATGCACCGGCCTTTAACTGCACGTGTCAGTGAGAGTTACCTTCATGTGCTGAACCAACACGTTTCATTTCACAAAACAAACTTACGGGACTGTCGTCACTGAACAAGCATGTCGGGATGACATTATCCAGTCAAACTCCAGCTATAGGCGGAGAGGTTCAAAGGAGAGTGGTATTTCAAAGCAGCCAGGGCGAGTTTCTAATCTTCAAACGCTATCAAAGGACAGTGTGCTCTGGTAGGAAATGACAAAGTCCCCCTGGTGCACAGCTATTAGCTGCACTAAAACACAGGCCGGGGCAGTTCCTCAAAGGGAGAACGGCAAACGGCCAGAGGCAGACGGATCATTAGGGGACACGTGTGGTGGCGCACACACACACACATGATATTTAAAGTCTTCATTACCTGGCTGGACCTGACCTGCGTGGCTTGTTACAGAGGTTAATTATGCGCAGAGAGCCATTTCTCTGACACACAGGGGTCAGTGACGGTGATGTGTTGCTCACACCTGTACAGCCTGTATTCAGCCAAAGCCCTCAGGTCAGTGACCGGGTCAACCAAACAACTAATCAGGATGCAGTGAGGGAAAGGAAGAGAAGAGAGGACGATCATTCAATGTCTCTTCTATTGTAAGGAATTCAGCTTACGCATTTAAAAAAAAAAAAAACAATGCCATAATTTTGCGATCACAAAAATCAAACATAAATAATTATGACTTGGTGAAAATATTTGCAGAAATGTACGCTTATTGCTGGCAGAGCTGTACGATTATTGCCAAGATGATAAAAACTGTTATTTTGCTCAATATTGAGATTTAATTGATTTTAAGGTCAAAATATTTATTGCACTTTAAATAAACAGAACACTTCTTTTACTCCCATGTTACATTCCTGTTAAAGTATAAATCTTTGCATCATAATAAGAGTGTAACTAAGGTTATTTTTCACCTGAATCAGTGCATTTTTGCAGAAACAAGTAAATACAGTATATTAATACTCCTCTACACTGCCGCTGGACTGCAGCAGCAACATTCAAGAAAGTTGCGTGCACAGCGTCATGATTGGTGAAGCCAACACATCTTGATCGCCCCCTAGTGGCTGGCTGTTAGTTTAGGAAGCGCTTGATTTGCATCGCTGCAGAGTTTTCAATTAGCAGAGAATTTTAAGCGTCACTATCGCAGTCAAATCATGATCGCGATTAATATTTGATTAATTGTGCAGCCCTGTAGGGGTAGGTATCTTTTTCGCAATAATTCTAAGTGATACATATAACCGTTGTCTCTACAAACACAAGAAGCCAAAGGTCTGACATTTTATTCAATATTTTTTCTAAAAACAAACAGCCTTACAAGAAAGTTCCCAAAATAAAATGTATTTTTTTTTTTTTTTGTTAAAATCTGGAATAATCAGGTCAAAGATTGCAAATCTGTCCAGATGTTCGATGCCAGCTTTAAAGTTCGGTACATTTGAGCATGCACCGAAACATATCGATGTACAAAACCCAGCCTTACACATAAAAACGTCAAAGGAGTTGGTTTCATTAAGAAGACACAAACAGTCTGAGTGCAACATCTGCAGACATGCAAACTCTGTTAACCGAGTTCAACCCCAACAATCACACCACAGCTTTTTTTCCTTCCAAATTACCCAAGCATGCGAAAGTCAACAGCAATTAGGTGTTTTAACGACTTTTAAAAACACACAATGCTGCCACCAAGAAATTCCAGACATACAATGGGAAGATTCCAGACAATCCACTGCGAGTTATGATTTGCATAGGATGCATTACTGCTGACAATTCAAGCAGCAGTGCCAACAAGCTGCCCCTAATGAGCGGTGGCCGGGAACAAGGCAGTGTTTGAGCTGTGGTTCATTCACACAGTCGCCCCAAAAAAGACTCTCATTCACTCTGTCCCTTCAAGACAAACAGATCAGACTCTGGTGTGTCCACTTATGGACAGACCGGGACGCAGAGCTCTCAAGTCTGTCGTGCATTCGTCAGCTTCTGCAGCTCTCATTCCCTTTCTGACGGGCAGGTTCACAAGTTTACACCCTGTTCAGTTTCCCTCTTCACGTCTGCATACTTGTGACTGCAGGGGCTCCTTGTCCCAACTCCACACTTTGTGCAACAGTCTGCAGAGAAAGAGAGAGAGAGAGAGAGAGAGAGGAGAGAGGAAGGGAGGCAGAAAGAGAACAGGTTGGAACATTTTTCAGGGGTCCTGTCATTTTTTATCTGATCAGCCAGGAGCTGTCCAACTACAAATCAAAAGTGTGCCAAAGCAAAAGGGAAGACAACAAAACACAGACAGCAGCTTTGCATTCCAGCCTTCCACCAGGAAAAAAAAAGTCCCATCCTCGGGCAAAGCCGGCAACTTTCCTTGGCCCACTTACTCTCTTTTGAGTGTCTTTGTCTCTCTGCGGACTCTGCTGTGGGATTTATAAATGATATTCCGACGGCAATGTTCTCGATGCGCACGTCTCTGAAATGCTCTGCCAGGGCCTCGGTTAGCAGCACGATGTCCTCCGGGCAAATCTGACAAGTTGAGCTGCGGCGTCAACATATAGAGGTAAATTAGAGGTAGATTGGAGTTTAATGCAAACAGTATTCTCGCAGTCTGTTACCGCAGAAGGTGTTTTTTTCAGGAGCCCGACTCTCACAGACGAGGTGACAGAATGCACTTAGGACTCAACGCTTCAGGCACAAACTCAGCATAAGCCGACTTTATTAATTTCTCTTTAATGAAATAAGTTAACTTGTTCAGACAGGGAACACATCATCAATAATCGTAAAAAAAACCATTGGAATGTGATAGTTTTATCAAATCTGAAGCCGCGATCAAATATGTTAAACCGGGTTTCTACGAGAACATGTTCACATGATTTAACGTTAAAAAACACTTTGTTTTTCTCTTTCTGTCTGGCTGAATATACCTGTATTCAAAGCCTCCCTTCCCAAAAAAGCCCAGTCTGCTCTGATTGGTCAGCGTTTCTAATTTCCTGCAACGCCAATGCCGCCATCTTCTTAGCATTGCTGCAGCCAGGGACAAGCAAAGTTTCTGAATTTCAGATGGATTGAGTGTTTTGAAATTTTCACAGCAGCAAAACCTGTTTTATTATTAAGAAGAATACACAGAAATCCCACTTTCGACAACATAGGTAGCTGTAAAATAGCTGTTAAATAAATGCAGAGTAACAGGAAATATAATAAAGTTCATATTTAAGAACTCACCTAAACGTTTTCTATTGAAGAGAGATATAAATTTGGATCATTGAATCATTAGAGAATCAGAACAGAACAAATCCTGGTGATTTTACTCACTTAGAAACCCTAATTCTGCACCCACAAGGTGTAGTTACATGAATACATCATCAGATCCAAGTCTCCTCTTGACCTGAAAGCAAAAGCCCCAAGACTGTTCCAACTTTCAATTATGTCATTATCCACTAGCAGTTTTCAGCATGTCCGCAATTAAACTCTTTAACAATGTTTGCCCAGAATGAGCAATACAAACAAAGGCATCCCACCTCTTGCCATTATCTATCTAAGCAATGACCTTGTTGGAAGAAGGAACATACAAGTAGCAACAGAGCCATGCAGTTCACTCTGCCTTCATACATGCATGCAGGTTTCCATGATTCTTTGAACAGCGCCTGAGGAATAATGCATGAAGGGATGGATTGTGACAGGCTCTCTAATCCCTCGCTCTTCCTCATACTTTGGGCCACTTCAACACTCCAATTTGTTCTGAACTACAAGCCACTAAAAACTTCAGTCAAAACAACATGGACCTAAAACATATTTTCAATTTGGGCCTCTACTTAAGTCCAGTTTGGAGATATTTATACTTTACTGGACTATTTCCAATATCTGTTATGTTATACCTCTACCCCAATACATTTTAGAAGGATATATTGTACTTTTCACTCAACTGCGTTTATTTAAAAGCTATATTTACGTTTACTGTACAGCTATATGTGCACTTTAATCAACTAAACCATCAGCTGCACCACAACCAGCTTCAACACTAAAATGATGCATATATATTCATCTATTATTGATAACATTCACCAATAATATGTACATCTGTTAATCTGCTTCTCTCGGTACTTTTACTAGTGAAGTACAATAAGTACATTATGCTAATAAGTACTTCTACTTCAATAAAATCTTAAAATTAAGACTTGTAATGGACTATTTCAACTTTTTGCTAACTTGTACTTAAGCAAAGGAGCAGAGACTCGGAAGCAAAATGGTATTTAACGTGACTTACGTAAATGTACGTAATGTTTTTACGTTATGAGCTGGGTGCGCGAGCGTATTGAGGAGTAGAACAACAATATGAAACACTATTTTTACGATAAAATAACTTCACTCCATTAAAATGCGGAATGATTAAAGACATAGTAGAACTGTTTTACCAAGCTGTCGTGTCGCATAAATTATAATTTACTTTTAAGATAAAACGTGATATTGGAAGACACCGTGCTAACGTTTAATGCTAGCTAACGTTAGCTGTTTTTCCATCTTTCTGGATCCTAAAGTCATATGTTGATTAATGATGTCAGCAGGTCGTTTAAGGAACACCTGCCACTATTTTGAAGACGTGCTGATTCCTCAAAGATTCTTCTAACGTTATCCAATACATTTAAATTATCGCATTATGATCAAAGATGGCCGCCGGAAGTGACATATGACCTCCTCGATTTTTTTCAAACTGAAGCAAAATATCAATATTTCTTGTAAAACATGAAAATATACAATTATTACAAATAACAGTAACATTATTGATAATTGTACCTAATAATCAAAATTAATAATTTTGGAGAACAGTAAATGTTAAGCAGTGTGGCTTTATTGTAAACATCAAATGTAAAAACAATATGAGAAGCAAATGTTGAGGCTGAGCATCTTCTCAACTATACAAAAGTAATGTAAAACCATTTTGAACCATCACAATGTAACTCAGGTCTTTGCCATGTAATGCTTTTTTTCAAGACTTGAGGTTAGGACCAGGACCAAAACACTGCAAAAGACCTACACTGGGTTTCCCCGAATAAATGTACTTGTTTTATTCTCTTCTCTTAAAGATGAGCAGCAACTCTGACAAGATATATTGAAGATTACATGATCGTAGAATCTGAGCTGGCACCTGATCATAATGGCTTTGAATAATGAGGGAAAACAAGCCGGAGATCTTCTTAGATATTTGTACACGGGAGCCTGGTCATGAACTTGTTTCTGTAGGCCATCAGGCCAAAGGCAGTGAGGTCAGGTGTCATGTTCTGCTCAACAGGTTCAGAGGGTCACCTGGTACTTTTTGTGCCTCTGGACACATGAGTCTGTCACACAAAGAGAAGCCCATCTGTGCACAGACATGTGCTACACACTGACCCCTGTAATGCAGACCTCCCACAATAACAGCTGCAACAGATTTCTAACAGTACAAGATTCTTTGCTCACGGAAAAAATAAAAACAATCTGCAAGATGCTGCCACTTTTTCTCACACAGTGTAGTGACGGTTGTATTGCACTGGGAGTGGTTGAGTCAAATGTTTTTGTTGACGGCGTTACAGTCTTGATTGCGTGAATTTCCACTCTTCAGCGAGGTGTGTGGTGGAATCCCTTTGTTTCCTCTGCTTCATTTCTGTGGTTTCCAGCGGCCCGTCATACTCTCACATCAGACCTGTTTAAAAAAACGGAGAAAACCCCCAACCAAGCCGTAAACCCCCCACCCCACCACCCCACCCCAGGCCAGTAGAGGCCCCATACGGACCTGCCCGGGCATGCACCTGCCAAGCCCTGCCGCTCGCTGCTGCTCGGCCCCTGCAGCAGATTCCCCCGGCATTCTGCCTTCTGCGGAGGTCTCGGCGTCTGCTGCTCCCTCACTCGGTTGAGACACGTTGCTCGTGGCTTCCCAGAAATGAGGCAAAGCAGGCAGGATCAGCATGGCTCACATGTGGCCTGCTTGCATGCGTCTGTGTGTGTGTGTGTGTGTGTGTGTGTGTGTGTGTGTGTGTGTGTGTCTGTTTGCACGATACGCCTTATAGACCCTCAGGGTTAAGACTCTCATTAGCACCTAGCCAAAAAGATATCCCCTTTCATCTCATCTGTCCATATGGATCAAGTGAGGCACATCCTTTGCAAACAAAGACAAATAGGCTGGTGGATCCACAGCCTGTAGTCTAAACATTCTATGTCCACCACAAAGTCCCATGTGGTTAGGTAATTGATTCCATCAAAAAAATCCCAAAGCCGGTATCGGAGCGATGGGTAAGCGGTTTAGCCGTCCTGAGCAGAGCCTTAAATGTAGCAAAGGTTGGCACAGCGGTCTAAACACAGAGATATCTCACTCGGGCAGGAGGGATTTTCCTTTTGAGTGAACTGAGTGATGTTGTTGCAGAGCATGTGACAGCCGAGGGTTCAAACTCAAGCTCTGTGTGCAGGGGCATCGCCCACTCCGGTCCGTCTCACGACTGGGAGATTAATGGGCAGAAACCACGCTAGCAGACAGTGTAATTAAGGGCCCTTAGTCACTCAGTCACCAGACGGAGTGAAGTCAGCAACGCTTGAACTTAGCGATGTTGGCGGGATGGGGGACCCGGCGGATGAGCTCATGTGGCCGCCTTCGCTTCGGTAAACTTGAGACAAGAACATGGATGAGATTGATGAGCACTATCCAGTTACTGCATGGGAACATCAAATCGGGCAAAACAGCATTTTTTAAGTTTGAATTATTGAGTTGAATTTGAAACAAGAGACTTAGTCTTCCTCATGCATAGCAGTGTTTAAGAGTCTTTGAATAGTTTATGTAACCGTGCTGTCCTTGAGGAGCTGCGAGCGGAAAGGCTTTTCACTCTCAAACATATGAATTGTTTGTTGTGCGTCAGTGTTTGCGAGGAAGCCAACAACACAAGTGTCTTTTAGCTGATTATGTAATCGTCATATATTCCATTACACCAGCTGTTAAATCAAAACAACTCGCATGTCTCAGTGTGTAAGCCGTGATACCTTGAAGCCTTTTGTAACAACGTTCACCTGAGATCAAAAACAGTGTTTGGGAGGGAAGGGTGGGGGAAGGTTTTTTGTTTTTTTTTTGGTAGTAGCCATGTGTAGAAAGCAAAAGTGCCCATGAGCTGGGAACCAAAGGGGGGATTTCTTTTTTTTTCTTCTCCTGTGACTTCAATGGCTTGACTTTTGTGTTGGGGTGGGGCACGGCGCTGCACTCATCTGTCAGAGTCAGTGGCCGCCACGATTGGGTTGCACCCTGCGGGGGTCCTGAGGTCATCCTGAGTGGCGCTCTGATCTGATCGGCGTCAATTGTCCCCCCCCCCGTGATCCCGTTGCGGCCTCCAGCGCCACGTTGTCGGACACAGACGCAGCCGACACATCTATTGTAGTAGCGATCGCCTCTTGAGAACGCAGCAGCCCTGCACAGAAACAACACGTCTTCGGGGTGATGCGTTGTACGCTCAGATATAAATTAACAAGAACTTCGAGTCCAACGTCCTTCGGCAAATGCACGACCTTCGGGTTGAAACTGCACAGTTTCGTTTGAGCTTGTCATCACAAAAAGCATGTTAAAACACGGACGAAGCAAACATGTTTTCCCTTCTCTCACACACTGTTTTATTTCAAGAGAAATAAAAGCAATTAAAATTAATTACTTGAATTAAACTATAATGGTTTCTGGCATCACGAGCTGATCTTGGCTGTCTCGTCGTGGTGATTAATCCCTTGCTTGGGCACATCTGCACCAGTCTTCTGGTAAAGGCACATATCTTCAGTTATACTGTTTTTTGGGGGTTTTTATTAACGTCAAGCTGTCAGTCTTATCAAAATTCAGCTACAGATGGAAAACCGCAAATCAGTGATGGGACTGCAGAGGCAGGTGTTTGATTCTCAGAGAGAGGGGGCTTTTCCCCGAGCAGACAGGTCTTGGTGTGTTATCTGTTAGATCAGCAGATCTGTGTATACTAACAAGTGGAAACACTTTGAAGACTCAGAACTAATAGCTCGTATCCCTGCCCTGAAGTGGGCCTGTAACCCCTCCCCTCCTGGTTGAAAAAAAAGAGACAAAATAAACAGCAGGCTCTTAGTATAAACTACATTAATCAGATAAGTCAATAAAACACTCCGGTATAAATCACTGTGCTGTCACAGAGCTACGCTTACAGTTAAACCTGAGATTAATGAATTACAGAAGTGATCTCTCAAAAAGATGGTTGTCTTTCACGGAGGCCTCCCTGAAAAACAACCATCTCTGCTATCGTAGGGGTGAGTTCAAGGAAGGTACAGACTTCTACTGTGAGGCAAGCAGTCTCACTTCCTACATCCTATGGAATTGTTAAAGCAGTGGGGTTGGGTTTTAAAAGATGAAACCAATACAAAATACTTTTCTTGATGTCTTACAATGAGAGATATATATATATACTTGTTTTTCTGCAAAACGATTACATTTCATTTAACTTTTGCTTAGCCCTAAATAAACTCATTCTCATTCCAACAGCATCAAATACTAACTTTTTTTCACAACCCTCGGTGTCTGATACCCACGCAAAACACACCCTTTAGCGTCTGTATTAGACGTCCTGGGCTGTCAAGTAACTACAATTGTCGACGATGTTCGAAACTTGTGTTGAGTTATTTTAAAGTTAGGTCAGTGGTAATTGTGACCTGTTTTCCATACTTATGTAACGTAATTTCCCATCTTATTTTAAGTCCAAACATTATGTTTTTCCTAAACCAAACTAAGTGTTTTTGTTTGAATTTACAACGTTAAACCACATGTTAACTGGGAATGTGCGATGGGCCACCCAGTGCGTCTGACAAAGCGTCAGTATTTGATGAGCTGGAATGAGAATGTGTAGAAAATAAAATCCTCCCAAAACAGACTAAATGTTGCTATAAATCAGGAACTATAAATCTGGCCAAAGAATGTACATCCCTCTGGATGAACAAAAAGATAAAGATTATCTTATCTTTTAAAAACAATACTAATTTGTCCAAACATACACATTTTTTTCACTACTTGACAGTTTTGTGCTATGTTTAGCTTGTACCAAAAATGTACTGAAGTTCAACTAATACAAACCCTAAAAAGCAAAGAATAAGAAATATGATTTTTTAAAAGGTAAGTTAAGTGATGGGCTTGTAGGTGTTTGGTTGTTGTGCTAAACTCTTATCTCCTATTGCACCTCTTTGTATACACAATCCGCTGTCATGCTTTACACAGATGCACGGATGTGTTCATGTCCTGACGACGCTCTCGCTCTCTCTCTCTCTCTCTCTCTCTCTCTCTCTCTCTCTCTCCCTGTCTCAGGTCCCTGGCCCTTGGGCAGCAGTACTCGTCCCTGGGCTCGCAACCCATCCTGTGCGGCTCCATCCCCGGCCTGGTGCCCAAGCAGCTGCGCTTCTGCCGCAACTACATAGAGATCATGCCCAGCGTGGCAGAGGGGGTCAAGCTGGGGATCCAGGAGTGCCAGCACCAGTTCAGGGGCCGGCGGTGGAACTGCACCACCATCAAGGACAACCTGGCCATCTTCGGCCCCGTGCTGGATAAAGGTAAATTAATCTACAGGTGCTTGACTCACCATGTACATATCTATCCGAGGCTCAACGTTTAAAATAAATTATGATTCAAACAATCTATGCCAAACTGCTACTGTTTAAAAACTATGTCTGAGGCTATTTGCAAGCTGCTACAAAACGTGGCCCCTTAGGCTGAGCACTGCCTGTTCTCTGGGCTTCTGCTGACAAACGCCTAACTGGGGCAATTACAATAATATACACCTTTCCTGCTCTGCAGTGAGAAATGGGGAGCAGGTACAAGCACCGACACATTATTCAAATCCATCCGTCCATACCTCCAGTAACGCGTTTGTCTTTGGAGTTTCTTTTCCCCCAACCATGTTTACACTCTCGTACATGAAAGAGGGTCAGCGCGGAGAAAATCCATCAACCAAACCTGACAAGCGACAGCTGATATACTGGAAGCATCCATCAGGCGCTTCACACGCAGAATACTAATTGTACGATATTTCCACACAAACTGTGTACTTTTAGAGAAACCTGACAGAGAGGGGGTGGGGGGGGGCAATAGGCACAGGTGTCCCGACCTTGGAGTCCCTAATTATAAAAGGTAGAGGTTTATGTGTCGTGAGCGGGGCTGGCTGATTGGAGATGAATTACCCTGTGTGTCAGAGGGGAAGGAATCCCGGCAGAACTGGGCAGTGTGAGCAGTCCAAGCTCCTCAGTCAAATAAAAGGGAGAGGGGAGGCCAAATGAGATTACAGGCAATAGAAAAGGGCCGGGGGGCTCCGCTCAACCCCTACTGTGCATGAAGACCAGTGCGCGCCTCACACAGTCCAGCTCCCACGGACGCCCCATTCACACGCCCTTTTGACTCTGTCATGAAAACAGGCTGAAAGGGGATCTCTAACAACCTCAGCCCGGGTGTGCACTTTGAGATGGGGAAGGAAAGGAAGGAAGGAGGCTAGGATGAGAGTCTCACTTTGGGAGTGATGAATGGAAAAGTTGGGAGTTAAGGAAGGATGAGCTACCAACCAGCAGACCGAGCCACCTTAAGCTGTGCGTTGGCGTTGGCGTCGCTGTCGGTGGACGCCTGGAGGAAGTGGGGGGTTGAGGTCCCGTGGTGGTGTATGGGATTTCAGCTCAGGGTGTTGGGCGGAGGGGTGGCTGGAGAGAGGGAGAGACAGGGGGTGGTGGAGGGGGTTAGGGAGTTTAGGGAATGCCAGCTCCGGGCAGAGCGGGGCTGTGGGGGCGCGAGTCGCTGGGCCCTTTGTGCGGATAATACAGTGTGACACAAGGGAAACAAAGGCGGATTGATGGGCCCAGCAGGTAGCAGAAGCAGCGCTAGCCATGGCTAACAGCCAGAGCTCCAGGGGCCCAGGGCTCACAGGCCCCCGTTGTGGAGGGCCCGGCTAGGCCTGCCAGGGCGAGCAGGGATGCCCGAAACCTGAGGACGGAGTGTCATCCAATCATACGCTGGGGATTTAGAGCAAAACTGTATCCTTTTACGGGGAATGAACGGTGAAAATACAGTTTTTATAGAGACACAGTTTCATTGTTTGGATCAGATATATGTAAAATAACACATGGGTTCAGTTTGTATTGGTATTTTGCAAATATTACTGAATATATTTGTGTATTTCAGCATCTGCATTACATTTTCACAACACAAAAAAACATATGAAATGATCCATGTGATATTTCACCCTGTACAGTATTAGCATGCATAATGTCAGAAAAAAAAAAAATCGTATTAGCCCTAAAGGCAAAAAACCACGATATTTTGTTGTTTTGCAACTTTGCTTGCAGATGCTTTCAGAGTGGGAAAATACGACCGGCCTCCAGCCAAACATCGGTAAACTGTGTTTGTGGCTTGTTAACTTGATTCTGATCGAGTCTCGAAAGCCTCATTGGCAGCAGAAAAGCTTGAGGAATTTCTGGCTTTAGTAGCCGCTGTGGTCCGCAAAAATATGGGTTTAATTCTCTGGTCGTGTTCGTACAAATTTCAAAACTCAGATCACGTAGTAGTTGCCTCTGTGTGTGTGTGTGTGTGTGTGTGTGTGTGTGTGTGTGTGTGTGTGTGTGTGTGTGTGTGTGTGTGTGTGTTACACAGCCAGCGGAGTGTAATGGGTGAGCCACGCTAAGTGTGCTGTGATTGTGAAACAATGGTGTCTGGTTACATAATAAGCTGTTGCCTTCAAAAGGAGGCGTAACTCCATCCCTCGGTGTAAAAAAAAAAAAAGAAAAAGAAACGGGGCCGACACACTGCTAGGTTTCACCAGAAGGCCCTGGGCTCCTGAACAGGGGGACGGGTGGGAGTTGGGGGGTGGGGGGTGACAACATTCCTGAAACACTATCCAGATGCAAAGCAGCACACCTCAGGGATGACAGGAGGTCACTGAGATCCCACTGAGCGTTAGGCCCTCCTGACAACAGCCACAATGGGCTGATGTCACTGCAGGGACTCTGCTCTTAGGCTCCTTCATGTCGTGTGTGCTTCCTCATCGCCGACGATGATCATATGGGAAATACTGGCAGCAGTGTTTACATATTGTGAAATAATAGAGGGTTAAAGTTTTCTTTTCCAAAGGGGTTCTTGTTTTTCACAGTGGCAAACAGCGGTGCATAAATGTGACTTCTAGAAGATGAAATGTTGTGTTTAAAGGTTATTGCCTGGAGAAATCCCTTTCAATACTTCTGTCCGGATGTTGGCAGCAGTTAGGATCGTCCATGTGAAGCACAAGATTGACTCTCTCTCTTTTTCTCTCCCTGTCTTCGTCCGTCTCTCTCTCAGCGACCAGAGAGTCGGCGTTTGTCCACGCCATCGCTTCAGCAGGCGTGGCGTTCGCAGTGACGCGTTCCTGCGCTGAGGGAACGTCCACCATGTGCGGCTGCGACTCCCACCACAAGGGGCCCCCCGGCGAGGGCTGGAAGTGGGGCGGCTGCAGCGAGGACGCAGAGTTCGGGGTGCTGGTGTCCAGGGAGTTCGCCGACGCCAGGGAGAATCGTCCCGACGCACGCTCGGCGATGAACCGACACAACAACGAGGCGGGACGATCGGTAAACACACTTAGAGACGTATGAGGAGAATGTGCACAGATGTTCCATATTAATCATCATCTTAACACTCATATATGATTGGTCCAAATTCATGTGCAGTCATCTGCTGCTATGGTCTCCGATCTTCTGGGAAGGCTTTCCATAAAAGTTCTCTGCAGGGATTTGCTTCAGTTCAGCCACACAAGCATCACTGAGGTCCAACACTGATGTTAGGTGATCAGGTCTGGCTCTAGGCTTACCTCAACCAAAGAAAACTCTTAGTCGACGTATACCATTTTGTTGACTAATGGATTAGTTGATTTATTTAACAGATATGGAAAAATGAGTTTCCTCCACGAAGAATCACACAAAAGCACCACTTTAAATCTTGTGCTTATCAGAGAAAAGTTTCTCGGAAATAAGTCACTCAGCATGAAAAAAAGCAGAAAAATCTTAATTGATTTAAAAGGACAGATTAGTTGCCTAATAGACTAAGATTGGAGTTCCAGTTTATCCCAAAGGTGTAGGATGGGGTTAACATCAGAGCTCTGTGCAAGCCAGTCAACTTCTTACACACTAAAAGCACCATGCTGCAGCAAAGAGCTCAATTCAAAATTCATAGCATATCCATGATTGAGGGATTGCCTACACACGGCTCTCAACATGGTCATACCTGAGATAGTTGCTAGCAGCTAACAGTGCTTACAGAACAAAGGAGGCAAACAATGGCAACAGTGCTGACGCGTCCTCCAAACAGACCGTGTGTCCGTGTACACGTCCGTTTGGGAGTGTAACCAAGGCTATGAACATTGCGCTTTGTGTCTCGCATGCACTTGCAGCTGGACTGACAACGTAAACAAAGCAGAGATACGCTCTGATTACAACACACAAGGGGAGGTTGCCACAGATAATAGTTGTTTGATGCTATATTTATGTTCTGAATATCACATTTGGCACCTTTAAGATCTGCCTTCACTTTAACTGAGCACAGAAAAACAGAAGTGGACAGGAGAATCCACATACTTTTGGCCAGAAAGTGTTCATATTGATTACCACAACACTAAACTGATCAGCAGTTGGAAGATGGACTGAAGGACTGATTCTGCAAGAACAAAGCAGGTTCCATTGTGGAGCACATTTTATACAGTGGACTCCACCTCACCGTAATATAAGACATTCATTAGATGAACTCTGCCCTCGTTGTACTACGGATTGAAGCAAAATGGGAAAAGGGAAATGATAGACAGGGACCTGACTGTGATGCAAAAAGGAGAGGATGTATCCAGAAAACATGACTGTTGGGGATAACTGATTGTTCATGTGTCGGCGGTGGGATTCGGTATTTGACTTGTCTGCGCATTTCTGAGTTTCCAACCAGAAAAATGAGCACTTGACTTTGAATGACTGGTTAATTACTCATCTAAGCAACACACCTCGCCTTTCATGCCTTTTTGCATCCCAATGAAAAAATTCCCTGACAGTCAAATAACCCGAGTGAGTTTAAGGGGAAATCAGCTCAGACTTAAAACATCACTGTCTGCTGTCACCGCTCGGGGAGAAAGAAATCGTCTCCGCGGCTGCTCGCTGAGGGGCAAATGGAGGGACCACACGGCAACAAGACGGCCCTTTGATGTGAGCGCACAGGAGCAGCCGGGGAGACCACAGGAGCTCAGTGAGCGGCGGCCCTGTCAGGACTCTCCTCTGCTCTCCACCTGGCCCTCTCACGCTCCAGTGTTTAGCCCCCCGGGGCCCTCTGGGACTTGATGTTGGCATGACAAGCTCACAAAGTGATGTCACTAGCCTCTCCACCACCCCCACCTCAACGCTCCCCTCCCTCAGCCAGAGGTGCCACAGCCACCTGCCTTCCGCCGCAGCTGGGGGAATTCTGCAGCTAAATATAGCTGTTGAATTAAAAGCACAACAAAATGAAAACACAAAAGGTGAAATAAGCCCCGTGGGCGGCGCACTCACGGTGTGAGCCAGTGACTTCAGAGAGAAGCAGCAGCAGTGGCGGCGGTACTGAGCCTCTGTACTTCACAGCTGCATGACACTTAAATAAATTGCAGTCAGTGGCGTATTGTTTTTCTTGGCCTGCTCTGCGAGTCCTCGGCGGTTTTGTTAATCTGCATTACTTAATTTCCTGTGAATTTCTGACCATAAAAATTCCGACAGATCTTGCTCAGTGGTTTCTGACTTCACTGTCCCCACAAGCACTGAGTCAGTTATCAAATTAAGACCAGCATATTTGAGTTAATTACGCTTTTTTTTTTTTTTTTTTTTTTTTTTTTTTTTTTTTTTTTTTTTTAAATCGACCTTTTTAAAGTATCAGATTCTCACTGCCTGTAGGCCATGACAGGTGGCTCTGAAGGGTAATCATTCACAGCCTCAAAGTGGATTACAGTGGCAACTGAGAGACACAGCAAACAAATGTCAAAACATTCGTAGAAAAAGCTCCAAAGCTCTGCCAAGAGTAGTGCATTTAGAGATGTCTTGGGTAAGGGAAAGTAGTTTTTCGGGCACACTGAACCGCAGATAAGATGTCTGTGCTTTAAGAAGTTTCTGTATCTATTCTATATTTATCCGTCTATTGAAAAAGGTTGTAACTGCTGTGACTCTAAGCTGGTGGAGCTACCTTTCAAGCCTTGGGCCAGTGACTCTTAACAGTTTAAATATATATTTATAGTGGATTGTTGCTTTAAGGGATCAGTAAAAATGGGTAAAGAAAGCTGTTGGATCCTTGCCAGGCTTTACTAAGTTGTACATACTTTAAAAAAAAGGAATGAAAGCAAGTCAAGTTTATAACCTATATATATATATATATATATATATATATATATATATATATATATATATATATATATATATATATATACAGTACCAATCAAAAGTTTGGACACACCTTCTCATTCAACTACTTTGAAGAATCTAAAATATAAAACATATCTGGTTTGTTGAGCATTTGTTTGTTTACCACATAATTCCATATGTGTTCCTTCATAGTTTGGATGTCTTCAATATTAATCTACAATGTAGAAGAAAAATAATAATAATAATAATAATAAAGAAAAACCATTGAATGAGAAGGTGTGTCCAAACTTTTGACTGGTACTATATATATATATAGACCCTTTTACAGCAGAAGTGATCAAACTATGTGTGTTCATGTTGGCTATGGAAGTGCTGTTTTGTTTGCTCCAGCCATCCAAACGAGTTACTAAGCTTCAAACATTGAATTAAAACTGTTACCAGCATTAAAATGTCTGGTAACAGTTTTGCCAACCTAAACACATTAGTCAAAGATGATGGACAATGTTTTCCTCATTCATTTTTAATGCGAAGATGTCGGCCATATAATCTACCCAGAGAATTGTTAATGTTGCTGCTGTTTACATTCATTGTGAGGCAAATTCCAAAAATGCACTACAGGAATGTACTACTGTAAATTTGTTTTGTTTGAAAATGGGCTTTAACTGTTTTGCATAATGACAATAAATGATCCTTGAATTGTTGGTGGTTAATGCCCTTATATATAACTTATTGCTCTCCAATTAACTCCCGAACCACATCATTGTTTACAAACTGTAAAAGGGTCTATTTTCTTTTAAAAAATCCTAAAAAGTGACCATTAAAGTGTCTCTTGTGTTCTTCCCAGACCATCCTCGACCACATGCACCTGCGCTGTAAATGCCACGGCCTGTCGGGGAGCTGCGAGGTGAAGACCTGCTGGTGGGCTCAGCCGGACTTCCGCATGCTGGGCGACTACCTGAAGGACAAGTACGACAGCGCCTCGGAGATGGTGGTGGAGAAGCACCGCGAGTCGCGCGGCTGGGTGGAGACCCTGCGCGTCAAGTACAACTTCTTCAAGCACCCCACGGAGCGCGACCTGGTCTACTACGAGGGGTCGCCCAACTTCTGCGAGCCCAACCCGGAGACCGGCTCCTTCGGGACTCGAGACCGCGCCTGCAACGTGTCGTCGCACGGCATCGAGGGCTGCGACCTGCTGTGCTGCGGCCGCGGACACAACACGCGGACTGAGAAGCGCAAGGAGAAGTGCCACTGCATCTTCCACTGGTGCTGCTACGTCAGCTGCCAGGAGTGCGTGCGCGTCTACGACGTCCACACGTGCAAGTGAGAGAGAGAGAGAGAGAGAGAGAGAGAGAGAGAGAGAGAGCACGAAAGTGACTGCTGGACTACAAGTGCTGCCCCGCCCGCCCCTGAACCCCCCCACCTCCACCTCCACCTCTCCTGCACGACTTCACCTGCTTCCAAACACTAAAACATTCATCAGCACACACACACACACACACACACACACACACACACACACACACACACACACACACACACACACACACACACACACACACACACACACACACTCTCAGGCCCTAATGGCACTTCAGATATTGATACTTTCTTTTTCTGTTTGTTAAACACCCTGCTTTAGAGTCCGTCTCCAAACCACCTGATCTCCATGACATCCCCGTGTTGACCTGAGTGACCTCTAGTCCGCTCTCAAGGGAAGAAGCCAGAGTTGTGCCACTTTTTCCTCTCCTCCCTCCTTCCTCCCTTCCCTTCCTTCCTCCCTTCCTCTCCCTGCAGCATCGGACCCCTCCCCTCCCCGTCGTCTTTATTTATTTCCCCCCCTCCATGCCAGCACAATGTTTGTGTAGCATGTACAGTAACACTTTTTTTTTTTTTTTTATACCTGTTGAGATAATGCAGTAAAGAAACAAAAAAAAAAAAAAAAAAAGAACAAAAAAAGAACTTTCAGACTCTTTGCTTTTGAATTTAAACAAACAAAAAAGCATCTTCTAACTAACACCTCACTTTTCCGGCCCCTCTTGGCTGGTCTACCTTTTTATTTTTTATCGTTTTTGAAACTAAACTAACCTCCACGCCGTCGGTGATGCTGAACACGCCGGCAGCCTCCCAGAAAACCATCACTTTGTGACTACTGAACTGAGCAGACGGTCCTGTTCTTTTGTTAAACTACTGAGCTGATAAAAAAAAAAACCCTCATGTGTCGCTTCTCTTCCTGCTGACTGACTCCACCGCACCAGTCAACCGAAAAAGATTTATTAATAGATTTATATGCTACAGTCTTGATTTTTATTGCCCCTTGCATTTCTGAAATATTACCATTTGGGGCTGGGACTGGAGGTATGCGGCATGTGTGTGAACAAGCATGCTCCATTCCACCAACAACCATGCGCGTGTATATGTGTGTGTGTGTGTGTGTGTGTGTGTGTGTGTGTGTGTGTGTGTGTGCACTATTCAGCCACTGCAGGCGGTTAAAAATTTTAAGCATTGTTTATGCGAGCAAATTCTTCCTCGTTGCAATCTAGCAGTTCTTATGATTGACGACTCTGTTCCTGCATTGGGACAAACGTGTGATGCAACACAGTCGTGCATTATAATCAATACAAGGAGTGATTGATTCATTCAAATTATATGAGCTGGAGATCATTTTGTGGCTGTTTTTCATACATGAATTTGATGCATCAAAAAGTGAGTCAAGCTTCAGCATGCTTAATGTTAATTCTGGTCTTAAGAGCAAAGTGATGACGGGGAGATCTGTTTATCGAACACTTCATGCACTCATCAAGTCAAGATTTTGTCTGAAGCAAATCTTTTATCACTGTAAAAAGAAAATAAACAGGAGGACTTGTGAAGACATGTGGAGACCAGAGAAGCCTCTGATTGGCTCTCACGCCCTCCCTTCCTTCCTTACTTCCTTTTCTCCATATTTCCCCTAGAGTTGAGGTTTTTTTGAGAGGCCTGATTTATTGACTGCCTTTATGGTTTTGGTTTTTAAAATATTGGAAGAACAAGAAACTGTAATTTGATGTCTGCCCATTTTGTTTTTTAAAGAAAAGGACATTATTTTACGATCATTGAGGTAAATAGTTGTGATTTTTTGGGGGTGGAGAGAAAAGACCTCCAGTTAATTTAGATTCTAAGAACATTAAGCAGTGCAAGATGTGTGTATATGTGTGTGTGTGTGTGTGTGTGTGTGTGTGTGTGTGTGTGTGTGTGTGTGTGTGTGTGTGTGTGTGTGTGTGTGTGCATGATGTCTGCCAGTGACAAAAACAAACAAATGGAAAGAACGAATGGACGGATGTTCACAACGGTGGAACAAACTGTGAGAGCTTTTCCACACAACATGTTCTGACCGCCCCGCCTGCTTCCTATTAGTTATAATCAACAACAACAAAAAAATGACCCAGTAGTGTTTAGGCCGTCCTCTCTATTTGTGACGTAGCTTAGCATTTGTGTCATCTTCCACGCAGCCCCTCCTCCCTCCTCCCCCCACCCCCTCCACCTCTCCCGCCGCTATATCCAAAGTTTTGTACAAAATGTTTTAAAGTGAATAATTCCCTTTTTATTTTATAATCGTAAATGTTATTGTTTTTATAAATATTATTTATTATACGATGTATATATCTGTATGACTGAACTAAGATTATATATTTGAAGAACAAAACTGTGTCGTGCTTTTTGATTTGTAGCCCAGAGGTTCACACTCCTCAACCATACCTCATACCTCATTGCTAGTTACATTCATCTCTTCTACAGTTACATACTCGACATTCATTTTAAAATGAGGCATTTAAAGGACATTTTATTGGTTTGAACAAAACCAACAGCGACATATCTTCCTCCTGTGCCTTTGAGCTCCAATGTTATCCAAAAACTATTAAAAATAATGTTATTTTAATACCATGAACACACTATATTCATTTTCAATCACACATACATCATCCTGCATCTTGAAATAACCACTAGAGCACAAAATGTGGATTAAACCGCCACTGAAAATAGTCCCTAAAAAAATGCACCATTTCCTCCAGTTTGAGTAACATTTACTGAAAGACTACAGTGATCAGCTGTTTTAGGAAACTTACTGAGATTATACACGAAATTAGACTTTATTTTTGTATTGTGAGACAGTAAACACACATTGTTTTTATTGTTATTTTTGCGGGATTTGTTAACAATGAGGATAACAATAAAATAACGCTAGCCTTCGCCTTAAATTGCAGTCATAAATTTAAGCATAAATATGTATCATTATCAAATAATTGGCTGTTATTGGCAGTGTACAGTAGTTACACTTTAGAGGATAAACTATACTGATGAGTTGACACAATCACATCTCAATCATCAAACACATTAAAAATGTAGGATTATGGCATTTAAAATAACAACAGAAATGAGAGCTGTGGTCGCTGCTAGTAAATCATCAGCTCTCGTTAATTTGATTTAGTTTAACTTGTATATTAAAGAAGGAAATACCACCAGTGTAGCATAACAGGATTTATATTTGTGCTCATGTTACTGATTCCTGAAAAATATTATATTTTCTACTTTGCACCCGAGGGAGAAGTCCCCCCGTCGCCCGAACAGACATCCTGCAGAAGCTTCTTGGTGAAATAGTCGCCTGTGTTTTCTTGTTAAAGTGTACGGTGATTATTGCACAACGTTCCGTGGAGGTTAACCGCAAATGTCTGAGTAGGTTCATCTCATTACGAGATGTCAAATTTCTCCGAATAATGAGATAATTACACTAAATCATAATTATAAAGACATTAGGAGTTCAACGTGCCAGGAAGATAATCAAAACAACTGGTGGTAGATTGGCACAAAGGTTTTCATAGAGAGTAAGTAAGTATTCTTCTGTGGATATTTTACTCACATACTTTTGCATAGAAAACACTTTGGTGTGAGGTATGTTAATATATAACATTTGCTGGTCATTCATCCCATCATTCATAAAACATAATGCAGAGTTTCTTGTAAGTAGTAGTAATAGATTTAATTTATTCATAAAATAAAAAAAAAGGTCAAACAAGAGCAAGTACAGAAGGTGATAAGAACAAAGGGAGATCTTTAAGAGTTCCTGGAATGATCAAATTACAAATCTGTGTTGTGATTAGTGTTTGTGAATGCACATTTACTTTCCATAGAAATGTTTCAAAATCTTTTTCCTGGACTCTTTTTTTTTTTTTTTTTTTTTTTAATATATATATCTATAAAATCCCAAAGAAGTGCTGTGGGCATCACATGGAGGTTACAGCATTATCCTTCTGCAGAATGCAATATACACAGATAGCACAAACACTGCTCGTGTGTGTGTGTGTGTTATGTTACATGTTCACATGGTGCTGAAGAGGAGGAGGTTTCGCCCGGTTGGTGGCTGCTGCAGAGACGCTGCAGTGCAGAGAGAAGCGTAGACAGAGCTTCAGGGATGGGAGGGAAAAGATGCAGAGAGAGAGAGATAGAGAGAGATAGAGAGGGGGGGGAGGATGGAAACTCGTCTCTCGCTCGCCTCCTCCTTTCAGCCTCTTTCAGGCTTCCGTTCCTCCGCAGCTGAGTGATCAGAGACAAATAAAAGTGAGAGGAGAGACATGCCGCCACAAGAGAGCACCTGTGTAGTCGACCTATTTTTAGGCACCGCCGCGCGTTAAGCTATACCGTTCGTCTCTCGAGGCGGAGACGAGAAGATGCAAAGCTCTGGCTGCAAGTGGAAAAGTTGCTAAGAGTTTTTTTTTTTTTTTGTTGTTGTTGTTCGATCGTCACCCTGGGCAGCCTGTCCTCATGGGACGCATCTCACAGAGCAGGATTAGCCAGATAGATAACTTTTAAAAAAGAGGGAATGTCTTCTGGAACTTTGCCATGATCAACACGCAGATATAGGAGAATAGTTTAACCGTTATCTGAAGAACTTTCTAATCCTGTTTTGTGAAGTTTCTTACTGTTTTAAGTGTTTATGGTGCCCACAATAAAGAAACCCACTGTGGACTTCCATACAGTTAAACAGGCAAGAGATAGACTGCCACACTATTAATGGGAAATGTTTACTTTCTTGCCAAGAGAGAGCATCTAGTTAGCTTAGTTTAGCATAAAGACTGGAAACAGTAGAGAGGTTATGTACAGCCTAAGGTAGTGTAAGATATTTAATTGAATTTCCTTTTTAGAAAAATACACTGTGAATTATTCGTCTGGTAAACAACTACACAGTGTACAAGTCTTTTATTGTGAAAGGTAAAAACAAACGGAGTGGATCTGGTCCGCGCCGCCTTAGTCTAGGGTTGAAATGAGTAATAAATTTAGCGGCGTTGTTGTACAATATAGTGAACATTTTGATGCCACAACGTGATTTGTTGCAAATTAATCGCATGAAAAAAAACACTCAGTGTCTAAAGACCTTTAAGCTGAGCTGTTGGTGTGTTAAGCTAAGCTAACTTGTGGCTAGCTCTAACCTAGCGTATCTATCAAACAGACATGAAAGTTTTGATCTTTTCATCAGACACTCGGCAAGAAAGCAAATAAGTGTGTCTCCCAAAACGCCAAGCTATTCCTCCTAATTTGTGACTTTTACAACAATATAAGATAAGATAAGATAATCCTTTATTAGTCCCGCAGCGGGGAAATTTACAGGATTACAGCAGCAATATACAACTACTTTGGAGCATTAAATTGCAAAACAACAGCATTAAATAGTAGAATCTGCATTACAAAATGATATATTGATGATGAATGTTGATTTTAATTTAAATGCAAGTCTACAGTTTTCTAGGAATTAATTTTATGCACATTAACCCATAAAGGAGAGTTGTACCAGTACAGTGTTAAACGATCTGTACAGTAGACTGGTCTGTTTTTAGAGGCTAAACACATTTAAATAAGGCTAACACTCAGTTAGCCTTTATTACTCTTTGGTCGGACTTCTGCTTGACACGACTTGTGTATAATTCATTTTTTACACACATATACAGTTTACAGATTTCAACGTTAGCTCCTTTAACCCCGGACAGGACATACTGAGTAGTAAATGCGACCATGCAGCCTGATGACGGCCCTGCAGTCTTACCGTTGAAGGATGCCTCTTTTTCACTATGTGGCTCCACTGAGTCTAGATAAACTTATCAGAACCCAGTCTGCAAAGGAGAAAAAAAGACAAAATGTATATTATTAATCACACTTGATACAATGATGAAAATGTAAACATTTGGTGCTTCTAACTACTTCTTTTTCTCCTGTTCAGTGTCACTGAAGAGTTGGTTTAGAAACAGGAAAAGAATACTTACGCTCCTTCATCCTTCAGTAGACTCAGGAACTTGCTAACTCTGTATCCATGATCCATCTAAAAAAAACAAAAACACAAACAGACAGAATACTTCTTAGTGCTTATAATGAAATTAAAGTACATTTACTTGCAGGTTTTCTTTTCTTTCTGTACGAGCATCTGTTTCATTTGAAAATTCAGAAGCAAAGGTGTTGAAACATGAAAGCAGTTTGGAGCAGCGGCGGGTTCCTGGAGTTCACGCTTCAGTGTGCACACACACACAGGGATTGTAGAGAAGGGGAGGGGGGGGAGAGGAAGTAAAATTAATGGCAACCTATGCAATAACTTACAGTACGTCTGGAATCGCCTGTAGCTACTAGAGTGAAGACATGAGAGCAGTCAGAAGCATCGGAATGAGAGGAAAAAAGATGAAGAGAAGAGGACTGAGTACGAATGTGTGTGTGTGTGTGTGTGTGTGTGTGTGTGTGTGTGTGTGTGTGTGTGTGTGTGTGTGTGTGTGTGTGCGGCTGTTTGCAGCATGTCTCGGCAAACACACATTCATACTTCTTCAGGCTCAGAGTAAAGGGGGTGGGGGTGGGGGGCAAACATGGCTGCATTTGTGCATACCATAGCAATTACACAGCATCCAGCCTCAACAAACAGGCCGTGCACCTCATCAACATACCACAGACACAAAGTCAGGGGGAGAAATTAACATCCGCCAACTGTCTTTTTAGGTCACTTTCTGCTGCTGAAAGTCTGCCACCTGTTTTGATGAACAGACAATATTTGGAGGCCTGCTGGCAATAATCAATTAAAAAAAGAGCTCTGAAAGCTTTTGTGACTGGTGTTAGCCATTAGCCAACCAGCAACAGGTGTTCACTAGCTAGCCTTTAAATCCTATCTGACTATGGCTTGAACTTACAACTATAGTATTCCCATGATAAATCAACACATACAGCATATTTGTATCCAAACCAAACACATGAAATTCATCCAGATACGACAACAAGACACGACATCTGGTCCTTTGCAGAGTTTAAAAGGTTCAGTATGCAGTCAGGTTGCATCCTCTGGAGCAACGTGTTCCTCCTCTGACACAGAACTGAACCCTACCAGGATGTTCTTATTTAATAGGTTAGAACTAGTTAAATGTTAGCCACATGCTTGTCAAGTCTGTGTGCGTAGGTGAATAATGTAGAATGATGCAACATTGTTTTATAATGGAGGTGCAATGTTTATGCAGTAAAACTATTAAAAAAGGAGCTTTCATTTAAGCAAAATTAATCATTTATTTACTTCAAATTCTGTAAAAACTAGTCCTTATGACTCCCATTCTAATCACATGCTGTGTTGCACCAACAAGGATTCATTTAATCCAAGTTTAGTTTTGATCAGAGTTTAGCTAAACTAAATTAAGAATGAGTACATTTGAAATCAAGCAGAGCTTTGTTGAAAAACTAAAAACTAATTTCAGAAAAGGAAATCCAAGTTTAAACCAAAATAAAATAAGAATTTAGAAAAATGTAACCTTCTAAAGTGTCCAAGTTAATACTGGATCCCATTTCAAATTAAAGTTTAAATTTTGGTGCAACAGAATTCTATTTAATCTAGGTTTAGAGGTTTAAATTATATAATCCTTAATTTCCAGCAAGTTTAAGTTTGATGCAACTCGATATAAAGTTAAACCATGATTTAAACAGGTTTAAAAGTTAAATCTTGTTGGTGCAAACCCGCCTAAACTTCCCAGGAATACTGCGTCTCAGGCAGTGATGTATGACTGGTCCGTAACTTTTTACAGAAAAATTATCCTGGTGTTTGGACAGGGTCATGACCCCTACAAGGCTTTGCAAGTAAATCCTTTGGGTACACTGCAAACAGAAATAACTACACAAATGTCAACAGGGACTTTTAACCAATAAAAAACTCCTTGGCCAAACCACAAAACCCCTAAAGACAACTTTAAGAAGGTGAGTAGACTTTTACCTACTCGACTCATCTCCATTCATACAATCGACGTGTTGAAAAGAAGCCAAGAATCTGCAGCGAGTTGGTGGTCTGTTTTTTTTTTCTCTGTTTCCACAGTTGGATGAGTTTAATGTGCAGGTTTTTTTTAACCTGCCATATGTGTTGGATGACTGATCTTCATTGATTTTTCTCTAAATTGTAGGAGCACCAGAACCACGAGGTGTGCATGATTTGTTCTTATGAGTCGCTTCCCTCTGATTCAGAACATGTGAATGTAACTTGGAAAGCCGGAGCAGAAAACACGGTTTCATAACTCTAAATGTATTGAATCCAAACCGTTTGGAGGACGCTTTGTGAACTAGAGATGTTCTGGATCCTCCTGCTCAACAAATCATCGTGAAAGCCACCCAGTTTATTTTTTCATTCCAGCTAATAGATGACAGTTTTTCTGGGACGGAGACAGATGTTGACTGTTGAGAATGCCGGCCAGATGTGTCGAGGAAGAGGAGGGACAGGCTGTTGGAGTTCAGGTTGCACTATTACAAAAACAACTATTTGTTTTTACCTTCACACAAGTCCACTTGACCTTTCTATCTTTTAATACCACCAGTGCACATGGAGTTAAACCAGCACTACATTTCCCATAAGAGCATGGTTTAGTTTAAAAAAAAAAAAATTGATGTTGGAAAGAACCAAAAGTAAAAGTCAACAGCATTGCTAGCAGATCTGTGAGGCTGTTATTCAGCATCGCAGGGCTTTGAACTCTATGCTACAGTCAGCATGCTAACAGGCTAACAATGAAAATGCTAACATGCTGTTTAGCCGGTATAATGTTCACCATCGAAGTTTAGCAAGTTAAGATTTGGTAAAACGCAAAACATTAAAAAGGCACAGTGTGTAGGATGAAGAGGGATTACTTGGCAGGAATTTAATATATTCATAATTGTGTTTCCCTGAAACTAAGAATTGTTGTGTTTTCATTAGCTTATATGACCCCTTCAAATCTACATATGAAGCGGTTCCCATCTCGGGAGTCCGCCATGTTTCTACGGTGGCCCAGAATGGACAAACCAAAAACTGGCTCTAGAGATGGATGGAGTCTTTCACAGTTTTATGTTCCTTCAAGGTCACCGTAGTTCTCTGACACGCTTGAAACAATCATGGCGGACTGGGCTTTTTTCTTAAAGAGACAGGCGCTAAAACAGAGCGTTTCAGATGGAGGGTGAATACAGGAATATTCAGACACACAGTACAATGAAAATAAAGTATTATTTGAACATTAAAGCATGTAAATATGTTCTTATAGAAACCCAAAATACAAATATGAACCTGAAAATTAGCATGATGTGTCACCTTTAAAACCCACAAATGTTAACGTCAAAGTGGCGCAAGAACAAAAGTTAAGGTATCACCAAATTCCTCAGGATCAATCTTTTGAAAACCCTAAATACCAGTAAAAAAAAATGTCCTTACAATCTATCAAATAGTTGTTGAGACATTTCAGTCTGAGCCAAAGTGGTTTACAGACTAAAAGAAAGTTTCTCTTCCTCACCTGCACGGCCATTTCAATCAGCATGAGCAACTTCTTTATGCCAATCCACAGATTTTGGCCCTTCACAGCTTTAGCTATGCTGGCCCGCTCCACTTCCTGAAAACTGCCCAACAGCTGCAGTGACGAGACGGAGAGAGGAGAGTACTCAGCATGGGATTAAAAAAAAGGTGATTTTATTATTCAAACGGTACAAACAGTATCAGCCAATAATGTTGACTCGCCTGAGTTTGTCAACTTATAAGTAATACACATTAAAACATATTTAACACCTTCACTGACGGAGTAAATGTCAAGTGCGTGTGTGTGTGTGTCTGTTACCTCCAGGGCCTCGACCAGCTGCTCTCCTCTCGAGATGTTGGGAATGTGGATGGTGGTGCTGAACGCGTCCAACATCTCCATTTCCTGGAGGACGTCTTTACGACTTGTGGTGCCAATGATCAGCAGCTTACGACCCTGAAAGAGAAGCAGATTTTTTTTAACAGTTGCGTGGCCTTAATTAAAAGTTTGTGTTGTGTGGATATAAATGGAGATTCTTGGATATGGATTGTGGACCACATGCTGTGAGATGACAGCTATTGTGCTGGGTGACTGTGTGAAATGCGTCAAATAAAGTACATGTGCAATGATTAATGTTGAGTGTATTGATTAAATTAGAAACAAAAGTGCAAGCAGAGGACATCAACAACAAAAAACAGCATTTGGCCTTACAATATCCAAATGTTTTCCGCATTATTTCAGGTTTTATTCCAATAAATTGGCTAATAACAGCTGTCACACTGAGAATTTGGTCCTGAATTTATGATGCCGTCATCTGAGTTTTGATGCAAGCCGTCTTTTATAATGAATTGCCATAAATCTCGATACTGTGATACAAGATTACATTGTCTAAAATTATGATAACAAGCACATACTGACTCAAATTTCTGAGAAAATCTGATAATTTTGCAATAACATTCTTAATTAAATGAGAGTACTCATTTGCCAACAATCTTCAAGTATTTGATTATCCCAAGAGTCTACAAAACCATATGGTTGTATAATATAGACTATTTATTTATTGAATGAACAGAAAACATGGTATGTAGTGATATATGCTGTTATCGAGATATGAAACAGCCTATATCATGATAGATGATTTTGGCTGTATCACATCGCCAACGCTCTCCTCGGCCGGTGGTAGACGTGTCTCACGGTGAGATCTAGAAAACGCCGTTTCACCACATTTCTCTCATGATTGTGCGACTTCAGGTTCGACAGTGTACGGGGGGCTTTAAGTCACAACAAGAGCACGGGGGGAACAGAAAACAACAGGACAAACGGAACAGAGCACAACACAACAGAAGACAAACAGCAGAGGAGAAAGAAGAGGAGCCAGAGAAATGTAGCTCCGCTAAGCCGACAAGTTGGAGGAGGACCAGGAGGAGAAGACGAACGGAGGAGAGGCAGAGGAGTGGCGAGTAGACAGGGGGATTATGGCTGCCGGCTGCCCCCCCATGGCGTGGGGGGTTGCGATGCTGCATGCAGATGAGGTGCCACACAGGCGGCGGCGCTGCCAGGTCCTGGCTCTCTCACAGAGCCCTTTCTCCTGCCTGTCCCCCCGGCCTCCCCCGGCCTCCCCCGGCCCCAGGCACCCCGCTGGGCCCAGCGCTTTACAACCCCAGAGGAGCACTGCAGAGCCAGGCATTCAGCGCCAGGCCCCGCGCCACTTCTCATGCACATGCAGCCATATAGTGGGCTATACTCTCATTCACGAACCCGTCAACAACAGACACACACACACACACACACACACACACACACACACACACACACTACAAACCAAAGAAACTATGAGAAATGGGTCTCCACCACCACCATTCACTGAGAGCACAACGGGGCCGGGACCAAAACACTCGCTAATAACCATACACACTCACACACACACACTCTCACACACTCTCACACACACAGACACAGACACACACACACACACACATGCCGGCTGCAGCCAGAGACCTCCAACAACTCCTCACAAGACTTGTGCGCTGGCATCCATAAGATCTGCTGCCCTCTTTCTGCCACCAAGGGACTAGCAACCGGTCAGTGAGCGTGCTACAAATGAATACCACGACACGGCGTTTGTTACCTTTGGAGGAGGTTTCTTCAGCAGCACCAGCAAAGCTTGTAACACCAGGTTGGAGAAACGAGGGCCTATGGGGACGTAGTCTGATGAGAGAGATCATTTTTCTATTAGCAATTGTCAATTTAATGCCCATTCCAAATAAAAAATAATGCAACAAAACAGTGACTTTCAATCTTACCTAACAAACGTTCGATGTCATCCACAACCACACAGCTCAGCTGGGATTTGTAGGCATCTTCAAATATCTATTAAAGCGAATAAAAGTACAAGACAGGTTTAGATCAGCAGAAATAGGCAACACAGTATTTATGCATAACCTGAAAATATTAAAAAAGTGAGAGATTTGTTTCAGTTGGTTTAGACTCCAGAAGGGCGTGTGTAAATGTTTTCAATGTAAAAATGTCTTCCAGAGTCACTTTGAAAATGTGAAAATGTGAATCTGCAAGATTATAACTTTAAATACTCACCTTTTTTCATTGTGAAGTGAGTTTTACCTTTTTGATGGCTTGGCATTTGGCGATCTCCGAGTGTCCGATCATCTTGTCGGGGGAGCAGATCTTGATGAAGGGGAACTGGGAGTCTTCAGAGATCTTAGCGGCCAGCGCTGTTTTCCCACTGTTAGGTGGACCTGAGGAAGGGGACCAATCACTAATCAGCTGTTTGTAGCGACACAAAAAACCTTCCAGTTTTCATTGTGCGTTAAACTGTTGCAATGCCGACGGTGGACGTTGCGTGACGTTTGTGTGTGTGAGTCCTACCTTCCAGCAGCACAGACACCAGCGGCGTGCGTTCGCTGTTCTTCGTCTGCTGCACCAGCAGCTCCCCGTCCTCCAGGACCGCCGACACCGGGTCGCCCCACCGCATTATCCCGTTCATGATGTAGCTGGCGTAGTCCTCCTGGTTGGTGCCAAAGGCCTGGAGAAAGAGTTTAGGTTGTGGTTTTTGTTTGGCTGTGTTGTGTCAAGTGAGAAAGAAAATACTAACTTTAAATGTGATTTGTTTCCTCGTCTATTTCTCTAAATTAGCTTAAAGATAGGGTTAGTCATTTTGAGAAACTTTTTCCAATGAAAGCAGCTAGCAGCACTACAAATTTCAAGTAATTTGGGCCAAATTAAAGGATTGGACAGGCTTATTACAACCATGCAGCAACCAAATATACCAGATTAAAAACAAAACAATTGTCAGAACATTTGATTTATTTTTTTGCTGTCCTGATGTAAAAGAACATTTCAACAAATATAACCATCAACATTGTCAAGAAATGCATTACTCTAGCTTTATTTTCATGTGTTCTGTATTATACTTTATTATAAATTAAAACATATCTGAAACTGAAATAAAAGGAGACACGGAACAGAGATAGAGAGAGCGACGTGGAGCGACTTACAGGTTTGATGTCGTTGTTCAGGGAGGTCAAGAAGTCAAGTCTGCTGACCTGCAGCTTCTCTGCAGTCTCGATGTTTACCTCCACCACGTTAGTGGCCTGCAACAAACACAAACACAAATCAAGATGAACCACAAGCAGATGATGAGTTACTTTTCGTTCCAAGATGAACTCCATGCCCCCCCCCCAACCCCGTTAATGAAACCCATTACACAAAGTATTGCATGATTAGTTGCACAATGTGTCAGCAGACAATGTACTCCCTCAGAGCAGAAAGGTCGGACCGAGAGGAGGAGGAGGAGGAGGAGGAGGAGGAGGAGGAGGAGGGAAGAAGAAGTGTTTAGAGGAGTGAGGAGCAACGTCACAGCCATCAGACATGTGTAAGGCCCTTGTCTGTCGTTTATCATCACCCTCTAATATCTGCTGCTGCATATGTGTGTGTGTGTGTGTGTGTGTGTGTGTGTGTGTGTGTGTGTGAACGCTTAACAGATGAGAACTTCACCTTATCTGTACGTCCCACTGAGCTGTGTAGATTTGAGCCTATGCACCTGATAAAACACTTAAGTGAGGGCATGGATTAATGCTTTGTGTTGATAGGTTTAAGGTGCTTTAACCTTAAACTTAGCAACACAAAGCATTAATCCAGTGAGTGCTTTTAAAAAAAGAAACTTAAAGCATTTTTAAAAAAGAGTCAAAGATTTTATTTATTTATTGTAATATGGATTTGCAGAAGTGCTGCAGGAATGAGTCCTAAAATAAAGAAATGTATTGAATCTCTTGTCTTGAAGTGTTTTTTTGAATAAGTTTTTGGTTAAAAAAACATTCAAAAAAAAAACGGAGATTTTAACATTTCATTGCACATCCGACTGAAACAACGTGTTGAATAAATCAAATGGTCAACTAATACTGATTCATTCGTGATACATTTGTCAAGCAAAAAATGCGTCACATTCATTGACTGTGGTTTTTCAAAATGTGAAGATGTGTTTGTTGTTTGTTTCAATATCTTTGCATTTTGCGATTGTTGATCTGACTAAATATGTAACATTTTTAATATATTGGCATTTTCTGATATATTTTATTCTTTAAAAAAGACTATTCTTTGTTTTTTTGTTGCCTTTTGTTGGATAGTACAACTGAAAAAAGACTGGAAAGGAGGAGAAAGAGGGGGACGACATGCAGCGAAAGGTCAGATTCGAACCCGGTAGAATAAAATAGTAGACTGAGTAATTGATTACTCATAGAACTCCTCTTCTCCAATCAAAGAGAGTAAACGGACATGGACACATTTATATAATAAATACCTTGATATGTCTGTTCATGGCAGTGGACTGCGCCGCCCTGACCAGGCCCTCCAGCTCGGCTCCGCTGTAGTTCTTCGTCTCCGCCGCCAGCTCCTTAATGTCGACGTCGGACGTCAGCAGCTCGTACTGACGCATCTTTGCCGTGTGGATGTGGAGAATCTGGACGCGGCCTCTTTCGTCCGGTAACCCTGGAAGCAAGAGAGGGGACGTACGGGACTGTAAGCTACAACAAAAAGTTGTAAAAGACATGCTGTACTGCTTTTTCTGACACTGGGTTTTAACTCCCTTTCCTGTCTACGGAGATAAATTGTACAGAGTTAACAGCAGAGTGAAACCCCATCAGTGCGTTCTCCACTTCTTACCAATCTCCATCTTCACCTCCAGTCTTCCTGGCCTCAGCAAGGCATCGTCTATCAGGTCAGGCCTGTTGGTCATACCTGAGAGAGGGACAGAGAGAAAAATGATGAACGGGAGGGATGAGTTAAGAGTGCAGATGTTCAAGGGAGAGAGCCTGTGTGTTACTCTGTGTTTATTTAGTGTCTGAGCACCTATGACCAGGATGTTGTTGAGCTGCTCCACTCCGTCGATCTTGGACAGCAGCTGGTTGACCACGGTGTCGTGGACTCCCGTGCTGCCGGCCATGCTGCCGCGCTGTTTGCAGATGGCGTCGATCTCGTCGAATATGATGATGTGAAGGCCGCTGTTCGCACCGAGCTGTGCAGCAGAGAGGCGAGGAGGGAAATAAATGACAGAAAGAAAGAAAGGTTACTGGGTGAACTGGAAATATGAGCCATCTACTATTGTCTTATACACATAATGAGCTCCTCTCGCACGATACAAATGTACAGTTGATGTTATTTACTTAAAACTTTGCTTAAACCTCCAGGATGTGTTCTTCCAGTGTTTCCCAAACTTTATTGGGCACTATTCAAATATTTTCAAGGTCTTAATGTATCATAGTTGTTTGGTCCAAAATTCAGTTGATTTTATTCTCTAAAGAAATTAAAAGTTGAAGAAAACATAAAGTTGTATATTTTGCACATAAAAATGTTTTTGTCTCGGAGTTTTGGTGCAAAACAATAAGAAAGTCAAGAGATAAAATAGAACATTTTACAATAGAAAATGTATATATTTTATATAGTTATATTCTATTTATATAACAGATATCTTTGTATGTGTTCTTGTAAGTTTTTAGAAGATTTGAGAGTCACCAATAAATATATTAAACTCGACAATTTGGTAGCTGGAACTTTTCTAATTTGGGCCTTGTGAAGTTATTAAATTGCAATAAATCCACTGATTTTGATTCATGTGAATGTTACCCTTGTATCAGCAAAACATGCAATGAATTTTTTATTTTTAGACTTTTGAATGAAAAATAAAATGATACTATTTTACAGGTTTTGTTATCATGCTCATGCAAGACAGAGAAACAGAAAAAAACACGAACTGGCTCTCCAAACAGAGGCTGATTAGTATTTTTTAACATTTAATTCCTTTTTATAATTATTTAGCCTGGACCCAAAGTAATGAATTAATTTGACACACAAAACATAATGTTGAATTTATTACAAATTACAGAAATAATTATTTCTACAAATGTGCTTAACCTTAAGTAGTGGCTCCACACATAATTCTAATTAATACATAAAATCATGTTAATATTTTCCTCTAATGCATTCTTTCAGAGACATAAAGAAGACAAAGACACAGCCAATGATTAATCTTTCATCCTGTCCCAAAAACATTGACCCTCAACCGAGAGACAGATGGAAGAAAAGTGAGAGAGCAGCAGGGTGGGGGGTTATCTCTCCATCTACAGACCCGTCAGTCTCAGCCGTAGCATTTAAAGCAGGTGTGGAGCTGTCCTTATTACACACTGGACTGGACGGTGTGTGTGTGTGTGTGTGTGTGTGTGTGTGTGTGTGTGTGTGTGTGTGTGTGTGTAGGGAGGTATAATAGGAGGTCAAAGACAGCCCAGCCCCTCATTAGCTGGTGAAGAGTGAGGCGGCTCGACGCTAGTGTCTCCCCATCCAAACCCGACTATCACTGCACAACCCTCAACAAACACACACACACACACACACACACACACACACACACACACACACACACACACACACACACACACACACACACACACACACACACACACACACACACACACACACACACACACACACACACACACACACACAGAACTTTACCAGAGTTATTACAGTTACGTCTGGCTAAAGGGCAGATCTCTCCACTCCTGGAGAAATGAGGTTTTTTTGCTGTTTTGACAGATGACATGCTTATCTGTGTTTCACGAAACCAGACTTTTTTTCTGATGAGTAGATAATAAGTTCAGCAAAGGTGAAGTATCGCAGGTAAAGTGAAGCATCTGGAAGTTGTAATGAAACAGACTCATTTATCAACGTTAACATGTGGGGTTTTCGTTTCTTGCTTGGCTCTGCTTTAAATTCTACTTCTCTTGAAAGTTCACTTAAGACGCGTCTCCACCAAGAAGTTCCTGGTGGTCTTAAGACCTCGACTGCTAATAGTCGGATGGTAAACACAGCTCAGTGTGCCCGCCAGTTTCATCTGAAGAACACGTTGAATAAGAAATATACCTAGGGTTTGCCTCACTGTGACGAAATTTACTGCTGCAAAGTATTTATTTACTGATGCAGGTGGGATGTAATGTATGAAATGCAGCAGAGGAAAAAGAAGATAAGAGCATAAATCATCTGTTGAGTGTTGGATGGTTATTTATTTGTGCTTTAGAACGTGACCTCCGTGAAACAATCAGAAAATAACTCTCTTTCTTTTTCAGAACGATGGGGGAGCCGTCTTCGAAGCTAAACTTTACTTTTGATATTATCAAACACCAAGAAATGCTCTATCCTCGTCGTACACAAGTTGAAGTATGTGTTTGACCAATCAGTCACGGTCATCCCTGCAAACTCAACTCCGAAAGTTCCTGTGCTCTCAGAAAGTACGAGCCTTACCAGGACTTTTTTTGGGGGGTCAAAATGTCCTCAAAACTTCATTTAGACTCTGGCCTGTGCGGTGGAATGAGTTCCTCAAAAGGTTCTTAGTCCATGAGGAAGTTCATGCAGTCAAAAAGAAGCTAAGTGCAGTTTTTAATGTACTATAATAAAAGTTAAAGTGCATGCTGTATACGATGTAACGCCTCCTCCACTCACCCTCTTCTGTTCGTCCTCTGCGTCTGCAAACAGCTTCCTGATGTTGGCCTCGGACTCTCCCACGTACTTGTTGAGAATCTCGGGGCCGTTGACGATCTTGGGCTCGCGGGCCTTCAGCATCTTGCCGATCTGTCGCGCCATCAGGGTTTTACCGCAGCCGGGGGGTCCGAACAGCAGGATCCCCTTCACGTGCTTACAGCCTGGAGACAGACACAGGACCGGGGGAGAGGGATGGAAGTGAAACGAAGCGAATTCACAGAAAATGCTTCTGTTAGTTATGAAGCTCAAATGTTCATTAAGTGAAGCTCAATCAGAAGACCTTTAATCCTGAAGTCTTACATAACTATTTGCCTTATTCCTTTGGTTTAATATTGGCTGTAGTTTTTTCTTATTATTATTACACAAGGCATAAAAGGGACAAAACAAAATCACCAACTGAAAAGAAAACTACAAAAACAGAACGTTGTAACTGCAGGATTTTTTATTGGCATATTTATCTGTTGTTGTGTTTTATGCGTCTTCCACTCTGGACGTTGAACGGCCGTTTCCATCTTGTTGTGGTGAAGTCGGACTGATGGAACTTCTAAATAAACTACTCATATTGTCTATTTCTGTGATGTATGTTTTAAAACATTTATCTCTATTTTATCCCTTTTGTAAAGTGTTTTTTACTAAATAAAATGTATTATTACTCGTGCATTAATTACAAAGCAGCATAATATGGACAATTATTACCCCCGTTCTCTCCTCTCTGTATTCTGTCGTTTAATTCCGTCTCCTTAAAGATCAAGTGTGGAGACTGAAAGCTCTGCTCAAGTTTACACTGTAGGTCCTTTAATGGCCTTTTTGCACCTGCTTAATGACATTTAGCCCAGACTAATTGAGAGGCCCATGATAACCATCTGAGCTGCCATTTTGGCGTGCTGAAGGATGACAGGTGGGGGGTTGGGGGGTCTGTCTGAAAGTCATGTGGTTGTGTTTGGAAGAGAAAGCACAGTAGAATCTGTCTGTCCTGCTTCACCTCTCTGGGAGCAAAGGGGAGACAAGGTGAAACTTTCAGACTTTTGCTCCGCCACACAAAAAAAAAAAGAAAAACTGTCATCACCTGCTTCCCCGCGGCTCCCAATTACAGCTCTACCTTTTAGCTGTGGACGCTCTATCGGGACTCGGCATCTCATTACGGGAGCCAGCTGGCCGCAACAAAAGGCCGACCACCGCACACAAGCGGCCCGGCTGAAAGGTCAGCTCGCACGCCGCTGGACGCTGCCACAAGACCCCCGGAGCGCTTGTGGGCATGTGCACCAGATTTCAATTATGCATGGTTTTTACAACAGGTTTTCACAAGACTATGAGGTCTGGGAGCAAAGGATTATGACTGATGTGTGCGTGTGGGTAGAGAGGGTTTTGTGCATGAGTCACAAAGACGACTACCTTGATGGCCTTTGCAAAAAAGTGAGTCACCGTCATTATCCGACAGCTGCCAAAGAACGATGAATGAGTGTGTGTGGGGATCACTGTCGGGGTTTTAAAGTCGTGGTTGACGCTAACTTGTCGGCTACTCGTTGAGCGTTGGGTTTCTCTGTGATTCAGCCGGCAAAACATTCCCTCAAAGGAATTATTCGTTTGTCATACTGTTGATTTAGTGATTCAACACAATCTGAATATAATAAGTGAAAACAGTGATTATCTTTTGGCAGGTATTTTTTAATTTGTTCCACCAGAAGAATGCTGAAAGACAGACAACAGTGTTTCTCAAAACCTTATGGTGATTTTGGGAGAACTTTCCATGACGCCCATGTATATAATGCATTAGAAGCATACTTTTAATGCGTTATGATCTGCTTACCGCACTGTATAATTACACTTAGAAGTACCCATAAATATATTTAAACACACTTGAGCCAGACTGTCAGAGAAGTCATGGATGAAAACGTGAAAAATGAAAATGTCCTCACCAACACACGCAAATCTTATAAAATATTTTCAAAAAGGCAAATAAAGAAGTGATGGCGGGATTAAAGAGCGAGAAACTCACCCATCTGTTCCACGATGTCTGGAGGGAAGACTCGTGAGGCGAAGGCTCTGCGGAAGATGTCAGAAAACTCCTTGTCAAGGCCGCCGATACCCATCCTCTCAAAGTTCCAGTCTGGGCTGATGATGGACTGCCGAGACTCTCTGGTTTTGGCTTTCCCTGGAGGGGTAACACAAAAACAAACAATACAAAGTTTAGCTCCAAAAGAAGAGCCTAAAGTTGTATGAGTATTAACTGGAAAAAGCACTTCTATCTACTCTTATGTGAACAGTATGGCTGGGCTATACGGACAAAATCTTCTATATCAATATGTAATTTCATATGAAGATAACAATGTATATCACAATATAGCATGTTTTTTGGTAATTCAATAAATAAATACTCTACAGGAAATACCTACATGGTATAACCTATTTTTGTAGTCTCCTGTCTGAATTAAATACTTGTCAAATTAACTATTTTATTATTTTTAAGTGCAAAATTATCAGATTTTTGGGAAAAAACTGAGTTATTATGTGCTTGTTAATATAAATTTAGACAACAGACTTGTGTGTCATATATATCTCGTTATGTTATTTCATCACGATAGGACATTGAAAGACGATATATTATCATATATAGATTTTGCCCAGCCACAGGAAACAGCAGTGTTTTTTAATTAACCATTACAGGAGTTGTTTTGTGTCTCAAAACAAATGTATGCAGTGTAATTAACATGGTGAAACAGCTGCTTTTTTATTTTACACAAGGCAAGTACACATTTTTAGCCTTTTATTTTAACTGATGTGTTAAATAGATTATCTCAATATTCATATAACCAGAATATATCCCATGTTAACCTTATTAAGGAGGTAAAATGCCCATCAGGTGGCCACTGATGTTGTGACACTGCCAACAAAATGTGGAAGGAAAAGCAAGCCGAGCAAAATGAGTAAAGTGTGCCACCTTGTGGTTTTGTGGAGAATCGCTGTTAAAAACACCTTTATTTCTTTAGAAATGAGTGTGTGCCTTAAATGATTTTAGAATCTCCTTTTTACAATCATGTCAGCTTTATTGGCTGTATTCAACATCTGCACCGGTTGTAAGGTAGAGTATTGTTGATACTCACCAATCAGGGTCAAGGACGAGCTCTCGGCCTTCTCAAAAATCACCTGACTGTTTCCCAGCAACAAACCGATCTGAATCTGAGGAAAAAAACCGTCTATGTGACAATGGTACAGTGACATCAAACTGCAACACTTAGAACTTCATTTTAGATGAGATTTTAATAATTGTATTCATTAAAATCAATTAATTTGATACATATGGAGAAAATATTGAGGGTAAATTTTCCACTTACATTGAGGTATTATATTTGGGGAGAAATAAACATGAAGATTTGGAGACAAAAATATATTAAAAGGTATGTTAATGATGAGTAAAAAATGATATTACCAGAAATTGGCTGAAGACAGAGGCCTCTAAGACCTCATATATAATGGAGTAGTTGACTTTCTCCTCCAGATTAGAACTGGACAATATGGATTGAATATATTTCACCAATTATATCAGATTTTATATGACAGTGTGTGCAAAATATTTAAAAATATATATTTTATTTGGATAAACATTGTTCAGCCATTGTTCAGCCACTTTTTGCGATTTTGTAGTCTTTATACTTGACGACATATTGGGTTTGTAGTCCTTGTCGTAACCATGGGGATGGAATGCATCTCCTGTCATGGTTTGACTCTGTGATGTCATCAAGGGAACCGGCTCTGATCACGAATTCTAGAACTCTGTGACTGAAAACCTTTAAGTTCCTGATCAACAGAGATTCTTTCATTCGTATCAACGCAAGTGTTGCAGAGCAGTCCGACCTACTTCACAGACGATCTACTACGAAAAACCAGTCTTCAACAGACAACCACAGTCTTCAACAGACGACCACAGTCTACTACAGACAACCACAGTCTACTACAGACAACCACAGTCTTCAACAGACAACCAGTCTTCAACAGACGACCACAGTCTTCAACAGACAACCAGTCTTCAACAGACGACCACAGTCTTCAACAGACGACCACAGTCTTCACAGACGAACAAAGTCTTCAACAGACGACCACAGTCTTCAACAGACAACCACAGTCTTCAACAGACGAACAAAGTCTTCAACAGACGACCACAGTCTTCAACAGACACCAAAGTCTTCTTCACACACCTACAGTCTGCTACAGACGGTGCCATGGACAGAAGAAACAACCAGAGAAACGGGGCTAGGGCTCATCAGGACCAAAAGGTACATCACCTCAAAGTAGCTCTTACTCGAGCTAACGATGAGCTCTACAGTCTGACAATTCAGCTCAGCGAACTGGAGGTATTTAAGAAACAATCTCTGATTGAAAGGGAGAGTTTCTGCCGCAGCGTCAGAGAAGGTAAAGCCAAAACAAGCCGTCTGGAGAAACTTCTAAAGGTCACTAAGGAGAGAGTAAATCATCTGGAGAGTCTTCGAGTCCTCAAAGAGACGGTGACCACGGCTGAAAACAAAAACAGCCAACAGACCATTAAGAAATATGAGTCAGAAATCTCCCATCTAAAGAAAAGTCTCCAACTCCAGGAGGAAAACCAGCTCAGCATCAAAGGAGCTGAACTCCAGAAGAGCGAGGAAGCCTGGCAGGCTAAATACAACGCTCTGGAGGAGAAGTTCACCAAGAACCAGGCCAAGACACAGAACTGGGAGAAGCTGCAGATCGAATACAAGGAGAAGGTGAACCAGGTGGAAGAGCAGATCGACCAGAAGGACACTGAAATCCTGGATCTCTGCCAGGAGAAAGAGGGTCTCTCTCAGACCCTCACAAAGACCAAAACCCTGCTCATCAGCAAAGAAGCTGAACTCCTCCAGAGTGAGAAAGACTGGCAGGAGAAATATGAGGCTCTGGAGATGAAGGTCACCAAAGACCTGGACCAGAAGCAACAGAGCTTGGAGAATCTTCAAGTTGAACACCAGAGGATGGTGAACCAGGTGGAGGAGAAAATCCACCAGAGAGACACTGAAATCCTGGATCTCTGCATGGAGAAAGAGGGTCTCTCTCAGACCCTCACAGAGACCAAAATCCAGCTGAGCAACAAAGAAGCTGAAGTCCTCCAGAGCGAGAAAGCCTGGCAGGAGAAATACGAGGCTCTGGAGATGAAGGTCACAGAAGACCTGGACCAGAAGGAACAGAGCTTGAAAACTCTTCAGGATGAACACCAGAGCAAGTTGAACAAGGTGGAGGACCTGATCCACCAGAGGGACACTGAAATCCTGGATCTTATTAAAGAGAAGGAAATTGTCTCTGAGAAACTAACAGAGACCCAAAACCAGCTCATCAGTGAAAGAGCTGAACTCCTCCAGAGCAACAAGGCCTGGCAGGTGAAATACGACGCCCTGGAAGAGGAGACCTCCAAAGACCTGGACCTGAAACAACAGAGCCTGGACACACTTCAGGCTGAGTGCCAGAGGAACGTGGACCAGATGGAGAAACAGATCCACCAGAGGGACACTGAGATCCTGGATCTCATCAAGATAAAGGACGATGTCTCTGAGAAGCTCACAGAGACCAAAAACCAGCTGAGCAACAAACAAGCTGGACTCCTCCAGTGTGAGAAAGACTGGCAGGACAAATACGAAGGTCTGGAGGAGAAGACCACCAAAGACCTGGACCACAAAGAACAAAGCTGGAAGACCAAAGTCCAACAGGTGGAGGACGAAAAAAAGGTCCTGGAGGACATCTGTCTCCAAATGAAGAAGAAGAGGAGAGGCTTCTTTGGCAAGAAGATGGAGGACAGACAGACCGAGCTGGAGAAAATGATAAGAAAACTGCAGGAGAAGGAAATGAAGACGAAAGAGAAGGAGGAGAAGATGGAGACGGGGTTTCTCAGCCGGATGCACAAGAAGAAAACGTGTGACGGCGACAGAAAGGTGGAGGAGGCTGGTTCTTCAGCTGAGGCTGAACACCAGTAGCTACATCTTCCTCCCCCTTTCACCTCTCCACCCTCCCTTCTCTCCCACCTCTCTATCCCCTTCCTTGTATCCACCATCCCTCTCCATCACCACCTCCATCAACACCCCCCCCCCCCCCTCAATCAGGGCGACACAGTGGCTCAGTGATTAGCACTGCAGCCTCACAGAGACACCTCCACCCGTCCGTCTGTGTGGAGTTTCTATATTCTCCCTGTGTCTGCGTTGGGTTTTCTCCTGGTACTCAGGTTTCCTCCCACAAAATCCCAAAAATATTCACTTTAGGCTGATTGGAAACTCCAAATTATCAACTTCAATCAATCATATTCATGTTAGGGTTTTCTCCTGGTGCTCAGGTTTCTCCCCCAAAAAATATTTAAATGAATAATAAAAAATGCATTTAAAAAATAAATGTTCAATGTGTCTGCCTTTCTGATTGAGTGTATACAGTATAAATACAATTATATGACATGATAGTGACTATAAAGTAGTAGTACTGGTATCTGTTTAAGTTGTGATTTTAACAAAACTGAAGCTGATCAATAAAATGATCAATGTACGGTGACAGATTGTTCTCCACATACCTTCGGTTTCTTGCCAGAGGCTTGTTCTCCTTTCAGGATGCTCGGGTCCATGGCCTCCATGTCTTTTATCACCAAACCAAACAGCTTATCACAGAAACTAAACACAAACTAGAAAAAAATAAAAAAGATATAAGGGCAGAAAAAAAACATTAAATTACAACAAACAAATGGAACATAGTAGTAGTAGAGTAGATATCATTCATTAAATTAACAAAAAAATGAAGATAGAGTCAATCTCTGTGAACACACATCCAGGTCTTTAATTTAATATCCTATGATCCTATAATTTTAATAAGTATGTCAGATCTTGTCAGTGAAAAGCACCTGCTGTCCGACGCTGAAGGCCTGGTTGTTGAAGTGCTGGAGGAACTCGGTGGCCATGCTGTCGGAGTCGTACGGGTTGCTGTCCACATTCTTCTTCTGCAGGAAGTCGATCTCCACCGTCATGCTGCTGATACACTGTTTGGACTTGTCAAAGTTGTAGTTGCTCACTGTTAGGAGGTAAAAAGAAAAAGGTTTATAGTTTAGACAACATCATCTGGATTATTATCTCCGCCAGGCATTAAGACTTGAGGGGATCATGCGTTCGGTCGTGTGTGTGAGTCTGTCTGTCCGCAGCTTATCTCACATCATTCTGGACCCAGTCGCCTCATATTTTTGGTGCACATTTATGACTGTTTGCTCAAGGACGTCTTGTCGTTGTGGTGATCCACAATTTTTGAAAAAACTATTTTATTGACTGTTTTATATCGTGTTTTGTCTCTTAACCAACCGGTAGGGGCAACAAGTGATCAAACAACTGCTTCAATCTTGTTACCACTAGGGGTGAGCAATTGTTCCTGTCCAGATTTGAACGTCAAGGTAAGACAATTAAGGTATGTATTCACTCAATCTGACGTTACAGCAGCGGCCCCTCAGTGGTGGTTTTCCTCGGAGCCCAGCAGCTCAAAAATTGTGCAACTCACATTGTGTATCCTGTTCTCTTACTGTCCTCCTCTTTCCTTTGAACTGCTGTCTAATTGAAATTAAAGCTGCATTCATTGATTTTTGTGGCACAACATCTGACTCATCAGCTTTTAACCACGCCAAACATTACATCACAGGAGGTGTTGCACTGGTTTTGAATACGCGATGCTCCTGTGAATCTTGCACAGTATTTAAAGGTAATTTGTTTTTATAATACAAGCTTTGCAGAACGAAAAAATGATAAATTAAAGCAGTAAAACCACCAGCGCATCACAACCGTTTCTCACATTTAATCCATCCAGACAAAATGCCCCAATACTTGGCCAGCAGATGTCGCCATTTCTGACTGACAGTCAAATATGTAGTGAAACGGTGAATCATTTTTTAAAAACACATTTGCTTCATAGTGAAGCTCCATATCCTCCAATATTCTGAATATCACAAACAGCTGTAAATCACATCTCTGGCATTTATGTTTTGATTTTTTCCCCAATCAGACACAAACTAAACAGCAGGGTCTCAGCTCATTAGTACAGTCTGAGAGGTTACCTTGTTAGACGGCATCAAACAGTGATTCCTTTATCGTTTAACAAGAGGAACAAATCAGCAACACAAAAGGCATTTCGTGGATTTGACATGATTTGCGGTGCTCTATTCAAATTGTCTGCATGTCTTCAAACTGCTGCTAATGCCTCATTATGGAAATGAGATATACTGTTTAATGGCTCTCCTCTAGATTGGTCTGATAATTCCACCGCTGCCATGTAATTAGGAAAATTACAGCCGACAATTAACATACGAATTATTCATATCACAGTTACCCTGCTGAAAACATTCCACCCAAACCATGGAAATACATTCATGTTCAGATATTCTGTTGTTATAAAACAGAGAGACAGAGATTTTTCTTTGATCAAATAATAAAAAAAAGACCATGTGAAGAAAGATGAAGGTATCTGGAGGCTTCTTTTCACCCGGTGGATTATATTTTCATTCCTCCTTCTCACTCCGTCTGATATGCAGACAGTATCATAATAGCGGCCATCATTTGGGGCATCGCTTGGCCTCAGGGAGCTGAGCGAAAATATTTCATCAAAGAAGAGTTCTTGTCTTTCTCTGGATGCCGGCCAGCCTCTCAGACAGATGTGCAGTGACACCACCCATCCATATTGTTGGACTGTCTCTCCCTACGCCGGGTAAATCATGTTCCCTCCACCTGATCATGACACCTGGATAATAGCTAAACCCCCTGACCCCCATGTGTAGCTGGTAATCTGTAGTATATGACTGTCAGAAGTCAGCACAGTGAGATGGTTCTCTGCAGCCTTTAAAGTCAGTCACATGAGAGATGCATGAATCCTTCAAAGTCTGAGGTTTGATGTTTTTGTGTTTCTGACGTGTCGTGGTGTATTTGACTCAAAAGGCATTCGGTGATAAAGAGATGACAAATGAATGGCGGTCATCACAAAAGGCTGACAGGACGTTGTAGGAAAAATCTGAAGTCTGTGCAGCTTGTAGATACACGTGAGGTACGCAATAGCAACCAGTAGCATAAATTAACTTTTTTTATTTTACCTGCAAACAGATGCTTAAGTCAAAATATAATATAGTAGCTGAAATATTTATACATATTTCCACAAAAAAAAAAAATAATAAAAAAAAAAAAATCAGAAAGGTTGCTTTTATTCTAAAGCTTGAAATTAAAAAATAAATTCAGTTTTTTCAAAATGTTACCACCTTGTGTGGCATTTTACTGTGAATGTATCTGTAAATTGTTAAAAAAATAGGTCACAAATATGCAGTTTCATTTTATTAGAAAATGCGAATTTCATGTAACGCCGGTCACTATAGTTTTTTAGCAGATGTTACTCCAGCAGGAGGAAATGGTGCTTCTCTTGGGGACTATTTTCAGCAGTGGATTAATCCACAGTTGGTGCAGTAGTGAGTATTTGTGGCAGCAGGACGGTGTGTATGTGGGATTGAGTCAAAATAAACTACAGAGAGTGTTGATGAAGGAAAATGTCATCCAGTGCAACAGTGACTATTTTACATGCACACTTATGTTAGTTTGACTTAAATTAGAGTATGCAGGACTGCATGCAAACAGGAATATTTGTGGTATATTCATTTTCGTTAGCATATAAACAACTTTGGAGGAATACTGAATAAAAAACTGATTATTTTGTGCATGTAAAGGTAGTAAATGTGGCTCATTGAAAATGGAGCTCAATGGCACAGAGGACTGAGATATATCAGGTTTCGGAGACGAAGTCAACACTTTTAAGTCGGATCAATTCATTGCTGTTTTTGCTCCTTTAGTTGGATTTGATGATAAGGAAAATCGAGAATATAAGCAGTCTTTAAACGTAAAGTTTACCTTTAACCTCTTGTCCAATCGATAGGCCGGCCCATTTTCTCTGCAAAGAAAAAAAAGCAAGTGATTGATTTAGTTCCTTGTCTCATTATTTCCTTTTGTATTAGGACAACAGTTAGCCATCAATAAGGCCATTACATTTACCAGAAGAGCACAGTTATCAGAACAAAAGGACAGCTATACACTACGCGTTCCAGAGACATCAGTGCAACGTTCCTCTGCAACATGGTCTTATTTCACAACACTGCATTTTATGACACAAGCTGTGTTTTTGAAATGTCAAATATGAGTCAATGTATTCTGGTGGTAAAATAAGACCGTCTTGAGGAGGTTACAGTAGTACCTGTGTGTCGTGGCAGCTGCCGTAAAGACGGAGGAAGAGCAGGCAGAGAAAGGCAAAAAAAAGGGAAAAAGCAGTGACAGACAGGTTGAGACAAACAAAGAGCCCGAAGAGAAAACCAGCAAACACTTAAAGAACATTTTGACTTTAGTAAATATCACCTCACATACGGTTATTTTCTTTTTAAACAATACAATGTTTGCGTAACAAACTGAAGCCTACATTCAACACCATGCAAGTGTTCACAGGTGCTTTGTTAATGAAAATCCCCTATCAAATAAATAAAGTAGTTTGACAGAAAATACAGACATAGTGCCATTTCATTTTATAAGAAACGTTAGTTAGTTATGACGAAATCAATCACTCTTGATGTCACTCTTGCAGAAACCTGTTTAGCAGCGATGCACAGGTCAAACAGTAAATCATTGAGAACAAAACACTTAAACCTACCTGTGGCAGACTGAAGGCAATGGTCCCGGAGTTAACGCTGGGATGCGTCCTCAAGGTGAACACATACATGTGGGCTAAATTGCGCACAGTCACATGTCTGCAGAGATAAACAAAAACAAAAAAACCAGAAAGGATTTAGTGTGGGAGAGAACTAGAGTGACCCCAGATGTAACTGTTCCTCCAGAGGGAATCCCACTCACTGCTCAAACTGGGGCTCCTTCTCGTTGATGACGGCACAGTTAGTCAACGAGAGTTCGTCTGTTGGGCACCGACCCGCTTGCATGATCTGAAAGGAGAGCAGAGAAAAAATGTTACTCAAACGAAGAAATAAAGAGTATTTTTGGGATCTTTAAAGCTGCTACTCCAAATGTATTAAGTAGTAAATAAGCCATTCAAGGTTATTTATTTTTTTGTCCTCTAAAAGCTATACGGAAGCGTTGAGAGGCAAGTGAGAAACAATTCTAGTGAAACATTTTCTAAGACTGACCTAAATTGTTTCTCTTAAGTGTTTATGACTCAAGAACAGGTGGAAATACAGGTGTTTTTTTTTCAGGACAGGGCCTACCATCATGTACTGCATGTCGTTCCCTTTCCATGCATAATGGGCTTAGTGTTAAATAGAAGATTCTATACAACCAATGTGATTTTGGCAGATGCCCTCATCAGGGTTACACATGTCACAGAACTCCTTATACTCTTTAAAAATCAACCAATAAAGACATATTACAGAAGGCCAACAATCCAATAGAAGTATTTATGAGGATACTGTCAGCTCCGCCATTTAAAGGAACAGTGTGCAGGAAAAACGGGAATTTATTGGCAGACATTTTTAATAGTTAAATCACCTGAAACTAAAAATCGTTGTGTTTTTCGTAAGTCTAGAAAAATATGTTTATTATATAGGGAGGGGGTCCTTTTCACCGCCATGAATCTACAGTAGCCCAGAGCGGACAAACCAAACACTAGAGAGAGTCTTTCACGTTTTAAGGTTACCTGAAGGCCACCATGGCTGTTCAGTTGGTTGCAACTAGATGCCACTAACTTCTACACACTTTTCCTTTAAAGTGAGAAACTAAGAGAAGCCCTGTCAAATTATGAAGACAAAAAATAATCAACCTACTCTCATTCCAACGACCTAATTAAGTTGCAGCAAACCGAGACAGAATCACATGCTGACCTGCATCTCAAAAACATTTAAATTGGCCTATTTCACAGTTCCAGCATCCAGGCCAACCATCAGGGCTCCAGAGATCATTTTAGAGCCAAAGATAATACAGATTATATCGCCTGTTGTAGGAATGTGTTGTGACAAACAGAGAGAGACACAAGCCCCGACAGCAAAATATAGAAATCTGGATGGCAGCAAATTTGCATATTTAGCAAATGTTTTGTCTTCCTGGTTCTAACAGAACTGATATTTTTCATTTCAGCTCTATTTTTGTAATTATTTGAATAACACTATAATAAGCATTAACTTGAAACTGGAAAACGTGAACTATGAATATGCTGCCTTTAAGTCTTTTCTATGCATCAGAGCTTATGTGAAGGACATTCCTTGCATTGTTTCCACGTAATCAGCTCAAATGTAAAATGTGAATAAAAGACAAGGGCAACGTTCTCATTAGAGTATGCTGAAAAGAAAAGTGTTGCTTTGAATACACATTAGAAGGCTATAAAGGCGAAACCTAACATGCTAAATTGTTTATTAAGTTACCAGTTTGTTATCTAGCTACAACTAATGCAGTCTAATACAAAGTACCATCATGAAGGTTACAATGTTCAGTTATTGTAAATGGTCATTTCGGAGACTGTAGTGTGCGATGCTGTTTTCTGTATTAAGGTTAAAGGGAAAATTCCTCAAATTTGATGTCGACATCCAATCAGTGTTGATGGTAAATGTCGCCGCTTGAAGCAATAAATTCTTCACTGTTTGCAGCATTGACCCAGTAAACTGAGTTCATCTTCTCGCCGAGCTGTGACTACATTTACCATCAATACTGATTAGACATCCACATAACAGCTGGAGAATTTTCCCTTTAAGCTGATTTAGACTACCCTCATTTCTATAAATTGGGTGGGCAAAATATTAGAAACACCTCTCTGTATGGCACAACTTTAAATACATACCACTCTAAGACATTGAAATGCAAGAAAGTTCATTTTTGACATTATAAACAGTAGTTAAAAAATAACTAAAGGTCCACTTCATACCATCCATTCTCTATTCCATAACCTGAAGAAGAAAAGTGAGACGTGGTTTTTGTCGGACTCTCTAAAGTATTTAAACAAAAATTGAACTGACATCATTCATAGATTAGTCAATTGACAAAACAAATATTGCAGTTGCACCTATTTTAATATTGTGATTTTTTTCAAAACAAGACTCATTAGAATTTATTGGCTCCAGCTTTTTTTTTTTCCACATGAACATTTACTGTTTTGATTAACCTTCTGTGATATTAAACCAAATTTGGATTAGATTTTAGACTGAATTTTGAAAACGCCCCTTTTGGCTCTGGGAAATTATGATGGACATTTTTCTATATTTAATAATAATAAACAGACGATTAATCAAGAAAATAATAAAAAAGAATGAACTGTAGCCATAATAGCCTGCATGAAGATAGGACTTATTATAGGGATGTTGTATTAAACTACAATACTTTCACAACTGACATCTGTGTGTAGGTGTAACAGCTGCTTACTGAATTATGATCACTTTGTTAAAACTTCAGTTCTTGAAAACAGCCAAGGATAAGATAAGATAAGATAAGATAAAATAATCCTTTAGTAGTCCCGCAGCGGGGACATTTACAGGATTACAGCAGCATAGGGATAGTGCAAAAAAACAACAACTGTATTATAAATAAGTAATAAAAGTACTAAACAGGAAAGAATTGTTAAATAAGTAAAAACTAATTAAAATTAAATTAAATCCACAATAACTAAAAAGTATTGAATGTACAGACAGAGTGATTATAGTATTGCACAGTGTATTTATATTGCACAGTGCATTTATATTGCAGTGTATTTATATTGCACAGTGTATTTATATTGCACAGTGAATTTATATTGCACAGATGTTTTAGTGCTGTTCTTGTTCCTTAAATGCAGCTGTACTTCCTTCATTACCACTATTTATTTAACCTTTTAAACCGGACCTAACTAACTATATACATCATTACAGCCCTTAAAAACATTATTTATATCCAAGTTAATAACACTATTAACACCAATGCTCTGTAGCTGTTACATATATGGGTTTAAATGTAGAACAACAAAGCAGCAGAGCTACAATGTAGCGCTGGTCATGTGACACTCCATTCCACTTCCGGGTTGTTTTGAATGACATCTGATTCTGCCACACAGGCGAAGTGCTACGCTGGCTCACTTTACGGGTACAAAAACAAAGTTTCTAGTACTTTAAGTACACGTTAGTAGTAGTATTTGGTTGGTGCAGTTAGGTTTGAACATTTTGGTTCAGATAAACTCACCCGGTCGGTCATCTTTGCTCCTTTTTTCTGCTCAAGTGTAACTCAGCATAAAACGCTCTGCTGACAGAACAGACTGGAGAAATGAGAAAGTGACGTGTAAAGGGGCGGGACCTGCTGACGCGTTACTACGTCATCACGCACACAACGAGACGTAACGCTGGTGTTTGGCAGAATACCACAATAAAATATGACATCCAAGAAATATAGATTTCTCCAAATTCTTGCTTTGAAATCTGTGTCAAGTTAGATTTACGATTTAAGCCTTTATTGAGTATAAGTTATTTATTGCATAATTTTACATTTCACAAACTGTACATATATTTAAAATCAGAAAAGTTAGCCCAAATTTCAGTGGATTTTTATGTGAATTGAAAGCATATATATATATACAAATAATACAAAAAAAAAAATAAAACTGTAAAATTGTACAGTGAATTCTTGAAAAATTTTCCCATTATAATTTGATATACAGTACCAGTCAAAAGTTTGGGCACACCTTCTCATTCAATGGTTTTTCTTTATTTTTATTTTTTTCTACATTGTAGATTAATATTGAAGACATCCAAACTATGAAGGAACACATATGGAATTATGTGGTAAACAAACAAATGCTCAACAAACCAGAATATGTTTTATATTTTAGATTCTTCAAAGTAGTTGAATGAGAAGGTGTGTCCAAACTTTTGACTGATATTGTAATTGATTCTATTTATTATAATATTTTTTTAATTATTTATTTAAATTATTGTACCAATATGTTGATTAATTGTTTGTAATATTTGTATATTTTGAATGTTTTATCAATAAAGATAGAGGAACACTTATAAAGATTAATACACCAGAAAACATTTTATCTCTAATTGTTTGTACATAAAATACTTCTGTTGTTCATCAGATAAATAATGTATTTGAGTTAGAAGCTGATGTTGTAGTTTTATACTTATAATACTATGCAGTGCATAAAACAAGACATGCACTAATATTTCTAAAATGTAAACTGCTGATGTAATAGAAAAAAATGTAGTTTTGAAGTTGTAGTTTATTTTGAATGCTACAAGGGTCAAAGTGAAAAGCTGCACCTTTGCAGACAAAAAACTGAGCATGAAATCTTTGACATTATTGTGCTTCCATTTGTGCTTTTATTAAACTTAGAAGGAAAGGAAGAAATAAATCCTGCACTCTGTGGTATTTGTTTGTACACTGATGTGAAGAATGTTTAATCTGATAAATAAGAAAAGGTTTTTGAACTAAGCCTGTTGATGCTGTTCACAGAAGTTGTATCTCTTGTAATAAAAGTAGTTAAAAAGTGTTACAGTAAAAAAAAAAAAAACATGTCTGTTCTCATGAATGGAGCTTTTATCATGCTGTTTGTGTACAAATCAAAATAAAAGACGATCCAAAGCTGTCCGTTTAACTGATTTAATGCCCTTTGATGTGAGTTGCCTTTTTTTCAAATTAGTGACAAATATAGCAGCAGGAGGAACAGAGACTCTCGGGTGAATATTTGTATTTCAGTGTCCCAAAAAAATGGGTCCTGATATAGAAACCGTCCCTTTGATTTTATTTTATACATTTTCTGGGTCACACTGCCATTCTCGACTGCATTTCAAAACACATTGCAACACGTAAATCCTGTCTTCTCACCCTCGTACTGTTAAACAAACATAGCTGAGTGGCCGATGAAAGAAGTTACCACATCGAATTACCATCAGCACTTTTCTTTTTGTTTTTTGCAAGAGACAAGACAAAATCCTTAAAATACAAAATATTTATTTTGAAAATGTCTTTTATAAGAGTAAAACAAAAAGGAGAAAAAAAAAATCAAAACCAAATCAAAACCATACAAATTGTTTGGTTACTAGCATACCGCACTAGTTAGGAACTAACAATGGAGAATCGCTCAGTCAGCGGTAACGCACAGATGCTCAGAGGACGATGAATTACATCTCCACCTCTGCCCTCCTGTTTTTTCATACTGCACCCAAAACACTGAGGCAAACAGAAAGCGCCCAAAAAGTGGCACAAGTGGTGAAATGGCATCCTGTCTGTATTTTATTTATTTTTTAATCTTAGATAACCAGGGCGGGCAGACATGTGGCAACCATCTGATTCTCTCTCTTGTTTTTTTTTTTTTAAACAAAACACAAAACCAAAAAAAACAAATGAAGTGAGTTTAATACATATCTGAAATACAGTGGGGACTTAACTGTTGGCATTGATATGGTGAGGAAAAAAAGAAATAAGAGTTAAGGGTGGGGGTGGGGGGGGTGCTCTTCGACCAAAATTCAGTATCCCAAGGAGTATCCTAAATCTTCCAAAAACTGAACAGTGTGCTTCTGAAAGATGTGGACAAAGAGAAGGAGGAGTAAAAGCCTCGGCAGCAGAGTCCGAGGCCGCAGAGGTCAAAGTTGCACCGTTGAGGTTGCAGTGAAGTCAGCTAAAGCTCGGATAGCCCCGGCCTTATAGCAGATATAAACATATATGTATTCTTAAACCTTTGAATCTGTTTGTTTTTTTTATTGTGTGTTGTACAATATTCCCTGATGGCCTGATTTGGCCGCTGAGTGTTATACAGAATCCTGAAGAGATATCAAAATTAAAAAGGAGGGAGAAAAAAAGAAATAAAATACAAGAGAAGTGATGAAATTGTCCATGGAGGGAGAGGAGGGGTGGGAGGAGGGAGGAAGGAGGGGGGAGTTCGATGGGGAATCCTGTTTGTTGCAGTTTGTGGGACTCTTCCGCTGCTCTCCGTTGTCCCCACGTCTTAAAAATGTTACGCACGCTGGTCAAACACACACAGATCCTCCATCGCACTGCCGTGGCAATCTGCTCTGAGGACAGGAGACAAAATATCTATTAGAGAGACTGAAGAAAGAGCATGAAAGCAACGTTGTGTCTCTTAATTATTATTCATGTATTTTTACCTATGTGAGCTTCTTGGCTTTGTTGTAAAGTGAGTCCACGACTTTGCTCATGTTCTGAATTGTTTCCAAGGCTGCTCCGTACGTTTTGTCCACCGGTGGCTCCTCGAATATGATCAAGACACCTTCGCCCTGGTCGAGGATTCCTGCACGACAAAGAGTCACAGAGATACGATCAAAACACACTAAAAGACTCTTAATCTGCCTGTCAAATACATGGGTATGTGCTTTTATAGGATCAGATCATTCAAATTACCGTGAAACTTTTCATCCAGAATCATCTGTGATAATTTCCTCTCAACATCCGCCTATAAAAAAAAGAAGAAAAAAAGAAATCATTAACAAAACCCACATTTTATGGAGATATAAATAATGATTTTAACACAAAGGAAAAATTGGTTAATTGCAAATATGCATACCTTTGACAGTTTGATTAGACCTGATATGTGTTCCATCTGAAAACAGAAGCAGAGGAAGATTAAATAATCACTCATTCTTTATTAAAATGATGAGGAACAAGAACATAAGTTGATATTCATGTCAGTCCTACAATATGGAAAGAAAGCCACAGTATTTGCAGAATGCATGATTATTAGTAAAGTGGGATTGCATTGTGCAAAAAAGAAAATAAAAAAGAATTAAGATACTATGTTGATAGTTACATTTAAACCTCTCTTGTCTCAATAGGGCTTAAGATAGTCTTTGTACAAAGTTGAGGAACAAGGGAACAAAAGATTTAGGACCTGGTAGAAAAATGCAACAAGATAAGATAAGATAATCCTTTATTAGTCCCGCAGCGGGGAAATTTGCAGGCTTACAGCAGCATAGAAAACAAGGTTTTATTGAATAATTCTATTATGAGAAGTTCCCTTTGTAAAGCCTAGTTCTTCCGTACCTGTACTCTGGAAAAGGGTTCGATGACTCGGATGAGGTTCTGTTCCAGAAGGTTGTCGTACAGCTTGGCCAAGTGAGTGCTGATGATGGGGTCGTCCCTCAGCTCTGCTTTGTACTCTGTTAGGGCCTGGAGGACGCACAACGGCAACAGTCAGGCAATTTGTGTGCAAGCTTACTACAAAAACATCATTAAAATGCATTATGTATTATGTATTGAGCAACACTTGGAAGAAAGGTTTAAGCTTATTATAAGCCGGTATAATCACACTAATTAAAAGTCAAGAAGCAAAAGTTCACAAGTGTGTGTGCTGCAGATTTTCAGCAGTAGACCAAAAAGACTAATTGGAGGTTTGCTTTATCTGCATGGAAATCCTTTAACACACAATTGATTCTTACGTTTTCAAAGTCCGCTAATGATCTGTTCTTGCAGGCCTGGGCGACACTTTTCAGCGCATCTGTCTGAATGGACAACAACAAAAAAGATTAATGACATTCTACAGAATCAACTAGAAACAAGAGGGGGAAAAAACTGAAATTATTTAAAAAGTCCTACAGAAATAGAATATTGTTAATGATGACAAGAGGCAGAAATTGGTTTTATTCACAAGGTGTTTCAGAAGAAAAGAAGAGCTTGTACTTCATTTAGTTCAAATAGTATGCATCATCATAAAAGATTCATCCTTAATCATACTTTCTGCAGCGATAGTCAGGAAAAACAACAGATTTTTTTTGCCAAACAATGAAACAAATAACATCGCTGCTTTGGCCAGTCGGCTTCGAGTAGAAAATGTTTGGTACTTGCCTGTCGGCCGGCATGTCGCAGACCCAGTTTCCCACTGATCAGGTATTGAACTTCCTCTGGTCTGAAACATTAATAACATTATTTATATATAGACTCAGTAATGTTAATGAGTCAAGGTATTGGCAGTTCAAACGGCAAAGTTTTAAGCACTACTCACAGGTTGAGGACGATCTTGCACAGCAGCATGTATTTGAGCGATGTGATGGCTCTGGGGTGGTCGATGGAGTCGTAGCCCTCAAAGGCCTCAAAGAAGTAGGAGTAGGCCGTCTTCCAGTCCTTCTCCTCTGCTGCGTGGATGATCCCTGCAGCAGAGAAGACGAAACATAACGGTTACGATCTATGGCTAAAGACAAACCGCTTTAAGCCACCGTGAAATGTGAAACACCAACAAAAGACTGGGGGAACTCGCTGGGCTGGAGACAAACAGCTGCTATGTGATTGTACGATGGAATGAAAAGCTTAAAACCAGCGTGCGAGTGTGTTTTCATAGCAAAGACCGCTTAATGAAAACGTTGTCAGAAGAATTAGCCAGAAGTCACACTAACTGCGTGACTTTGAGATGGTTATCAGTATTAAATGAGCCGAGTCACTGCAGAACACCACATATGCCATTTTCAAGCAACTGTAAGAGTTGCTTCATTGACAGTGTTGTGTTACATTAACTATAATATATATATATATTTTTTTTTTTTTTCTGTCTGTAAATATAATATTTCGGTTATTGTTGATTTTTTTTTACAGTTTTTTTATTGCTTATTTATAATACTTGTTTTTTATTTTATCTTGTCTCTTGTGTGCACTTTACTCTATGCTGCTGTAATCCTGCAAATTTCCCCACTGCAGGACTAATAATGGATTATCTTATCTTATCTTATCTTAAACCCATCTTAATACTTTGTGCAGGGGCGATGCCTCCTAATAATGCCAAAGTGACATTAAAGCGTAACCAATCTAAACAACTTGGTGTCATTATTCTAATCTATAGCCATTACATTGTGCAATCTACTTCATAGTTAAAGCAAAAAACTTGTCTATTGCCATTTTAATTACTATAAACCACCATGAAATTGATCACCACTATGGTCAGATTAATAAAAAAATAAAAATCACCAGTTTATAACAACACTGTCATGCTTTCATAGGATAAAAGTGTGGATTGAAGAGTATTAACTAGTGTGTGAAACCATCAAATTACAAGGCACTGTACAGTTTGAACTCTGTATACATGTTTCAGACTTGCCTGGCGCCCCCCAGTGGTAGTTTTACAAATACTAGTGGTTTGTTTTTCCTACAAAAGGTACCAGATGTAAAGCAGTCAAACAGTAATAAAAAAATCTTTGCAAATAAATTCTAAATGTTTTCGAAAAAACTTATTTTTCAATAGATTGTATATTTTCTGTGACATTTATTGTACAAATATTAATTCTTATACTGTGGGAGCTTAATTCTCCATTTCACAGGTATCATAAATGCCACCGGTCCGTAATCCCCAACACACACCACACCACACACACGCACACACACACACACACACACACACACACACACACACACACACCACACCACACACACGCACACGCTAACCACCCAACCCCCAGGTAAGCTTTGGAGGTGAGAACAGTGAACACATCTGACCTGACTGCATGTCCAGGGCGGCCTGGAGCTTGGGAGGACAGTAGATGGCGTTGGCGGTGGTCCTGGCTGAGGTGAGGGCTGCGCGGGCCTTGGGCAGGTTACTGAGAGCGTGGTACGTCTTACTTTCAAGCAGCTGAACCTCGACCAGAAGAGCTTTGTCATCCATCTTTTTCAGCTCCATGAGCAACTGGGTGCCTGAGGGGAAAGAGAATGAAGGAGAGTTAATGCCACGCACATTAACTGTTGCAATAACTTTGTACAACACTACACAGCTAGGGGGGGGTAAATGTGCAATTATAGTCCTGATATGTGCTCTTTTTTCTCCTCTTATTATAAGTAAAACACATCTTAATGCTTTGCAAACCCCTTTGTTTATAAGCTTCCCGTCCTGCCTTTTTGTAAAGTCTCTGAAGCAGAAAACAGAAGCTTCCATTTACCAAAAGATACCAATGTTTCGTCTCCAAACACTCACCAAGTGCCAAGGCCTCCTGGTATCTTTTGGTGTCAAAATAGAGCGAGATCAGTCGTGCCTGAAAGAAGAGAGCATTTCTTTAGACAAGCAGAGAGCAGCTGTGCCAATCTATTGTCTTATATAAAAGCTAGAAAACACTTAAAGGAACTTTGGAAATAACACTTTAGTTTGGACAAACTCAGCATTAGAAAGCCACAGCATGTGAAATATCATCATTTCTATTAGGCATCTTTGTAGAATATATTAAAAGGCCTAGAGAGTGCAGCATTTTCCAGTTTATCCTTTTGATTTTGCACCCACACATCCATATTTTTGCTTAAAATACATTTGCAAGAAATCAAGGCTGGAACATACACATAAAGTTTAGTTTATTATATTCATTGTCAGGGACCCTGTACAAAAAAAACCCATTAATCTCATACAAAGAGAAGACATGTATTGTACCAGATTTAGCTACTAATTTCCATCTTCAGTCCCTGAGCAAGAGAAGCAAACATAAAACCTGCTGTTTGGACCAGATGCTTGGTTTTTATCACGCTTTACAGACAGAACAAAAAGTGATTTCACTGACATTTGGTCCCTCAAGATGGAAAAGATAAGTTTTAGGTCATGGCCCTTCAAAATGTCATCCATTATGAAGCATCGCAAACAGCAAGATGTTGAAATGCCCCTGGCACACTTCTTGGAAGAACGTGCTAAATTACAGACGTATGTCCTACATTTCTTAGAATTGCTTCTTACAGAAAGTGCCAAAGAGAGGAGGTGAACCAACTGTTCTCAAAAGGTGGAACTTAACACCAACGCATAGAAGTGATAATCATTTGTACTTGAAATGCAGCATTACATTATTGCCTGCTGAGGCTAGTGTTAAAAAAAAAATAGACAAACATGTTCCTTAAAAGGTGCTAAAAAGTAAGTCTGAAAATAAACTATTGCCGTTTGTTTTTAGGAGGGTGATGCATAAAAGAGATGCTTTGGAAAAATGTAAAACTTCATTACATATTAACATGTTGTCTACACATAGGCGTCAAAACACAAATACGTTCCTAACAGCTGTTCCTCAAAACAGTGTTTTAATGTGGATGTTAGTACATGAAGACTTCTCTCTTTCTCAGCCTGAGCTCACGGTATTAACAAAGTTTCCTGGGATTGTTTTTACTCCTATCACATTACTCAGAATGGTTGTCCTGCGGCAAACCATGGCCTGTCTGAAGAGCGTCCCTCTTCTCAGCTTTCAATCATTGTAATCATTCGTACATGCCCCAGTTCCATTTCATGGTTTCCTTCTCTACTTTATACATAGAACTGTACATAGAATCTTGTTGTTCCTGGGTTTTGTAATTCAGCCAAAAGCTCCAGATATTCCTGGCTGTGAGTGTGAACCTGATGGCAGCTGTTTTGCCAAGAACCCTATTTTGGCTGCTATAGCAGGGATTGACCTCATCATAGATTGCAGTGTGTAGTAACTATAATTGTCTCTCTTTGTTATTTTCTTAAGGTTTACAACTTTGCTTCATCACATTTGTCAAGTTTCCGGTCATCATTTGGTTTTTATCCAAAGTAGTAAGCCAAAGTAGTGTGCTGCATATCTACTAACAACCTAAAGCTCCACCGTAGTCTGTTTGAAATCACAGCGTCTCCACTCCATGAGTCAGGTTATGTTTGGAAATATGCCTTTTGTTTTCATTATCATTATTCATAAAGGGTGTTGTATGTCAACGCTAACTAGGGTTGGGTGAGAGGGCGAATAAATCAGCTGTTGCTGGTTTTAATCAAATAGTTTTGCCTCATTTGCAACCAAGGTGTCAAACAATGCGAATAATAAACCCTTTGACATCATAATGGATGCTCTATAAGTTTTTGCAAAACCTTTAATAGCCTTATAACTTTGCCTACGTCATCAAACTTTTAATTTGCAGCTCAGTGATATCAGTTGTATACTGCAGGTTTCCTCTACCATATACATGAGCTATTCCCAGTTAAAGGGGTCATGGTGGCCACAAAGAAATGTCCCCTAATGTCATAATCTGAGGCATGCCGAGATTGCATTGTTTTTAAAAAAAAAAACACTTCAGTATTGGAAAATATGGAATGGCTACATGCATTTCATTTGCTAGCATCCACATGGGTATTTTAGACCTCCATACCTCCAGAGCCTGTCGTAGGAAGGTTCTCTTCTCGGTCTTGGCCCACTCAATGCATTCAAGACACAGCTCAACCTCCTGCCCTGTTGCTGCCTCCATGTCAAGAAACAGGTCCAGCAGGGAGCGGACCAGCCGGGCCGCCTTGGCCTTGCTGATGGAAATCAGAAAAGGCCTCACAAATTTCAGCAGACCCCCGAGTTCTAGAGACAGCCACAAAAAAAAATGAAGAAGACAAATGTTTTGGAAAGAACAAACATGCTATAATTAGCTCCATTAGGTTGTTTGTACACTTAGCGATCATTACCTGCAGCCTGTCCGGTCTTGGCCAGGAGTGACCCCAGCTCCAGGATACTCTGTTCTTTAACCCTGACAGCTTCCTCATCGTTCTCTCCGACATCTCTCCTCACTGTTAAAGGAAAGGCAACAAGTTTGCATCAGTAACCAATTTACAATTTTAGCCTCGCTTGATGCAATTTGCAAATATTTAAACAGTCTGGATGGCGACGTGAGACGTAGTACGAGTACTGGACTATTTAATCTTTGGATATTCTGACTCAGTCCTGGTTTATGGTTTTAGATGTCACATCATGGTTCTGGTCCCTTTCATTCAACGTCTGCTAGAGCAATGTGAAGTGCACTTTTTGTAATGGTGGGAACAGCAAATGTTCAAATCTTTGCTAAAAGTTGAAGGGCAATGTTGTTGTTTTTTTTTAATGTCACAATTGGATGTTATTGGGTGGTTCATTGTTTTCATCAGCAAGAGGGGCCCGGGTTCATTTCCCGGGCTGGACGGCCTTCTGTGTGGAGTTTGCATGTTCTCCCCGTGTCAGCGTGGGTTCTCTCCGGGTTCTCCGGCTTCCTCCCCACCGTCCAAAGACATGCAGCTTAGGTTCATTGAAGACTCTAAATTGCCCGTAGGTGTGGATGTGAGCGTGAATGGTTGTCTGTCTATATATGTCAGGTGTACCCACTGACAGCTGCGACCCTTAACTGGATAAGCAGGTTACGTAAAATGAACGAATGTATGTCACATCATCTGTTTTGTTTGAATCATCTCAGTATTACTCAATATTGGAATCCACGCAACAATCTGACAACTTTGGAACCAACTAACAATTAAGTTTCATGTAAATACCAATCTACAAAAACAATAGTTGACAAACATAGATCACAAAGTTCTCTTTAAATTGCTTTATATGTCCAACCAGAAGTCCAAAAACCCAAATATACAAAGCAGATAGAAGCAGCAAATCAAAAACACCTTTCTGTCCAATAGGTTTAATGTTCTGTCAGGACATTTATACTTTACACTGACAGCTAGTGGGGCCATCTGAGCCTATGGGACACACAGGACCTGTTTACAGTGACGTCAGCCGCTGTGACGTCATGCAATGTACATACAAGTAAACATTGGGCAATTAGCAACACGTGTCCAATTAATAACTAAAACAAGTAGAAGTCACAGAGCTGCCTGTCAATGTGTTGACAAAAAGGGGTGTTTTTTTTAAAAATGTTTTAATTTTTTTTGACAACAAGCTAATCATGTTAGCCACAACAGCTAGCATGCTAGCATGACAGTTCCCAGCCGAGCTAGCATGTGGTTAGCTTAGCCGCAGCTGTTTCAATGACACAACACGAGAGCAACGCAGCGTTTTAAAAGAAAACATTTCACGTAACTTAGGTATGTGTTTTAACATTTCACAATCTGGAATAAAAGGGAGGATAGCTGCTAACATGCTCTAGCAGCCGCCGCTACCGGCCGTGCAGCAGTGAGTCAGCACGGTGCAGCGCCGGCTCTCTCTACTGAACGCCAGCTAGCTAGCTAGCTAGCATGCTAACACTGACCGGAAGTCGCAAACTACGGTGGTCGTTAGCGTCCACCTCCAAATAAAACCCCCACAGCCGTAACTACCTACCTATTGAATGGAGAATGTCGATGGACGCGTTGCGGTCCGTGCTAACGAGAGACTGGGCTCTCTGGAACTCAACCACTGCTGCGGCCGCCATCTTGCTTATTCAAAACGCTGCTTGAATGAAAGTGACGTGCGCCGACTACGTTCGCCTAGCGCCGTGACGTCACCGTGTTGCATGCTGGGGGGATTTAAAGGCATTGTGGGAGTTGTAGTCGTATTGACTAAATAGGTGATAAACGTATATCAGGCGTTTGTTTACAATGAAATATATGCAAATTATGTTTTAAATAGTTATTGTTATTATGGGTAATTGGACTAAATAGGCTTATCCTGGTTTAAAACATTAATTTAGACCCAATGGCATGCTTTTAATAGGCTATTTTTATAATAACAAATCAATATTCTGCATGCAATTAATGGAAACAATTATTTTCTGTCACCAAAGTACAATTATGGACAACTTACAAAAAAATATGATTAAGAATGATGCATTTAATTCCTATAGTATGCATATTTATCACAGAGCCATGCCCCTCATGTGTTTACAAAGCCAATATTGTTGTGACAATATTCAATCGTGTTCATGAGAATGAGACAATATCCACTTATTTTATCTTATCTTATCTTTTAATAGGCTATTTTTATAATAACAAATCAATGTTCTGCATGCTATTAATGGAAACAATTATTTTCTGTCACAAAAGTAAAATTATGCTTGGACAACTTACCAAAAAACATTTAATTCCTATTGTATGCACATTTATCACAGAGCCATGCCCCTCATGTGTTTACAAAGCCAATATATATTATATATATATATATATATACAAATATGTAACGTAATGTAATGTAATATTGCTGTGCCACTATTCAATCGTGTTCATGAGAATGAGACAATATCCATTTATTATGTATTCTTGGTGGGAAAGCATCCAAAAATACACTGTGCAATAGTAGTTATAATAGTTATTCTGTCTGTATATATAATATTTCACTTATTGTGGATTCTTTCCTGTTTTTATTGCTTATTTGCTATTTATAATACTTATTTTTCATCTTGTTTTATTTACTATGTCTCCTGTTTGCACCATACCCTATGCTGCTGTAATCCTGTAAATGTCCCCGCTGTGGGACTAATAAAGGATTATCTTATTTTATCTTATCTTATCTTAAAACACAGTACATCTCCTCCCAGGAAACAATAGGCTTACATTATCAAACTGAAGCATCAAGTCCATATAGGATAGTAGAAATATAAAACTTGGACAATAAATGAAAAACAACCTAGAAATTGGCAACAAAATATGTGTGTGGTCTTCAAGGGAAATCCCATTCATATTTATAATGGATGAATAACGCAGCAATATCTGCCCTAATGGTAAAATGAATCATTGGTCAGGCCATTACTCATAATGGACTAACAGAGAAAAAAGCCCCCTCTGACAGGAACATATGAGATGAGATCACTGTAAAAGCCACATGGAGATTGAATTTGTATTTGTTTACTGCACTTATCCTATTCGTAGTAGTTTGTAGCACTTACTATATTCGGATTAGTCTGTTGCAATTATTGTTTTCGTAGTAATCTGCCTCTGCACTATACTTTTGCTCTGGCTTATACTTTGAGATGCTTGTTTAAGAAAGGAGATGCACTTATGACTTCTGGTGACTAGTAGTTCTCTTGAATACCTATGTTGAATACACTTCCTGTAAGTCGCTTTGGATAAAAGCGTCTGCTAAATGACTGTAATGTAATGTAATGTAATGTAAAATAAGACAATGTGATGCAGAGGTATTAAAGGCCTATATATAACGATGCTTAGTGCTTATGAATAATGCTGATTGGACTGTTGTTTACGGTGTCATGAAGGGGAAAAACACCAGCGTAGGAGTTCACTGGGTTTATGTTTGCATGCTGTGCGTTTGGCTGAGCGCAGAGCGGCGCTCCACCACCGCCTTTGCGTCAACCCTCCTCCTCACACAGCCAGTCCTACACGTCTATGGTCCTACAGCACAACAGCAGCCCTCGCAGCATCCGCATCTCTGGCGGCCGGGAGGACCAGGAGCACATCTTCATCTCAGCATCCATTCCACAACTGCCTCCCATCGTCTGCGCACCGCCGACACCAGGCGCGTTCATCCAACACTTGCTTCCTTTTTTGTTTTTTTGGGGGGGTGTGTGCCTCGACTCGGAATATTTTTTTCTTTGTTGCATTCATCTTTCCTCGGAGATGGTTTTATGTTTTTAATCGGGTCCTGAAAGGGAAACAAAACCAAGCACTGGACGCGGAGCATCATCGTGTCAGCGTTATTATAATCTCACTGAGCAGCAGATCTGGTGAGTCTCTTTCCATTTTTATTTTTTTTTGAACATATTGGTGCTGAAATTGCAGGAGTTCAGATTTGTGACTCCATAATATTTAAAAACAGATAATGCGCATCTTTTGTCTAATGTGGAAAAATATGTCAAAACATTGAAAACAACGTGGATGTAAAGTAACAGACAGCTAAATCTGCAGATTTATAGTGAGATATCAACGGATTACAGGATAAAATGAGGATTTTCCCTCATTTCTAAGCCACCGCCTATCACGGCCAGCGTTTTCATTTCGACGCAGACTCTCAGCTTCAGCACCACGGAGAGCACCCGATGTACACAACCCATAACCACACCGAGGCATCCAGTCTGTTTTAGGCCCAGATGAGTCACATTAAAGAGCTCATGTTGTGGAATGTCCCCCTCCAGCTGATGGTCGGGCTGATAACAGGGTGATGGAATGAGGGCTCGAGCAGCTTGGATCCAAAGTCCATCCATCGACGCTCGTGTTGTTGCCGCAGCGAGGATGAAAAATGTGTCGCGCGTAATAAAGACTCACACATCTCTTTGATGTTCTATTTTTAATTTGACCTTGGATTCGTGCTTTAACGTGCAGTGAACGCGACCTTCACCTGTTAATAAGGTGTTTATGTCTTCCATTTTAGCGATGAGGGCTGGCGCGTGGTTCACTCTGATTCGTCGGCCATTGCCCATGAATGGCTCTCTCCTTATAAAATGTTCATGTGGAGCAGAAATCCTTTTGAATAGTGTTGTTTTTCTGTTTTCTTTGTAATCTGCTGCAGATTTATTCTAACATGTTTATAATGTTAGGGTTGCTTATTACATTGATCACTTGCAGCAAGGAGGGATCTATACTGTTTGAATTAATTGGTATAAGCTATAGGCTGATCCATTCCACCACTTACTGAGTCAGATCAATGGTGCTAATGAGGCTGAGGTACAGTCAGATACAGCACTCAGGCACACACTCATGAGAACGTTACAGAGCTGATGTTATCTGATTTAAGCTGAATGAAAGATCAAATATGAGGAAAAATACATTTTGTTTGCTATGTGCAAACATCCGTGGATAACTACAGGTCTGAGATGCTTCACTGCTTATTTTCTTTCTGATTATTGGTCTTTTCTTCTTCCAGCAGTGGCCATCAGGAGACGCAGACAGAGATCCAGCAGAGACGGTTTGAGTGGAGGTGATCATTATCCCCTCACAGAGACATTCACAGGATCATTTTTCCTCCCAGGCCTTGCAGCAGCAGCCTGTAGCTCGGGACTCCCAGCTCCCAAAAGCACATAGAGGCTTTGAGACCCTCCGGATCTCCCCTGGCAGACCCCTTCTGACCCAGTGCGGCTGAAGCCCCTGGACGCCCCCCCCACAGTCACCATGGGAACCGTGCTGTCTTTGTCACCCAGCTACCGAAAGGCGGCCCTCTTCGAGGATGGGCCGGCCACCGTGGGCCACTACACGGCCGTCCAGAACAGCAAGAACGCCAAAGACAAGAACCTGAAGCGCCACTCGCTCATCAACGTGCTGCCGTGGAAGCGGATCGTAGCGGTGTCGGCCAAGAAGAAGGGCTCCAAGAAGGTGCAGCCCAACGGCAACTACCAGAACAATGTCACCCAGCTGAACAATGAAAACCTGAAGAAGTCGCAGTCGTGCGCCAACCTGTCCTCCTTCGCCCAGGATCAGAGCACCCCGGCTCTCACCAAGGCCTCCAACAACACGGTGTCGTCCGTCAAGAAGGCCCCTCTGACCAACTCCAACGTGGCCCCCGGGACCCCCAAGAGAGTGATCGTCCAGGCCTCCACCAGCGAGCTGCTGCGCTGCCTCGGGGAGTTCCTGTGCCGGCGTTGCTACCGGCTGAAACACCTGTCCCCCACCGACCCGGTGCTGTGGCTGCGCAGCGTGGACCGCTCCCTGCTGCTCCAGGGTTGGCAGGACCAGGGGTTCATCACCCCCGCCAACGTGGTCTTCGTCTACATGCTGTGCCGCGACGTGGTCTCCTCCGAGGTGGCCACGGAGCACGAGCTGCAGGCCGTGCTGCTCACCTGCCTCTACCTGTCCTACTCCTACATGGGCAACGAGATCTCCTACCCTCTGAAGCCCTTCCTGGTGGAGAGCTCCAAGGAGACCTTCTGGGACCGCTGCCTGTCCATCATCAACCTGATGAGCGCCAAGATGCTCCAGATCAACTCCGACCCGCACTACTTCACTCAGGTGTTCGCCGACCTGAAGAACGAGAGCCAGAAGGAGGAGGAGAGGAGCCGCCTGCTCATTGGCCTGGACCGGTGAGGGGATGTTTCGGGGGGGGGCAGAGGGGTCGGGGGAGGGGGGCATACTCCAGTCTGGCATTTTGACAAGTTTGAAAGATTATCTGTGATGCTATTTATTCATTATTGTCCAAACTGAAGTGGGACGAGGCCAATTAGGAAGTATTTGACATAACTTTGTATCCAGGAAGACTGAATCTGGAGTGGGGCTCTGTGATTTTTCACAGATTTACAATGTTTGAGTTTGAGGGATTACATTTGGAATGGTCACCTAAAAACAGGCCATAGGGTTTCAAAAAGCAAGAGCACTCTTTTTGCCTCTTGAAGACGTGTAATATTATCAAGGCCAAATTCTATTTTCCAACGAGCAGAGGATGGATTTTCTGAAAACCTGAGAATGAAAGCGTTTTTTTTGGACAATGATATATAAGCAAAAAAAAATGCCAGACTTGGGTAAATCCTTTGCTAACGTACAGATATATATCTATATGAAACACTGAAAAATCTTTGAAAAAAAAGACAAAAAGAAAAACAATTCAGACAAAAAGACAAACATTAGAAAAAGGAGGCGTACATCTACAGCAATGAATGTGGAGAGGACTGAGGCTACGGCAGCCTACCAGTGACCTTCTGACTGTCTGACGATGTGATGTGCACTGACTGTACGGCAGGAGGGTGAGGGCCATCGCCTGACTGGCTTTCTTCACGCATCACGGATGAACAGCCCCCCCCTCTGGCTGCAAACTCTGGCTCTTCGGAACGCCACGTCCCCTCCGTTAACGTGGATACCACTGGACATTTTTTTGTTGTTGCTGCAATGCATATCTGAAAGAACAGCAGGGGCCATCGATGCTGGATCCATATTTTCGTGGGTTTTCCCGTTTGTGGCTCTACAACAGGACTTCTGCTGTAAAAGGGGAGGCTGGACGGACAAAAAGCAAGCAATGCATTGTGGGACTACAACAGCCAGAGGACGTATGATGAGTGGTCAAACTGTGTGTGTTCAGAAAGACCTACTTATTTTCATCTAGAGAAAAAAATAAAACAACAAGTTAATGGATGTTTTACTCCACCAGAGGCTCACACCGATGGCGGCTTATTTATTGCTTTTCTGGAAGTTTTCTTTGATTCCTCTCTTTTTCTTTTGTTTTTTTACTTAGAAATGTAATGTTTTTGCACGTGTGCCATGCAATTTTACAGCGTTTTCCGTGAGGGAAGGAAAAAACGTTCTCTTTTCTTCTTTTTACTTGATTTGTAAACCAACTGCATCTGCATTAGAGAATGCTGTGAAAAAAAGTGACACTAGTTTATTTAGCTCTGCTTGCTAAAATAGGCTATTTGTTTACCAGGGAAATTCTTTTTGTACTTTTGTCAATTTTTCGGAATGACGTTTGATTTTGTGCTTATGATTCAGCATAGATAATGTTTAAAACAGTGCCATATCTTTGATGAGTAATCCAACAGGTCTGAGAACACTCTGTGCTGTTTGTCCAGCTGTTGAATGATGGGATGGATTTTCATCTTCTACTAACTAACTTACTGACACCTAATTTATTGCCATTTACGTATTTATTTAGGCACATTTAATGTAAATGAAAGGAGAGACTTTGTAAGGGGAAGGACATGAGGAGGGGGTTTTGCTGGTGTAGGTGTGCTTACCTTTGGTGGGAATGAAGATTGATCTGGTTTATGCAAATGAATGTTGCAAGGATTTATTGACGAATACCTAATTAAAAAAAACTTTGTTAAATCTGACCATCACCAAAGTCACGTCATCAAGGACACCTTGACATAACACATCATTAGTCTCATACTTAAGAAAACGCCCCTTAAAGACATCACAGAGGAGCTGACCCAACCTGCTGTCCCACATATCAGACAGAGAAAGATTATTTCAATGTTCAGCATCACTGCAGATGATCCGTCAGCATCACGTCGGTGTAAATCAAATGTGAGGCGACGTCACGCTCATCTAGGGGCTGTAGGAGACGAGGCGACCTCCACAGGAACGATCACATGTTCAATCATATAAACCACCTGACTCAAATGACCTGCTGCAGTGTGCAATGACAACCAAAGCAGGAAAGCATGCAGAACAATTGCAGTTTTTAATGTTTTACAGGATAGTAAATAGTTTCTATCTACAGTATTTCAATCCAGAATTGAAAGAGAAATGTTTTTACTGGTTTTCACATCATCATCTCATAATAGAGTGCTGCAGGAATGAGTCATTAAACCCAGAAATGAGTTAGCATTGTTGCACTTAAGGTTCCCTCATCATGAAGTCAATGTTTTGTTTTTTTAATGTGTGTTTTTGGTTTGATGCCTGAAATAAGGTCTGTAGTTAACACAAGCTGAAAAGATATTAAGCTTTTGTTCAACAACATAAAATACGTCAGTAAATATCACTCCCATGAAAATTTGTCTCAAAGGCGGTTGCTAACCATAGACTGTATATAAGACGTGGACGTAGTCGTTGTGAGGTCACCATCAGTTTGTGGAATGTGGTTTTGAAGCCTCTCGTTTGGAATTTTGGCCGCCGCCATCTTGTTTTTTTGCAACCAGTGAAAGGAAGTGGCCATATTTAGACTAGAGAGGAGTGAGACCGTGGTCGAGATTCTGTATACGGCTCTGGTCATGACCTGTCAATCACTGTAGCCCCGCCCTAAAGCATACCCTGCTTTATGGTCTGTTTGACTCTAAATGGAGCATAATTTACTAAATGAACATCATGCTGTATTGAAGAAGACTTGGAACTAGAGATTGAGACCATAAACTCATGTTTACAATGTTTACTGAGGGAATAAATCAATTATTAATTATTTTAAACATTGCTACAGAGCTTATTTTCTACAATAATCCAAAAGTGAAAAATCCCATCGGCTTTTTGTTAAGGGAACCAGTGCGATGCTAACTTTCTGGTTGGCCTACAACAACATATCATCTCTGCAGCTCTCTATTGACAAATAATGCACACTCTCTTTCTTTAGCAGTGATCTGAAAATATGTCTAAAAAGCATAATTCACTAGCAGTGCCAACAAAAAGTTTTCTTTTGCACGTTTGTTGCTTCTCCGCTGCGGTGTTAGAATGAATCAGAGAAAACCTGCAGCTCTGATGGTCACAACCTGTGGCCTCCTCTGCTGTGGGACTGTGGCTTCACATGTGGAGTTAGATCAGTGTGAGGAAGTTCATTTGGAGTGTTTGTGCTGGCACAATAATGGGGACACGCACTTTGGATTGGGCTTCTGCTCTGGCAGAAAAAGAAACAGGGCATTGGGCTAAAGGGCCTAAATAAGATACCCTGAATCTTCTCTCTTTAAGTCCACTTCCTCCCCTCGATTCACTTGAAATGTGCCATTTGTTTTTCCCCACTTTGCATCATTGAGTAGTTGTTTGAGGAAATACTTTCAAATGCTTATGAAATATGAAAAAAAAAGACTCAAGTGGTAGTTAAAGATTTCTGTCAAATTCTTTTCTGTATCTTGTTGCGTACTTTGTAGATAAAAAAAACGAAACAGTGGCTAAGAACTTCAAAAAGGGAAGCATTCGATGACTGCATGTGTGTGTGTGTGTGTGTGTGTGAGAGAGAGAGGGAATGACTGCGTTTTATTTGTACAGAAGAATGTGTGACATGTTTTCTTATGGACATGGAGCGAACACCGACCACACTGGTACTGGACTGGGACTAGGAGGGAGGGGTGTCGATGCTGTTCAATAAAAATGTTCTTTTTTTGAAAAAGACAAAAAAGCTGTTACTGTAATTGAAACTTTTTTTCAGTTAGTTTCTGCTTATTTTAATTTATTTTTGTACTGTGATGGAAAAATAAAATGCACTGATCGTTCAACACTTGTCCTTTTATGCCTCCAGATGTGGACTGCACTTTGAACACAGTATATGACATTTACCTTGTTAGTTTCACTGAGGAACATCAATAGTTATACACATTCACACTTGGTTAACTTGGGGGTTAAAGGCCTTGCTCAAGGGCATCTCAATCCAATCTAAACGGAGGGTTGGTGGTTTGATCCCCACCTGCACAGGACCACAAGTCAAAGTATCGTTGAGCAACGACTTTGAAATCCAAATTGCTCCCAATGTGTGTGTCTATGGGGGAAAATCAGATGCAAACATTAAACACAACAAGGGAATATAATTAATTGTTCTTACCCTTGATCAGTTTTTACCAGCATTTCAGAAAACTTCTAATACAAAAATAAATGTCTTAATGTAACTAATAAACTGGGTTAGTTTCATGGTGATATCTTTTAGTTATTTGTTTTACCCAATTCACCTGTAGTGTCTTCTAAATGTATGTCGTTTTATAAAATATATATCTTTAAAGGCAGTTTTCTCTAAATTAGTTTTTTCTCAGACTGAGCCAGAAATCTCCACTTCAGTAGCTCTTACATACACCAAACTTTACAGTTTCATTCATATCTATATTCTGAAGGTTTTAACAGAGGGATTTGTTCATATATCATTCACAGCCTGATTTATACAACAATTTATGACTTAAACATGGAGAAAATAGATTTTTTTTAATGATTGTTGACAGTGATCCAAAGAGATTCTCCAAAATTCTCTCTGTAAAAACATTTGACTAATATTTCAACAAAATGAAGCAAGGATTTTAACCCAGCTTCATCCAATGTTCAGATTTCTGTTCTGGAAATGTATGAAAATTAGAACAACATTTAAAAAGATAATGCCTCAAGATAATGTCTATTCAGAGTCTTTCCTGTAGAAGTATCTCCTCTTTGGTAATCAGTGCTGTATCTCCAAATGCACACACACACAGATTAGTTTGGGTCAGCTCACTCTTTGCAGATCACTCTCTGTCCATTAACTCCCATTTATTTCACCACCGGGTCAGTCAGGGCAGTCTTACTTAGCCACTGCCCTGTGGGGAAAGAACCCAGTCATCCCACTCTTCACAGCAGATAGTCATCCATCAACTAGTGGATTAAAAAAAAAAAAAAAAAAAAAAACCCTGCCGAGGTCGCTGCTGATGGCTGACGCAGTGGCAGTGGGAAGCGGCGTTGTCATGCCGACCGCAGGGGTTTTAGCCATTTCTTCGTCACCCGCTGAAACAGCTGTTGGTGGGTGGATTAACGATGAGCTCTACCCAGCTATCACCACGTCACACATTACAGAGTACGGCTGGCCTCGGGGAAACATTAGAGTCAACACAACATCAGTCCTGGCACGAAATCCAGACTAATGACTTCACAGTTTTATCTGATCCCTCACACACCCGCCAGCAAGCTCAGAAAAATGACTAACAGCAGCAGCCATTGATGCAAATAAATTTATTAATAAAATGATTAATGAAATATTTTTCATCGTGGAACATGGTGGAATGCATAATCTGCATTGATACAGAATACATTTGCACAAAATAAGTATTACAACAGTGAAGTTTCCTTTTGGACTTGGTTTGGATATTACAGGATATTTACGATATGTAATCACAAATATGCAAAATATAAAGGTAATATAAAATTAGGCACATACTGAATTAATGGTGTGTACGTACAGATTTTGCGCTTAGCAACAGAGTATGGAATAAATTATGCAAAAGAAGATTTGTAACCCTTTGGCTAACATGGACGGGCTTGATAAAAGAATGATGTGTTGTTGTGAAGACTAGAGGAAAATAGAAAAGGAATGGGAAGAACACAATGGCACAAGTCTCCTAGTATTATCATTCCTATTTTACTTTATTTTATGACAATTTATAAAGGAGTGATTAGGGAAAAGCTTGTCATTTTTACACTCGCTGTAAGGCTAATGATTAATATAATGGAAAATAAATCTTCGCTGATTGGGTTTGAACACCAAAAACAAAACATTGAAAGATAACAAATATTGTGTTTGTCAAAGCCTGATGTTCGCTCTACCTCTGTGCCAACCGAGCTGTTTTTAAAGATTCATGTCTTCAGTAGGAACCAGTGAGTGTGGTGCCGAGTGCCACAGGCAGGTCAGAGAAGCTAGAAAGTTGAGTTTGAGCTCAACTTCACAAACTGTGTTGCAAAAATGTATTGCACTATGAGTATGCTGATGCTGTACTCATGAGGGTAAAAGAGTTGAGTGTGGAACGCTGGACACTAATGATAGTTAACGATTGCCACCTTGGCTTCGTAGCGGAAGGGAGGGTTGCAGCAGCAGTTGCAGTTGCGCTGGTGAACAACGCACAAAAACAAACGTAAAGCACCTCTCGTATGTCGGATAGAAGACATCAGAATTGTTTATTGGGTTGATTTAGCAATCTGTATTAATTTGGTACTGAAAAAGATAACGGCTAGTAAGCTAGCTAGATACCGGCGTTGATCGAGTGCACAACAGCAGTGTTTGATTTGAGACAAACATACCAATAGAAAAGGTGTAGAACAAACTGAGAAACTTTCATTTGAGTAGTACAAAAGAAAATGGCGATTATGGTTAGCTGTTATGGTGACAACACACGTTTTTCAAGAGAGCAGACACAGCTCTAGCTAGTTAGCTAGGTAGCTAAAGTAGCGCAGGTACAGTTAGACCCAGTGCTGCCGCTGACCACAAGGCCGCTGTTCGGCTAATTTTCTGTGACATGTGTAGGAATAAATCATGGTGGAATTAGCAAGATAGCTAACTAGCCATCTGTCCCTTAGTTAGCTGGCTGGCTAGTTAATTCCACCCTGCTTTCATGCTACTCTCATTGAAAGTTAGACCCAGAGACTGAACATCCGTACTTCAACCATGTAAAGTTTCACCTAGTATGCAAGTATTTAGTGTACACAGTGTACTACATGGAACTGGACTAACGTAAGTATCCAAATTGTGACACACCGTACTGTTGGTTTTGGTCTATTCATGGGAAATTGTTGACAATAATGAAGATGTAGAACCACAGTATTTACATCTGAGGTTAACATACTCAGCTTTGTCTCATCTTTTTTGTATTATGTTCCTGCGTGATACTCCTATTGTTCGACTTGGCGTCTTGTTGCTGGTGTAGTTTACTGTTTTATTTGCACGCCTCCTGGGCCAAGGAAGGAAAGCAGGAAAATAACAACAACAAAAAAATGAAAAAAGCCTTCACTGCCCTGCAGGAACGGTACAGTCAGACAAACAGGGCGAGGAGCCAAGTGATCTGACAAGAGGAAAGGAAGTGGAAAAGGAGGAGGGAGGGAGAGAAAGCACGGGAGTACAGAATAAGAGGAGGCCAAGCGAGGCTTTGTTCAACCAACCCCCCCATTTTTGCCTCAAGAAAAGGAAAGAGAGAAGCGCTGAAGTGAGAAGTGACACGGAGTCCATCCTAATGATGAGCGGTGAATAGCAGAGCAGAGAGGAGAGGAGAAGCCCTGTGGGAGATTACCATGCTGAAGGATATGGAGAGCTGCAGTGTAATAGTCCACACACACACACCACACACACACACACACATACACACACTCGTTCCCCCTCAGCTCCTTAGAAAACCATCTATTAACGCTACCAGTGTCACTTCCTAAACACACACTTTGGATGCACCAGTTTCCCCCAAACAACTCCTTTCTGCATCAAAGCGACGGGACAAGGTCAGCCAACACAAAGCTGCGAGGTAGAATGGAGATTTGCTTCCTCAAAAAGCAAAGGGCACTTGCAAACTAATTAAGATTAACGACTCCAGCCATGCTACTGTGGCTAAAGTGATTGCTAACAAGTTGTTTTTTTTCTTCCCTTCCTGTTGAAGTAAAGTCGACAAGACTTCAACTAGGCCAGACACCAAGGGAGCTCCGATTCGTAACCCTGGTCTGTCGTTCCCTCAGCCCCAAGTCAAATGCTCTATAATCAGTCTTTGCACGGGGACAATACAGCCATGTCTCCGTGGGAAAGGAGGCGACGCAGCTCTCCTCTCCTCATCCTAAGAATTTGTGACCTTTACTGTCACGCGATCGTCACGACCCTATTATCAGGCAAATTCAAGTAAAGCAGCAGAGTTTATTTTAGCTTTAAACAAAGAGAAACATCCATCTTTACATCCATTCCTTCCAAATTAAAGATGCAATAGTTAATTTGCTTTTTTTCGATCTTTTGACCATATCACATGATCTGTATTAGTAGATAAAGTAATTGCTTCATAGACTGTACATAAGAAGTTGACGTAGTTATCATGGCGTCATCCATTGGTTTGTGAACTACAGTTTTAAAGCATCGCGTTCGTCATTTTAGCCGCCGCCATCTTGGATTTTGGCCATCGCCAATTTGGCTTTTTGCAACAGAAGTGACCATATTTGGACTGTGGAAGCGTGACACTTGGTCTTTACAATGTTCACTGAGGTAACAAATCAAGTGAGAAGTAGAGTCATTTTCTCATAGACTTCTATACAACCAGAGGGGTCGCCCCCTGCTGGTCAGTAGAGAGAATGCAGCTTTAAAGTACTTCCGCATTGGCTTCGCTTTTCAGAACTGGAGGTTGCCGCCTGATAATTTAAAGCAAAAAGGACTTTTTTGTCAATGTTGACAAACAATCTCACCATTCTGAGTGTTTAATATTAATATTAAACACACAGTATGAAGCCAGAAATCGGCATCTGATGAGCGTCTGTGCTGCCACACATTTTTCGTTTTGCAACGGCTGGAAAAAGAACATATTGTAATGTTCCAACACTTTGCCAAAGAATGAAAACAAGACTAAAAACTTCCCAATCATCTCACAGCTTGCCGGAAACAGAACAAAGCATCTCTGAGTGCTGATGGTTTGATTGGTGTGATTTGGCTCGGGAACAGCGAGGGGGAGTTTAGCGAGAGCAGATGAAAATCGAGGCTTCTTACAGTCCAGAAGAAAGTAATTCCTGTCATTATACAGGGAGGTAAACCAGGACGGCGGTCTGATTCCACACATCACACCCCTTTTGTCTTTACTCCTCCACTAGTCGGGCCCAGAAGAGGAGAGCTATAAAGAGCTAATCAACACTCCCACACTCCTACTCACACACTCTTTCTCTCTAATGAAGGGGATATTTGTCAAATGGAAGTCTGCTCCGAAGGATCACTACAAGTCATTAGGCTATTCACTCAACACAAAGACAGCAAAATGAGACCATGTTCAGGGGCTGGATCTCACGTGGGATTATACAGTACTGGCCGGAAACACTTTCCTGCAAAACGACACTAGAGTTTTACATTTTAGGTTGAATATGAACTCCAAAATATGTGTACATATTTGTTTTCTGTTATTCAGTTTAAGTTCTTTTTTATACTAAATGCAGTATAAGTGCCGTCAAATGACGTATATTCTAACCTTTAATATATATATAAGCAATATTGGAATATTATAAAGTCCGAACATTGCAGTAGGAGAGTATACAAAGCAGGATTTAAATTAATATATCTTTGCATGAAGCAGGTTGTAATGTTCAGGATATGCTCAACACATCCTGCTCAACATCTTTTGACCAACGATGAATTTGGAGTTTGTGCCTCAGACACCGACTGAACACTGAATCACATTTTCGCTGTTTTTTTCATATGTGATTGTAAAGACTTCACAAACTCAAAAGTGGACGCTGCGTTTTCTTTCATTTACCACATAGGTAGGTAAGTCTTCAATCAAGGACAATAACGTTATTATTCCTTTGAATACATATCACAAAAAAGTGTTTTCTTCTATTTTAGAGCAGATAATCAATAGAGTATCTGAAAAAATCTGAGTCATACATACATAAATATCATCTTCCTTCATGTGTCAAGGCTTCCCTTTTGATCGGGCTCCTGCACAGCGAGCTGCACGGATGATAAACTCCTGCAGAGCCTTTGGATTTGTTTCTTATTATGCAACACGAGAGGTTCAGAGAACAGTTGGCGCATAATCTCCTGTCACCTTGACTCCCACAATATTGCATCTACCATAAAGTAATTATTGCACAAAGCAAATCATTTGAAATTTGGATTTAAAAAAAGAAAGAAACCCCACTTTGGTGCATTTAAACAAAAAAACAACCCTGTTTAGCTAACACCGTTTAGCATGTAGGCGTATTGTACACTTCCTTTTTTTTTTTTATAGTAACATTGCATAGAAATCTACAAAACAGGTCAAATTTGGCATGGCTTTGCATTTTGAGGATTTAATTAGCACAATCCTCCTACAGAGCTGCTATCTGAATCGTCACATCGTCAGCAGCTCTGCAGCAAAAGAAGTGAATCATCATCATTATTATCCCGGCCTGGTTTAGAAATCAGCTGTCAATGTTATTATTATTTTTTCTTTCATTTGGCCCGGTTTAGTTGCCAGGAACAGCCAGGATGTAACCAGACCGGCTCTTGGTGAAGTCCGGCTGCGATTGGTTGATCTTGGGCTCGACGATGACCGTGCACTTCCTCCCGTTCATGCTGCACTGGATGGGACTGGCGATGTTCACCTGCAGCTTCCTCTTCTCACTGCAGAGATGGGAGAGGCAGAAGGAACATTAACGCGTATAATAATAATAATAATAATAATAATACAGTTTATTTATATTACTGACACCCTAAGGTGTACGTGTAAGCAGCTTGTCTCAGTGGCTTCACATTACATTCAGTCATAGTTTAATGCACAGGAATAAAATATGCAGATCCATTAGTGACTTGTGTGTGTGTGTGTGTGTGTGTGTGTGTGTGTGTGTGTGTGTGTGTGTGTGTGTGTGTAGAGAAAGCAAAAGTATGAAAGGCTATTTAGACCATAAATCATTCTTGCTCTCACACAGAATCATAATCTCACAAATACACCCCCCCACCACACACACACACACACACACACACACAGACACACTACTACTATAAACACTTTTATATGCGCAGTCATACTCTCTTACAATCACTCACATAAAATTGTTTGGGGCCATAAATCACGGATGATCACACAAAAGTACTTTCGAATAAACTCAATCATTCTCACTCACGCATACTATCACACACACCATTATACCCTTTACAGTAGAACTGTCAGACTGAGACTCAGAGTGATGTTTTATATAAATTATATATAAAAAAAATTAATGAATGAGAATATTACATTGAGCTCTGTGAAGGTTTCTTTGTTGGCTCAGAAGGCACAAACACTACAGTTTTAAGAAGCGGTCATGTTTCAAACCTTTAGCTCCGACTTGAATATGAGATGAGCAGCTCATTAAAGGCCCTTCACACCCACACAGGTGTTTTCAATTACCTGGGCTGATTAGACTCATACTCCCACCTAAAGCCGATCCGTCACCCAGGAGACCGCTGATCGACCCCCGGGGGTATCAAGAAGTTAACGTAGATTTTTTTGGTCATGTAACTTGCGTACTTCAGTAACGGCAGATCCGTCCTTATTTTAACCCAAACAATGATCTTTTCCTAACCTAACTACGTAGTTTTGTTGCGTAAACATAACTAAGTTGTTTACTCTCAAAACAGATGTTTATTTTGAAAAGACTGTATGCATGTAACGATTGACACGTGTTGCTGGCTTTTGTAGGAAAAAGCACGAAAAATGAGGAGTAACTCTTCAAACCAACCGTTGTATGAGGATACGTTTACGCTGTATGCCACTTGTTACGTAGCAAGTCAGCTGAAAATTCAAACGCCAGGAGGTGGATGCTGCAGAATCCCTAAATGTAATCTCTTTTGAATTTGGATTCAACCAAAACAAGCCATGTGGAGTATGCATTTATTAGTCTGTATTGTTCATGTGGCATTTTATTTCTGTCAGTATAAGCTGTAAACTGTATTTGGTGTTTTGTGCGCTGATACTAAATGGAGTGGAACAAGCTTGACTGACGCAGGTGCAGGTTGGATTTTAAAACACAACCAATAACACAGAAGAAACGTCTCCTGCTCTAACAGGCGCAGCAACTGTAACAGGGAAGTGAGAAAGCTGTCAATCAAACCCAGTCTGGTATAACCAGAAACAACATGAGTGTAAAAACCTTTATAAGTCGACCGTACCTCCTTAGCGGCACAGTTAGAACCAGTTGAGCTAAAAGGATCATTTGAATAAAGCCGCAATGGGTTTAGGGACACTTTTTGTTTTTCTTGTACTAATCATAAGACATTTTAGTTGTTTCTTTTAATCACAATGTATGTAGAAGAGTATGATGCAAGTCAAAGGTCAGAAGAGTGTGTGTGGGTGGGAGAATAATAGTGTGTGTGTGCAGGATTATGCTGCTGTATGACCTAAAAACCTCTGTGTGCATGTTTCAGCACACACACACACACACACACACACACACACACACACACACACACACACACACACACACACACACACACACACACACACACACACACACACACACAAAACACACACACACAGAAAAATTAAGATGAATAACAGAGGAGAAATGGAGTGCTGCTGAAGTAATGATCCATATGGCGTTGCCGGGCTGGATCGGCTTTCAGTGCTTGTCACATCTAGTTAGACCCCTTTCTGGGGCCGACGGGTGCTTTGCCTCGTTTGCTCTTAAACAGGATGGATGACGGGGATTAAAGAGTGAGGAGGAAAAAGGCAGAAATTGTGGGAACATGTACCATGATGTAAATGTCAACGGGAAGGAGAAGATGGAGGAGATAACTGCTCTCTGGTGGAGGGTGTGAATGTGAGCAGGACGTCCACATGGATCTCTGTCTGTGCTGGTTCGTGACACACTTTCTCTCTGACACAGTCCCTGATCACGGCTGCCTCCGTCACCCGCAAACAAACCAATTAACTGCCAAACACAGTTGGCTTCACGCCGATCTCCGTCCCCTCCGAGATTCCCCCCAAAAAACGAGGAATACGAGTCGTTGAACCCGACGACACCGACATCGTTGCGCAACAACAACAAGTCATAAACCGACCGGCTGCCCACGCCGCACTTCTCTGTATCTCGGGCTCATGCGGAGCGGAGAGAGGCTCAGGGTATGCGCTGATGCTGGGTTTCCATGGCAACCCCCCACCCCCTTTCCATCCCTCTTCCCTTGTGAACTGAACTCCCCCCCCCCCCATCTGTCATGGCTGCCGGCCAGCCAATGGTGCTGTGTTTGTGTTGTGATACATCTCTTCCTTTCTCTGAGCGTCTCCATCTCACCGAAAACGCCAGAGGGGATGCTGCTCTGAGCTCCTCGTGGAGGGCCAACTGGGGTGAGGCTCACGTTCACAGAAATACACCCACCCTCACAAAGCTTCCACTTGGTACACAAAACAGATCTTTGACACCTTTCTGATCCGTCATCGCCAAAGCTTGCCTCTAAATAAACACTCTGGCATCCCTCTAAAAAACAAAAACATGATTAGTTGAGTCTGAAGGTCATCGTCTGGCCTTTCCCATCAGGAGCTGGTCAGAGCCAGGCAGAGCCCCGAGGGCAGACTTAGTCCTCCACTGGCTGGAAAATCAATTCTTTCCTCCTCCCTACCCCCCTGGTCCCTTTGTGAGTCTTTGCCCTTCATGCCATGCGAGTCCAGGCTCACTTGCTCCAAAAAGTACCTCCTCTTTACTTGGAAGGATTGAGGATTATAGGGGGAAGGAAAAGAGGCGAGAAATAGAAGTGAAAATAAAAGTTAAGGACAAAATGATGGAGGCTGAAGTAAGAGTAAAAGGGTCGGCGAAAAGAAGAATAAAGTGGGTCTGTAGAAAAAGATTTATAGGAGAGAATATTGAGGTAAAAAATAAGGGGTGTTGAAAGGTAGTGAAGGAAAGTGCTGCGGAATGAGGGGATACTTTCAGGTGGAGGAGCCAGGATTACCTCCAGACCCACTTCTGAGTCATCCCTCTAATAGTGTACCTGGCTCTCCCCCAAGCTCTCTGCTGCTGAAAAATATATGAGCTCCGAAGGTGGGGGAGGATGAGGGGGAGAAAGGGGGGACTTGCCATGAAGACTCAGGACTTTCAGGAGGTGATCAAAGTATGATCTTTCCTCACTTCCAGCCATGATGACAGAGCCGTTTTTGGAAGCTAAAACGCAGAGTGAAGACTCTTGTTCTTGTTCCTGCACTTACAGAATCCCTGAGCTGTGACTAAAGCTTGAAGACATCTAAAAAAAAAAAAAGACCTTTAATCTGACTTATATTTCCATGTTGCTACGCCCACTGTCTTTACTCTGGTCTCTTTTTGGAAGAGAGCTGTCTCTCTGCTGCTGTCGGGCGCTTATTCCTCATATTCCTCTCATTTCCTGATTTTGTGCCTCCTCGTTTCCTTTCCTCGCCTCGCGTCTTAGTCCCGCCCATAGACACACAGGCAGTTAATTAGTGCTGAATGAAAGAGAATGTAATTATTGACAGAATAACATGACGTCCGCAGCTGTTTGCACTTGTAAATATCCTGTCAGGATTATAGCGGTTGAATTGGATAAAGCCTACATTCAGTATGAAAACATAAGTATCAGGTGAACGTCATTAAGAAATGTGGCTAGAACAGAGTCTCATAAAATTTGAACGGCAGAAAGCTTGATCGTGCATCCGAGCATCTTAAATAAATAGTATTTATGAATACAAAAAGGTTTGAGATCATTACAGCTGTGTGTCACGCCTCTTTTTTATTTGTTTACGTGTTTTGTGGTTAGTTAGGGAGCTAAGTATTGTTTTTCTGTTTGGTACGGAGGGCCAGTTAAACTTCTTATTTTCCAGATGGTGTGGGGGTTTTTTTTTCATTTATTTTTTGGGCTTTGGAGATACTGATGGTTTAAGCTTCCACTTATGCAGTTTCAGTTAGGTTTATTTATGTTAATCATCTTTATGTCAATAAATGTTATTCACGTTACTCTTAAACTTACAGCCTTCCAGAGCCTTTCATTTTTGTTCAGTTTTAGCAAAAGGTTTTGGTAAACTTATAAATTTTCTCCTTTTCTTCCCGAGACAAATATTATATGACGTATAACATGTGACCAGAGAGCATCAGTTAACATCATCATGAATTTATCCTCCTTTGTGCTTCAAATAAGCATCAGCAGCACTTAAGCGTCCAACTCTCTCTGCCGTGTAATTAGAGAGGTAATTTATATTCCATGCATAATCCTATTTAATTGATTACCAAGGAGATGAATGAAGGATGCAAATATTTTCATCAGTGCAAAACGACAGACACACAGATAGATTATGAAAATAAGAGACCAGTGATACAGACAGGGTAGATTCTGAGCCAAGAATATGAACAAACACACCGTCCAATCTGAAGGAATGGACTGCCGGTGCACAAAAAGACATCCAGCATGTGCACATGAAACAGATGTGCAAACTGACACACACACACACACACACACACACACACACACACACACACACACACACACACACACACACACACACACACACACACACACACACACACACACACACACACACACACACACACACACACACACACCTGTACTCCAGCAGGTCGATGCAGATGGGAGCAGCAGATGAACCCATGCTGTCGATCTGTCAGAGACTCAGCGCCTCGCTGACCGAGTAAAACTACAGTATCCTCACATTAATATTTCAGTTGGTGAGACCACACTGAGATGAATAAAGGAAACGCAAGGAGTGATGGGAAAGTAGGCACACATGTACTGTACACTGTGTGTGTGTTTGTGTGTGTGAAGGCCAGGCACCATGCGGCAGCAGACAGAACCACGCTGTCTGGATGATTGATGGATAGCCAGAATTTTCTCCAGACTTTTTGTGCACATTAAAGCAACATCTCCACATTTCTTCAGCCACAGCAGGATCAGACACAATCTTTTTTTTAAAACATGGATGGAGATGGTATATTTAAAAACGATGGATGTGCTGCAAGAGACTGAAAGCATTATTACATCTTTACATTTTAAGAAACCTTCCAGGTTGTTCATTATTTGAATTGGGGTTTTTGAAGCATCTACTCTGGTTTAGAATATATCTATTTAAATATCACACGGCGAAATAATGGTAAGAAAAATTCTCTTTTGAACTGATTTTTGAACACGTGATTTAGTCCAGGTTGTTTTTTGGTGCCTTTTTTCCCACTATTGGCAGTAGATACAGACAGGAAACAGGAAAGAGCAACAGAGATTAAGGGTGAATTCCAAAATTCATACCAGACAAAGTATTAAGTATGTCCCACTACATAGTATGTCAAATGCAGTATGCTAAAATACCAGGATGTCCTAATGCAGCCGGTCATATTTCGCACAATGCAAGTCAGCATGTTTTCCTGGCTAATCTGACCCACAATCCTCTCTGCAGCGGAAGATACGTGACTATCAGCTGAGCTGCAGAGAGAGCACAGACAGATGACGGCTCATTGACAGCTTCAAATGTTGCGCTACGGAGTGTTTGGGTTATTAGAGCAAGAGGGTCAAAGCTCAAGACGCAATGTAATGACGAAGTAGTACGTCCCAACTAACATGCTCACAGCGACAATGCTAACATGCTGATGTTTAGCAGGTAAAATGTTTAGCATGTTCGACATCTTAGTTTAGCACGCTAGCATGCAAACGTTTGTGCAAAACTACAAAGTGCAGCTGATGGAAATGTCCTTTTGATGTGATCGCAGCACCAGAGGACCACCGACGTTATTACTAATCATCCTGAGAATATCACAAAACAGTTCAATCGTAACCACAAATGTCAACGAAATGATGGCACAGAAGGAAAAAGTCGGAGGATCAGCAAAGTATGGGAGGTCCATCATCTGGGAACCATGAATGTCTGAGTTGAAATGTGTGCCAATCATACAGTAAATCCTGCCAGAATCTATGAAGGCATGTTTAGATCTTTGAGTATAGATAGTTATGTTTTGGTGTAATGATATGAATATTTTTGTATGTGTGGGTTCAGTGTGGTTCAGGTCAGAGTAAGTTTTAGCATTACTTTTAAACAGAAGATAAAAAAAACTCTTCGTTAAATCCTTGTTTCTGTATCCTGTTGCTGCTTATCCACATTTATCTCTGCCTTTTACCCACCCACATAACTACATACATTTGCATTTAACACCAGACCTGACACATCATCTCCGTTCCTCTCACTGTCACACCTTCTCCGTGTCTCACATGGCTGCATCACACGTCTCACATGCTCCCGAGTGCAACATTCACATAGCAGAGAAAACGGAAAGACGCACATGAAGCACAGGCCTGCATCTGGCTTTTTTTTTTAATATGAGGAAAAGTTATTATCCTGGACGATCACTGCAGAGAGAGAATGTGATGTGAGGCAGCTTCACCGGTCTGGATGGATGAAACCGTACTGGCCTCATCTGCCCCAGTTTAAAGTGTGAAAACTGCCTTAGAGGCTTTCTGAGTGCAGTTCTTTAATTAGCACCACCGTTCCAAAGTTTTGCTTGTGCTTCAACTGCAGATGTTCTGCATGAGAAGTAGGGAGGCAGAGCATGCTGCTCTGATGGCATGGTGGGCGTGTTGATTTGAGATGCAGTTATTATGGTGAGATTCAGGTGCTTTAGCTCAGTGGAGGTAAGAAGACTGGAGGGAAATCTCAAGAGTGCAGATTTTATATTCACGTTTTGACTCGAGGATCATTTCTGCATGAGATCTCATCTTAAGGTACAACTTATTCTTTGAGCTTTTCAATCTCTTTTTTTTTTTTTACCTTTCTTTTAAATAATCCTAACTTATTATCTTCACATTTCCAATTTCACATCTAGGTTGACAAAAGGTTTTTGGTGTAGAGCTCCTCAAGACGGCTGAAAGCTGCAGAGAGTAAAATGTTTAGAGGCATGGAAAACCCCCCCAAAGACCAGATCAAATGCGGCAGTGAAAAACCTTCTGCGGCAACCGTCTCGGGTTATGTGAGCAGGTTCTGGTGCATCAAATATACCATAAGGCAGCCGTTGCATGCAGTATTGACTAAGCTGAGAACGTGCTGCGTTCCCTCTCTCGGTTGTTATCTCTTCTTCCCGCTACGGAGAAGAAGAGCTGTACTCACAACGGGAGGGGATTACTAAGTAGGTCATTTAAAGAACGGGGGGCGGGGGGGGGGAGAATGCACTGACAGCAAAAATGGAATCGATTCAAATGTGTATGGAAGAGGAAAGAGAGGAAAGAAAAGAGAGAGGTCAATCTTTAGTATACGTGGAGAAGTGGAGGGTTCAAAGGTCAGAGGTGGCTGTAAGCGGCTGCTTCAGGCCTCTGCAGGAGAAGAAGAGGAGGGAAGGTGAAGAGCTCTGGAAAATACTGTAAACCGACTTGTTCAGAAACATGTGAGAGAGGGTCACATTCGACTCCACAAGATTATGAGTCTCCAAAACTCCCATGAGGCTCCATTTAAAGCTGGATCAGTAAACACAAGCTTGTTAATATGCTAAGCTAGTACTGCTGCTTCTTTATGCACAGTAAGCGAGATCTGGGGTGCTGCAGTAGCGGACTATCAAGGCCCCCCCCGAGGGCCCCTGAGACGTCTTGAATAAAATGCCTTTTGTGATCCTCAAGTGTGAGAGCATAAATATTTTACGCATTTATTTCCCAGTTCTCTGGTTTTTCGTTGAAATCCCTCAAACTGAAAACAAACATATTGAAGCTGTGTTATCTGATGAAAACTGTAAAAAGCAGCGGCTCAGTTTGTCTCAGAGTTTCATCTGCTCTCCACCCAACATGCAAAGATATAAGAGATTCTGAACAGAAGGCTACTGATGGCGGCGGCAGATAAATTGTCCCATCAGGCAAGAGATGGATTTAAATCAGGAGTTATTGTCCAATAAATGAATGTACAGAAGTGTGTTTGAGTTGTGCATTCAGGTGATTGTGCATTGCAGTTACATAAAGTTGAGAGACTTGCAAGAGACCAACAAAAAGAATGGTTAAAAATTGAGTTTTAGAATATTTTGACTTGAGGTCTCCAGTGCGGTTGAAGTTCCAAAAACACTGAATCGCTTCACCATAATAACGCAGCTTGATAGCATCTTCACTGTTTGATTGGATCCACTACAGATATCCAGGGAATAAGACTGCCGCTTTGAGCAACTGCTGCACTTAAGATTTTTATCTTTTTATGTGGCAAATACATCATATTTTCCTAAATGTAGCTTTAAAACGCGTCTTAAACGAATGAATTTAGTCCAAATGATATTAATAAAGTAAATCAGTGACTAAATCCCTAAAGAGGTTTTACAATCGTGCAATAAAAAGAAGGGAGAAAAGGCCAATAAGAAGACACCATTGTCACATCCTGGAAAACCTGAAGATGCTAAGTTTTGACAACTGAGGACTTTTCAACTCCGTGGTGGCATCAGCCATCTTTATGGAGTGGTCTGTCTCAGCAGAAGGCCAGCAGTGTGCTGGGGTGTCCACATGGCATCTTTTCTGCAAGTTTTCATGTAGCCTCAGACTCCACAGGCTCTATGCGACACGGGGAGACCTTTAAAGGCCTTTGGATCGTCCAGTAGGAATACAACTGCAGGGTTCTGTAAAGTATCGTACCTTTGTCCAGAAGTCCCTTTTTTAAAAGAAGCTAAAATATGGAATAATAAAAAGACCAAAATTGTCAACAATTTTTAAAAACTGATGAAGGAATTTTTAAACCCAATCAATCATGTGTAGTGCAGTGTTTTTGTCTGTGTGTGTGTTTATACTGGATATATATATTTATATATACACACAGGCATGTCAACAAAATGTAGTTTAATTCTGTAGTCTGTGAAGAGGTATTATGTTTGGTAGTTTAAAGAGCTTCCTTTGGAAATTAGCCGTAGCTATGCTGTGATACACTGCAATGGAAAATCGTCTTTATGTAGATTGTATTCGTTCACATCAAATAAACATGAAATGAATAAAAATGATGTATAAAGATGCTGGCGGGGAGCATAAAACAAATTCTGGAGCGTTTAAGCTGAGAGACAAGATATTTTATTGGTTGTTTCCAAATTGTATTGGACCTTGTGGATCAAATTCTCATAATACAAAGAGTCTTTTGGGAGGTGTTTGTGATGCTCAAAATATGTATTCATAGGTTTTAAAGCCGAGCCTTTCCACATTCTTGAATAAAGAGTGTGCAAAAAAAGAAATCGCCTCACATCCCGGCGCTGTTTCAGGTCAAGACTAACCTCTTTTGGCCACATGATTCCTTTCAATACCCTTTGAGGAGAGCAGAAGATGGAGCGACCGCTGGTAGGCTGTCCACACGGCATCTGGAGCTATACACTCTCCCTTTTTCCCAGGAGGCAACGGGTGAATGACGGCTATCAATAACTGCGACTCATGCAAGCTGCTGGGAGGAGGCGGGCGCTCACAGATGCTCTGGTTAAACAAAAGGACACACTTCTAAACCTCTACGTCTCTCTGTTCAAAGGATCAGTGGGAGATGAAACGCAAACCGGAAATGTAAAAAGCAAAGGTCGTCGGTCTCTGGGGGAAAACTGTAATTTCACCACAGATGGTGGAGGCTATCACACTCTGCAGAGCCACAATAGCCACACAGCTGGAGTGTTGAACAAGCGAGTGTGTGTGTGTGTGTGTGTGTGCGTGTGTGTGTGTGGTCCTCATTGTTGTTGTCTTTGATCAGTGAGCTAAATCTTACTCACTGCTCAGCTGTGTGTTTGGCCTTTTCAGAAAGACTCTCTTCAGCCATCTTCAAGGCTGAATGGACTTTAAAACACTTTAGGTGAATCAATAAGCCGGAGTACACAGAGACACAAGAGAAAAAGAAGGACAGGCTGCCTCAATTAGATGCTCATTACCGAAGGGAGACCGCTCACTTCTCAAGTGGCTACGCCTCCAATTCTGTTTATTAAAGGCAATCAATACGTCAATCAAAGGCTCATCTATTTTCTCCTATACTGACAGGCTGCTGTTTTCTATGCAAAAGGAGGAAAGGTTTGGACGTCCAGAATGAGTCTCAAGCAATGTTTTACCGTTTCAACTGAGGCATAATGAATATCTACCTTGTACAACGTCCTTGTAAAACTGTCCGTGTATACCGTACGTTATTATTTCAGTGTTCAACTGGAGTCTTTTACCTTGAGATACCGGAAAATAGTATTTTTTACACATAATACAAGAGAGTTGATTTTGTTCAGGGCTGGACGTCACATAAGGTCGTATAAAAAGCTAAAATAAATGATGAAATGGAAGCATATGGGGGAGAAGACAAGGTGAGGTGGAGAGAAGGAGGGATGGAGATGTAATGAAGAGATTGGATTATGGGAGTAAAGGGAGGACGCATGATGAAAAGACATTAGGTGTGGGGGAGATTAATGGCCATCAATGACAGAAGACCAGATCGAGGGAGGGAGTACAGGGAGAGAGGAGGTGAGGGAGGCCGAGGAGGAGGGAGGAGGGAGGAGAGAGTCTCCCGAGGCCGATCATAATTGGTCTGACAGTTGGAGAAGGTTAGGTGCTGTTGCCGGGTGGAGCGTGTGTGTTTGGGGGTCGGATTATGGGGTAAATGTGGAGGTTGATGCGGTCTATAAGATATCAGAGCTCCTACTGTATCAGCACTTTAACCGAGGCTTTCATCCAACGTGACAGTAAGATGGTAGACGACAGGAAGTGCATACATTATATTATTATACACATACACTCCTACGGGAACACTGAGGCAGCTACTCAGAGTGAGTGGCCCAGCAGCAGATTAAATATAGCTCACACCAGCAGATGTACATGCATATATAATAGATCCCATGTTGACTTTTATATATATATATATATATATATATATATATATATATATATATATATATATATACAGTATATCCCCAGAGTACAAACTATATGTAGAAAGGTTGAATTGGAATGAAACATAGCATAGTACATAGCATGCACATGCAGCATTTCGGGTGTTAATCCTGAGAATGATTAATCTGAGGGTATGAATGATTTACTTGTAATATGATAATAGTAATTTGTTTTGACAAAAGATTAAAAAACATTTCAAAGCTTGTTTGAGTTGGACACGATAAACATTGAGAACAGATTAGCCGTGGACAGACACAGAGGTGCACAGTCACTCAGTCACAAGCGATCGCATGATTCATTTGCTGATTCACTAATTGATTAATTGAATAATTGTTTAATCTCTAATTCCAGCACTTCTGACTGCAATGACAGTATTCATTTATCAACAACCTCAAAAAAGCTGCAACAATTCCATATACTGCATATATATTGATTAACGTAGGAATACACAATCATTTACTATGCATGCCATTTTTAACTTTTCACTCAAATTAAGTAATAAAATGTTTGTTGGGGAAACGATGAAGCTCAATCTATGACATGAAAGCACGGGGCAAATCTGCGCTGAGCTTTTCATTCAATTTGCACTCGCAATCTGTTTGTAATGAGAGTCTGATTTACTAAGACGGAGACTAATTATGTAATCAACGACTGGGACTGTGTTTAAATGCGTTTAGCGTTTGAGCGGGAGGCTACGAGGAAAAGTTCACAGTTGGGATTTGTCTGAGATCAACAAGCTCATAAAATGAAATCCTAATGATCCTGGAATAGAAACGCTTATTAATGGCATTGCAAATATTAATAACAACAACTGAGGCTGCAATTAAACTTCAGAGGGAGATAATTTCCCATGCAAAACTGATCCTCATAAAGAGGGTGAACTTTAGTAAATCCAGCGACACTTTTATCTCCTCCCGTCTGAAATGAGGCTTAATGAATCTCTCCCCGAGTGTAGAATCTGTCAGGCGGTCAGAGCTAATTACAACAGGGCAATTTTGTTCTCATGTATCATGAGATTTCACGCATTATTGCAAAGCTGGAGGATGTTATGATCTTTAGAACAGTTAGCTGCTCAGATGACTGCTGGGAAAAAGATGATACTTCAGATCTATCAGCAGGTTTCTGGGAACGTTTGATCTATAAAATGTTAGAAAATAGAGACAAATCTCAATTTCTCAGAGCCCAAGGTGATCTCTTGATGTTGCAAAACCCAAATTAAATTTAGGTGAGACACAACAGGCAAAAACGGTTTTTCATGCACTTGTCAATTTTTAGAATCTTCTATCAGACTAGTAGATAGAAAACATCCAAAATACACATTTAGGTGTTTATTTAACTACGTTGTCTATTTGCATCTGTAGATTTCTCCTTAATTCCCCAACAGTTAGCATTAGGTAATGCCTCATTTGCATATTTAAACATAACATTTAAGAAAACTTGTAATACAAAAAATAATTGTCTTAATGTAGTTCATCAAATAGGGAAGTTTCATGATGATATATATCAGTTTTTGTTTTTTTACCCTATTCACCTGTAGTGTCTTCAAAATATATGTCATTTTACGATAAATATATTTAAAGGCCGTTTTCTCTAAATGTGTTTTTTCTCAGACTCTGATCCAGAAACCTCCACTTCAGCAGCTCTTACATACACCAAACTTTACAGTTTCATCCCTCTCTAAATTCTGAAGGTTTTCACAGAGGGGTTTGTTGATAAATCATTCATAGCCTGATTTATACAACATTTTATTACTAAAGACATGGAGAATTTAGATTTTTTTATGGCCGTATATTCTGATCTATGTAATGATAAAAAAAAATATCCAAATTCCCTCTGCAAAAACCTTTGGCTCCAATATGTCAACAAAATGAAACAATAATTTGGAACCTGGCTTTATCTAATAATCAGATTTTTTGGGGGGTAATGTATAAAAAACCCCACTTATTTAAAAGACAAAATGCCTAATTACGATATTTAAACCTAAAATTTTAGAAAACTTTTAATACAAAGCATAATTGTCTTAATGTAAGTAACCAGCTGGTGAAGTTTTGTGGAGATATTTATGAGTCATTTTTTTGAATCACTAATCTTAACAGTTTGAGTCAGTCACTGATGGACTAATAAAGTTATTGTTTCACTCTGAAAACCTTATATTCCACTCAGTCATCTGTTTCTCAAGCGTATGCCAGCGTCTGTGCTTCTGCCTCATAATGAAAACACAACATGGTCCAGTCAGAAAGGTCAACACCCTCTGCTGGGAGAAAGAAACGCTGATGATTCGGGGCTCGCTGCGGTGGAAAAGTGGGTCATATTCACACTCATTCATCCATACACAACCTCTGACACAATCTCACACATTCAAGTATTATCTCTAATATGTACTTACACAGTCACACACACACACACACACACACACACACACACACACACACACACACACACACACACACACACACACACACACACACACACACACACACACACACACACACACACACACACACACACGCTGGATTGGCTGGTCGCCATCCATCACCCATCCTCCCCCCCCCTGGCTGCAGCACGGTGCCAATGAGACAGGCAGGACTCTCCCGCTGGCCCACATAACAATGACTCTTGAGTGTGCGTACCGGTCGCATTTATATGTGTGTGTGTGTGTGTGAGGGAATTTGTGAACTCGCATTGCAACTTGACTTTTGGAAATTGGAAGTTATATAACGACTATGCAGACAGATTATCCTCTCAAGACCCTTTGGTGACTAAAGAGAAGGCTGCACAAAGAAAGGGACTTTTGTCATTTTGTTAACCTTGTTGTTGATACTAAACAATTCCTTTTTTTGATGCCATACATTGAGAAATGTTCAACAAAATCCTTTTTTTAATTAACAAAAGCAGCCAAATTCTTAAATGTAAAATGATGTCTAAAAACAGCAGTTGTAGAGACATTTGGCTCTTGACAGAACAATGTATAGAGGACTGAATGCCTTCAGAGGAAAGCTAAAATACAAGATTGTGCTGATTTCCTCTCTTGTTCATCATCTTTCTCTCTCTCTCTAATCTTTACATTCCTCTCACAGTTTTTTCCCCCTCTTCTATTCTACACTCTGGGACGAGATGTGCCGCTATTATCTCCAGCCAACAGGGTTATTAATGGATCGCATACGTATCAGACAAAACACGGATCCAACGGTTGCCATGGGAACTGCATCCGCAGCGCCCCAGAAAGGAAGCAGAGAGAGAGGATGGGAGGGGAGGAGGCAGAAGGAGGGAGGGAGGATGAGGAGAAGCAGAGTGTGGAGTGAAAAACAAGAGGGGGCGGGGGGGGGCAGCAGTGGGGAGGGTGATTAATGGAGAAAGAGGAAATAGAGAAGGAGGGAAGGAGGAGGAGAGAGAGGAGAGAGAGAGAGGAGCCCACTTCTATCACTCGGAAATATTTGATTCAGCAGAAAAGGTGACCTTGGTGAAGAAGACAAAGGCAGCATCTCTCTCTTCTCTTCTCCTCCTTTTATCTTACTGTTATAAATAATGTTAGTGAATCCATCAGCTATAACAGAAAATACACTTTACACATTTATTTAACGGTTTGTTGCTATTAAATATTTAAACACTCAGGCAACAGATGTAATTCTTTAAAAAAGAAAAACGACATTAATGGATGGATGGCCTTATTTGATTTAAAGGAGCATATTTCTTTTTTGTACTTCACATAACTGCGTATCATTTTTCTCTGTGTTTTAGAGGATTTTGATGTATATTTAGCACACAAGCACTGTTATAGGATCAGTACTCAGTTTAACTTGAGGTATCACAAGAGAAAATGTTGGATCAATGGATCCCTGATTCCAGGCAGCCATTGGTTTCCATTACTTTCTGTACAGTATGGAGATAGATGACATTATCATAGTGTGGTAACGCAGCTAATATTTTGGCTTGAAAGTGCTGGAACTCTTCAAATTTTTTACAAAACACATCCAAACCCAATCAGGGACTTCAATCAATGCTGTAAACATAGAATTACATAGCTGTTAGTTACACACTCTCAATCTCACCATCTCCTTCAAAATAAGAGATTATGGAAGAGTAGGGGAAAAAATCAAATAAAACAATCTATAATGAATCTGCACACATGTGAAAATGGTCGTTTAGTCCTCATTTAACAATTTAACAGTCCTTTATAAATCTGTGGAGGGAGATGATGAAGCGTTACGCGGAGAAATGAACAAAGCACACTGACGCCAACATGTCTGAGGCTGACAGACGGATGCGAGTCCCTTTGTGTGAGAGGTACAAGTGTTTAATCCCCAACATCTCCAAATCTTTTTTTTTTTTCCCATCTCGTCCTTCCACCTCGATCTCACCTCCTTCCCTCTTGGCTCACTATTCCTGACAAACTCTCACTAACACTTTTTTTCCTTCCTCAGCCTTAAAGCAGTTCGGCTTAACACTCCCCCAAATCCCTTCTGCAGTGTCAGGAGGAGACGGGGGGGAGGAGTAGAAGATGGGGAGAAGGGGGAAGGCTAAACGTTCAGGTCTTCAGGGAAAGGAAGACAGGAGGCAAAGGCAGGAACAGAATATGACCGCATCACTCTGACAGATCAATGAAGGCCTGTGTACTGCACCGTCTGCTGACTCATACTGTAGAGAGGGGGAAGAGGAGGGTGAGGAGGGGGGGGGGGGGGGGGGTGAAGGAGAGGAATAAAGAGAGTGTGTGGGAAGGAGACAGAGAAGGACAAAAGGGCGGTGGCAGAGGTTATGTAGGAGTGTGAGACAGAAAAAGTACGAGCCGACGCTTGAAGACGGATATGAGAGAGGTAAACGTCCTCATGCTCACTGAGGGCCTCAAGAGTAAATCACCTGCAAGGGCTGCAACAATCTTGATTTATTTAACTATTGCCTAATCCAGTGGTTGCAAAAAAAAGTTGACAAAATGATAACTGGTGTGAGAAACACAAAACAAAAAATACCTTGTTTTTAATTTTCTAATCTTAGTGGTTTTACAGATGGCAGTACGTCTGTGTGTCTGTTTGCATTAGAAGGGAGATATTGGATTATGCATCCCTGATCCCAGGCAGCCATTAGTCTCCATTACTTTCAGTACAGTATGGAGATGAATTACATTATCATTGTGTGGTTACGCAGCTTAAAGAGCAACATTAGGTTGCAAAACACATCCAAACACGAACCAGTTGGGTCGAACTATTTTATGGAAGTCCATTAAAATGTTCTCTGTTGTCTGGTAAAGTCCCAGTTTCAAGCTGGGTGTCAAATATCTATAAAACACTAAAAATGTCATGTAATAATAACAATATTATTCTTGCTTACATAGAACTTTATCATTTTCAGTCCCACTCATTATTACCTAACCCAATATGAAAACATAAACAATGCACCACCCTTCTGAACTCACTCATCACCAATTTGTCAGTTGGTATGTGTACCTAAAAAAATGTGTACCTCAAAATTGTACACATTTTTGTGTTTAGACTTCTAATTTAAGAAAAGCTTTAGTACAGTTGCTTGTGATTGGTCAACACCAACACACTTGTTTGTGTTAAATAAAAAAATAAAAAATATTGTTTATAGAAAATGTATTCAATATTTCTCAAAGTAAGGTATTAAAAAAAAAAAGGATACTGAAAGTCAGGTCTATTGTACCTAATAATAAACATATTTAAATGATACCCAAGATCATTCATTTCATTAAAGTGTTCTGTCCAACCTTTAATAAATCAACCATGTCAGCACTAAAACCATAAATCAGCTCCATGCACCAACATGCACACAGTGGACAGCAAGCAAGGGGTTAATAAAATCCTGTCAATGACTCCTGACACACACACACACACACACACACACACACACACACACACACACACACACACACACACACACACACACACACACACACACACACACACACACACACACACACACACACACACACACACACACACACACACACAGGGTTTTTTCATTAGTCACTGTGGACACTGACAGCAGTCGGTGGAGCCTAAACCTAGCTGTTGCTACAGAAACAATCCTGTGTTTTTTCTAAGAAACCAATTCCAGCCGATTACACAACACGGACACAACAACGGCGTGAAGAGAGAGCAGATTATGTGAACCGGGGATTTACAGGAGTCGGTCAGGGGGAAACGTTGTGACTGACACAAACAGAGAGAGAGAAAACGTGCTGTAAACACAACACACTCTGCACAACATTAACATGATCTAAAGACATCTAACCTCACTTTGACCTGATAAAAACATCCCACTATTCTTTAGTAGTAAGAATATTTCTGCATCAGACTGATGTTTTGTTGCATTTGATGGAGGGGAATCTTTTAAACTGCAGAGCACCACCTGTGAGAATGAATAATTCAACATGGAGCTATTTTTACTATTAGATCTCAGTGGGAAATTAGTGAAGCCGAGGGGAAGTGTGCGATAGAGGAAGGGAAATGTTGGTAAAATGAATTAGAAGAAATAGAAATGATAGATTGAGTTTTCTATTCAAAGATTCAATGTGAAGTCAGAAGACATTTGAACATATTGGGTCATCATTGTGGTCAAATCTTAACTTAACCGATTGAATGAGAGGTGGTTGTTTTCTCTAATTGCTAAATAAAAGGTGCTTCAATGCTTCCTTCAAATCTTCTTTATTGTAAAGATACACTGGACCATCGTTTACAAGATGAAAGAGATAATGCCGTCCCACAAGTTGTCAATCCTTCAGTAACATCAGACATGGACCCTGTAAAGGTCCGGTTTATGGGCCCTATCCTCAAATCTGCTTTACAAATAAGCTCATTATTAGTTAAGATCAGTTCATTTCTTAGGTCATGTTGCTGGCTGGCCGAAAAAAGAAGTCTCTCCATTTTCAGGAGAGAGGATGTTTGGTTATCAAGGACAAAAAGTTCTACCAGCACCAGCAACTTTCTCTCTCTGCAGCAAACAGAAGAAAGAAGCTGAACCCCTCTGACATCCAACGGTCCTTCCAGTCAACAAACACGACCCTGAAGCACTAAAGCAGGACTTACAGTTCTCTACAAAACATCAGACAGACCCACAGCTTGTATGTACCTCCTCAGGTTTAATATTATGGGGATTTTTTAAAGAGCATTTTGTTTCCTTTTTGGGTATGTGTGTGTATATTAATGTGAGCTAAGGTGACAGAGTCATCCTCCCCTGGGATTAAACCACAGGATGAAAGTCATGCATGAAATCACTTCATTCACCCACGTTTCTGCTGGAGCTACCGTTTTAGGTTGTGAGAAGAAATATTTAATTCAAGGAGTCAAACGTTTCCTGGTGATGTGTAGCTATAAACCATGTGTAAGCTGCTTGTACTGAGAGGAAACGGTACTCGTTAACACTTGTTAAATATTGTGACTTGAGCTCATTTGAGGATAATTTAAACCATTTTAAAAACGTACAGAGAGAGAGTGAAGTGAGCACAACAAGATCAATATTTTCCTGATGGTAAGTGGGAACGCATTTACTGCAGTGAGACTAACCTCATGTGAACTGATCTCAAATGAAATAAACACAAGAGAAGAGATACTTCCTTGTGCTTTTGTTGTTTTAATAAGGTTGATTTGGTTATAAAGACAACATACTAACATGTAGGAAGAGTCCAGTTTGACTAACAGCAAAAAGCATCAACAAGCAAATAAGAAGAGATCTGAAACCAGAGAGACATCTTATCAAAACATGATGAATATATTCATAACATCTGGGTAAATTGGGAATAAAGACTTGTCTCTAAAGTCCTGTTTCAAACAGGAACATGTTCTCCCACTATTTGAGAATTTTTTGTGCGTGAAGAGATGGAGAGTGTCGGCTCTGCTGTTCTGACAGCGAGCGGTGGGAGTGCTGCAGTCGCTGCATGTCAACACACACACACACACACACACACACACACACACACACACACACACACACACACACACACACACACACACACACACACACACACACACACACACACACACACACACACACACACACACACACACACACACACACACAGTACACACTAGAGAGACAGAGAGAGTTAGGGGTGGTGGCTCTGTCTCTTCTAAATATAGGCCTCAACAGCAGCACTGCCTTAAATATTTCATCGCCTCCTCTCCAGAAATGAAGCAGGAGGGGAGCCAGGGGAGGAAAGGGGGGGGGGGATCGAGAGAGAGAGAGAGAGAGAGAGAGAGAGATGAGAGAGTGGAGGGGGGTTTCCGAGGGGTTCGTGAGACTGAGATGTACAAAAGGGAAAACAGTCAAAAATAGGAAGTTGGAAAAAAAGGCATGAAGGAAGGGAGAAGGGAGAAAGGAGGATGGGGGGGGAGAAAGGGAGGAGGAGAGGCTGAAGGCATGGGAATCTAATCCCCGCCTCCCTTTTATGCAAAATAAGAAGGAAGTATTTCTGTATTTCTCTAGACAATTGGTGCGTCGTGGTCGATAAGAGGGTTATCTTCTCCTGTGTCGAAATCTCTGCATCACTTCAGTCCGAAGCAACTTGGCGAAGTTTCTGTTTTAAAAAATGAATAAAAAACAGAAGCGGCCTTGACACTGTGTAAAAATTAAAAATTAAAAGATTAAAACCACTCCGAAATCAGAATTCAAAAAGCTTAAAACGCCAAACAGATTTAGAAACAGTCAGAAACTCGAGCATCCAGTCCCGCCTACGACGAGGAGCGGGTTCATTCCCGGCGGCGGCGTCACTCTGCTTCGGCCTCGCTGTCACTTAGAGGAGGATGAAGTGTTGCTTTTGTTGCTGCTGTAAGCTGCCCCCCTTCCCCCCCGTCTCCCCCGCTCACTGCTGTGCATATTGTGCACTGTACAGCATGTTGAAGGAGAGATAAAGGTTAAAGCCACATCAACAGGGAGCTGCAGCGGTGGGGACGCTGCATGAGGAGGATCACGCGGCGGCGACACACAAAACGCCAGCACGGCCTCATGTAGATTTACCTCTGAGGAATTCACAAACACACACACACACAACACACACACACACACACACACACACACACACACACACACACATTGCTGCACGTGCCGGCGTGCTCTTTGTTCTGTCAGTGTTGTTTCGGTGATGGATGAGTCGGCATGCGACACACATGGAGGTTCATTACAGGAGGCCCGGGCCTTTCTCAGCCCGACACCTACAGAGAAAATGGGCTCCACAATGGAGAGATACCATCGCAGGGTGGCGAGCAAAGGCACACTTCTGCTACACACCAATGAAGCTACTCACACACACACACACACACACACACACACACACACACACACACACACACACACACACAAGACAAGCAGACAGATCTGTCTGCATACACAAACCCAAAGATAAGCAGACAGATCTGTCTGCATACACAAACCCTCTCTCTCTCTCTCTCTCTCTCTCTCTCTCTCTCTCTCTCTCTCTCTCTCTCTCACACACACACACACACAATAATACACACACAGAGAGACACACATAAACAGACAAATCAATACATGTGCCAGACTATTGTGCAATCAGTTCAATCATTAGTCAAATTAAGAGATGTTGTGATTTGCAAACACGTCATTAAAACTGCAATCAGAGCAGCAAATTATATTTAACAACAAATTAGTTTAACAATTCTGAATTTACCGCAATGTTTTTGATGGAAATCTTCCACAGCTCAATATCAGATTAATTAGTGAGATTACTTTATAACAAGATTGATTGTTTATTTTAGATTGAAGGAGTTTTGGTGTGGACATTGTTCTTGGTGAGGGGATGTTTTATGTGGATTTGGGATTTATGTTTGCTGTTCCTGGAGCTGAGAAATCGATAGTTTGGCAAAGATGGTTAGATACTGAAATAAATCTCCACATCTATTGGATGGACTACAATAAAATGTTGTTCATGCTCCCCAGAGGATGAATCCTAATCACTTAAGGGCGCCCCTGACTTTGCCTCTAAGCCACTGAGACGCTGACATTTGTTATTTTATATGGAACGTCTGACTTTAATGACTTTAAATGAGCAAATACCTGCAAAACTAATTATAAACTTGAGCTTCCCCTTTCTGTTTTGCACTAATTTGCAAATGTTAGCATGTTAAAATGCTAAAGTAGAATGGTGAGATGCAACATTAGCATTGTCACTGTCAGCGTGAAGCCTCACAGAGCAGTTTGCATCATTGGAGACTCTTAGTCTTGGTAATAAACTGTATTTTAATGCACTAAAATCCAAATTAGAATTAATAGAAATTAGCGATGACAACAATTACATCTTGAGGAGAAAAAAACCCCCAAAACAATGTTGAGATGTTGAGAATTTCTAAAGCCACTTCATCATGTTGTAATCAAAGGAACTGCAGTTTAAGACACTTCTGCAGAGGCTTTACTTTCCAACTATGGTGCTTTCTGCCTGGTGCAACAACAGACTTAACAGAATCACTCAGTTATTAGGTCTAAACAAAACAATGTATGGCTCACAGGATAAACCAGGGAATGAAACAGGAAGGAGGGGAATCTAGTTATCTTTAGCACTACAGTTGGATTTAATGACAAATCAATCCCAATCAGTCTTATAAAGTTTTTTCGACAAGCACAAGTAACTTTTTCAGTCTGCAGAAAACATAAAAAAGAAGCTGAACCCCTCTGACATCCAACGGTCCTTCCAGTCAACAAACACGACCCTGAAGCACTAAAGCAGGACTTACAGTTCTCTACAAAACATCAGACAGACCCACAGCTTTTATGTACCTCCTCAGGTTTAATATTATGGGGATTTTCTTAACATTTAAAGAGCATTTTGTTTCCTTTTTGGGTATGTGTGTGTATATTAATGTGAGCTAAAGTGACAGAGTCATCCTCCCCTGGGATTAAACCACAGGATGAAAGTCATGCATGAAATCACTTCATTCACCCACGTTTCTGCTGGAGCTACCGTTTTAGACTTTTTCTTTAGGGAGGTTGTGAGAAGAAATATTTAATTCAAGGAGTCAAACGTTTCCTGCTGATGTATAGCTATAAACCATGTGTAAGCTGCTTGTACTGAGAGGAAACGGTACTCGTTAACACTGGTTAAATATTGTTATACAACACAATTAATAGCATGTGACAGCTTCTTACTTAACTCGAGCTGGAGGATCATTTGAACCCTTTAAAACGTACAAAGAAAGAGTGAAATGAGGACAACAAGGACAATATTTTCCTGATGGTGAGTGGGAAAGACGTGCAGGTTTACTGCAGTGAGACCAACCTCATGTGAACTGATCTCAAATAAAAAATAAATTGAACACAAAGAAGAGATACTCCCTCATATCTTAAGACTCCCAACTGGTCAAATACCAACGCTTGTTCAGTGCCCCTACGCTACAACTTTTGATGCTTAAGTTTCCTTCTAGCGTCAGTTTTTGGGCTTGTCAGGAGTTAATGTAAATTTTCCATTTATAGTTTCCTTTCAAAATAAATTTAAATGGTCACAATTAAGGTATGTCTTCCTCTTGTTACATGCATAGAGTCTCTTTTCACAAAACACTTACAACGTAGTTTCACTCAGTTTTTAGATTTACCTACACAACAAATTAAATATTCATTAGATTGAATTCAATTGGTTGTTATTTGTGCCCAATCTTAAAATGTCTTAAAGTGGTAAAAGTATATTTAAAAAAATATTACATTTTACATGTAATATGTCTCTTTTATGCATTTAACTATTTTATGAACGCCGGCCTTCACAGTATCCTGTCCTGGAGAGATCGCAGAGCTCAGATTAAAATAATATTAGGGTTCAAGTGAGGACAGTGCACTCTATCTGCCCCATAATCCTCCTGCAACAGGTCAAATCCGTCAATATCACACATCTGGGCCAATACTGTTGGATTTGACACCGTGAGAGAAGGTTTTTATCACTTGTACAGAGATGTCCTTGTTACTTTAGACTACATGCTGTTCTGTAATACTGCTGGAAGTTGAACTAAATAAAATGCACTGGGTTAAAGAGGGGACAATATGCTCTTGCAGTAAATAAATAAGTAAAAATATGAGGATGCCTCTACATTCCCCTTAGTGCCAAAGGTCATTTTAATCAGCAAACTACAGTCCATGTTTTAAACAGACCCTATTATGCTATTTTCCGGGTGCATATTTTTTATCTCAAGTTACAGTTACAACATGTTTACATGCATTAATGCTCATAATCCTCCTTGTTTTTCTCATCCTGGCTGTCCTGCAGCACTTCTTCTCACCCTCTCTCTGAAACGCTCCGTTGTAGCGCTTGCTCCTCCCTCCAGAAAGCAAAGTCTGCTCTGATTGGTCAGCTAGCCCGCTCTGTTATGATTGGTCAATGTTTCACATTTCAAAAAACTCTTCCTCCAGAGCTCCAGCTCCGTCTCTCTCTTTAGTTGTTTGAGGGCCAAACTTGCCTGAAGGAGTTTTACGTCACTTATGTAACATTATGACCTCATAAAGTTACATTATGACCTCATAATGTAACATTATGAACTCATAAAGTTACGGAAGTGAAAGAGAGAATTCAATGGAGCCGTTTCAGGAGCTCAGGAGCTTCTGAGGGGGAGGGTAACTCCTTTTAGGCGTGGACTTCAGGTTTTACACTCTACAGACCTTTTACATGTACAAAAATATATATAACACACTAAAGAAGAGGGAAAAAGTGGAAAAGCATAATAGGGCCACTTCAAGAGATTCACCACCATGTCAACAGTTGAAAATACCAAGGTATCGGTAGATAAATTAGTACTTCAGCTTCTATCTGTTGCCCGTTGTTTCCCCGACCGCTTACCTCTTGAAGTGGCTGAGAAGGGTGCCGACCAGCTCCCCGATGCGGCTCTCGTTGGCGGGCACCATGCCCTGCAGGCACACCACGAGATCCCTGCTGTCCTTGGTGTGGAACACAACCAGCTGGTCCTTCCCAGGGGACACGCTCACTCCGGTCACCTGGGACAGAGTGAGAGAGAGGGGGGAGGACACACGATTAAACACAGATAAACATGTACATAACCACCTGTACTGTAGATAAACACAAATAATGCACATATACAGACATAGAGGCATGCATATATCAGGGGGTTTGAGCTGGTGTAAACCCAGAGGATGTGAACTGACTCGGGTTGATGCTACATGCTAATTCATCACATTTAACTTTACGAGAAGTGGACTTGTGGAGTGCGGTTTTGAGGCCTCAAGTTCGGCATTTGCGTCGTCGCCATCTTGGATTTTGTCTGTTGTCATGGTGGCTTTTTGCAACCAGTGAACATAATTAACCATATTTGGACTGCAGAGGAGTGATGTAGCGACGCCGAATACGTCTCTGGTAAAGACCTGTCAATCACAAGGTAGCCCCGCCCTAAAGCATACCCTGCTTTATGGTCTATTTGACCCTACATAGGACCATAATTTACTAAATGAACATCATGCTGCATTGAAGAAGACTTGAAACTACAGATTGAGACCATAAACTCATGTTTACAATGTTTACTGAGGGAATAAATCAAGAGAGAAGTAGAGTCATTTTCTCATAGACTTCTATACAACCAGAGGAGTCGCCCCCTGCTGGTCAGTAGAGAGAATGCAGCTTTAAGACACTACAGCATTGGCTACACTTTTTAGAATCGGAGGTTGGCATTTGGAGTATCAAGCAGATCTTTGGTTTAAATGGGAGACTAAAAGCCTTGATTAAAAAACAGTGTCCAACAAAAATTATGATGTCAATATGTTCGTCAACGCCCTTTTTTCCCCCTATAAACAAACTTTGACGATATCAACATGCAATCGACTACCTATGCGTGGGCATTACAATTCCTAAAAGAACATACAAATCATATACAGTACAATAGTCTTTAGAGCATTAAAATTCAATGATAAACATGTACCTAATGTTGCGATTAACTTGAAGCATTATGGATGTAGTTGTTTTTATTTTGCATGCTGCATTCACTTTAAATATACCTTTTTGTGTGAAGAGATCTTCACATTGAAACTGAGCCAAAGCAAACAAACAACACTGCTCTGGTGTTCTCAGTATCTGGTGTCTGGGGGGTTTTCTCCCACTCAAAGCTTAAATCAGCACTTGCAGTAAAGATTTATTGATCAGCATCCCAAAGGTCCAATCGAATTTTCTCCTCTCAGAGCCCCCAAACGACTCACCAACGGAGAGCGGCCATGGCTGAAAGGGGAATCCCAGTTTTGCGGTTGGATTGTTTAGCTTAACAGGTCTTCAGAGTAGACACAACAGGAAGTAACCGATAACCTCAGAGGTGAACACATCTCAGGAGGAGAAGGAGCTCGTTAAACCCCCATTCCTTTGTATTCTAAACCATTATCTCTCCTCCTTTTAGCTCTCCTCCGTCTCCTTTGTCATTCTCCGCCTTTAGCTATCCATTTATTTCTATCTTAATTTGTCTCTCTGAGCTGAACGTGTTGAGGAAACAGCCTCAGGCCAACCAGTCAGGTGCATTAATATCCACTCACCAGACTGCAACGCCGAGACAGATTCTCCATCTGGAGAGGACGGGCTCAGACAGGTTGCTTCCGCCGGCTAAACAATGCAGCTAACTTATTTAGCTCCAACATGACGCCTGTGACTTCGAAAAACAAACACTTCACCTAATCACCATGAATTAAAGCCTACAGCCATGCCTCTGTGTCTAGCAACCCACCCGCAGTTAATTACATGGAGCCGATTACATTTACATTTATATTAAAGGCCTAATTGATTGGAACGACAGACAGTGTTCTAATGAGTTGGGTAATGATACGTTCTGATTCGTTTCCTTGTCTCATTTTCTTTTTTTTTCTTGTCTTGATTCCCCAAATCAGCTTCACCCCGAGTATGAAATGTGTTGGAGGCATTTATCTGCCCAGCCATCTGTTCAAGTGTTCGTCTGGCAAATCTGAGAAAACTTGAGGAGGAGGATTTATTTCATTAGTGCAGTCCAACTAATTTGTGTTGAAAACTAAAAGGCTCCTACACACTGAGATAATGGGGATCTTGCAGGCTTGATGAATGCAAGATGGGGTCTTGTGTCAAACTATAGAACATCAAATGTTAGATTGTGTAATATATTCGATTTTCAAGCAAATATTTCAGACATGGTCGGGTTTTTTCTTTTCTTTGTCTTATGGGATAGTAAACTGAATATTTTGGGGTTCTCAACTGTACTATAATTATGGAGAAAATAATCAGCAGCTAAGTTGAAGTCTTAATTATGGTGCAAATGGGAAAAAAAGCTAACAAATGGCAAAAGTCATTGTGTTTTGAAAATTATAATGTATTTTAGAGATGGAGCTTAAAAGGTGCTGAATTCCAGATGATGAGTTTGAACGTATGATTGTGTTTGTGGGATGCCCTTCACGGTGCAAACAGCTGCAACAGTGCTGACAGTGTTTTCCTAAGAGGGAACTAGAGGGTGGGCATACATTTCCGTAACAACCCTTGATTATATGTTGACGGGTTGAGTGTGCAGCCTCTATACACTTCTGGTTAGATCTGGATCTTTGTCCTCCAGGAGATTCAGCCTCTCTGTTTGTCTCTACTTCTGCATGTCTTTCTTCCTCCTTACTGTGTGAATGCTTGAGCTTTGTCTCTTGTGTGTTTGTGTGGTCTGTCCTCTTTCCAGGTGAGTGAGTGTTGGAAGACTCCCAAGCTGCTTGAGGTCTCCCCGGATCCGTATTCTTCATATATGTTTACAAACATTTAACAAACCATGTAATTCTGATAGTCCATGCAGTCATTTTATTATGTTTGTCTTTCCTGTTTACGCGACATCTACTGCATGTCTGTCAGTTGTAGAGAAGGGAGGTTTCTGTATCGACTGTATATTTAAAGTGGACGCAGTCGTCGTGACATCACACATTGGTTGTGGACTGCCATTTGGAAGCCTTGAGTTTGGCATTTTGGCCGTCGCCATCTTGTTTTTTTTGCAACCAGTGAACATAAGTGACCATATTTGGACTGTGGAGGCGTGGCGTGGAGACGCCGTATACGTCTCTGGTAGAGACCTGGTAGGTAGCCCCGCCCTAAAGCATACCCTGCTTTATGGTCTGTTTGACTCTAAATGGAGCATCATTTACTAAATGAACATCATGCTGTATTGAAGAAGACTTGAAACTAGAGATTGAGACCATAAACTCATGTTTACAATGTTTACTGAGGGAATAAATCAAGAGAGAAGTAGAGTCATTTTCTCATAGACTTCTATACAACCAGAGGAGTCGCCCCCTGATGGACATTAGAGAGAATGCAAGTTTAAGGCACTTCAGCATTGGCTCACACTTTAGACCTGGGGGTTGCTCCCTGGTTTCTTCCACCTTTTCCCTGTTTTTTTGAAGGATTTTTTTTCCTTTTTCTGAATCGAGTGTGTTGTGTGTTGTATAGATTATACAATCTCTAAAGGACGCTTTGTGATATTAGGCTGTATAAATAAAACTTACATGACGCTTCTTTTCTCTTTCCTTTCTATTACACTAATATATTTGAAAAAATATGGAATATTATGCATCTGACAGCTCTGCTATGTTGCTTTTTTAAAATCACACTGATTGGCTCAAGGAGGACATTATTAATTTACATATTTTTTTACGAAGAGGACTGCACCAAAATGCTGCATTTAGAAATGCCATGTTCCCAGAGTACGCACACAAGTGGGTGTATTTTGGTGAAAGCACTTGTAATAGAACTACTTTACAATGTGTGGTTGTAAATGTGCAGACCAGACCACTATGGTTTTGGTTCTGCAGTTGTCATGAGGACATAACAAGAACAGCACGCTGTATTCTTACGGGATCAACTTATCGGTTATATAACACATCCCCACAGTCCTGTAAAGATAGAAGGGGAAAAAAGCAGCAGGAACAACGGGTGATTAAATGAATATGATATAATGAGCTGCTGTGAGATCTTCAGCGAACCAGACAGAGATGTTTACAGGGCAAAAAAACTGCCTGCAAGTTGCCTCTGACATGTATGAATTTATTAACACAGTTATGCGTCATCACCTTCTTAACCTGATCATGTTTGCGATATTTTGCATAATTTAAGACATTATTTTTTCTACCCGCTGGTTTAAGAATAGGCTGCAAATGTACACCGTTCATCTATACAAACAAATGCAGCTGTGGGGGGTAGGAAGTGTTGAAAAAAACAGACTGAAGTGAAGAGATCAACGGGTGAATATATATATATATATATATATATATATATTATATATATATAAATTAAAAAAAGAGCCGCAGGGATCAGAAATATGCCTCGCTGGGGAAAAAGAAAAAGGGAAGTAGAAGAGTGCACATACAGGAGAGCGATTTGTGCACATGCCTGAACGACACCAGACATCAGCTGATCTGCCCTGCCGCCCCGTATCCATGACAACGCTGTCTCCTGGGAAGTTGGCATGACAACAACGGGAGGAGAGAAGCGGCAGCAGCAGCAGCGAGAGGGAGGAGGAGGAGGAGAGGAGAGGAAAGACAGCACTAGATAGGGAGACGGGTGAGGTGGGGGTGGGTGGATGTGAGTGTGGAGTAGAAAATGAAAAGGAAAAAAAAGATGGTGCAAAACAGGGAGACGAGTCACTGATGCAGAACGGATATTTCACCATTTCTTCATCCGTATATACGTTTAATTCAAGAACACATAGAGTGTAACGATGTCTCTTTTGCAGCACAGGCATTAATTGGCGTGTAAATCGTTTTGGCGGACAGTAGTCGGCTCTTTACTGTAGAACCAACCATCTGTCAGCTCTCATGCTGCCCTGCAGGAGCAGCAGTAAACACACAGTATCGGGCAGTGATGTGGTGTGGTGTTAGCCTATCAGTGCTAATCAACAACGAGCTAACTGCTCTCCCCTCTGTGTGACCTCCTCCTCCGATCGATAGCGCCGCGTAACCCTGCCGTGGCTCTCAGCCTGCAGCACATCTCCATCTCCTCCTCACCCCTCTTCCTCTCTACATGTCTTTTCTCCCACCCACATGTGCACTTTTTTCACCTTGACCAACTCACTCACCCGCTCACTCAGCTTGACATTTATAAAAAGGCCCCGTTGTGATGGATGCAGCAGGGCAGCGGTTTATAATCAGGGATGTGATTGGGACTAAAAGGATGAATGACTTTAAAATAGAGAGGCTGTTAATTGTCTATATTTCTCATATTGTCAACAAAATCCACAATAAAAACAAAAACAATAGAAAAAATTAAATGAAGATGCACATCTACAGCAGGAACCTATAGGAACCACAAATATATTGTTTAAAAGGCTCAGTAGCTTCCTAAAACAGCTAGTCACTGTAGTTCTTAAGAAATATTACTCACACAGTAGGAAATAGTGCATTTGTTTTTCAGCGGCGGATTAATCCACATTTGGTGCTCTAGTCTAGTTAGTATTTTCTGGCAGCAGGACAGTGTATTTGTGGTTGATTCAGAATAAACTACAGTGTGTGTGTTCATGGTGATGAAGGAACAACAGAGAGGATCACTGATGTGTTTTTAATGGAGCTCTACGGCTCAGAGGAAGAAGAGATACCAGGCTTTAGATACACAGACTCGTTAGTAGGAACAATTCATGTTTTGATGGGATTTGTTAACTATAACAAAAATATAGAATATCACAAGAGTTATCCTTTAACAGTGCAACAAATTATTAATTGTTTTAGATTTTTTTTTTTTTTAAAGACAAAAAAAATGTCTCTCCTCTGTTTTATGGCCTGTTTGACTCTAAATGGAGCATACTTTACTAAATGAACATCATGCTGTATTGAAGAAGACTTGAAACTAGAGATTGAGACCATAAACTCATGTTTACAATGTTTACTGAGGGAGTAAATCAAGAGAGAAGTAGAGTCATTTTCTCATAGACTTCTATACAACCAGAGGAGCCGCCCCCTGATGGACATTAGAGAGAATGCAGGTTAAATGCACTCCAGCATTTGCCTCACTCTTCATACTTGGAGGTTGCTGCCTGGTTATCGTGTTTGTTTACTCTTCTACTCTTGTTGTGTCACTCTCAAAGTGTGAAAGCTGCAAACCTTACTATGTGTCCTTCTACAACACTGATGGCTCTCCATATGCCTGGTGTATGGGACTCGGCTCAGTGTGTGTGTGTGTGTGTGTGTGTGTGTGTGTGTGTGTGTGTGTGTGTGTGTGTGTGTGTGTGTGTGTGTGTGTGACTCTCTGAATGAACAATAATTAAAAATCATGCAGCTCTCTCTCTATCTTTTCCACCATCTGTCTCGACTCCACCTCCCCATCTCACTTCCAGATGCAGCGCTACAGGCTTTGGATGTCCGTCTCCGAGCTCTCCTCTAATTCCCTCTTGTCACTCTGTCAGATTGAACACTGGGGCGTCTCGTCACAGTTGTCACCGCACACCAACCTCATATCTCACTCATTTCACCAAACGACGGGGGCCTTTCCACCCTCACAGAGTAACGCATTACTTCTTTACTTCCTGTCTCATTCCTGATTCACCTCCAGGGTCAGTGGTGCAAGGAAATAGCGTGAGCAATACATGTGTCAAAGCAGAGAACAACAGCAGGGCTGGTTAAATCATCAGTAGTTTGTTTACACATTCATTTAAATGCTGCTTTCTGTTCTCTCTTTGTTTTCATTAAAAGGAGACTTTGCGGTCCATTTACCTTTAACTGCATAAATACGTTTGTGAAGATCTATTGGATTTTTATGACTCGGTTTTAGTCTAAATGTTTTTTTACCCTCTTTTTTCATGCAGGCCACATCACAGCTAGACTTGGCCATTATTTATATAGCACCTTTTACATGAGAATGCACCTGTATAGTTTAGTATAGTATGTTAAAAAAGTCATAGTATGGTAATTCGAAAAAGATATGGTATAGAATGTTAAAAAAGAAAGAGTAATAAAAAAGTGTTAAATCCTTGAGATGAATATTAAATATAAATAAATGTAAATAAATATAGAGCTCCAGCCAGTTAGCTTAGTTTAGCTTAGCATAAAGACTGGAAACACGTAAACAAGTTAAAACTGTAGTGTAAAGTGTTTTGTGATTGACTATTTCTTGGTCGGGCATAAAAAATTCTTGTCTTCTTTGCTGTTGCCTTGCAAGAAAGCAAATAAGCATACAGTATTTTCCTGAAAACTAAATGACAACTGCAGCCTCCGAATCAGAAATGAATTACATTTGGTGAGAAAAATTGATGAAAACAAGACAGCAATAAATAAATTCCACCTTATATGCAACAGATTCTGTCAGTGATAGTGACAAAAACAAGTAGCATGATGTCAACACACACACACACACACACACACACACACACACACACACACACACACACACACACACACACACACACACACACACACACACACACACACACACACACACACACACACACAGGACAGAAATGCCATGGAAACAGCCTCATGTGCTGTGTGCATGTAGCAGCTTTAATGGGCCTATCACAGCGTGAATATGAATTAAAATCAGCCAATTGTAGAGCTGAATGAGATTTTTGCATTTTGACATGTTGCCACAGGGTAACAGGCTGGTGAGATGTGGAGACCAGCGATAATACAGCTGCTGTCACATCCAGCAGAATGTAAACCTCGACTAGGAGTGCAGGAATATCGTAGAGTCTATGTCTCACTGTTGCATAAAATTAACATGTATGTTGGAAAGGCTGCAACTCATGATTATTTCATGATCAAATAACCGTTTGGTTTATAAAATGTCACAAAATGTCAAGTTGTCTTGTAAAATAAACAGTAAAAAACTAAAGATATTCAATTAAAGATGACATGAGAAAGAAAACATAAGCAAATCCTCGCATTTAAGAAGCTTAAGAAACCAAATATTTACAATTTTTGCTAAATAAATGACTTTAACGGTCAATTAATTAATTTAATTTTCTTTTAATTCGTAATAAATGTATTGTTTTAAGTCTTAAGAAAGCTTTTATGTGGGATTTTTTTTTTCTTATTAATAAAAATGCCTTGCAGGGTAAAAATAGATGACTGTGAAACCAATATACTGTGCACTCTAATCCATATATACATATTTAAATTTATATAATTTGTTAAACCACTTTAAAGCAACTTCCCTGAAACCTCTTACCAAAAATATATAATTAGATTTTATGAGTCAGTGTTTCAAAGGCAACATGTAGTACTCTACTGTACATTTATGGAAATTTAAACGAAGTACATTATGAGAAGCTTGTTCAATATAATCCTATTACTGCACTGGGTCTTTAATAATTAAACTAATACATTTTATTCTAATGAGGCAGACTTTCAGAGTGCTCTTTCTGCTATACATTACGGTCTCTGTATAATGAGGCAGCCATTTTAATTAAAGTTGGCCAGCAGTAGTGAAGTCTTTATCAAATAGTTAACAGGAATAGACTTCAAATTACTGCTGCTTATCGTGAGTTTGTGTCTTTTAAATTCATTTTAAAATGGTTTCAACAGGTTTTATTCCTTCATGTGTTAAACACATTATAGTATGAAGCGTTTTTTCATTTTTCCCAATATGATCTTTATTGTTTTTTTTACCTCTACTGGCTACAAAGCAATTTATTTTTATTATTCCCTATTATATAGCTGTCAAACTATCAGATTATCTTGGCCAAGTGAATTCACGATAATATCTTGATAATTATAGAAAATTAAAAACTATGTAAATAATAATAATGCTATCAGTCAAATGCATCTTTAACTTAGTTAAATGAGTGATTTGCCTCGTTTTTGTCAAATGAATTTCACTCAAAATATGAGAGTTAGGAGGTGAAGAGAGAGTCTGTTACCATAAAATTATGTATAAAATGATTAATGCGGCGCTGGAGTATTTGCACAACATCACCAAGTGTGCATCATCGACACGATATAAATATTTCATTTTTAAATATCATGGTTATTGCCATTTCTGGTATATTGCGAAAAAGTTAAATGTGAAAGAATAGATGTGATGAGACGGTTGTTTCTCTTTGTGTCTCTGTTTATAGAAGTTAAACAGAGGCTAAATGAATGCTCACCTCATTCATAAATAAATATTTTGATATTAAATTGACTCTTTAGATTAATCAAAATAAGACTCTTGGGCTTTTTCGAAGCGTTATCTTGAGCTTATATGAATCATGGTTTCATTTTGAAGTGGGTAACATGTCATTCAAATCCAAAGCTGTTCTACATAAACCCTTTTTCATTCTGACCTGCTTCACATGAAACAGTATTTTATGGATTTTCATCTAGAAGATATCTCCAAAATATGAAACCTCTTTGGAAATCTGCACTAAAATGCTGTTTAGAACTGTGTCTAATAATGATCCGCCCTCTGTTTCCCGGCCTGTGTTTGTAATAGAAGAAGCTGTGAAAAGGAATTGGAGAGTGCCATACGTTGTAGAGGGGGATGCTCTTCATGGGTTTGTACTGCTTCAGGGGGTCCATCTTGTAGAGGTGGCGGTCAGTGATGAGCACAGCCCGGTCCTCCGCCTTGTGGAATCGGTTGATCTGTGGAAACACAAAAAGCTCCTCATTACTCACCCTGCAGGATAAGAAACACATCCAAACAGCCTGCAGGGAGACGGAGGGAAACCGCGAGCAGTTGGGGTTTGCTTGTTTGTGCAGACGGATGCATGTTGTGACTGTGAGTGCATGCGGTTAGGAGTGGATGAATTCTTTAAAAGTCTTCTTCGTACCTTACGAACGTTGCCGGAGAACAAAATCCTCATGAACTTGTCTTTACGCTGCAGCTCGCTGGAAACCAGTGTGAACGACGAGGCCGAATCAGGGCTGTCTCGCTTCTGTCGGACACAAAACACACAGAAAACCTGTTAAAACACTCAAAATATCTAAAGGAATTCAGACAGAGAAAGAGTTATCTTATTCACACTCTCACTAGGAAGTGTGATAAACTCAATCTGTCAAATTACTGACATTACGAATCTCCTAATTAACTATATTTACTCTCATTGCCGATTTCAATTAATAATATTTCACATTTGTCACATATATAAGTTCAACATTTTGGCAAATATGCGTTTTTGATACTTTAAACTCTCACGTCTGTACAGTAAATATGAAGCTCGTTAGCTTAGCTTAGCACAAAGACTGGAAACGGGGACACAGCTAGCCCTCCCAATGCCTTTAATTGGCCTGGATATTTTCTGTGTTCAATGTCAAATCTGTTGTGTTTTGCTAGCCTACTGCTACTGATGTAAGCAAACTTGATAGCAGATAGAAATTGTAATCAAGTGACTTATTTCATCAAATTTATGTGAATATTCTTTGAACATTAAGTTCAGAAAAGAGACGCAATACCATAAAGTAACAGCTGATGACAGAAGCAACACTGACACAGTTGCACACACTAAGACACATATTAAAAAAATTCCACTGTTGCTGTGTTTAGTTTTCTCCTTTAAACATATAAAGACACTCTCATTACTTTAGTGATGGGACGATATAGGAGTTTATCACGGATGATTATTAAAAAAAAATCCATTCCATCATCGGAATAATGGTAAATACCGTAAAAAAAACCCACCTGTCTAGCTCCTTATCATGGTAGAACAGTGATGTAAATAAATAAAGCATGTTTTAAAAAATACAGTTATCGTGCTATAAAGGACAGATTCAAGGAAACCTGGTGATTTATGATAAACAAACAAACAAAAAAAAGAAAAAAATCTCTTAAAAAAAGATGGTAAAAAGCATAAAATATTTGTTTCCTAACAACATGTAAGGGAAAGTGATATTTATGTCTTAGTGCCATTTCAAGCATATTTTGATACTTTATTATCAGGATAATATGGTGAATCTGAATTGTTTTTGCTAGGATAAGGATGACATTATTGTTTCATATCGTCCCATGTCTATATCACTTTTCCCCACCAACCCTGCCACCCCCCCCCGACTCACCAGGTAGTTTCCTTCCCAGGCTCTCTGCAGCCCCAAGTCGGCCCTCTGGCCCTTCAGAGCCTCCAGGCTGGCTACCTTGGCCCTCACCTGCAGGGCCTCCTCCGGAGAGAGGCCTTTGATCAGCGTCCATGCCCACCACCTGGAGGCACACACACACACACACACACACACACACACACACACACACACACACACACACACACACACACACACACACACACACACACACACACACACACACACACACACACAAACACACACACACATACAAAGAGAGAACTGAGAGCTGAAGAAAACCAACCCTCTCCATTGAGACTACAGCATTAGGCCTTGATAGCTGTGTCAGCGGGACAGAATCGGACCCCAGCTGTACTGTACTTATTGGCCCTTAACTCACACATCCTGACAGCCAACATCATTCTCTGGGAAGGCTAGTTTCTTACGGTGCCAGGCTTCAAATAGAGAGAAGCAAACAAACAGACGTCGGGATGAAAGGCAGCGATGAGTCTTTGATGAGGGGAAGAAAAATCAATGAGCCCAGTGTGAGCCCAGGGCCGAAGGAAACGTGTGTTCAAGATGCTTCAAACGGACTCATCTGGATGTAAAATAACACTGGAGGCCACGCGTTCTCTCCAGCTGTTGGGGTCAGACCCACTTTTCGTTCAGCCAATACAGGAAAATGCTTTTCTCTCCAACAGACAGCATTTAAAAAACATTTATTTCAACAAAGGCTCATCCTCTGCGTCGGTTTGAATGAGAAGGGATGGTGCATTATTTTGCATTTAAAGGCAGTTTTACTTTATATTTTAACATTTCAAAATAAAAGAGAATGGACCACAAACAGCATTAAAAAAAAACCAGTTTGTTATTTGCGTTTAAAAAGCATAAACCTCTATCTAAATCTTGAAATGGTGGCAGATAACACAACATAACATTTAAAGATAAAGTAATGTTACCGGTTGTAGATGCTCCTGAGGGCCTCCTCGAACTTGCGTAGGACTTTGGGGGGCGTCGGCCACTTCACATGCCGGCCGTAGTCCTTCATGGACCGGACGTTTTTGAAGCGGCGGTTGACCTCGCGGACGTACGATCTCACCTTGTAGCGTCGGTAGGCCTGCAGGATGACGAGGGCCGCTCTCATCCGCCGGTATCGCATTCTGGCTATGGTGCCCCTCCACACCTGCAGACACGGGGAAACATGATGAGCTTTTATGTAACTGCAATCAATAAGCCTCATCACTGTATTTTCACATGCGTAGAACACAACTTGTGCATGGCTCTTGAGGAATGATTACTATACTTCACTGCCATGAGTGACAAATGAGAGACTCACAAGAGACAGAAAGAAAACAGTCAAACAAGACTTTTAATCCCTGTAAGAGACAATTGGGTAAAAAAAGGTTTGTTGACATATTAAGAATAAAGGTTTTTAAAGAGGGAATTTTTGGATTTCTCTTTGAAACACCATAAATCTGAAAATACTGTCAACAGCTATAACCAAAATCTTCGCCATGTTTTCAGAAATTCAATATTGTAAGAATCAGGATTTGAATGATATATGAACAAACCCCTCTGTGAAAACCTTCAGAATATAGATGGTAATATGACTGTAAAGTTTGGGTTATGTCAGTACTACTGAAGTGGAGATTTCTGGATCAGAGTCTGAAAAAAAACTTATTTAGAGAAAACGGCCTTTAAAGATATGTTTTGTGAAATGACATACATTTTGAAGAGACAACAGGTGAATAGGGTAAAAAAAAATAACTAATAGATATCAGCATGAAACTTCCCCAGTTGATAACTTACATTAAGACAATATCTTTTTGTATTTCAAGTTTTCTGAAAGGTTATGTTTAAATATGTAAATTAGGCATTATTTAATGGTAACTTTTGGTGAATTTAGGAGAAATCTAAAGAAGCAAATAGACAAAGTAGTAAAATGAACACCTCAAATTGTATTATGGACAATTTCTATCCACTAGTCTGAAATAAGACATGTTATGGAAGTGAAACAGTGAGAAATCTCAAAATTGACCAGTGCATTAAAAACTATGTTTTTTTGCTTGTAGTGTCCCCCTTTAATCTGTCAAGTTCTAGAAACAATGGTTCCTACATTACCCATGATGCACGGCAATAAAACGGGGATCCTATTTTTGCCCCATCTCTGCTACTTATAACTGTGAGGACTCATATAGACCTCAACATGCATGACTTCCACTGACCTTTATCTTAAGTGAAGTTCCATTTTTAGCACCGGAGGAAGGAACGAAGGGACATCTTTAACTGCAGATTCTAGATTTGAATTATTTATTTGGCAGAATATCCGTCGCTAACTCGGCTATTTTAAACTCTTATGCAACGATGACTATAAAAAGGTACGACGAAATCAAAATAAAAGTATGGAAAAAAGCTATAAATACAGCTGCATATGAATAAATAAGCTAATATATAAATGTGTATTTCAATGTGTCATACAGCCTCTTTCTTCATTTACAATGATGGAGATAAATTGTTTTTTCATTACTCATCATTAGAATTCATTAACCATTGTTTATTTGTTATGCACCAGTGCTCGTAATGGTTGAATAATATGCATTCAGACTAAAATAAGAAGCCCTTAGCCTGCCTGTAACCAAACATGGGTTGAGTGGCTATCAGACCCTCTAAAACATGAATAATAGATGGAAGTGGGACTCCAGGGAGCCATAACTCCTGATCCGCCCTCACTAAAACCACCACCATATGCTCTCTTATTTTTACTGTTTGCTCCCTCTTTCTTACACATAACTCCTAAATTATTCATACATTTATCTGGATACATTGTACCAAAAATAATCCTAAATAATCAGCAATAAGAGTTCATTTAGTGCCATAAACCAAAGGCAGTACTGCATTAGAGGCTCACTCCTGAATATCATGGAAGAGCAATGCAAAGTAATGACGGAGATCATGAATATTTAATCTTTCAGAGCGTGGGGGTGGCCGTCGGTTTTTTTTCACCTGATGAGACTGGCGGTGTGATAATTCACAAGAAGAAGAGAAGTCATGCACCACTGGAACGTGGAAGCAGAAGATTAATTCATGTCCTTTCAAGATGATAACGTTGCATCCACATCGGCCGCAAATTTGTGTTTAAGATGTTCTGTTGCATTTTGTTTTAATGTGAAATGTCACTTTTTAATTAAAGGAATGTAACACGCTGTCACATCCTTTGAACAGCATTAACTGAAGGATATATTTCAGAGCCGTGATTCGTCCACAACATTAAATCTGAATTGTAAACAGGACGGCCATCCGAAAGAAATCTGCATCACACTGAGATCAATGACAGAAATCCAGACAGTCTGGTCACACCGTCTTTCTCAGAAAGGGGGAAGCTTTAAAGCCCTAAAGTTTATGTAACCATGTGTTATGTCCAGTAATCTGAGATCAGCCTTTTCAGACTAAAAAGTTGATAAATATCTCCCGAGGATGTTATCTGATACAGACTAAAGCCTCCTGGCCTTGTTTATGTGCATGACATCTCTGGTTCTTGAATAGTGTTTTGTTTTTATGTAATTATTACAAGCTTAGAAATGACAGAGCAGATAAAAAAAGTCTTATGTCAATAGTTTTTGTCTTGTAGTCTTTCTAATGGAATCATGTCTCACTGTATGTATTTTTTGTCACATCTATCTGTCGAAAACTAAATATTTTTTCTGAAAATCTGAAGGATTATCCATTTTTGTAATGCTTTCTATTCAGGTCTCTGTAATAAATGTTAGTTTATAGGTACAACAGCTCTAAACAGTCCTTAAAATATGCTTGTTAGCATTATGTGTTAATAAAGTGTTAATAACTGCATTATAAACATGTTTATTGTTAGATTATAAGACATTTATATGCACTTAAAATAAATTGTTAACAGTTTATATGCTGCTTAAGAATGTTAATAAAAGCCTTATGAGTTTCTTATAATTGTTAATAATAGCATTACAAACACATTTAACAAGTTTAACTTATGTATCTATTATATCATTGTTAAACATTACATTACATTACATTACAGTCATTTAGCAGACGCTTTTATCCAAAGCGACTTACAGGAAGTAAACCTTTTCTAAACTTTCTTGCTTTATCAAAAATAATACATACTTTATTACGAATATATTAGCATTTAACTATGTTTTTGCAGGTACCGGATAAAGCAAGAACAATGTCTTATTAAGGTTAATATATCCTTTATTATACACTAATTAACAGGTTTTTAAGGATTATTTTGGGCCTTTATTAGACACAGATAAAAACAAAATGCAGCAATTATAAGAAACTCATAAGGCGTTTAAGCATTGTTCTTAAGCAGACTATAACCTGCTTGTAAAATGTCTTATAATCAAACAATGAATGTATTTATAATGCTACTATTAACACTTTCACAGTCTTAACACATGATGTTAATAAGCATCCTATAAGGAATTATGATCATAACGCTTCTTATAAGAACCTTCAAAGTAAAGCATCACAAAACTATTTAAAACACATTTCATAAACTAAAACAAACACCGTCTTACATCTGAAAAAAGGGCTTTTTTTATAGCTTATGCTAAATTAAACCACCCTTTAAATTTTTGCGTTGGTTCCTCTATAAAGACAGAAAGAACAGAGTGTATTTACATCTTAACATTCAGTATATTCTCTGCCATTTCTTCATGCTTATGCAAAGCAACCAACATCTATTCAGGAACAAAAATAGCTCCTCTAATCCGCGGTTATATTTTAAGTCTCAAATGGTGCTTTTCTCTGGCAAAATGGCAGCTGACGACCTTATCCTCGGTTTCCTTTAATACGTAATGAATGAGAATAAGAAGAAAGAGGAACAGTTACTCATCACTAATCGAGCCCTGAGATGATTCTCCCACATGCTCAGGGTGACAGCGGTGGGAGGAATGAATGGGTTTTTAGTTAGTAATCTCTGTGTCCAAGGTTTAAAGGTTCTTTCATTTAAATTCAGACCATATTCAGAGTGTTACGGTAAATTAGGCAGAGCTTTCAGAGGGTCAAACATAACTGTGGACTAACACCTGGTGTTAATGCTCCACTGTGAGTGCATTTAAATTGGTATTTTAAACTTTTAAAGTTAGTAAATAGAAAAGATGTGGGAATATCCAACCATCCTGATTTAAACACCAATATATATTCTGAGTGGTCAAACTGTTTATGGAACTCTTTTTCATCCTTGAGCTCCATTTCATATGCATATCATAGTTTAAGCAATTCTTAATTCATTTTCTATTATGTGCAGCTTTTTCATTTAATTTCTGCCAGGTTTTTACTCAAATAGCTATTTTTTGTGGCTAGCTGATGATTCCACAGTATCATTTTATATAAACCATGTAACATTCCTTCACTGAGAAGTTTTTTGTGTACAAAGGTCAGTTATTACCAGAAAGAAATCTTATTTTCTGTATGATATTTAACATTTTGGACAATAGCTGCACGTTTATGAGGATGAACAGGATCTTTGTAGATTGTACAGGAAGATGTGACTGAAGGTAGAATTTATCGATTTAGCACCGTCACAATGACAGAGAGATGTTTCATTCTTTATCTGCCTGTACAATCCTATAAATACACAGTATAATCCACAGTAATTGTGTTTACATTCTGAATGTGACTCTATTGTTCTATTGCAATATACAGCTGACGTCATCGTGTTTACTTTCATTTACTTTGATAGAATGCAGAGGTTGAGCTGCGCGGAACGATTAGCATTTTTTTGTTTTTCTTCTACTCTATGCTGCTGTAAGCCTGCAAATTTCCCCGCTGCGGGACTAATAAAGGATTATCTTATCTTATCTTATCTTAAGGTTATCTGCATTTCATACATCCAAATCAACTTATCTTGATAACAATAGTTTATTTTTGTATTTCCTATCTTATTATTTACAGAAAAAAAGGTGATTAACATATTATAACACTAATAAACTGATACACAAGAAAATCTAAGAACATGTTTTAAATACAGCATTAAAGATTCATCTAATTATATTTTAACCAGAAAACATCCCTACAATGGACTTTTTTTATTCTAATACAGTGTCTCAGTATATTCAGTCTCAGTATATTCAATCTCAGTATATTCCCCCCCACACAGACAGTGTCCCACCCCATATGTGCTCACATAATACACAAAGCAGAAAATGGGCCAAATCAGATTTCCAGTGAGAGCTCAGTTAAGATGTTGCCAGGATAACATCCACATGGTGCCCCGGCCTCGGTGCCAGATCCACCACTGTGTTTATCTAAGCAACAAATCACTAATTACGTTACGTATACGCCCGGAGCTGGAGGTGAGAGGCAAAGCAAGAGAGAGAGAGAGAGAATAAAGGGACCATAAAGCAACCATAAATCAGATAAGAGAGGACGTAAAGTGTCTCCACCGTCCTTGGAGCCTCGTTAAGGTGTGTGACAGGTGGAAAGTGGCGAGAGGTTAGAATTACGACGGGGCACAAACACAACATCAACACATTCTCTGCCCGGCAAATCCGATGACGCTGGTGAGCTGATGAAGATGACACTCAGGGGGGATTGTGGATAAATCAAGCCAATAACAAGGCCCCAGACGGTCCGCCCCCTTACCCTCCCGGCCAATAAAGCCATCTGATCATCCCCTTTTTTTTTTAGACACTCAAGCCATCATGGAGCCCGCCCTCTCCACACTCCGGGGCCCCGGGATTTACGAGCTCATCAAAGCCAGATTGGGGATCTTTGGTCGCAACAAAGCGGGACAGATTGCTGGGGTTTTACTTGAGAGGGGAGGGGGTGCACACATGTTACACGAGCCAGGACAACTGTGGAGAGCTGGAAAGGTTTCGGTTGGGATGTTGAGCAGAACACAGAGAGGAGGGGAGAGGACCCCATTAGTGGCTACTGAAGGTCTTTAAAGTGGCCCTATTATGCTTTTCCACTTTTTCCCTCTTCTTTAGTGTGTTATATATATTTTTGTACATGTAAAAGTAGAGTGTAAAACCTGAAGTCCACGCCTAAAAGGAGTTACCCTCCCCGTCAGAAGCTCCTGAGCTCCTGAAACGGCTCCATTGAATTCTCTCCTTCAGCTCTGTGACTTTATGAGGTCACAATGTAACTTTATGAGGTCATAATGTAACTTTATGAGGTCATAACGTAAAATTCCTTCCAGTTAGTTTGGCCCTCAAACAACAAAAGAGAGAGACGGAGCTGAAGCTCCAGAAGAAGAGTTTTTGGAAATGTGAATCGTTGACCAATCACAACAGAGCGGGCTAGCTGACCAATCAGAGCAGACTTTGCTTTCTGGAGGGAGGAGCAAGCGCTACAACGGAGCGTTTCAGAGAGAGGGTGAGAAGAAGTGCTGCAGGACAGCCAGGATGAGAAAAACAAGGAGGATTATGAGCATTAACGCATGAAAACATGTTGTAACTGTAACTTGAGATAAAAAGATGCACCCAGAAAATAGCCCTATAGGGCCTGTTTGTTAAAAGTACTGGGACTGCAGCTATAATAAAAGGTCATTAACTGAACTGCAGTGTTGGCAATAAAAAAAAAAAAAAAAAAAAAAAAGGTCCACCGCAAAAACAACCCTTCACCTTGTTGTGGAAAAACAAAACAAATCCCGACATGGAGCGACAGAGAGGCCGCTCTGCACCATCGACACACTCGACTGCTGCTGAACGCCTGACTTTCCACATCCTCTGGGGATATCGAGCTGTTTTTTTTTTTCTTTTCGCCAACATGCTCGATGCACACGGATGGGCGGAGGGGAGGCGGGGATGGAGAGCGTGCGACACAATTTCAGTGAGGCTGCAACGTGCTCTGACTGCAGCCCGTCACGGGGGACACCGGGGCCAGCAGTCATTATCATAAATCAATAAAGTGCTCTGGTGAGCGGTGCACACACACACACACACACACACACACACACACACACACACACACACACACACACACACACACACACACACACACACACACACACACACACACACACACACACACACACACACACACACACACACACACACACACACACAGCAACACTAACACCACTAAACATTCCTTCAATCATATCTCGCAGTAATATGTCGGTTTAAAGTCTTAGCTCCGGGGCTAATACTTCAACGATGTGAATCAAATGTGCTCAAAGTGATCGTGATCAAAGGAGACCAACACAAAGAGACAGTATTGATGATTATATTGAACGGCTCATCCATCAATGAGATGGGACTGGACAAAGTATATTGGAAGAATATTGCTGATGGTCAGCAGTACAAGCCAGAAGTCACACACATACACTATTCAAACACAATAAAATCAACTTATCGAGGAAGTAATGCACACAGAATATGATCCATCATGTGGAAGAATGACAGCTAGTAATTACAGCATCAGCATTATGTTTATAGTGAATATGCTTTCTAAATATTTGCACAGCTGGTTTGGGTTGCTGTACAATGATTAAAGTGCTCTTAAAGTTTTTGGAGCCTCATCCTGGTGTGAGATAGCGAGACATTTCATAATCAAGATAAATATCACATATTTATGAGTTTCTTTGTGAATAATTCTTCTTTTTTAATATTTTATTTATTTACTTTCATATTTTTAGCCTTTTTTTAAACAGATGTCTCAGACCAAGACTCACCTTTCTATGTAAACTGTTATTTTTTATTTTATATATTATTAAAATAAAATACATTTTGTGAGGATCTGGAGACAATAGTAAAAAGCAGTCTGAAAAAAACAAAAAAAACCTGCGAACTTTGGCTGTGAGCCACACATCCGTTGCCATGGAGAAAGACCCACGGTTACAGTCTTTTAGAGTTTTTATGCTTGCCAAAGGTTTTGTTTACTGCAGGATATTTTTTTAGGATGCAGCATTTAAAAGAAAGCACAGATTCTGTAGCCTTCATTTACTGATTAAGAAAACAAAAGAAATGTCAGTTTCCACATCACCGCTTTTTACTGAGACCAGAGGAAGCACATTTCCTTTTTTTTTGTTTAATCCAGCAGTAAAAAGTTAAACCACGCTCCTTTGATTTGCTGCAGTGTTCTCTCACACGGGGGGAGTGTTTTTATGGAGGTGATATATTCAGATGATAACTTAAACACTCTGCAGGTTCAGAGGGGGATCAGAGGATTACAGATCATGTTTCTGCTGAGGTCTAGCAGGAGACGGATCAGTTCTGGACCGTTAAGCAGAGAGGGCGGCAGCGCTGGCTTTACACCGAGGAGCCTGATATTCACAAGAGGGCTGCACACAGATATCCACTGCATGTCAGTCAGATTCACCCCGGAAACAAGAGTTGATTTATTAGAGAACAATTCATTGCATCAAGACAAGAGTTGTCCACTGGGAACAATAAAAACAAAACAAAATAGGACTTTTTATCCTTTTAAGACATTTATTTTAGCTCCTGCTCAGACAAACCCCCCGGGCTGTGAAAGCTGACTACCCAAAGACACAACGCTCTCCACGTCTCATAAACCAACTGCTACACGGAGACCATGTAGAGCTTTGGAAAGCAATTAAGGTGCAACTCAGAATACACGAGGGGGGGGGGGGTCTGTTCTCGTCATCGCTGCCACTCTGACAAGCGCCGACAGTTATTGTGGTGTGGATGGCTGAGCTTGAATTTATGAAATATTCATATTAACACAGAACGAAAGGTGAGGGTGGCCTATGTTTAATTCATAACATCTGTATTTATGTTGGATTTTTCTGCCTCTTTTTCTTCTTCTGGTAGCCATTTCTTAAAGAGGCAATGATTTGGATTGGTCTGTGCAAGGTGGATGCTTCGGTGTTGTTGATGCACTCGGGCCTGATTGCAATACATCTCAGGTCACTCAACAAGAGTGGAGAGATGAGGCGAGTACTGCTTTTGGTTTATGCTTTTGGTTTACTCCCCCCTTCCCCTCCAGCAGGAGAGGTTTAGGTCACTTAAAATGGGGGTAAAATGAGACAGAAAAACACAATGTTCTCTCAATTTGGACAGGCAGGGGTACCACAAAGAGTGTGCCGATTCACAAATTGTGTTTCTTAGTGGGCTTATGGGGCAAACTAATTGCTATTATTATTAATCTGTGAGGCGAACGGAGGGACAAGACTGTGTCTGAGCCTCAGTCAGCGTCTGACGGACAGTCCTGGCACCGCCGTGGCCCGGCTGGCATCAGGCTGCGTGGTGTGCCCGGTGCTGATAAGGGGGATTGCTTGGCGCAGCAGATCCGACTTCAGCGGGGATGTTTGTTGGAGTAACAGCATGATAGATACAGGAGTCAGTGCTGCTGTCACAGCGCTGTTTGATTTCCTGTGTCAGTGAGTGCATGCAGCTCATACTGCACGCTCGGCCTCAATATTGATAGAGGGCGAGATTAAAGACGCCTGCTCCGACACCTCTGTGATGTTTGTTTTTTTTGTTGGCGATTCCTCTGAGGTTTCCCTTCGCTATCAAGGCCTGCTTATCCTGGGAGATACAAGATAGGGTTCTCCTGAGGGAGAGGTGGAAGGAACACTCCGTGGGAAGAGCCAACAGAAGGTCACACGGATCAATACAAAAGGTCGACCAATCAATCCGCAACAGGGGTTAATTTGGCTTGAAAGCCCTTTCAAGTCTGAAAGGTACTCCTTGAGAAATGTGGACATGAAAGCAGAGCGTGTGGAGGAATCTGCAAACATGATTCTGATATAATGACTTTACAAGGTTATGTATAGGTGTCAATCACATGGTTCCCCTGTGGAGGATATAGAGCTTCAAGACGTTTTTGAGCTCCCTTCCTGTCACTCACAGATAGCGTTCAGGCGGTTTGCACGGTGCATCTGAAATTTGACAGCCGGGGAAGAGCAGAGAACCAGGTTCACAAACCGATGCCTCCATCTGTCAAAGTAACCGCTCTGCACGCCGATCCGACACAACAGGATCACACCGGGAAACTGGCGTTCCCTCTCCTGAAGGTGTAGCTTGTCACAGAGCAACATGAGCAACTGCAAATTTGATAAAAATGATTCATATAAAATGAGACACATCATGTGGCCACACCCAAGCCAAAACAAGAAAAAAGTTCTGGTAGTAAAAATACCGTTACTCTTTGTATGCACTGTGGACATCAACGTGTTTTTAAATCCTCTTAAGATGGGTGAAAAATGTTATCAAGAACATGAATACCTTTGGAAAAAACATAATAAACGTATAGTTCCTTGTTCCATACTCAATATATTAAAAATAATAATAAATCTGAGCTGTGTGGGCGAAGCCTTTCACCTGAGCGATAAAAGATTCCAGCGCTCATAATACAAGAATATATCAGTTCCAAAATACCTTAGCGCTTGTATAAACATTTGAGTTTTTCTAGCCTCCAAGGTTATTTGTATGCATGAATTTGTATGAGAACACTGAAAAAAGATGTTGTATATTTGGTTCACTGGTTTAGAGTCGAGGCCAAATCAGGGAAAATTAAGATTAATGAAAGAAAGAAATGTAATAAACCCCCCATGGGGTCAGAGTTTCGCTCGTTCGTAATCGACCATGAGGCGGTCAGACTCTCACCTTCTGGAGGAAGAGGACAATTCTCCCGACCATCTCCACCCGCTGCTCCTCCAGGCTGAAGAGCGTGCGTGGCGTGCGGATGAAGACCTTGGTTTTTCCGTAGGCCACGTCGTGGTCAAACCCACACCCATGCATGAGCTTCTTCACCGCGTCTTTGTCCGATGGCAAGTCATGGTTCGGCCACGTGAACTCTGAGATCATCTTGTATCTGGATGAGGGACAAAATGGCCGGGTCAGGAAATGGTAGATGGTTAAGATCTAGATTGCTAAAGGAAGGAGCACAACCAGGATTTGACTAACTGTACTGGATAACTGTACATAAAGACCATGGATGTACAATAAGAAAACTGCATTTTCTTCCTTAGTTCACATTGTAAAATAGACGTCTGTCTCTTTCACTGCTGTCCTGAAAGGATATTTCAGGACAGCAGTGATATTATCCGTCCTCAGAGATCCCAACGCTTCTCCAACAGACATTCAGAGTCATTTCACAGCCGACACACTGACACGGCGGTGACGTAAGTCCAAATGCATCATTGCGGAGGATTGAAGTGCCAAGAGTTTGATGACCTGTTAGCATGTTATGCAAAAGACTCATTACCTAATCCTCCGTCCAACACGACGCTTTCTACGAGGGCTGTGTGCAAATGTGACAGCTGGGGAATAAGGGCAAGGCTACAACAAGTGTGTGTGTATGTGTGTGTGTGTGTGTGCGTTTAATATTGGACGAGTGTTGGTTAGTCTAATGTGTGCGATTGTGTTATGGACCATTACGAAAGGATCTGATGATTATTAAAAAGCTTTTTGGATCAAAATCTGGAGAGATATGTTACGACTTAGGGGCTTTGTATGATTGTTAGGAAAAGAAATCAAACCATTTGAGCCAAACCAATTAAGATCTCATCTGTTACACAATGTGCATCACATGTGTGTAAGTGGAGCTTTCTGGGTCTTATCTGATTTTATGCAGCGACATCAGTGTTGTTATATCACTCCAGATCGTCCTCTGCGGGGGAAGCATGACGTTTGAGACTCCAAGGATCCACGTCTGTCCTTTACTAGTCTCTAAAAGTCCAGAACTGACCTGAAGGACTCTTTCTGCTCTGAGAGAGCTTCTTATGAAAGATGGTTTTTTTCACGCTAGACTTTTGACGGCAAATATGTCCATTGATAATCCAGAGTTACGTCCATATAGAAGAACTACCGGACATTTGTTTTAAACAGCCATCTAAAAGCATAAATTTAACACAACTTGAAAATAAGTTCAATTGAGAGGCAGTCCAAACATTTACATAAAAGGATATTCGGTTTGAATTCCGTTTTGTCAACTTTAAAATAGCATTAAGGGCATTTGAATTATTATAAAAAAATTATTCATTGCATGAGATAGTCCACATTCTCTCTATTTATGTAAGAAAATATTGTACTTTAATTTATATTTCAAAAGGTGGTCAAAAACAACATTTTCACTGCAGTCAAAAAAAGTCATAAAATACGATATTTTAACGACCTTCTAAACTTCATTTGAAAACTTCAACAAAAGTGTACTGAAAAAAGAAAAAAAAAGTATCACTACATAATGACTTTGTTTCCCATATCGCTCAGTTTGACAAAAAGTGTAAGGTCAAACAATATTAGGCTTTTAAATATGCTATTTATGAATGTATTTATTTATTTGGTATTTTTCCCAAAAGGACATTTTGGCCTTTAATTATTTAATCTGCCTGATAAATACACGTGATACCTGCAAAAAGCAATAATTTAAACCCTGTGTGTGACACTTTACATGATCAGGATTATAGATATTTAGGGCTGCAACCAACGATTATCTTCATTCATTAATAGTTTTTGGCTATAAGATATGACAAAAATAGTGAAATATGCCCATCATAAGTTCTGAGCACCAGGTGATGTCTGCAGATGTCAAACAGTCTGAAACCCAAAGATATTTAATTTGAATCAAAACAAAATGAATGTAGATGTCGGCCATTAATAGTACGCTTGAAAGCGAATTAGTGCTGATTGTTATGTAAACAGACTTGTAATATCAGGTGCTTGAGCTCTTTTATGAATAAAACATGAGTTATTAACGCAGGTCATCGACTGGCAGTTGTTTTGCTTCTTCACCATGTTACTCACCATGTTTTATAACCACGTCTCTTTCTAGTAATAACAATCCAGCCGGCTTTTGAATCAAGGTCAGAGGAAACACATATTATGCTTGTAGGAAAACAGACAAAATGAGGGGTTGTTTTGCGATGGCTGCTGGAGATGTAGCTGATTAGCTGCAAAATTAGATGATGAGGGTTACACAACACACATTTACACCCAACAGTTAGAAACAGTCTGGTTAAATCATTCATGGCTGCCCAGTGAGCAGCTTCAGCATTTTGACCCAGATTTTAAAGCTAGTCCCATGAGCAAAATATTTAAATTTAATTCTTTTTTTAAATATTTAAATTTATTTCAAAATATTTTAATATTTTATATTCTGCAAATATTTTTATGATTTGACTTTACATCTAATTATTAAATATGCCTATAATGTGAATAATTGTAGGCCTGACTTAATCCACCAATCAACTGCATACATGATCAGTAGCAATAAATATACTTCATTGACCTGGTCTGCTGTTGTTTAAAGGCTAAATTCAAAAGTGCAGGTGGTTTATAATGGTCACTATTTTTTGACATTTTATGACAATGATTAATTGCCTCCTCAACCAGTGAACATGCAGATAACATCCATCCATGTGTGCAAATGTCATCTTTCCATCATTTTATCCTATTAACATTTGTGGGAATTAGCATAATTAGCATATAAATTCTTGAGTTGTGGCCAAAAACATCATTTGTGAGGTCACATTGACCTTTGATCACCTAATCAGTTCATCCTTGAATACAGGTGGATGTTTGTGCAAATATTTGAAGTAATTCCCTAAAGGCGTTCCTGAGATATGGCGTTCACGAGAATGGGATGGAGATGAGGTCACAGTGACAGTGACCTTCGACTAGAGATGGGAAACATTAATAATAGTACTCTTATCATTACTGCTTATCATTTCGGTTCCTTATCAATACTCTAATATGTTATTTTAGATTATACTGTGAGAAAAAAAGATGATTATTTAAGAAAAGAATAAAAGCTTACATTTATTAGCCTGTTCTTATTAGCAAATCCCTGTATGGCATCGCTAACGTGAGGGTTTTATTGCATTTGTGAGGATGACAGTTCTCAGCATCTACTCAAGTGAAGTACCGATAGCAGAACCGTTAACCCTAGACCTTATCGCTACTTGGATATTTTACTAATTTGGAGCCGGTTCCAGTTAGGAACCGAGTTCCAGGGGGCATCCCTACACTTTGACTGATCAGATCATCCTTGAGTTCAAGTGGAGGTATGTTCCAAATGAGGGCTATTGCATTCACAAGAAGGAATACAAATAATCTGCTGATTGATCAATGAAGAAAATAATTGGTAGTTGACGCCCGACATGAAATAATCAAAATGATTGAAAGGGGCCAAAGCCGTTTAAAGTGATTATTGGAGGTACCTCTGTAGGAAGCGAGGGTAGGTCTGTCTGTAGGCGAAGCCGGCACGCCGCACTCTGACGTTCTCCAGCAGCCCGAGGTACTCCACCTGGTGGCGGCAGCGCTCATGCTCGAACAGCAGAGGGGACTTGACGTCGTTGGGCTTGATGCAGCGGACATAGTAGGGTTCCTGCAGAGGGAGACGCCGCGTTAACAACCACATTCATCTGAATTCCACATGAAAGAAACAAAAAGGTTTATCCGTCCAGACTGCTCACCTTAGAGGCCAAGTTCTCCACTAACGAGATCATGGAGTTCTTGAAGAGCGTCGCAGCTGTTAGAGGACGCTTGGTGACCTCGGTGATGCTCAGTTTGCCCTCGGGCCACATCGCCTTCAGTACCGGGTTAGAACTGGAAACATGAAAGGTAGAGTCGTACAAATAGAGATTACAACACTTAAATAACTGCTGAGTAAAAACGGGTAACAATCACAGCACAATTCAGAGATTTTTGCTGTTCAATGTTCATCAGGGATCATTTAAAGACGTTTGTTTTTTATGTTTTCAGGTTTAACACTATAATGAGCATTTATTTTGTTATTATATTTGAATTAATGCTGAAAGATTTTAAAAAATGATCTAATTTTGATTATTTTGAGTGATATTCCAATTGCGAAATTTGAGGGAATTATTTTTACAGACGTTAGAAGTTTTTTGTTTTTCTTTGATATGTAGGCAATAACATTTTTAAGCACGAAGTGATATAAGCAATATTATTATTTTATTATTTCTTTATTTTAATAATTATGGTGTAATTATAATTATCATTGTTTTTATTATTTTATTTATTATTATAATTACTATTTTGTTATTTATTTACTTTTATGAATATTCTAATTGCATTATCTATTTACTTTTTATTGAGTAATTATTTATTTAATGTGTTCTTCCAGTGTTTTTTGACATAACGTGTGTTAGTTTGTAGAGAAAAGACGCATGGTAATAACTTGTTTAGTCTAGTAAATTGACGCTTCACAATTAAAAACATTTGAATCTATAATATTTACATCATTTGTCTCATTTTCATTGAAAAACAGGATTGATGATTGATGATTTTTGCAGGGATCTGTACCAAACAAAGATGTTTTTAGGCCAGGACTAAAATAGTTTTTTAGTCCAATATTTCACCTGTAACAAATTTTGTGAGTAAAAATTGCAGTAGGACTTTTGCAATTTTTATAAGAATCTCAATCTAATTGTGCAGCCTTTATTTGAATGGCTACTACCTTAGACAATTTAAATATTAATGTAGACTTTGACGAACAAACCCAAAAAAGTATTTCCATTAGATCCTTAAAACACACGTTGAAACATCTTTGGCTGCTTTCCAAACATTGTGCTTTTCGACCCGAGTAAAGAGTATCATCAAAAGCACATTAGAGAGGTCGCAGATAACCAGACCTCACATTTATATTCAGCAGAGGAGACACGCCAGAGGATTGGAAGCAGAGGAGGATGAAAGCCAGCTGAGAGGAGATTAGTGCTACTAGTCCTGTTCTGTTCTTTCTGGAGGGGTGTCATGTAAAGTGCTGCAAGGAACACAGTGTGCGGAGGTGATTGAAGCAGTGCGTAATACTCAGTGTGTGTGTGTGTGTGTGTGTGTGTGTGTGTGTGTGTGTGTCGTACCTGTTGTACAGCAGCCTCTTGAAATCCTGGAACAGGGTGTCTTTGTTCTTGTCAATGAAACCCACCACCGAGTACCTGAGGAGAGGAGACAAGGAGGGGGGTAAATAACTGTCATAACTACTCCATCACTTTGACCTTTGGCCTCTTTATTAGGTGCACCTTTCTATTACTGACCCCACAACAGCCCGAATCATTCAAAGCATTGATCCAACCATGTGCTGCAACCATTCCTGGTAGATTCTGCAGCGTGTTGACGTGATAGCATCACACAGTTGCTGCAGATTTGTCGGCTGCACATTCAAGCTGTGAGTCTCCCGTTACGCCACATCCTAAACGTGCTTTATTCAGATTGAGATCTGGTTGACTGTGAAGTCCTGAAGTCACTGTCATGTTGGCGGAACCAGGCTTGAGGTGATGTGTGCTTTGTGATATGGAACGTTATCCAATACTCAGGTAGGCAGCGGCGTTTAAAATGTGCTCAGCAGCCAAGCAGTCTGAACTGCTGACACAAGGTAGAATCAATCCCCTCTTCTAATTTTTTAGTTTATACATCCTCTGTTCCTTTCCTCGCCTCCTCTCCTCACGTCTTAGTTCTTTCCAACTGAGAAGCTAGCAGAGGAGGCAAGGAAGAGACCTGAGGAGAGAGCAACAGGCATTAAAGGCAAAAAAATCCAAGATGGCGACGGTCAAAATTACAAACTCACGGCTTTAAAACCTTGGTCTGCAAACCAATGGGTGACTTTACGATGACTACGTCCACTTTTTCTATACAAGCTATGTTTAGATCATACTTGGTTTGAACAACAACTGAACTTCTTTCCAAGTCTGCAATTGAGTTGCTGCCACATGATTGGCTGGTTAGATAACAGCATGAGCAAGCAGATGTACCTAGTAAAGTGTATAAACTGTGGTTTAATCTAAATATAAGATCATCTGTATGTTAATATACACTTTACATTAATGTATGGGGTTAAAGCTGCTATAAAAAGCGCCGTGCTGTGAGATGGGCGTTGCACTCTGCCTCCTGCCCGGTCTAAGTGGTCCAGGGATCAATCAAACCCGAGTCCTTCCCCCGGGTGGCAGACAATTAGCCCTCACAAATGGGCTGAACACGTTTCCATGAGAGCACTTTTTGGGGGATTAGCGTGTGTGATTTATTCATTTGAATGGCGCCCAAGTACTTCTGGGATTGGGAAGTGGTGCTGTCTGTTTTGGGGGGGACGTCGCGCAATGAAGATGTCGTTTGAATGTTTGAGTGTGTGCATGCGAGTGTCCTTCACTGCCTATTACAATATTTTGGATGTGATTCAGTTCGGTTTTATTGCACTGCTGCAGACTACGATGTGGACTCCCCCCCCGAATGATTCGGCACACGTCTGTGCACACAGAATAAATTAGCACCCAGGCTGAGAACTTAATCCAGATTCATTTTGGGTTATTTGATGTTGTGCCTCATTTTTACAGAAAATGTTCAAATCCAACATGAAAGTGTCAAATGGAGCTGTTAAGAGCCGTGAGATGACTTGTATTCTGTCAACGTTAGCTCTTTTATTTCAATCAAATATAACATTAAAAATGCAGACAAAATAAATGTTGCAGTGCAGTTAACCAAAATATTTTGGGGTCTGGGGTCTATATAGACGTCGTTACGTTATCGTTTTATAGGTGCACAGAAATGGAAATGTGCAATTTTACAAAAACTGATCCAAGACATTATCTAAAGTAATGCAATTATGCAATCTATTCAAATACAGAGGGTTAAATAGAAAAAGTCAAATGGATTATGAAAAGAATATAGGGTCAAAATCAAGTCAAAACGAGTGCATGAGTGGTGCTTCCACATATTCAAACAACCATCAAGTTTAATTTAGGAACTCTTAATTCCATCTGCTCTTGAAGCAGCCAGAAGTACAAGACTGTGGTTTCAGTGTGCAGCTCTGATGCATGAATATGTAAAAATGAACAAATGTGGGAAAAGGAGCATGAATCACCGGTAAGAGCTTCTCCTGAATAAATAAAACGTTAAGACACTCACACCACATCTCCTGCGTAGTGTCTGAGGCGGAAGTCTCTGTCGAACTCCAAACTCTTGTCGGTCGGTGAGAGCTGCAGAGAGACGGACAGAGAGCAGAGAGTGAGCAACGATACAGAATCATCTCAGAAGAAAGTATTAACAGAGCAAAGGAGTATAATACTGTATACTTAAAAGGAATACCTCCACGACAAAAGGACCATGAATGTGATCAAATGTAAACATGATCATTAACGTTACATCAACTGTCACATATTCTGGCAATCACTGATGATTTAAAAGAGTGTTGTAACGCTTTTAGGAAACACCTCTTGTCTTTAGAGGGTCTTAAATTCAAATGTGTGTGATTTGAGTCCAAATATGAAGTCTGCAGTTCTACCCATTACTTTAAAATGTTTTCAAAGGACACAGTCAAATAAACAGTGACTGATTCTAAACTAGCGACCCTGGAGCAGAGGAGAAGAAGTCTCTCCTCATAAATGATGGCTATAATCTAATATAATCTAATATCATCTAATCTAATCTAATCTAATAAATTAAATTAAATTAAATTAAATTAAAATACATTTAAAATAAATTAAATTAAAATTAATTAAAATTAATTAAAATTAAATTAAATTAAATTTGCAAGTAAATGTTTTCTGAAGTTTCAGATTTGTGGCTTTTCCAAATCGGGACAGTTTGGGTAAATTGTCCATTTTAGAAATGTATGCACATAATTGAATTTCAAACATTAGCAGCCCTTTTGTTATTTCTCTAAAGAGGTTAAACCAAAATGCTGAGAACGATTTGCAAAACTGCAGGAGCAACCGCAGATCAGATGCAGTGATGCGGAAAAACACTCAACACTGTCAGGACGGATAAAGCCTCACAGAAGAGAAGAGAGGAAGAGGAAGAGGAATGAAGACAGGAGGCAAAGTGGAAGAAGTGATGAATAAAAAATCTAGAATGGGGGCAAGAGAAAAGTTGACAAGAGGACTGAGGAAGAGGAAGAGAGACGAATGTGGCGTGATGGGAAGAGACAGTGCAAGCAAAGGGGAAAAAAAGAATGTTAAAGTGTGATTCTGACGGCTGATGGCTGTATGTAGGCCAGTGATCAGGAGAACAGGGAGTGTAGGAGCATGAATGGAAATGCAGAAAGGTCCGTCACAGCCTGGCAACCGCTTCTGATGACCACGATTAAGCTTCCTGTTTCATCCACATCTGCAAAGCTGCAGTTTATGACGTGTTGCTCAGGGTAAAGTTGTGTGTGTGCGTGATTCATAGGACACAGAGGAGTGGAGAGTGGGATCCCACGCTTTCATCATCAACAACCCCAAAGAGAGAGAAGTGATTAGCATGTAGCAGGAGAACAGGAAGGAGAGATTAAAGTGAATGTGACACACAATGCGCTAAAAGCATTTGTGGTTTTTAAAGGAGCTCTTAAAGGAATAGTTCAACATTTTTAACACAAAGACTCCGAAGTGGCTGCAAACAGCGTCTCCAGCTGAAGCGGTGGTTGCCAGATTCAGTCAGTGAGCTTAAGTTTTAGTCTCTGAACAGGCACAGTGATATCAAACCTGGCAACCTCACAGCAAAGATTCTATCTTGTTGTTTATATTGTTTTGTTTGTGTACTGATTAAACAAACGAAATACAAGAGCCAAGCTAGATATTTCACCCCCTGTTTCCAGGCTTTATGCTAAGCTAGGCTAACCACATCTGGACTCTAGCTCCATACTTCAACAAAGCATTAAAAAAAAGCACATTTCTCAGATTGTGGAACTATTTCTCTAATTTCAAGAAAACAAAATGCAAGCATACATGTAGATTTTACATATGAATGTGCCTCCAACTTTTGCAACAGTTTGTGTTTGGTTGTTTCAACATGACAGTGCACCAAATTAGCTCTATAAAGAAATAGTTTTCCCATTTGTGGAGGAACTTGACTTAGTCCTGAGCTCAACCATCCAACAACTTTATCATGAACTGGATCATAAACATCACTTTTGGACTAACTGATGCTCTTGTGGCTGAATGGGAGCAAATCTTGTAAGAAGTCGTCCCTCAAGAGTGGAGGCGGTTATAGCATCAGAATAATGAGCATGGTTTTAGAATGAGATGTTCGACCAATAACATATGGGTTTAATGGGTGGGTGTCCACATTCTTTTGGCCATGAAATGTTCTCAGAGTTGCATTAAAAATGGACAATGGTATGGAGGGAAAAAAAGAGAGCAAGAGTGAAAAACACAGCCAACAAATAAAACTTTTACAGCCCCACTGCCTCCACCTGGCTGCTATTTCTGTCGACGGAGCCGAACACAAAACGTTCCATTACTTTAGGTCTTTGTAGAAATATTGACTGACTCATCGGAGTGCTCTCAGAGACACACACACACACACACACACACACACACACACACACACACACACACACACACACACACACACACACACACACACACACACACACACACACACACACACACACACACACACACACACACAATGAAAGAGGGAACAATCCCATTTGAGAGGAAAACACAATAAAAACCTCACAGAGAAACCGACAGATTTACATCAGAGAGCTGAATGAATCACCGGCGTTGATTCAAGGCCTGAATGAAAACCACACAGCGACTCGGCGCTAAATCTGTGACACAGCCGAGTGAAAATCCTCACTGAAATCACAAAACTATTTACCTCCCCGCCACCTCAGAGATCTACTGATGCATCGGCGCTTCCAGTAATAGTCTGGAGGTTTTTCTTTTTATTGCCAACAGTAAAGTGCTCAGCAAACAAAGGAAATAAAAATGTTATTAAAAAAGAGGAATTTAATGCACCCTGTTAGCAACACTTTAAATCATTTCAATAAGGTCTCAATAACCAAGATTTTAATTTCAAGCCTGTATGGAGTTTAATCGTCTCAAGAGTATGAGAGATCTATTTGGCAATCAAGAACGCACATTTTAGGGAGATAAATACCTCCAACACTGTCAGGAAACAAATAAATGAATGCACACAAACAAAAACAAACACAGAGAATAAAGAGAGAAACAGATGCACAGACAGACAGACAGCCCCTCATCCATCACAATCAGTTACACTCCAACACACACACACACACACACACACACACACACACACACACACACACACACACACACACACACACACACACACACACACACACACACACACACACACACACACACACAATGCACACACTTCTTGGCAGCTTTATATTTAACACCTCCTCTGTGTTTGGGACTCAGCCTAGTGTTAAGACCGAGGGTGTGATGGAGAAGTCTGTGTGTGTGTGTGTGTGTGTGTGTGTGTGTGTGTGTGTGTGTGTGTGTGTGTGTGTGTGTGTGTGTGTGTGTGTGTGTGTGTGAGAGAGAAGGGAAGGCACACGAATATAAACAGAGCAAGGTCAGAATGAACGAGGAAGGGAGGAACATAAGGATGTGCCGAGAGAGACACAGTTCAGATAAATAATGGACAGGGTAAATAAACACGTTCCAATATTCATTATAACCTACAGCACGGGCACAATCACTCCAGGACACACTGGTAGATGTCATTTTTAGATAGATATAAGATGTATTGTGCTGTTTCTTAGATGGATGGATTGATGGACCGATTGATGATTGGATGGATGAATTGGATGGATGGAAAGGGGGATGGTCAGATGGACGAATGGGTGGACAAATATACGGATGGATTGATGCACTCAACGTTATTTATGTCAGTAATGCTGCCAGTAGAATAAGTAGTTATTATTAAGAAAGTCTCACAGTATTTTACTTTAAACTCATGTAAGTTGTGAGTGTCTGTTTTGTCACAGCACAAACATGCTTTGGTTAACCGATTATTTTTTGTTATGTTGTATTCCTCTCCTCATTCACAAAAGAAAATTCTAAGAGAAATGAGAACAAAACAAACAACATGTAACCTATGGAACAGCAAATATACTGGATAAGCAAAACATTTAAATTCTAAATGTTTAGTATTGGTATTATAATCAGATATCTGTTCTTGCCTAAATTTCATACGCAGCCGAAACACCAGCAGATCAAATCTGATGGGGCAGAATGATGTAATGACTGTCCCTTTAAGATTAACTGGAGAGCAACAAAACTTAATGCCGGTTGTCGTGGAAATGCAGTAAAGCAGAGTGACTGCTGGGCAGCTTCAGGCGTACGACTCCATGAATGTAAAGCAGGAAAAGTGCTGAAAAACAGCCAACTCAGCAAGCTTTTACCGAGACCATCGATCCCTACAAAATAAAATACCACTAGCATGATCACTTTTCAGATTAATCATTTCACCTATTAAAATGTTAGAACACGCTGGAAAACGCTGCAGTTTTAAAATTCTTAAAAGCAATAAGGTGATTGAGGTCATCAAGATGCAACAGTCCGAAACAATTCAATTTACTTCTTGATTTAATTCAGGATTATTATTTAATTTATCATATCATATAAGATGAAGAAAAGCAGCATCACATAACATTTGAAAATTTGGAACCAGCATGTTTTTTTAAAATGACTTATATTATTAATCAGAATATATATATATATATATATATATATATATATATATATATATATATATAATATATATATAATCTTTTATATGTATGAAGCAATCTTTTCTACAGCCTCCTTAGCCTTCACCCCCCTCCTCTCATTTGAAATTGGATTGACTGTAAAGTAGAAATTACTGATAGCCAGATAGTCAAATAAACAGATTAATTAAGGAGATAGAAAGAAATGGGTTTCTAAAAACTGGACTGAGGCAAAAACATAAAGAGAGTCAAGGTGACATGATAAAAAAATGAATTAGCTTAAACAGTAGATGCAGCAAAAGAGTGACGTGATGTTAGTTTTATCAAATATAATAAAGACAGAGGCAGGGTGGAGACAGGAACATTTAAATTAGAGGAAACTGCAGGAATAATAGAAAAAAGGAAAGGAGGTGAAATGTGAACAGAGAGAGAAAGTGAGGTGAGAAGGCGAGAGACAGAAACTAACAGGAACATGGTGGAACCGACCGGCTCAGAGAATCACTGGAGGTGTCAAAGTGTTAGGAAGTGATGATGAGAAGCTTCAGTTCACCTTTAACTCACACTACTGGGACGGCTCTTTGAGATTTTGTTTGCAGATAAAAGACTCAGATCACCAAAACCACTTTTATAAAAATAGTCTATATATTAAGTATTGTCCACTTATGAAATTAGAATTCATATTCCAGCATTTGAACGTAACTAAAGGCTTAAATAATCACAAATTACAGGTGTTTGATCACCTTTTGTTGACTAAGAAGCAGAAACACGACATGCGTTCATTAAATGTGTCGCAAACATTCGATTACCGGCCGTAACCTCGTTTCCAGAAAATAAACTATCGTGACGTTTTTCAATATTGCAATAAAAAAATTATACATTCTCAGAGGTAGAAGATTATATCAATTTTGCCCACTAGTAATGGTTGGATACTACTACTACTACTGCTACCAGTACTATTATATGTGTAACGCAATTAAAAAATATGTTATTGTTATTTGGGTGAACTGGGCTCCCATCTAAATCTTTTCAAATATGACCAGGTTTCTATCATTTAGGCCGGTTTATACTTTACCGCATTGTATCTACACTAGAGATCTTCTCTTTTCTGCGTTGCAGTAATTTTAGGTAAAGTAACTTTGCACTGATTTCCTGCAGGCAAAACCAAACAAATTTTTCTCGATCTAGGCCAAAAAATAGTTTGCTGGTATCTTTTGACTGGAGAAGTTTCAATACTACATTTCTACTTAACGGTTATTTCAAAACCTGATAACCAGCACTTCTATGTACAACTCGAAATCAGCCTCCAGTCCCTGAACTTGGTCTGGCAAACTCAACTGTTTGCTGTACCAGAGAATTTATAATCTAAAAAGTGTGAGGACAGCTTTACAAAACACCACAAACAGCTTCTGACACTCCAGCAGTCCCTCTAAGACAGAAATAAAACCTGTGTGCTGGTGGGTCATATTGACCCCCCTAACTATCCACTTCTCTCCTACCATCCCGTTTGCCACCTGTGCCCTCCTGCTCTCCATCTCCGGGATCAAACAGCCGTCTCCGGTTCGAGGGCCAGACCTCCTGATGAGCGGCGTCTGACGCTCTGCAGACCCGTCAGGGACTCACAGTGGGTACCGATGGAGCTGATCCAGGCGGCAGATGAGGAGATGGATTGTGCCCAGACAACAGAGTGGCAGCTGTCAGGGTATTAAAACACAGAGCTACACCCTCGCTGTAGACCACAGGCTGTAGATAAGAAGTGGACGTAGACATCGTGGCGTCACCCATTGGCTTGAGTACTGCTGTTTTCAAGCCTCATTGTCATGTTGTTGTTGTTTTTTGCAACCAATGAAAATAAATTACCATATCTTGTGTTTTCTTTATTAATATTTGTTGCACATTTTCATATTTATATTTAAAAATGATGTCTTATACTATTGCACTGTGTTTACTGTTTCACATTGTATGTGTAACAGACTTAGCAATAAACACCTTCTGACTCTAGTTCAGATTCTGACATTTGGACAACGGAGGAGTGACGTAGAGACGCCGTATACGTCAATCACAGTAAGACCCGCCCTAAAGCATACCCTGCTTTTATGGTCTATTTGACTCTAAATGGAGCATCATTTACTAAATGAACATCATGCTGTATTGAAGAAGACTTGAAACTAGAGATTGAGACCATAAACTCATGTTTACAATGTTTACTGAGGGAATAGATCAAGAGAGAAGTAGAGTCATTTTCTCATAGACTTCTATACAACCAGAGGAGTCGCCCCCTGATGGTCAGTAGAGAGAATGCAGGTTCTAAGACACTTCTGCATCATATAAACTGCTGGCTGCTACATTTATTCTCCATCTCTTGGACTTCTCTCCGTGTCCTTGCTGCTGCTGTTGACCTTGTGCCTCCCTGCAGCTAATGAACAGAGTAGCTCTGTGATTAGCATCACGTACACATGGCCCTTCGAAAGCTTAACCACTTAGTGCCGACCCCCTACATGCATTAAATACATGCGGCAGCAGGCTGAGGACACACACACACACACACACACACACACACACACACACACACACACACACACACACACACACACACACACACACACACACACACACACACACACACACACACACACACACACACACACACACACATATTGACATCACTTCCCATTAGTATGCTGCACCTGTACACGCTAAGTGCTGTGAGGCTCTTGTGAAAAGTAAATCTGGAGGCAGATGAGAAAATTGAGAAAAAAAAAAGGTGGTAAAGGAAGTGAAGGCAACAGAGAGCTATTGAGGGAGGGATGGTGAAATAAAAATAACTGAGGAGAGAACAGGGAGAGGCAGGAAACGAAGCTGCCGGGATGGCTGCTCCAAAAAGAAACAACTGTGTCAGCGCATGATTTTAAATAAAATGTAAAAGAAAAGCACATCTGAGGAGATCAAAGCAGCGTACAGTGAGATGAGGAGAGAGTTGGGATCAGGGAGGGAAGGGAAGGGGGGAGACTTTAACCATCCACTAAGAGGAGGGAACAGAGATGAAAGATTTAACAGCGAGGGCACATGTTGGTCAGTTCTGATTAAAGGAAAAGGCTGAGGTTATATTATATAATAAATAAATCCTATAAATTGAGTTATTCCTTCTCTTAAAATATTCTGATTTCCCAATCCCGTGTCTGTCATTCAGCTACAAACCCCATTGGATCAAACATATCTTAAAGATGCTATGTAAATATTCAAACCTGCAGGAAGTGATTTTATTTTGACCACTAGAGGTCAGCAGAAACAAGATTGAAATACTGGACGCTCAAAAGTTGCAGGTCGTAAAAAACTAAACTACGAGTTAAAAGACGCTCTGTGGAGCTGAGGGGAACGAATCAGGTGATAAATAGCTCAATAAGTATTAACTTTTTTAACTTTTATTTTTAGATTTGTTTGAGTGGGATTGAGAGAACGTCCTGTGACTTGGTGCAGTTTGGGAGAAAATGTAAGATATTTAATAGTCAATGTTTTATTATAAACACACAAAATTTTCCAGATTTGTTATAAATATAACTTAATCTGTTGTTATTTTAATCCAATACTGCAAATAATAACTGCAAAGGCCAGCTGCTGTCTTCAACTATTTGTGTTCAGTTTGCTGAACAGCTGTGCACATACACCCATTGTGGGTGCAGAATTATGGGTTAAATCATTATTGGAGCTTTATGATGGAGGAAAACAGAGAATAAGACATTAAGAAAAATAACCAGCTAGTTTTGGTTGTGCTGCAGTGACCTAAAAATAGCATAAAACACTGTATGACTCGAGTAAACAAGGATGCAGTTTGCTGGCAGTAAACAGGAGTAAAACATTTATGAAACGAGTTCAATTTCAGTGTGATGAAAGTGAAGAGACTCACAAGCAAAACTTGATGGAAAACAACTGTAGACAGTCTGATTTTACTGCACCAACGCAGAAGCAAGAAAAGAAATAATAAATCCCACTGATGCATTATCATCATATTTAAACGTTTCTTCTTTCGGTTAGACGTCTCTGTAAACAAGCCCGTGACTCCCGTGCATCAAAAGCATCTGATTAATTCATAACGAGGCTGAGAAGCCTGGAGGCCAGTAGAAATAAATGTATCTTCACCAGACTGCAAAGCAACATGACATATTGAGAAGCTGAAGCCACAACAGAGAGCATCTGTTAGCGATGTAAGCTTTCCTCCTCTCCTCTTCTGCTTTAATCTGTGAGCAGCTCCTTTTAACGACATGTGTGTTACTCTGTGCCACAAGTCATTAACCCTCTGATCCCCAAAAACTGTGGGCGGGATTTTATATATCTATATATATATATATATATATATTTTTTTTTTTTACTACACCGGTTATCGTAGCCAGAAGCTATAAAAAAACATCATTTTTGTCAGATTTTCATCTTTCTGATGGTCCTTGAACACAACATGTGCGACCAACTTTTCAGTCAGAAAAAGCAACCAAAACAAAGCTTAAAATTGTGATATTTCATCAAAAACATTTCATTCTGCAAGTCTCATTTAAATGCTCGCCCTGAATAAACCTTTTGCTTTAACCAGATACTTAAAAAAACATTAAATTCTGTGCTCCTCAGCGCAATGAGGAAGCCATGATTGACTTACTCGAGTCCGGCAGTCACGTGACAAAATTTCCTTGAAAATTCGACTAAATTGCATGCTGCTGAGCACAGAGCATTGATAAGAGGCCAGGAGAGGCTGTTAATAGATTTTGTTCAAGTGCCAAAACACTTTCGGGCACTTGTAAAATGTTGGATTTATAGGTTCCATTGTTTTCCAATTTTTGTAAAATATATTATCAAAGAAATTCCATTTGCATATTTTTCTTTTATATGATTTATGGCATCATAACTGTGTTATACTGCATTAAAGACATTTATGAGTCCTCTCTGCTTTTATAGCTACGATTGTGCTGTTTCCATAGAGGTGCAGGACTTAAACACTGCAGTGAAAAACAAGGCCACTGATAGTTAAATGTGACAGGTGCACCTAAAAACCGCTTGAGGTTCAGACATGGGGTGCTGTGCACATGCAGTATGTAGTGATGAATGAATGAGGAGCGTTTAGCCCGGACAAGGTGAGCCGAATAAAGAGTCTGAACCGCAGACCGGCAGCACAGCTTGTGTTACAGGAACATCTCCTAGAATAGATCTCTGACTCAGACTCTTCCGATGCATGGCTCCTTAACTCTTGGAAGCAAAGCTCTGGTCAGTTTCATGCTTCACGCTGTTCTGCATGAAACTCAATACGAACGCTGTGGGTTTTTTTGTGGTGGTGGCGCCGGTGAGAGACGGGGCGTTGGCAGGACTCAAGATTCATTCACTGACCACGAAAAACAGCAAGTTGACACAAAGAAATTCAACTCACAGTCCAATCTATAATAACTTGTTTCTGAGGCTTTCAACTACTGTACAAGGTTGTGTATGCAAGTAGGTGTGTATATATATACATATTATATAAATATATATCTCAAAAGCACCAAAGCCCAACAATAAAATGAAATGCCGGGTCAAGTGTTCTGTAAGTTGTAAATTGTAAGCAATACAGAAATAAATACTGAATGGATGTACATGGACAAGAGGATTATGTACAATATGAACGTGTAAAGATGTCTCTATACTGTAAAAACAGCGTGTAGAATTTATATGGACATTGCACAGGATATGCATATATAAAAAGAATGCATTAAAAACGGTACAATTATAATCTATTGGCTAATGGGAGCAGTTATTGATAGTTAACAACTGATTTAAATATTCATGAGTAAACTGTAATCCGTATTAATGCGTCAAATAAAGAAATTGTGTTTTCAAGAAAGAAGAAGTAGAAACAAGGGGAGCTGTAACCGATCATTTGATCCACTGTTGAAAAATATTGATGAGAGGACCTTAGAATATGCATGAATCTACCACTCATACAGCTGCTGCATCCGTCCTATTTCACAGTATTTCTGGTTTTCATTCCCCCTACACACCTCAGCCTGTCCTCTCCCTTGATGTGAATATCTCACTTCCTCTCACATTTTATTCCCAGTCTCCCCCTCCGCACCTCTCTTCCTCTCTCTTGCACTTCATCTTTTTATTCCCAAACCTTCATGCTTTTTTCATCCCGGCACACACACTTGAAAGACTGGAGGTTGAGCTACGAGGCTGCAGAGCCACAGTCGGTGTTTCAAGTCTGCAGAGCCGGAGCACACTTTGTACCCTCACAGCCTCTAAAGTTTCTTTCCCTAAAGCTAATTTGCATCATGAGAGTTTGTTAGGATGTTTATTTTGGGTCACACTAATATACAGGGAGGGTATTTTCTTGCTCTTTTTTTGTTTTATTCGGCTGAAAGCAATTCACAAATCTCCAAAGAAAAGACTGCAAACATTATTATGACCACTAAGTGGTGCTGATAACAGAATGACTAACAGTTCTCCTGACACTCGTTTTCAATTAATGTCCATATGGGACAATTACTCACGCTCAAAATGAATCACACAGATATCAATCAAAGTCTTAATATGCAAAAACCCACAAGACAATAATCAATCACTGTAAACTACAAAGGAAAAGGGGGCTTGTTATTGTATCAGTCAAATTAAAGCAGTCTAAGAGGAACAGAATGAAGAAAAACAGAAAAGTACAAGGTTTCATTTGACCCTTTGTGTTCATTGTATGAATCCAGTGAGACACTTCTGATGCAAGGACTTAGTTTTTCTATTCAAATACATTTAGAACAGAACCATGTTTATGAAATGAACCCCTTTATATTCTGATTTTTAAGATTATGTTGGTTCTCATGATGGAAACTAAGAGTCTCTTTCCAGGGTCAATCCAATGAAAAGCTGTTTCCCTGTAGTACAAAATGAAATATTTCATATAATCATAGTTTCTCGTACGCAACTCGTATATCTTGTATTATAGCTAACTTTAGCAACACCATGAATAATTCTATTGCAGTTGCATAGAGATATTTATTAATGCATTTGTCAACAAATAGAACTCTGGTGTGTAAACAGATCATGAATTGGAATTTGATGAAACACATTAAAATATGTCCTTATTGCTGCTTACAGCCACATCATAGTGTGTTACAAATCATGTAGTAATGTTTATTTAGTGCTAATAAAAGCTTTCCGTCTCTGTTGAGACAATCCCAACATTTAAACTGGGAGCCTCGACTTCCATGAACGTTAATTTAAATAATAATACACTCCGTCTATTTCACCATCCAAAAAGAATCCCCGGAGATCCACTGAAGCCCCCGACAATTTACTCTACTTCCTCACACAAAGTCCATTATGTTAATGTTGCCTGGCAACAGGACTCCAGACAGGAAAGAAAAAAGGATCCCTTGCTGATATTGATTCATACAAATATTGGTTCCAGGAATCACTGCTCAAGTTTCACAAGTCTCTTTTAAACTGTGTTCTAAAGGCTCAATATTGTTTCTTTGCAGTTTATTGGAACATAAAGTTTTTGTTATTCCATCATTTATACTTAATGTGCGTTCTGTGAGGATGTGGAACTGCGACTGATTGGGTGTAGCATATCATTTTTTTTATTTGATTTTGACCCGTAGTTTATCAATCTTTTGTCAGGCAGTCTTTGATTTATTTGATGGATTATATTGATTCAATACTTCTATATATTCTATAAATTTAGACTCCACGGTTTGAAAAATATAGATTAAACGCCTCACGTTATTTTCCTCCACCAACAAGTCAAGCTGCAGTTTAAATATGTGTCTATCTAAAATGTTTTATCATATTAGACATTTGTGTAAACTGTCACAATTGGCATAAAATGTATTGAGTTTTGACCAAAAATGGTGTTTTGTGAGGTCACAGTGACTTTTCACTTCCCCCAAATCTAACCAGTTGCCTTTGGAGTCCAAGGGGACGTTTGTGGCCCCAGACGTTCCTTAGATATCGCTGTCAAAAGAATGGGAAGGAGGTCAGGTCAAAGTGACCTTTGACTTCCAAACTCCGATCAGTTCATCTTTGAATCCAGTTGGACATTTGTGCGGAAATTTGAAGAAATTCCCTCGAGTTGTTCCTGAGATATCGTGATATTCTTAAGAATGATATGGACGTTCATACGTAAAGACGGACAGACAACCCGAAAAACAAAACAACAAGATCTTACTCATAAGTATTAAATCAGGCATTAGCTTTCACTGGTTAAAAAATGTATCACTCATGTTCTCTGCATCACCATCTCTCCCTCTCTCTTCTCCACTTGGTTCTCCTTATAAATATGTTTCATCTCCCTCCTCTCTCCTCCTCCTCCTCCTTCTCCCTCCTCCATCACCCCGTTATAAACACAGCAGAGCACCAGCACTGTACACTCCCATTGGCTGGCAGTGACATCACTTGTGCAAAGTGTTGAGTCAGACTCCTGCTTGCTTTCTCTCTCTCTGACAGCGGACGCCCCCTTGTGTCCATGCAGAGAGTTGCAGTTATTTAAAAATAAAACTGCTTTGTTTTCACTTATCAGCTGTTCCAAACACATCATCTGCAGAGAAACTGACACACACTGACCCCAGATCAGAGTGACTTTCACCTTATCCAATCATCTGATCTCAAACAGAAAGCGTGTTGTGTGTTCAGTCGGGCCGTTAGTGAATTAGACTGTGAGGCTTCCTGATTATTAAAGCTAACAGGATCATGTTCAGACAGTAATGGTTACTTACTGCACGGTGTAATCTGCCCTCTGCTGTTCTCACGTTACTACAGCTTCACAAACACAATCTCATATAGAGCTTGATGTTTATATGAAGGTTTATTGCTCATTTTATTGTTTTGCAAGTCACGGCTGGGACTGAAAATAAAAAAGCTGTTAAATCGACAGTTCAACTGTAAAAGACAGATCAAACGTTTTATATGTTCAGCACTGAGACTCAAGCTGCAAGAAATGATTATTTTTCTATTATAGATTAATGGATTGGTCTATATTGTTAAGACAAATACCAGCATAAAATTCTCACATTTGAGACGCAAGAATCATTAAATTATCTATATCATTTTTGCTTGATAAATGACTCAAACCATCATGAAAATAGTTGCTATGTTAAAGGAATAATTTGAATATTACTTCTCTAGTTGAGACACTGACATAGTAATTAGTCTTAAAGTAGGATAGAAAATATTGTAAATTATATCTATTTAACACAAGAGTATCCAGTGAATGATACAGATCCCAGATCAGCTTGAAAGAAAGAAGAAAGTCCTGTCCTCTCTCTATTACTTCATGTCTAACTGATAAGAAGTCAGATCCGTGTTCATTGTTTCCTACCTTGCGGCTGGTGTAGTGGACGTGTTTGGCCAGCTTCATATTGAGTCCTTGGAGGAAAACCTCATCGGTGACTTTGCCCACATTCATGCAGGCCTCGTCCAGCACAGAGAAGATGCCTTTATGCTGCTGCTCCACCAAATCCACGATGATCTGGTTGTTGAAGTAATCAATCTAACACGAGAGAGGACAGAAAGACACTGGGTGAAGATGACAGAAATATGAGACGAGATAGAACTTTATTAATCCAGAAGGAAATTCTTGGGCCAGAGATTGATCAAAAAATACAACAAAAGAATAAGAAAAAAACACAGAGTAGAAAATCAAAACATATATAAACATTAGAGTTATAAATATAATGTGTATAAGAGAAAAATAGAGTAACATTAGAATAAAAAAAATGTAGTAAAGTTAGTAAACTAAGATATGAAAATAGGCAAATGGGCAGTGATATTGAAAAAGGAATAAAAAATAATATTGCACATGGTATTAATTAATAACAGAAGGCTATATACTATACAAGTGAATAAATGCAGTGATTAATTCATTTAAATCTTTGTGATTCTAGAAAGTCAAAGCTATTTAAATTTGTCTGTGTACTTTTTGGACAAACTGAGAGACATCCAGCATCCTTTATATAATCCGCCTAAACAAATTGTATTAGACATGACAACAGATACCCTGAGACATAAAACAGACCCAACTCGTCCTCCTTACATGTTTCCAGGGGATTCCTTCTCGTTGGTACTCCTCCTGCTCCTGCTTCAGAACCAGCTGGATGAAGAGCTGCTGCAGCTTTTCGTTACAGTAGTTGATGCAGAACTGTTCAAAGCTGCAGAAACAGAGGAGACAGAAAGTTATGGATGCAGCTACGTGAAATACTCATTGTTGTAATCATCGCTGTGTGTTACAACAAATAAAATCATGTGTTAATATGTAGACTAGTGGGGGCAGGAAAAACTGATTAATGCAAGAAAGTTCTGTATCGATTCACAACTTCAAAAAAAATAAAAAAAATTTGCCTTTTCATGGACAGTGATCAGATAAACCAATGCACATAAGTATGCAGAGACGCCTACATGAGTAAAACGTTTTGTTTTTTTATTTTTTATTGTTACTGATGGACAGCAATCCTACACACCTAGTCAAAGTCAAGCATCATTGAGTGATTTACTGAAAAATTACACAAAATATCAGTTCAACAAGTTTTTGAGAAAAAAAAGGCAGTGATCCTACGCATACCAATTATATTTATCTAAAGTAAAAGGCATCATATTATTTCTATAATTTATAAAGTAAACTTGTTATTCTTGAAGTTTTTTTGGGCAAGTTTAGCAAATATTAGTGTTACATTTTTGTCTTATTACATTTTTGCAATCAGTTGATTGATTCTTTCAAATATAAAAAGTCCTTCTCGCTGAAGGACACTTTGAAATATGAAGGGGAGGAGCCGGGGATTGAACCGCCAACCTTGTGTTTAATGGACGACCCGCTCTTCCTCCTGAGACACAGCCGCCTCTTTATTACTGCATAATCAATAACCAAAAGTGAATGGCAACACAAGATACCGAAAGATTTTCACCCCAAAATAGAAACAAAAGCTAAATGTTTTATATGAAGATGCAGATGTTTTGATGCTTTTAATATTGGAGCAATATTCTGTCTCTACCACGTCCAGTTCACAAAATAGATCTTTGATCGACAGGTTTTACCTTGTTAAATATGGGTTTATAAATAAAAAATCCAAACCTGTTGTTCTGGAAAATCTCAAACCCGTAGATGTCCAGCACCCCGATGACGGTGTTCTTCCCGTGGACTCTGGCGTCGTAGTTTTTCACCTCGATGATGTCATTGATTCGTCCAACAATCCAGCAGAACAGCCTCTCGTACATGGCCTGTGGACGACAAAAAGTTAACAGTGTGTGGTAGACGTATCCGCTGCCTTGCTCAAGGGCTCAGAGCGGTCTGGAAGAGACGGTCACAATAGATCAGTGAGTCAGACTTCAGTTCACAGCCCACAGTGCAGCTTTAGAAAACGGCCCACACACATTTCTCCTCTGTGTCTGGAGTCACAACATTGTGACTCATGTTTGTGTGAATCAGTGTGAAAAAAACCAACACTAAGTGGAATGTCACAACGCTCCAGGCAACAGCTGGCCAATGTTTTTGTTTCTTGTTTCTTTTTGTGCCTCCCACTACAAAGACAGTTGACCACAAACTTGTAATTTTACGTCTTCCCAACAATGACCTTGGCGAGGGCGTCCCGTCCGTAGCCGGCCTCTTGCGCCGTGTGCTGCTTCTCGATGACGTCTCGGCCCGTGGCCACCGTGCGGTAGAGCAGCGCCTTCTCCACGTTTTCCTCTTTGGTGGACAGCAGATCCCGGATCACCGACACCAGCTTTCTGTTCTCTATCAAGGTCACATCGCCGTCCACCCCGAACGTCAGGTTACCCTGGAAGAGAAGTCAGAGAGGACGGATTATAAAATAAGATGAGATGAGATGAGATAAGATAGAACTTTATTAATCCTGAAGGGAAATTTTGTGCCAGAGTTTCATTAAGTTAACAACAGAAGAATAGTAACAATAGAATAAAGATATAAACATGTATGAACAATAGAATAACAATAATTGAGTGTAAAGAAATAATAACAACACCATTGCAAAATAAAACACAATAGCAATAAGATCAAGGTAAATCAAACATTTCAAAAATTCATCTAAAATAGAAAAAGTTAAATACAACAACAAAGAGTAAAAATATAAAGTGTATAAGAAGTGATACTAAAACCAATGCCTAATAGAAACTATAATAGAAAAGTTATATTGAGAGAGATATTTTCAATGCTATTTAAAAAGTAGTAGAAAGTTTTATTGCATTCACATTAATGTTAGATTTATTTCATCAGTGCATATCACTTTCAATTTCTAGAGATCATTTTCGGTGATAATCTAGCTGGCACGACACAATTTACACAACTTATTAAAAACACTCTGGTCCATAAACTATCTGGATAATGTAACCTGGAGTGTCTTTTATACAGTAAACAGCAGTTAAGCTGCAAAAATATTGATTTTTTTCTCCCAGAGGCAAACAAACAATTTAACATATGTTAAAAATAAAGAAATGAATCTGAAAATCGATATATGCTTATTAAGTTAACAGAATTAAATAAACAAAAAGATGTGTTTAAATGTTGTTTTTAATTTCCTTAAAATAAGTAAGAAATAACATAATTCTTAACATGAAAGTTCCTCTGTTATCGAGTAGTATAAGTAATCCCTGACTGACTTTCCTTGTAGGATTAATTGTGAGCTTGTTTTTCATTGGACACAGTCTCCAGCAGGAAAAAGAAACAAAAAAAGTAAACATTTCCAAATCTGTACACTCACTATCTTGGCAGAGAAACTCCTCCACTCTGCCAAGACGGCGCTCATTTGTCTAAAAACTATTCACAGTATCTCCCATATTGGGACGCAGCTGGTGTGAGAACGAGCAGGGCTTTTGGTATTATGGGGGATTACCAGATGTAGGATGGTGGCCAGGATCTTGTAAACAGTCTGGATCTCGTCCCCCGTGAAGCCGATCACTTTCATGGCGTCGGCCACGGCTTTGAAATCAGCGCCATCGTTGATGGAAGACTGGAGAGAGAAAGGAGGAACCGTGTTATCAACATTGTAATGTTTTTTTAGATTTTGAAGCAAGATACTTTAACAGTTTGTCTTTAAAAGAGATTGAGAATTTGTTGGTTTTTTTGCTGCTGAAGCATATTTAAAAGTGGATGAGTGTTTTGTCCCGGAGTCACAGCTTTTTCCTTTTCTCTTCCAGTTAATCTAAGTTAACTAAATCACAAACCGGTGCTGAACTGTGATGTGTCTCTGTGGCATACAGCGAAAAAAACGCCGCCTCTGCTGTTTGCTCGCATAGTGTTCCATGACATCAGGCTGTTTGTTGCTGTCAAGCGGTTTATTTTTTCCTGCCCATTAAGCTCATGCAAAGACGACGGAGCACAACAGAGGTCTAAATGGAAAAACACTCCACAGAGATACTTTTTCTACATGACATACTTTACACTTGAGTTTTGTGTGGTTTGTTTCAGAGACGGGTAAACTGCGGCGAGGAAACACACTTCTGTAAGTCGTGTGTTTAATTATATTTATCCCTCTGCAAACAAACTTTGTGTTACTCTCTCAGACATTTATTTTGGGTTTTTTCTTCCTCTGCTACTTCTATTTGTTCGTCTGTGAGTTGAAATGTAAGAAGCACCTTGATTTGACCTCCGACTTTGATGTAGTTGTAGGCGGTCGGATCCTTCTGGATGTGAAGAGAGCGTAACAGAGAGTCTGGAGCTCCTCTGAGCAGCTAGAAGATTTAAAAACATCAACACATTAACACATTAATCAGTACATCTGTTGTGTTTGTGCATCATAACACATTGAAATCTAAATACAACTGTAATTTCCGACATGTTTACTTACACAATATGAACATTAAGTGCCCATCATGTTTGAATTTAAAGCATCTTTACTTCCAATACAAACTGTGGCCTCACGTTCAACTCTCTAAACTCCTAGGTGTAGGAACAAAAGGCCTCTTGATGACTCAGAAATTCTGCATGGATTCGTATTTCCTGCTGCCAAGTTCAGACTTTCACAAGCTCAGACTAAAATAAAATGACTGCATGCACACACACGCACGCACGCACACACGCACGCACACACACACACACACACACACACACACACACACACACACACACACACACACACACACACACACACACACACACACACACACACACACACACACACACACTTACCTGGTAGTATGAATGAAAGCTCCGCTCTCCTTCCTGCTGGAAAATTACTCTGGACTGTTGGAGGAAAATAAAGACAGTGTAACTTAAGACTCGTCTTTAAGCAAAGTGAGGGAAGTTGTGTCTGCCTGCTGTCTGAAACCAAAAGCAATATTATGACCACGGCCAAGCATTCCAAATGTGTTTTTGTGTCTGATGGGGAAAACTCTTTTTGAAACTGGTCTGGTATTAAAGGAGAACACTGCAGACGGCAGACGCTAAACTAGCAACTCCTCACCGTCAATGTACGTCCACTAAAAGTTATTATTTTTTTCCACTGACAGACTAAGATTGTTATTATAGGTGTCTGACATCATTATGAAAAGAACTCTTTAGAGAGAAAAATACTTTTTCTTTACCTTTCGCTTGGTTTTTCTTATTGCGAAAACGGTGTGAGAGTGAGAGTTGGAGAGAGGAGTGTCGGTGTTGTCAGAGTTTGTTGTGTTGGAACAAACTTCGTGTTAATCTAGAAGATTTTCATCATCACGGCTGAATATTTAGATGATTTCTTTAATTGTAGATGTGAAGCGAGACTCCAGAACGAGACTTCTCATTTAGCAGCTGTCTGCAGCCTGCTCCTTCAAAACTGGACCAATTTCAAAAAATGTTTTCCCCATTAGTCACTCAGACACAAATACATTGGAAATAGAGTCAAGGTTGAAAAATGCAGAAGTTCCCCTTTAAGATACAAACTCTAATGTAATATCTTAACAAGCTACAATAGGTTAAATAGTATCTGCACTTACAAAACAAACTTTATCGTACTAAATCACTGACTTTGCCCTCACATGGTAACACTACCCTTCTCTCCACCTCTGAGGCTAGCCGACGCTGCTTTACCTTCTCCAGCAGGTAGTTGCTGATGTGGCCTCCGATGGGATCCCCCTTGAAGTCAAAGTTGATGTCCATGTATTTGCCGAAGCGGCTGGAGTTGTCGTTGCGGTTGGTCTTGGCGTTCCCGAAGGCCTCCAGGACACAGTTGGATTTAAGCAGCATGTTTTTCACCCTGAGGGGGAGAAGGAAGGATGACATGACGGGTAAAGAGGTTGGCATTCTAGATCAGTAACTGCTTGCTAACACGTTCACCATATCAACTTTATAACACAATGATAGGCCAATGTTGTGTTCATACCTTGCAGTGCTGCCCCCAAGTGGCCATTAAGGATAAATAAAGCAGGAGACAGAAGTTACATGAACAGATTTATGAAAAAGAGAGAGACATAAAACTCTCCTTCAGGTCAGGATTTGAACAGACACAGCTGGAGTTTTGCTGATATGTTTCCATTCACTAGTGGTACCAGAAGTTTCTCTTGACACCCATTAATACCAGAACAGGAAGAGGGCCAATCTAAGATGATACAGAACTCAGACAGAAAACAGACAGTAATCTTCTGGGAGCAGTCATGTCTGGATAACGGAGTTAAAAGGACTCATTGTTCACAATGTGACCCTCTGCTACATTCTCACTGCGGCATCAATTCAGCGTTTTTGGATAATAAAGTGTGACCTTTAATACGATGAGTTATATAACTGAAGGATAATGATAAGACTCAAACAACAATCTCACAAATCTCTTGGACTACGATTAAGCTGTACTGCTTTCCAATATAAGCTGTAAAGATTGGATGTGTGTTTAGTGTGTTGTAAAAACTAAGCTCGTAGAAGAAGTAAAGTACTTTAACTCTTGTGCATACTCTTAAAAAAAGTCTAAAAAAACTGTCATGACATTTTATAATAAACTAATTTTCTACTTTTACTGAGCTGGATCTTTTAACCAACAAATATGCATTCATTTTCAGAATTTGAACCCTTTAAATGCCAGTTTGGTTATGTAATGTCTTTTGGCTTTTACTACCTTTTTATTGTTTTATATTCTGCATGCTGATAGCTTTTAAGTCTTAGATATGTTATGCTGCATATTATGTTGCATTGCATCAAACACTGTAGTGCTGCAAAATACAGTTGAAACGACCCTGAGACCTCGAAAATAGCATTTTATTTGCCCCATAAACTAGTGTCAAATAGTAAAAACTACAGATTCAAAGCCTCATATAACAAAATGTATGATTTTATACCGTAGTTTTGTTTTTAATAGGTTTCACTGGGGACATTCTTGTGTCTCATTTGAGTGTCTGTGTTTTGGCTACACAGCTTATTATAAACCTATTATAGGAGCTGAGGTTCAACCTCCAAAACAAGACTTCCACTCTTGCCAAAATGTATGTATGTTAACACAGCCAAGATGACCAGAAGAATAAAAAACAAAAAAAGAAATTGTCTCTTGTCATGCATCAGGGTTAAAAGTGAACTTTCTCATTATTACAATGCAAGAGTTCAAACATAAGACTGACATGTGACCCCAAATAGATCATGATGACCTACATTTGATGAAATACATTCTACACTAGTACGTCCTCTCTGGTGTTTAATGATTATTTAGTGAGTGTACAATTTGTAAACAGTAGATTCTATATACTCAAATGTATCGGCAGCAGTTTGTATTTAAAGTCGACCTAAAAAACCTTTTCCCTGCACAACTCTTATCTTCTGTCTGACCTACATCTAGTTTAGTTTAAAGCAAAGCTTATCTTGTGCTTTACTCTTAATTTCCATCAATGTCAACACACTTAAATAGGACCATTATGTATCAGTCATATGTTATAAAGCCTAGTTAAGCTGTAACTATATCTCACAGTGATCTAAGAGACTTTGACTACATATTAATTCCTGAAATATGACAATGACTTACTGATAACTACAACAGCTGAGATAAGATAATAAAGCTGACCTAGAAAATAATCAAGAAGGAGTCATGAAGTTTGTGTGGCTGTGTCAGGCACCAACATAGATTGTTCTTGTTTAGAGAAACTCTACTTTTAGGAAGAGGATTTTTTCACCTCACATCAAAATATCTTGTGTATCTTGGCTCATTAGGATAAACACAACACATCTCTATTTACTGACTGGGTTTTTTTGATAACATCTCAAGAGAATAGTTTTGCAGCAGGAGAAATGATGCATCAACAAACAACTGATAATATTCTGCAGGTTAGACACTAAAACAAAAGTCTGCAGAGCTTCTGCAGCGTTCAGGTTCTACTGTCTATAACAGCAGCTCACCGTTCTACCTCGGCCCTCTGATTGGGATTGGTGATAGCAGCGATGTATTGCATTATGTACTTGCTGGCTTCTGTCTTTCCTGCTCCACTTTCTCCTGCAATAAAAAAAACAAAAGCACACAGAGCAAAAATGATGTTTTATTTCCCCTTCAAATTAAAACCACCAAACATCAGATGTAATAAAATGTCAAATAAAGTCGCTAATTTTTCCCTCTGGAACCAAACTCTCATTAAACAGGAATGTTTTATTTAATAAATTGCCAAAATACCCCATTTATCATAGACAAAGAAAACAGTCATTGAACTACTCATGTGTGATGAACGCTTCTTTCAGGAAAAACAACAGAATTTAAGCCAAAAACTGTGAAATAAAACACAAGTTGAATTGTTTGACTATTTCTTTTTCAAAAATTGGAAAAAAAGGATTCTATCCATCCAACATTTTTCAAAGTGCCCACAAGTGTTACCAGTAATAGAAACAAATGAGAGCTCCACATGCTATACATGTTGAACTGTTTACAGTTTTACAACCTCTACTTATCACCTCCTCTGCTCTGTGTTCAGCCTGCAGTTCAGTTAAAGTTTCACAGAGTTTTTGTGATGTCGCTGTTGGTCTCAGCTGAGGCAATCATGGCTTCATAAAAGCACTGAAGAACGCAGAATTGTGAAAAACACCCTGAAACTGATTTAGACTTATAACTAAAGCCTCATTTGGGGTGTTTTAGAGGGGGTCAGTTCCTTATCTGACCACTAGGTGGTGCCTCATCCTCTGAATTTTTTCTCCATGATGCCAGACAGCTTGAGACCACAAACAATATTAGTTTCAGGAACAATAAGTTGGATCGGTTTCATCAACTTAGCAGAGGTTAAATCAATATCTGTTGATAAGTCTCTCCTCCTATACCTCTTTCAATATAAACATTAACAGGAAATAAAGGATTATTAAAGCAGGAATGTATACTTTTATTATAAGGAAATAGGACAAAGAGTGGTCAGAAAAAATAGGTTCCCAAACTATTGTTCTTTTGAATCGTACAAGTGAGTAAAACACCTTTGTGCTCTTTGTGTGGCGGTGCGGGGGGGCTTTCCCTTGTTACCTGAGATGACGATACACGTGTCTTTGTTCCTCCTCTTCATGGCTTTGTAAGCAGCGTCAGCGATGGCGAACAGGTGCGGCGGCCTCTCGTACAGCTCGCGGCCCTTGTACTGCTCCACCACGTCGCGGCCGTAGATGTTCATGGCGCGGTACGGGTTGACGGACACCACCACCTCCCCGATGTAGCTGTAGATCCTCCCCTTCTCGAACCTGAGGACACACAGGATGGACAATTAGGAACACAATCAAATATCAGATATACTTTTATCATCTGTTACCACACTGACTCCAGAATTATTATCACTTTAACTGTGTAACTGTTCTGTCTGTCTGTGTTCAAACAGGTAAAAACAACACTTCACTTCCCTTTATTAATAAGCATTCATATAGAACAAACTTCAGTTCATTGTCTTGGAATATTTATACATACTTATACAATCATATATATAACGATCACGCAAACCCAATGACGGTTCTATCTGATAAATGAGTCACAATAAAAAGTAGTTTCAGCAGATCTCTTGTATTAAATCATTAAATAACAAATTATTATTAAAAATACAAAATTGCAATTTCATTTCATGTAAAAATCGTCTCGGTTTTACATTTGAGTGTAGCTGAATGGAAACTGACTCTGCGTTATTCAGGGACAAAATAATAATGAAATACGTTGTCCTCAATATGACGTAATCATATCTTATTTATATTCCTTTTGCGTTCTTTATAATATTGTGACATTTTAATATTATATAGGTGGAGGCTTGAAGTAAGCCCATTGGGTTTCCTGCCTCTTCCTGCACTGTGATATGTTTGTGTATTTTTTTTAATTAAACTAAACTACATTACCTTTACTAACAGTATACAAAATATTGTTGTGATCTTGTTTTTGCCTTTGTGATCACAACACTGGACTTGATAAGCTAAACATTACCCATCATAAATGAGTTTATGAGATATTCACACCACCACAATGTAAATAAGCCAATATACTAAACTCAATCGTCCCATCTGTCTGAGGGAATATTTTGCATGTTACAGTCTCACAGGAGATTTTTTTTTCACACCTTTTGTGTTGGATATCATTTATGATTCTCTCCCTGCCCACATAATGCTGTGTTAGTCTCTCCTGTATCAACACAACGTCAGCTCCATTAAGAAGTGGTTTTCCAGTTTGGTGTAGATTCAGAGTCCTGACCTCAACCATCCAACAGCGTCAGGATGAACTGGACTGTGAGCTTATGTGTGAATTCATATGTTTAGTAGGGCTGTGGGCAATAAATCAGATATTGTGATATTAGACTAAATACTGTTTTAGATTTTAGATAATCTAATGTGGCATAAATGTTGTCTTTTCCTGGTTTTAAAGGCTCCGTTTCAGTAAAGAAATTTCTCGATTTTCTAAGATGCATCGCGGTGCAGACGTGAACGATTCTGCACAGATGAAAGGACAGAACATAATCAGGAGTTTGATTTCATTTCAGCTCATTGTGAGTCTTTACTGCGTTCTTCTGTCATTTACTGTCTGCTAGACAGTCTCTCTCTCCTGATCTTTGGTTTCACTGCAGAGTCTGGAGATGTCTGGAGATGCAGTGACCTAAACCAAGTAAGAGTAGAAGAGCTATGGCCAAGGAAAAGCATGCTAGCCGCTAGGCTTATTCCTGCAGTGTGAAATGCCATAGACATTCAGGAAGTAGTCCCGTCCTGGAGTACACTTACCAGGTTTTACGTTTTGTTTTTGTAATGTTTATGTACTGTACAGTACTTTTTTTTTTACTCTACATTGTGATTTTTTTCTTTCTAAATAAATAAGGGGTTCAGATGCGATACATTGAGATACAACGTTGATCAAATGTTGCCCAGCGAAGATTCACTTAGTCATTATATCCACATTACTCTAGTAATATCTAGTAAAAGCACCAACAAACGACCCAACAATATCAATATCGATGTATTTCGTCAAAACCATCATGCATCTTTATTTACTTGGTCTTTTAAAGCATTTTGTAACTGTAATCTGTGATTAGCGTTACATAAATAAATGTTGTTAATGCTATTACACTGTGTCCACATACTTTTGGACATATATTGTATCTCTCTCTCTCTCTCTCTCTCTCTCTCTCTCTCTCTCTCTCTGACTTCCTTCCTGGATCCCGGCGTCTCTCCACAGAAGAATGGCCTCTTTCTTCACCGCTGCCAAACCCTCGACCGCTGCCTCTCAAACGAGGCCAGAAGCGTATTATCCCAAAACGCTCCTAACGGGCCCACGTCAAGCATTTCTGATGATTGTGGGTTTGCAGCTACTGCCAGATAAAATAAATCAAGCTCTCATATTTGCTTAAAGACTTGCCACATATTGAGATTACATTTGTTTAAATTAAAATGCTGACTCGCTGGTAGAACTACAAAATAACTCACAGGAGAAGAGTGTTGACGTTTCTGCACTGAGGACAGTATTTGTCAAACGTGAAGGACGTTGAGCATCGACACAAACACGGAGGTGGAGGCTGATGATGGATGACCATGACACTCTTCTTGTTTATCAGTGTTTCTCTAACCTTGACTTCATACTCCATCTTATCTTCTCTCAAACTGTAAATGCTTCTTGTTAAAACATCCGACTATATCAAAAGTAAAATGCACATACAGAGAGAAATATACTAGAAAATTAACATATATTTAAAAAGAAGGCATTATTTTAAAGAATAACCTTCCATTAAATTGTATTCTTTTTTAAAAAAGTGTCATGACAGTTAAGTCACTCTATATAGAAATAAAAATTGGATGTTGATGAATGATAATTTCTTCACACTGACGAACAAAATAGGGACAAAGAGAGTAGAGAATTGTAGAAGTAAGTTAAGCTTTCATACCATCATAGAAAGATAATGATTTAATTGAAAATGAGTACATTCACAAGAGAAAGAGGGAGCTAAGCCTTCAGCCTATACCTTTTCATGCAGCATAAACTTTATATGTGTATTTCAGAGTTTAAATAGATAAAAATAAGAGTAACTACTGGCTGGGGTTACACGCTCTACAGTATACGTATAGCTAGACACAACAATGCTTTACACACTCAACGTATACAGCAGCACACGCTCCGATTAGCTCATCTTGAGTTCATGTATTCATACTGTATGTAAAGCTGAGCACAAACTGGTACTATACTGGTCCACAATGACATGAGACGTTCATGTGTCCCGGACAGAGTGGGACGACTGGATCATGAAGATGGAGCACAAGAGGCTTCAGTGTAAAAATAATGACATAGGTATCAGTATATTACGGCCTTTTTATCACAAATCATGTGCACTTTGCATTGTTTGACAAACTATGCGTCGTCGTTTTTGAAAAATTTGAATTTTTCATCATCATCTATTTCAGGCAGCTGATGGTTTCCATGTTTTTGAAAGTCAAGTGGACTCTTAAACCTTTAATTCTGCATTAATTGTTGTCAATGTTACTTTATGAGGACTTGAGTCAGTCTCCACTTAAAGGATAAGTTCAGTCCACTTGATTTGACTCCCTCACCCTGCTGAGGACTCATATAGACTTTTGATGACACTTTTGCACAGAGCAAGTACAGTTTTGTTTCCAATCACTTACATTGGAAGCACATCAGGAAGTGATAATTAATGGCCAGAGCAAACAAGAGGAACAAGCAAGCAAAACCTGTTCCAATGTTCATATGGGCACCTGAATATTGTTTTAAGATGTACAGAGCGATAGAAATCTGATGTTCATTGTGACGGATTACACAACTCAAGCAAGTTGCAAATTAAATGAATATATGGACATAAATTCGAAAAAATCTAATCTCTGCAGCATGCATCCAAAAAATTCTCAAGAAACATGAAGATTATTCATATTTTGAAATCTTAAACTTGCAACAGTTACAGGTTTGCAATTGCAAATATTGTCCAAAGATGTATAGTTAAAAGTTTATGAATTACTTTTTATGTGGGTTTACATTAAAAAAAAAAACACATTGAAGAACAAGAAAAAAGATAAAGACAACCATCTGTCAGTGTCACATGTGCAAACTTCAAATGCTAATACAAGCTGCATAGAATGAGCAGGTCAACTTCAATTCTTATTCTAAGCTAAGCTAACGTGCTAGCTCGTCCTCCCCTGGCGCTTTAGAAAAAGACCCATTGTGACCCCCCCCCCCACCCTCATATCAGTCAGGAGGCTGCAGTGTGCCTGCTCCATTGTTCAGATGTCAATCGGAGGTCTTTGTCTGAGACGTCTGAGACGTAACACACACACACACACACACACACACACACACACACACACACACACACACACACACACACACACACACACACACACACACACACACACACACACACACACACACACACACACACACACACACACACACACAACACTACCCACTTGTTGACACATGTGTAGAGGCTTCTGGGGGATCCTGAACAATGGTTTACATGATGGGGGGTTTTATCTGAAGTCCCAGCTGGGTATGCATAGAGAGAGGAGGAGACAGGCTCTGATATCCATGCAGGTAGTTTACATAAATACAAAGAGGTGTTACAGGGAACGAACATGTTCACCAACATGAACAAAACATGGGTAATAAACACCTAATTATACTATTCCAATGGAATTTAAATATGCCACTAATAATGAGTGAAATGAGGAGACATTTAGCTAAACTGTTAATATTGAGTATCTGCTTGTATTATTACATCATTGTGGGCAGTGATATAAACAAATGAGCAGCAGTGATTTATGGCAATTATAAACTGACAGAATGTTTGCATCAATGTGATAAAACACCAGCCTGAAAACTCACTTGTCACCCATCTGTATATTTTAATATGTCTAATTACAAATATTTAATCCATATCTTCTGTTCATTTCACCATGGTTGTAATTAAAATAAAAAATATACATGACTTAACCAAAATATAAGCCCTTAGTTCACCACCAGCAGCGAGCACTGAGACAATCACTGAAGAGGTTGTCCTGAATAGCAAGTTTTATTTTTCATGTTGTGCATTTGCATAATCATGATTTGTCGTCACTTTTCTTTCCGTTACCGGTATAAACTCTCTGACAAAGTTGATATAGCAATATAAAGCAAAAAGTCAGTTATGATGTTTTTATTGGTTTGTTGCTTTTAATGTTGCCTGCTGCCCTGGGAGCTCACCGAAGCAGCTTCTTGCCTTTTATTCAAGTTAATTGACTCCTAATTAAGCCCCGCCCCCTGCTGCTTCTCTGTCAAGCCGTCAGAGCCAGGTTACCATGGAGCCCACACTGTCACTAACTTTACTGAATATATATTATCCAATTTTTGGGAAAAAGAAAAAGCAATTTTACAGAGAAGCACACAGAAAGGTCAACAATAAATGTTTTTAAGGATAAATCAAGGATCTGAATAGTTGTCGTATCATGGTCAGAGCTGGCCGATGTTACGCTACGATTGGCCAGTCTGTGTTCGAGGGGCGGGACTTAGCGAAGAGTCATTTCAACTAAAATGTCAAACTAAAGTTAGGTATACCTCTAACGTGTCTGATAGTTGATCTCATGAGGTCCATGTCTGTTTAACACTGACTCAAAGCACCCTCCTGAACAACGCGACAGGTAAGCGACTTATATCTACAAAAATAATGAGTTAGACTTTTCCCAACTCAACCACAGAGATATCAGTTATTGGAAGATTAATATTGCAAGATTCAGTTACAAAAATGACGGAGCATTTCAGATCAAATAATGACCTCATTCAAGCTTACGTCAAGGGGAGTGTCAGTCTGTCATTGTGGGTTTCATTTTCCCACCCAATAGTAAAACATTACACACTGGACAAACAAACTGGAGAAAATCAATCAGTCGGTGCGTGTCAACCGAGATACTGATCCATCTGTTCCACTCTCATTAGGGAGGATTTATATGGACACACAGGAGATTAGAGAACCTCATGGGTCATGAAAATACTATTTATAGTAACATGGAATCAGAACTAAATTTGGTAACACTGTCATCTGTCTGTTTATTCATTTTCAGACTGAAATAGGTCATTTGAAGCCAAGGTGCAACAACAGAGTGATTCCCTCTGCATCATCCTTCATCATCCTTCATCTCTGTCTGTGAGGGGAAGTGAGTCTGAACCGGTCTGACCTGCAGCCGTGTGATCTCTTTCCCAAAAGGACCCCTCCCATAACTGCCAGGAAATGAGAGAGAGAGAGAGATGGACAGATAAGACGGAGACAGATGGAGGATGGAGAGCCGGCATGAAGAGAGACCATTTGTAAAAATGTGTTTCTTTATTTCTATTAATTTATTTTTATTTTACCTAATTTTATATATATATAAAATTATATATATATATAATTTTATAAAAAGAATGTATAAAATACATAAATAAAAATAATATATATATTTATTTTATTTTTTATTATTATTTTTACTTTCGATAAATATCACGATAATATTGTGAATTCTAGTTAAGATAAGATAAGATAATCCTTTATTAGTCCCGCAGCGGGGAAATTTACATCAGTTCTAGCTCATAATGTCCTCTGAAATGACGATATCAGTAGATATAAAAATATTGGTGGTATCGTTACCATCTTCTCCAACATCTCTGCCCCCCCCTGTCCTTCAGACAAACACTCACAAACTCAGACACAGACAACGAGGCAAAGATGTTAAAAAAAAGTTACGTCAAAGATTTGTCTTACGCAAGAACAAAGGGGGAAATGTGACCGATGTTTTTCACTCTACCAAGGAACCTCGTCTGCAACAAAAATACCAGAGGAACCCTAATGCCACACACACACACTGATGCACACACACACACACACACACACACACACACACACACACACACACACACACACACACACACACACACACACACACACACACACACACACACACACACACACACACACACACACACACACACACACACACACTCCCTTCAGATGTGAATTACAGAGCAAAGCCGAGCACAACCACTGTCTCCAATCTTGTTTGGGTGGGTCTTTTTTATGGTTGACTTTGGGAGGAGCGCGGGACATTTATGACATTTTCTCACCAACAATCCCTCCCCCTTCTGAGACAAATACAGAGGTAAAAGTGACTTCGATAATGATGTGAGAATGCCACCCTCAACATTTCTGCCCTGAGGCATGACACACTGGTGTAATTATGACATTTTGTTTAATTATCTGCCTCTAACACACACACACACACACACACTAAAATGTGTCGCCTAAGTTAAAAAAGGACAGATGTGCTGAGCAATTCCAAAAATGTAAAAGTACTGCATGGCTGCAGCGTTGTAAAAACTTCATCAGCCTGTTAGCTTCTGCTTGTAAAGTTCTACTCAACAGAGAAAGTTCAGCAAGACTTAAATAGACTTTGATTCACGCCATAAAAGATGCAAGAAGTGTTTCTGTGCTGTGTCATATAAGTGTTTACTGAGTCATATATCGGGTCTGTACGGAGCAATCTGTGGCCCATATTGAAGCAGCACACGTCGTCATCCTGTGTGTGTGTGTGTGTGTGTGCGTGCGTGCGTGCGTGCGTAAAGGGGCGGCTGTGGCGTAGTGGAGAGCAAGGTAGTTCTCCATTCAGAGGATCGGTGGTTCGATACCCGGCTTCGGCAGTCGATGTGTCCTTGGGCAAGACACTTAACCCCAAGTTGCTCCTGAAGGCTTGCCATCGGTGTGGACTGGATGATGAATGTTAGTTAGAGTCTGATGGTGGCACCTTGCATGGTAGCCTGTCATCAGTGTGTGAATGGGTGAATGATATGTAATATACTACTGATTGTAAGTCGCTTTGGATAAAAGCGTCTGCTTAATGTAATGTAAAGTGTGTGTGTGTGTGTGTGTGTGTGTGTGTGTGTGTGTGTGTGTGTGTCCGTCCTTCGGGGTCATTGTAGGCATTATGAAGGGTAGGGAGATAATCTGTGTCTGTTCCACTTTTATCTGAGAGTTCATTTACCATCACTGCTCTTGTTTTGGTCTCACAGCAGCTTGTTTCAGAGCTAATCCTCACTGCTGCTGGGTGAAGGACAGCTCGCCTTTCAAAAAAGTGGTTTTCTGAAAGACCACATTCTTATCAGAAAAATTAACACTTTTGTATTCTTATCTTCACTTTCTCAGATAACTTTTTCTTTATTACTTTACTTTTTTTAGTTCGTTATCAGATAACATGTGTAAATGACCAGTGTAAACATGAAGAATGCCACCTGTGCGTGATGACCGTGTGTTCATGATAATTGTAAATGAGCATAATTATTGCCCCAATAATACCATATAAAGCTACACCTCCTTCCTCGTATGCCCTGCTTTAGGAGATCCATAAAGGAAAGTCTTTATTTTAAAACACTATCAAGAGAAGAGTGAAATGTGAAAAGTCAAATAGTTTAAGATGTTTAAATTGATGTTATAGTGTCAGTATCAATAGCCAATTTAAAATGAATGCTAATATCATTAGGCTAAATGAATGCATTTAAAATGTAATTATGAGTCTAATTACAGAGTAAATCAGGATAATGTCAAAATGATTATGAAGTTTGATTTGAATAGGAGTTTCAAACTCAAAATTGCTTCAAAGTACTAAAATATACAACCCAGAAGTTAAAGTAAAAAACCCTTAAACAATATTTCAAATTCTGTTATTTTCTGCTTAGAAGTGGCAGCTCTTGAGACAAAAAAAGATAAATTTGCTTCTTTTCATACGAGCCCGTCAGCAAATCATTTCTGATTTTGATTTGCTTTAATCTCAGACTAACTAGAAAAACAAACCAAACGTATAGCTCTGATTCTGACTACAGGTTGTGAAAGCTCCCTAGAAACAGCAAGACAGACCCACGCAGCTGACGGAGGAAAGGAAGACGAGGTCTTGCTGATAAACGTGTAAACTCTGCTTGTCGCTGCGGGTCATGTGACGTCCATTCATCAGCTCTCTGTGACAGATATTGCTCCTTGGTGTCTAATAAAGATCTCCTCTGCGGCAGGAACAACGTTGGTGTTTAACCTCATCTCACTGTCGTTTGTATTTTGGGGAACCCACCAGACGTGAGTCAAGTGTCGCTCTGCTCCACCTTCTTCTCCACCACATATATGTACAGTACAGAGTGACGGCGGCCTCCTTCGCGGTCCGCAGCCGTCAGACATCTGGACTCTGCATTAGGGGGGATTTTCCGCTGCTTTGTAAAGCCTGCTTAGTGCTAAACAGCAGCTCCCGGACTGTCTGCAGGAGACGCAGCCCGCCAACACGTAACACATCCACCCTCCCCAAGGCCTCCATCAATCTCTTCCCAAGACCAGGAGAGGTAGTGTCCCTGCTATCCAACACAGCTGGCCTGCACCGAGGCTGGAGACGGATCCAGACTTCTTGATGTGCTCACTCTGAAGGTTTTGTTAAATCCTGAATCAAGAGTTTCACTACAGAGACGTTTTCTAACGCTAAAAATAGACATAAGGTACGTAGACAAAACTGTGTCCCACTTTCCTGCCCTGTAATGATGCCATGTCTGTCTGAGAGTAAATCATATAATGTTATCTAATTAGGGGAGAGAGAGAGAGAGAGAGAGAGAGGCAGGCATCCCATCTGTCAACGCAACAATAAGCCAACACATGAGGATGTGCACGATGTCATGCAATCACATTCATCACTGCAACAAGCAAAACTATTTCAGTGCAATCTCAAGCCATCTTTAACTTGAAGCAGGAAAAATGACATGTTGATTTTTTTACCCAACACCATCATCTTTATGTTGTAGTAGGTGGCTCCACTATCACCACTGTATCTCATGCAACAACACACTTTGTTTATCTTGTGGATGACAAGATATGTGGATGTTCCATATAGAAGCAGATTGAAGTGCAACCTAGCATTGTGATGAAATGATCATATTGTTTTACATAATGTTGTAAGTAAGTTGTAAGTGAAACCTTAAATAATTACTTATGTAAAGCTACTTCGAATTGGTGTTGATTTTGGCGGTCCCTGTGGACAAAAGCGGTAGTGTTTCCAAACACCAGAGTCCCTTTAGAAAACCTCTAATTTTACTGCAGCAGGGTCTGATAGTCTGCTCCGCTCAGTCCTGGTTCTGGAGCGGTCTCTGCTGGATCTGGGTCTGTCCACGGTGGACTGGTCTCTGCTGGAGTCTGAGCTGAAGGAGCTTCTGGTGAACCTGCATGATTTCATCTGATTTCACCAGAATCCGACCCGGTGGCTCCGATGACGAGTTTTAAGAACAACTATATAGAAACAGACGATCTTCTCTCTGATGGTCTCGTTTACTGATGTGGGTCACATAGAGGATCAGGACTAAACTGAGACTGATTAAGAACCAGTTAAAAGTCATCAGTGTAGCTTTACTCGTACCGATGCAAATACGTCTTCATAATGCCCAGTGACCTGCTGTTCTGCCTATATATGAACATAAATATGTGCACAGATTACATGCGATATGCTTGTTTTCTTGAGTCCAGCCGGTGCGTGCATGCTTCGTTTGTTCCGACATCAAGCAGATTCAAAGGCAAAGCCATAAGGCGACTCCTGAACAGAGCTGAGCAGCATGAGTTCCTCCCATTCACATCACGCTACAGGATGTTCCCATGAGGCCTTCAGGTCTGGAGACTTATGGGAAATGGGAGCCATGTGTAAACAGCCTGTTGCTGCAGATCAGGTGACCGACGCTCCTTTCTTTGCTGACTGAGATCACAGCCATCCCGTCCACCACACCCCTTTACACACACACACACACACACACACACACACACACACACACACACACACACACACACACACACACACACACACACACACACACACACACACACACACACACACACACACACACACACACACACACACACACACACACACACACACACACGGCGCCAACAGAGCTGTTACTGTAAAATGTATTTCCAGAAGAATCTGATTAAATCCCCCAAAATTCAATAACAGAGCTTTCACCAGTGCAGCAAGATGCAGAACCTGTTTACGCTTCAACACACAACTGATGTGAAAATCAGTGACCTCGGCTTTGGAAAGGGATGACTGGATGGATAGGGAGAGAGTGAGAGAGAAAGAGAGAGTAAACTTATCCACAAGAAGCAGACATAACTCAAGGCTCTATTTCAGGGAGGCACTATGATTTCTATCTGAGGTAAAAGAAGGACACAGAAACAGAAGGATGGATGAAGAATAACAGAACAGACAGGATGGATCGCTACTGCACATGTGCAAACTAGTACAACACACCATTTTTTGTGTTTAAACACTTTCATGCACACTATTTATCCCTGTTAATGCTACATTCTGAACAACAAAACTGTGTTGAAAGTGACAAGAAGAGAGGAGGTTGCATTGAGTTACATTATGATGGGTTCAAGGGCTCAGGTAAATTAGAACTTTATCGTGATGTATTCAAATGCAAATGTAAACTGTAGTTTTTGGAGAGAAACTTGAATAAATAGTTGTTTTAAGGAGATGTTTTCACAGAGGGAATATTGACATGTTAAAATAGTATATATTTATATATGTATATATTAAGCACGCACTGGTATCCGATTGGTACTCCAAGCCCAAGTTCAGGTGTCGGATCGGTATGGGAAAGGAAAAAATGGTATCGGATCATTTGAACTTGGAAGGAGCAATAAATAAATTTAAAAAGTTTTGATAGACACATTTGATTCTTTCGAGGATAAATCACCCTTTGCTATTACTACAACTTTCTTAGATTTACAACATGTACATTTACATTTTATTTATTAGATTATCATGTTTCTTTTATGTTCATTTGATCTAAGATATGAAGAATCATTAAATAGATTTACTCAAGTAAGTTACAAGTACCTCTTTCCACCACTGTCTAAAGAGTATTAAAGGTAAAAAGGTGTGCATTGTCTAGTGTCAGTAAATACTCCATCCCAGTGTGTGTGTGTGTGTGTGTGTGTGTGTGTGTGTGTGTGTGTGTGTGTGTGTGTGTGTGTGTGTGTGTGTGTGTGTGTGTGTGTGTGTGTGTGTGAAGTGAGGTGAGGCTCTGGCTGTGAAAGTGAGTACTCTGTTCCTCCCCCACCGCGGCTCAGGGCTCAGCTCCAACAGGTGGACAAGAGAACAATGCAACTCTGAAGGAAGCAGGAGGATGACATCACAGCTGCCTATGACACACACACAAGTACACAAAGAAAACATCCGTACGCCCACACACACACACACATATGTGCATCATCGGCCATATGAGTCACATGTATCGTTAGGGATTCCCTCACATGACCACATGCGAGCTGATTTAGTGAATGAGGCTCTGATATGAGATAATAGTGCCATGTCTCCTGTGTGTGTGTGTGTGTGTGTGTGTGTGTGTGTGTGTGTGTGTGTGTGTGTGTGTGTGTGTGTGTGTGTGTGTGTGTGTGTGGGGGAGAACAAGGCTTCTGGGAAGTTGTGTCTGGGGGTAATGTTGCAGACAGAGGAGGAGGTCTCTTGTTAAATCATGAGCCAGACAGCTTCAATGTGACGCCCAACAGCATTAAATCCTCCAGTGAGACAGCAGCAACAGTTAGGGTGAAGATTACGCTTTATCTTAAATACCACGATATTAAAAGATAATCCAAGAACAGAAATATTTGATTAGGGTATTAGGGTTATCGGGTATTAGGTTTAAAATGATCATGACAGGTGGCAAAGCAATACCTGAGTTTTGGTACTGATACCAGAATATTTTTTCTTCTTTTGAGGAGCAATAACTTAACAAGTCAAGTCAGTTTTATTTATAATGGCGATTAAACATCACAATATGTTTGATTTTGGGGCCAAATGGTAGAATTACAACTTCCAGATCCATCATGTGATGTCATAGGTAAATCAGCTTCCCAGTACGAACACATGAATAACCCTCATTTAAATCTTTAGGTCCGAAAGAAGTAAAATGCACTAATAGCTGAATCCAGAGTTATTTTCCTTTCTCCGCTTATGTAAATGAGAACGAAAAGGAGGCTGCAACGAGGGCTTGGGGGCGGGGTTAAAGAAAACACTAGTGTTCTCGCCCTATGGGCCCCGTTAGGCAGTAGGTTTCTTAAATTCTTATTATTAGTAAAGTTGCAATCACAAGAGAGAACACAGAGAGTCTACACGTAAATAATCTGTTACAAAATAAAGAAATTCAAACATCTACGAATCCATAACAATTCCATCAAACAACGAAGATCATGTGATGTGATGGAAAAGGCCAAGAACAGCTTCTGAATGGACTGTGTGGTGAGACTGTTTCTTCAACTGCTGTTTTCAAACATCTAGAATTAACTTTGAACCTCAGCTATTAATGTTATATTTTAAGATCAGAACATATCGAAGAATAATGAACAATATTCTGACCAAACATACTTTTATGGACCCATTTAGGTCTGAAATATTGATGTTTGATAACCAGTCTCATAAAGCCCCACGTCTCAGCTTAAAATATCTGTGATGAAACCTACTACGTGTACGTCAGACGCCCATATTACATATATAAGTATAAGAGGAATAAAGTTAGACGAGAAAATGGTCGGAAACTGTGACACAGAGGCACCAAAAGAAGAAGAACTGGAGTTTGAGCTGAATGTCCCGCTCCCGACCCCGCCTGCGAGTCCACAAACGAGACGCCTGTGTGAGCTGCTGAACTTGTTTCAGAGGGGGAATCAAGCTAAACGAGCGCAGCCCCTGTTTATGTAAGGACGGTAATGTGTTTCAGATTACAGACGCTCGTATGGAAATTCTTGTGGCGAGACTGGACTTTTCACTGCCGGATAGCAGGGGAGCGGGTCTACCGGGCTTTTTTTCTGCAGTCCTGGGAGAGTCTGGAGAACTGAAGTTACACTTGCATAAAGAATTTTGACTACTAAGACATAAAATAAGCATATTTTAGTAGCCAAAATGGACCATCATCTTCCTCATATTCTATCCCTTCCGTCTGAACCCCAAAACCTGCCGGCCGGATTGAAAAGCATGTTTTCTTCTACCAACGCCAACACAACACCGTTGATCAGCGCCAGAAGTGGCTAAAAAAAACAACAATATCTTCAGATTTTCTTCTTTCCGACGGTCCTTTAACACATCCTGTGCGACAAACTCTTCCGTCAGAATTAGCAACCATATCAAAGTTTCAAATTGGGATATTTTGTAAAAAAAAACACTTTATTCTGCATGTTTCATTTCAGATTTTGCCCCAAATAAACCTTTTGCTGTAACCAGATCCTGTAAAAAAACATTAAAATCTGTGCTTCTTGGCGCAACTGGGAAGCCATGTCCAACCACGTCACCTGGAACCTCAAATGTTTCCTACATTAATAAAACTTGTGGACACTTGGAAAAATGTTGGTTTTATAGATTCCATTGTTTCGCATTTTTGTAAAATCTGTTTTTTTTTAAAGAAATTCAACTTTTGTTTTCTTCTTTTTCTATGATTTATGGCATTGCAAATGTGATATTCTGCACAAAGGACACGTTTGAGTTCTCTCTACTTCTAGCCATGATGTTGCCGTTTCCATCGACGTACAGGATTTAAATATTGCCACAGAGATTCAAATGTGACAGGAGAAAAAGACGCCCCGAGACTGTTTGGGCTTCAGAGGATTTTAAACCTTTGACTGTTATTGTCTTTACAGAAAAGAGCTACTGGACAAAAGAGCAGAAAGCCGCCGTCTATTTGAGCGTTCATCTATAAATATTTCTCTTCCAGTCACTGACCGCCGCTAAAAAAGGGAAAAATAACTTTAATAAGCAGGTTGGGATTAAATATTCTTAGAGGCATTTGCTGCACAGTATCGCCCATTTCCATCTTTGGTGCAGGGTGAGAATGTCAGCCAGAACTGTGTGTTCTGCGTTCTGCACGTGGACTTTGGGTTTATTGCTGAAGATGGAAAGAACAAAAGGCATGACAGAAAGCAAATATGTGAGATCAAGCTGAGGAAAAGCACACTGGCTTCAAAATGCTTTGAGGCTGAATGCCAATACTTTTAAAATATAAAAAGGTGCAGGTCCATTGTTGTTATTACTATTATTTATTTAAGCTTTTAAAGTATTTTTTTTAGCCCTAATATTCAAAAACCTAATACCTCGCAGAACAAGGGAGTTGCTGGGCTACCGTTACCCACAACGGAAACGTTTGTTTGTGATCCAAACGTTTTGTTCCGAGCTGAACGCTAGCATAAGCTGAGTTATTAATCATAACCTTATTGATTAGCTTACTCTAGTAACCTATTTCACACATTTTTTGCTGAGTGGGCGTTTCTATTTGAAATCCATGGATGAAAACAGATAGGAGTCTACCTTTTAAGGAACCTACGCCATAAAAAAACATTTACGTATCGGGCTTATTTACTGAGCCGTATCTCACAGGAGGAGTACAAAGTCTGACCCTTCTCCCTGGCAATCCCTGCTCTACCTGAGCCACATGGGTACTTTGATCCCTCTGGTTATTAAGAGTCGGGTTGTCCCATCACCACACCTCCTCTACTCTACCTACCAGTTAAACAGGAGAACCATTGTTCCATAAAACAGCAGGTGGGAACACCACAAAAAGAGTGACGACTTAAACTTTGTAACGCTTTGATTTTGAGTTATATAACCCCTTAAGAGCATGCATCAATGCTACTTTAGCATTATATCTCCACAATTTCAGATCTCAAACACACACACACGCCTTTCTGACTCTGCACACAGGATTCCCAACTGGGCTACGAAGAGGAGCTGCAGGAAGCAATGAAATGCGAGGAGGTAAGGCGAAGGGGAAATGCCAGCTTTCCTGCTCCGTCTGCCTGCTCCCTATTATTGGAGACTTCCTGTTCAAAGGCCTCTTTAACTCCCCATAGATGAGTTCAAAGGTTAAATCACTCAGAGCGGTTCATACAGTCAAACACACAGGGGGGCTTTCAGAATGTATTTACATTTATTCAGTTTTGATATTATCTTAAAATAACCCTCCGGTGGAAAAACCAAAGGAGGGTTTGGTCCTGAGCTAAACATTCTTAGCTTCTGATTTGAACATATTTGCAGCAGATAGATGTGCATTCCACATCTGGGCAATGCAGACCATTATGTGCTACCCTGACATTCAAATAGTGCACATATTTGTGCTCCCATTGTATTTTGATTTGGGATATAAACCCCACCCGTCACGCACTCCAGCATGATTAAAACAAACATCCCGTCCTGTGAAGCTCGGACTGATGTCAAGTTCTCTTGGAACAAGTTTCATTCATCTGCACAAAAAGAAAGAAGATTCAAAAGTTGTGTAGTGCAGTCGTGTTCCAGACAACCATTTGGAGGAAGAATTAAGGAAATCCTTCCATAATTATTTGGGAAACACAAGGCAGGGAAGTTTTTTTTCCTGGATTCCAAAGGACCGACAAAACAACGCTTCCTTATAAAGACATTCAGCTGCAGGAAGACGGAGGCTGGCACACAAACTGTAAACTCACAGGACCATCAGACCTACAGAGAGCCTTCCCTCACCGCCGTCTGTTTGAAACGGCTTCCTGTATCGCTATTTAGTCTGTAGTTATCTTTACTAAACTACGAGTTCTAGACTGAAGCCATTGTGGCATCCATCCTGCTGCACAGCTTTTGAGAAAGTCACTGAATCGCTGTTACTTGAAGCTCATGATGCGTATAGGACTTTATCGTTGAATGCAACAAAACCACTTCCAATACTTATCGTGAATATCGTCACAAGTGACCTGAAAAAAGCTTCCGAGCTCGCCATTTTGGTAGAAGGGTGGAAAAATAAAAATATTAGATTTATATATATTTTTTTAATCCTTTATCGTTGTAGGGGGACCTCATGATTTATGATTACCTCGTTTAAGATTGTTAGTTTGTTTTGTCACCGAAAATAAATGCGTCCTATCTGCGATGCAATAAAAATATTTGTTTCTTAACAGAATATGAGGTAAAGGGATTTCCAGAATGTTTCAGAGCCAAATGAAAGAGTGTCCATACTTTATTTGGTCATTATCGGGACAATATCGTAAATTGCATTTATTTTGGCCGAGGATAATCTTGACTTGAAATGTTCATATTGTGCAAAGTTTGCAGCTTTGTCCAACTTGTGGCATCCCTGTGGGCATCCATGAAAAATCAATCTAGAAAATCAGAGCAATCACCATTCGAACATGTATTGTGATGCCGTATTACCCTTCAGTTTGTGACATGCTGTGATCCTGAATTCAGCCCAAGACATCTTATCTGCTGACTGGTCAATTAAGGCAAATTCTCAAGAGGCTACAGGAATTTGGCCTGAACTTTTATCCTTCCAGACATCTCTATAAAAGAGCCTGGGCATCTGTAGGGCTCTATTTAGGGACTGGGAGGCTCTCTGGGACGGGGCCACCCAGTTCAACCTCAAAAGCAAAACTCAAGTAAATGTCAACTTGAACAAACGATTCTGAGGGAAAAGAGAGAGAGAGAGAGAGAGAGAGAGAGAGAGAGAGAGAGAGAGAGAGAGAGATCTTTTCCAAATGCAGCAACTTCCATTTACTACCACAACTCAACGTGGCAAGCACTTCAGCTGGTTGCTTGGCAAACTCGGGCAACGGGAGAGTCGCTAAATGAAGACTCACGTTGCCAACGAGACTTTGGCTTTTTGACCCACTTCAAATAAAAAATAAATAGTCCCACTTTTCTAGTGAGCATGCCTGACGAAGCACACACAAAGTGCTTTATTTGCTCTTCCAGAACTTGTAAATAAAATTCAGAAACATTCGTTCTGTTAAGTGGGTCTGCAGCTGGGCTTTACTGTGCAGCCAGGCTCATTTCCCACAATGCACTGTAGCGTAAAATAGACCCAGGAGAGATGTGCAGACGTGCTCCGGCCCTGCATGTTTTGGATAACTGTTCCAGGACAAATGGAGACCATTAGAAGCTCCGTGCCCTCTGGATCCCTCCTTCAAGAGGTCCACTTCCACCTCGGCAGAACACACGCCCTCGGACGAGAGTGGGAAAGGAAGCGCTCCTGGACGGTCACACCCTCCACACAAATAACAATCTGCACACGCCACCTCCGGGACCGTCTGGAGGAGGGAAAACAAACAGGGGAAAAGGAGGACTGGTGCTGTCTGGCTGCTCTCAGGTCTTCATGTCGGGCAGCTGGAAGCTTCTGTACGCTCCACCCAAACTAAACTTATGGTTTGGGAACAAAAACACTTCTGACCGGAACGGCCTTAACCTCTAGGAAACATGCACACTTGACTTTCTTCATGTTCAGCCTCACATTTCTACAGTTAAACAGAGGTATACATAGAAGTCTAGAGCGGCGAGTGATGATTCTTTTCATTATCGATTCATCTGCTGATCATTTTCCTCTAGAAAACCTAAAAAGAACTGTGAAAAATGTCTTTCACTATTTTTTTAAATCATCAAATGTCTTGTTTGGTCCAACAAACAATCTAAAACACAGAGATATTAAAGTTACTGTATTGTAAGAAATGGTTAAGCAGCATATTTGCCCATTTAAGAAGATGGAAGCAACAAAAGTTTGGCATCTTAGGACTCTTATCTCTCACTAAATACAAAAATATCCCAAAGAAAGACCGAATAGTTAGAATTCAAACTTCTTCTAATAGATGAATATTGTTTCCTGTATCATAGAGTCTGTCAACAAAGGAATATCTGCCAGAACTTCTCTTACAAAACCCTTTCTGCTGCGACATATTAATCTTTTTTTAAACAAAATGTCCACACAGGCTGCTCTTAACCTAAATGCTCCAAATTCCCAAGCATTAAATTGAACCTCAAACATAAACAAACAGACCATAATAAACTTGTTTAACCCAAATCAAAGTATGCGGCATGAAGAAATGCTGACACAAACTTTCAGTTTGAATATTATCTTCATGTTTAAAACCCTGATGGTAGGGAAGGAAACACAAACATGTTCGTGTGGAGGAAACATTCCCTCTTGTTAGTATAAATATAAGTCCTGTAGCTCTCTCTACGCGGCCATAGAAGGGAAAACCTGCAGCCAACAGGAGAAGCCTGCATCCTTTCAACCCTCCAAATATTTATCCTACAGGTCACCGCTGCGTCTAGAACACTGGAGGTGATGAGGTTTTTATTAACGGTCTCATAGGGAAACTGCAGCTTGTTCAGCCTGCATGAGCATACAAGACACTGAGAATTAATACCAACCAGATCCATTACTAAGAATCAGAAAATATAGATGCCGTGCACAATCAGATTATCACACCTTCATGTAGAGCTGTCCGCAAAATTTTTAGTCGACTAATCGAATTGTTTATTTAATCAGCAGAGATTTTCCACACAGAATCACACAAAAGCGAAACATTTGTGTCTAGGAAATATGTCATTCAGCATGAAAAAGCATTAAAAAATGACAAATCGACTAAAGAAATCAGACTCGACTGAGACCAAAACTAAACGACTCAGTCCACTGATCGTCTAAGAGGAGGCGGCCATAGATACATCAATCCGGATCTATATATTGATTCAATGATCGACAATCCATCCAGTATCATCGGTGCAAAGTGACAACATCGACACATTTCATCACCTTTAAGAAACACCCTTATTGTGATATTTTTATGGCACCCACTTCCTGTGGAGCCCAGTAACAAAACTGTCAAATCATATTTGAGCTGCTTTTTGTGAGTTTATAGGAATAAAAAAAGATTGTGTAATATGGGCAAAAGATATCGTCTCATATCAATCGCAGGCCCCTGAATTGTGACATCAGCAAATATATAAAGAATCAATACGGTAAGAAACTTTTGATTTACATCACTAGTTATGTATATGGCCTAAATATTGTAATGTATCTTTTTAGCTTTAGAATGTAAATTACTTCATTTTCCTACTTTGCTGTTTTTTACATCTTGTTATCTGTTTCCTATCACTGTTTCTTGGACTGATGTGGTAACAGCTGAATCTCTAGAAAAATAAAAGGTAATGATTAATTTAACAGTAAATCTTGTTCTCTTTTCCAGGCTTTGGAGCGAAAGTGATCAAACTCAAACATATTGAAAATCAAAACAACCATTCCAGAATATTTCGGGTTGAAGCCACGTCACAATTAAATCCCCACACAAATGTAATAAATTCCAAAAATGCAAATAAGCTCAGCTTCTAGAAAAAGATTCAGGGACATATTTTGGTTTTCTATGCATACATACTTGGACAGTATTCCACGTTTAATCCTGTTAACATCACACCATAAGTTAAAGTCAGACCAGATACTGTTCCATCGTCTTCCACTGTGCTCTCAGAGACCCACCACAGTATAAAAGGAAACTTTCTCCAATTAACTTCCTTCAGTAGAAACCTACACCAATGATGTCATCTACTGCACCATGACTGTCCTCAACATTACATTACTTTCCTCATCCACATCACAATCAGTAGTATATTACATATCATTCACCATTCACCTGATGACATCAGGGATCACTTTGATCATTCATCATCCACACCAGAAATCAGAGCAACTTGGAGAAAAAGGACAATCTGAAACCAACAACTGATCTGTTCATTCACAAAAGCCAACATCAACGCTGCCTGACATCAGGGATCACTTTGATCTTTCATTTCAGAATCAGAGGTAGAAAAAGGACAATCTGAAACCAACAACTGATCTGTGAGTGTGACAACACAGCTGATAGAAACCGTCTGCAGAACACTGTGTGTGTGTGTGTGTGTGTGTGTGTGTGTGTGTGAGTGTGTGTGTGTGTGTGTGTGTGTGTGTGTGTGTGTGTGGGTGGAGACAGCAGGTTTCCTAACAGAATTACCGGTTTGATCGAAAGGAGGGGTCAGATGTGTGCAGTGTGTGTGCAGGTGGAGACAGAGACCGACCATAAAGGTGTCTCTCTGGGGTTGTTTGACAGGTTGTGCTCACTCCTTAATCGACCGACTTCGAACAAAACGAGAGTAGAAACCCTCATGTAGCACCTGTCTCTCGTTATTCTCCGGAGCATGGGTGGATTCTTTTTCTTATTTTTTTTTTTTTTTTTTTTTTTTACAAAAGGTGAATGTCCTCTTTACCTGAGCTTTAGGTTCGCCATGAACTCCTCCAGAGACACGTTGTCCAAAAGCACGAAATCCGCCTTCCCATACTCCAGGCTCTCGTGCTCTGCCATGTTGATACCTGTTTGTTTGTTTTGTTTTGTTTTTTTAGCTCGAGGGAAGTGGGAAAAAAAAAAAAAAGTTTTAACAAGTCGCTCTGAAGTGGCGACTGACCCTGAACGCGTCCTCTCAGTGGACGGCTGCGCGCTCTTTGCGCATTTTCATCCGTCAAACTGTAAATTCATTTTAAGCTGGAAAAAAAATGTTTAAAAAATACCCTGTTGCTTTAAAATAGTAAAAAATAGTATTTTTTTCCCTAATGAGTCCGGCTTTTCAATCTGAAGCAGTAAAACATCCCAGAATATCCTCGGGTCCATACAAAGTTTCCCTTTTACGCACACAAACGTAACCTTCCCGTTACACCGTGCGCTCCGTCCGTTCTCCTGGACTTTCTCTCTCCATGTCGTCCACGGCCTGAAGCATCCACCAATCAGATTGAAGCCGCCTCTTCCTAACCCCGCCCCGCTGTGGTGAGAGGTGCTGGTCGGACTGGTCAAATACTTGTGGAGACCACAGCTCCACTGTTCCTCATACATACTTCTGCCATGACGCGCCTCTGCTCTAAGTTGTAAAACAGTCGGAGGGAGAAAAACGTAATGACTTGTGTGATTGCCCTCTGCTACCATAAAAGGGAAAATTATAAATCATCACAATTTTTGTTCTCAATGGGATGTGAATGAGAGGGACGCTTTGTAGGGAGGGTGTCTGTCTCAGATCAGCCTGCGGACTGTGAGCTGGGATCGATCCGCTGACCGGCTCTGAGGCGGGGGCTCTGCTCGGTGTTGACTCTGAATGAGGCCTCCTGTCTGAACGAGAAGCTGAACAAACCGAGAACACACTGCGACCAGTTCTACACCAGCCCTATCACTACACTGATGTTAGTGCGCCACCTGGTGGGTGACACAGGCAAGTACTATAGATGGATAGATGGATGGATGGATGGATGGATGGATGGATGGATGGATGATGGATAGATAGATAGATAGATAGATAGATAGATAGATAGATAGATAGATAGATAGATAGATAGATAGATAGATAGATAGATAGATAGATAGATAGATAGATAGATAGATAGATAGATAGATAGATAGAGTTGTTTATATTCATATTAATATTATTGTTAACTTTTGTTTTTTGTTGCTAGTAAATCTAAATTTAATTTAATAGATTGATAGATAGATAGATAGATAGATAGATAGATAGATAGATAGATAGATAGATAGATAGATAGATAGATAGATTGTTTATATTCATATTATATTATTGAACTTTTGGATGCTAGTAAATCTAAATTTAATTTAATAGATGGATAGATAGATAGATAGATAGATAGATAGATAGATAGATAGATAGATAGATAGATAGATAGATAGATAGATAGATAGATAGATAGATAGATAATTCATATTAATATTATTGTTAACTTTTGTTTTTTGTTGCTAGTAAATCTAAATTTAATTTAATAGATGGATAGATAGATAGATAGATAGATAGATTGATAGATAGATTGATAGATAAATAATAGATAAATAATAAAATAACCTAGATAAAAAATTATTGTCATCACTTAACCATAAATTTAATTTAATTTAATAGATGAAGGATGAAGTCTCCAGAGTACAGCAGGATTCAGAACACAAATAATCATTCTATTCCTGAGACTCTCCGTCTCCTTCAAAACAGAAGACTGAGCACTTTTTTCTTTAGCTTAGATTTCAAATTCTAGAAATTCTTGCAGATATATTATATGATTAACATAATAATGAGAGATTTAGATGTTGCAGCTTATGTCAAGTCCAGAACAGACGGATACACAACCTTTACTTTCTGTAAAGGCATGAGGACGAGACAAACAATTGAAAAATATGAGAATATTTAGTACCTTGCTTTAAAACAACATTAAGACCATTAGGGAAATTAACTTGACAAAAAATTATAATATTCTTTTGGTTGCTATACCATCATTTCTTTAATGGGTGGAGTTGTACTTGAGGCTTGAGGTGCCTCATAATAAATGACAATATGCATACCATCCATAACTACATTTTTTAACAGCTATAGCTGCAGATAACAACTATTTCTATTATCGATTAATCTGACAAATATTCTCCCTATTAATCTAAAATCGTTGATCTATAAAATGTCAGAAAAACACAGATTTTTGGTATAGTGGCAATTTCCTAAAGTCCAAATTGATGTCTTAAAATGAATCTTTTTCTGACCAACAGGCCAAAACCCAACGATATTAAATTTCTGGACACGAAGACAAAAAAAAGCAATACATTTCAGAAGCTGGAGCCAGAGAAAGTTTGATATAATTCTTTAAATGATATCAAGCTATTGCACAGTCATACTGTACGTTGATTTTGAACTTGCACCAAAGCTTCAGCTCAGCCTGGGAAAAAAAAAAGACATGTCAACCAGAACTTAAGTTGTGACACAACTTTATAAGTAATTGCCTTTAATATAATGTAATGTTCTATTCTCTTTATACGCTCAGTGTGACAGAAGCTCAGCACAGTTCTGTCTGTGCAGAACAACATCTGGGGAAAGAAAAAGCTTTTGTTGCATAATGTATGAATCTAAAGCTTCTGGCTTCGTAACATCGGAGAGCAGACTTCGTACTCACAGACTTTCTGCTCCACGAGACGCCAACTGCTCAAAATGACAACGATTCAAACAGCCTCAGCTAAAACGACCATCTGGGGACAACAACAGATGCACAATAGTTATGTAAAAAATGGTTTCTCACTTACTTATTGTATAATCACATGAAACTACTGAATTAGTATCAGCATTTCTTTGAGGATTGCCAAAATGCCTTGTGAATTTTTAACTGGGGATGAATTACTTCAGCGGAAAAGTTCACATTGTCACTGTAATGAGAAAAACAAATGTAGATGGTAGATGTTTAATTGGAACAACATCATATGAGGGAATGTTACAAAAAAGAAGACAGAACATTTTAAATGATAAAGGACTATAGAATAAGGGTGTATATATGAAAAGAACACATTATATCAACATTATACGGTTTGATTCAGTCTCAGGCTCACTAATCACTGAACACATGGAATAGAATATCAAATGAGCAATATTTTCGGAAAAAAAGCTCAATTTAACATACATTATTTTTAAATAGGAAGCAGACAATGTGTGTTACCTTGACCAGGCCATGTTTAGAGCAGTTCACAGGATAAAGGCCATGTTAGTGCTGAAAGAAAAATACATCAATATCATCATAAATCCTATTAAATATAACTGCCTGGCCTTTTCAAATACCGAATATCTGAAGATTTTACCATCGACCAATGTAAGGGAGTATGTTTCACTGTTAACTCAATGTTCAAAGTTACTCTTCTTCATTTCAGCATAATGAGAAACTTAAGCACCATCCAAAGACGACCTACACCAAAAAAATCTGGTCAATTTCTGAAAGTATCTGGTCTGACTTTAACTTATAGTGTGATGTTAACAGGATTAAAAGTGGAATCATTTTTGACTTCATTTAACAGCATTTTTCCCACTCAGTAGAGGTGCTTTTCAAAGACTAGTTGCAAATATAGATAAATATTAGTACGGTGATTGTTGTGCATGAATGGTGAAAATGGTCAAACCAGCATGTGAAGACTCCAACTCGTGCTGAACAGAATAAATTATCCAAATAAACAGGCTACTTAACAAATGAGTGCAGAGTAAACCTGTCTTTAAAATAAGATGTAAAGGTGTAATCTTACAGGAGAGTCTTATTTAACAACATTGCTCACCTTATGTTTTACAGCAGTTACACACTAACTAACACACACAGTCCCTGTTGCTATGGAGAGTCTATCAGCCTCTTGTTTGTATGAGATAAGGAGAAGGACACTGTGGGATTCTTTCCACTCCTCCGTGTAGCTGTGGTGTCCTGGAGGTAAACATGTTGGTTCTCTGGTCGTATATAAAGATCAGCTGTTGTTGTTGCTGAACGGTCGGTCTGTAAATGAGATCGACTGTAAAATGAGCCTCACTTAACATCTGCCACCTGCAGGATCGTTTTACCCAATTTGCATTTGCTTTTGTTTGTTATTTGATAAATTTGTACTTTTTTTTAAATCAAAAGGACTCTTGACTTCTAATATTTTTTATTTCTTTCTTTAAAATAAAATAAAATAAAATAAAATAAAATAAAATAAAATAAAATAAAATAAAATAAAATAAAATAGTCCAATTGTTGTTGTTGATCCTTTTCCTTTAAGTTTATCAGTTTACAGTGCAAATGATATCATTGCTCAGTGGAGGAAGTATTCTAAAACTTCCCTTAAAGTATGTAAAAGTATGTGAAGTTTGCGTAAAAGTACTTATTATGCAAAATGCCCTCTTTCAGAATGTCATGTTATTCCATATATTATGAAATACTGAATATTATTATATTATAATTTATCAATTAACTAGAAAGCATTTTAATGTTGTAGCTGGTTCAGTTGCAGCTTATTTCAACTATATATTGTGGGGTAGTTTAAAAATATATATGATTTTGAGAACTTTTCATTTAATGTTTAATCAAAGCAAAACCCATTAATTATAGTACACAACCAGCAGCCAGCAGCACACACACACACACACACACACACACACACACACACACACACACACACACACACACACACACACACACACACACACACACACACACACACACACACACACACACACACACACACACACACACACACACACACACACAAAGGGCTGCCAAAGTACGTATACACAGAAATTGCCGGACCGTATATATATGTGTATTATGTAGTGAAGAAAAGGCAGTACCTCAAAAGCAAGTACAGCAACAAGTAAATATGCAGTTACACACTAACCTCCATCTCTTTTCATAGAGTGCAGAGCAGCTTATTGAACTGAATTATTATCTATTATTAGAACTCACTTATTAAACTCTCACCCATTTGGCTGCATGAGTCTCACATGCCCAAACGACCACGAGACCGTGACCCGTCCGTCTCCCCCGTGATGACCTCTGTCTCATTGGGCTCTGGGCCAAAAAAGGCCAAGTTTGAGGAACCTGATCCACCTTGTTACTCTTTATCCCCACAGGCGGAGAGGAGCACCAGCGGGATGGAAACTTCTACAGACATAAATCTCTCTGTGGTGGTGAGATTTTTTTGTTTTGTGCCTGAGGGTCTGGAGCTGGAATGGCTGCAGGGCAGAGTCTCTGGATCTCAGAACAGATCCAGTGACACAGAGGTAAAAAGAACCTCCATTGATCAATATCATCAATCACCTCTGTCCACCTAATGAATCCACACACACACACACACACACACACACACACACACACACACACACACACACACACACACACACACACACACACACACACACACACACACACACACACACACACACACACACACACACCAGGATAAAAAAAACCACAAGAGAAGCATTTTTGTACTTAAGTTGTTCTTTATATTTGGACTGTATTCACATTATGTACAATCATTTCAGTCACATAGCTATAAAAATAACCTTTAACTTACTGTATGATGAAGATAAATTTAATACAAAAGAAAACATTTTCAACACATGTGGAACCGGGGAACACTTTTCTCCTCATATAGCACTGTGTAATAACACAATCTGAGACTGGCCTTGCTTTATTGGATCACAGAGCACTCGAACATGACATGCACTGCCTTCTGGGGGTTTTAATAATACTGCTCCTCTATTGAACTCAGCTGAAAGCGTTGAAAAAGCTCACAAACAAAAGCATGGCAGATCCTCTGGTGGCTGGCTCTAAAAGCCTGCTACATCGCAGAGAACACGGGCCCCATAGCTGCTCTTTCACTCCCATCTTTGTCTCCGTAATTAATGCAAATTAATGCACAGAAGAAGAGTGGATTACATTCAGCACCGTCCAGAAAACTGATGCTCAGATAACGCCGTATCTTATCAGTCAACGCGAATACTGTGATTGAAAGTCGGGAATATCAAACGCTTTGACAAATATCCATGCAGAGAGCACACAAACAACTCAATTTACAAGTCGTACATTTGTTCAAATCTACAGATCCAACAGCGTTACAATACATTCAGAATGAATAAGGTCCAAGTACTTTGATGAAATGAGCCTTTGGGTGAGGTTGCTACGATAAGGCTTGAGTGACTTTTCCTACAGGATCTGGTTCAACTGAATACCTCCATATGTCGCTGATCAAACATCTGCTGCATGTGTTGTGTCTTAAAACTGGAATATTTTAGACCCACCTCCGCATCTGTCCTCCTATATTCCCACTTTTCTTTAGCCACAACGACAAACCCATAACATTCTCTGTCTCTACCTGCAGACGATGCGACACTGAAGCATCTCCCAAAGTCTCCTCCGTTAGTAGCCGTTTTCTATTTTCCTATGAAGAACCCAAAAAGGCAACTGGTACTGAAAGCAGCATGAAGATTCCTAAAACCTGACTAAAAAGATAAGTCTGGAGACGACCCTCTCATTGGAAAAAAGGTTTTGGTGCACGCATCTGCACTGACAGATGATGACATGGGAATATGAAGACAGAAACTGTGAAGGCTTCCTGGTGTGAAGGCTCCAAGCGCCCGGCCGTTTTCACTTAGGAACCTTATAGACGCTCAGATCTAGAGGCTCTTTACTGGGAATGCACCAGTCGTCGGCCTCTAGGCTCACTTTGTAGTTCTTCAGAGCGGTTTTGTTGTACACCGGCAGCCTCTCGATGGAGTCAGTGGACAGCGCCTGGAAGGGGGAGACAGGGGAGACGCCTTGTTATCTCAAATATCCTGTCACACCTGGCTTTACAGGTCTGCAGAGTTCGGTATTTTTTTTTGCCTCAAGGCAGTTCTTCTCTCTACTCTCAAACTCTTTTGGCGTCTCGTCACAACGTCCGGCTCACCTTCAAGTAGATGACGGCGTCTGTGCCGTGGCCCTCCATGGAGAAGAGCTGCAGGTCCCCCTGGAAGTACTGGGCGTAGAGTCTGGAGATGGGCAGACCGTAGCCGAAGCCAGCCTGTTCAGAGAGGGAGAGGGAGAGGGGGGGGGAATCAAGGGTTTAGAAAGGCTTTGTTCTCCGAGCAGCAGCGCTCCTCCGTGGAACAAACGTGGTCTTTTGTCAAGTTTGCTCTGTGTTTTGTGGATCCTCAACGATGAGGATTTAAATCTTTAAATAGTAAGAGAGTCTAAATGAAAGGCTAAATTAGCATTTTGATGCTTGTAGGCTGTATAGAAATGACACAGAAATGCCAAATGGTGCAAATAAATAAAATAGGATATATATATATAGTGAGAGAGAGAGAGAGAGAGAGAGAGAGAGAGAGAGAGAGAGAGAGAGATACAGGTCTATAAGCTTAGAAAAAGACACATTAGAGTTGAAAACAAAACAAAGTGTAAGTTTAACAAAAGGAGCAAATTAAAATTTGAATTGTGCAAAAAAAGTGTATAAAAGGGAGAAATAACACAAAAATGCCAACTGGTGCAAAATGAAAGAAAAGACAAATACAAAAAAAAGAAAAGGAACAAATTAAAATACAAAATGTGTAAAAAAGGGTATATCCTTCATTCTATCTATCTATCTATCTATCTATCTATCTATCTATCTATCTATCTATCTATCTATCTATCTATCTATCTATCTATCTATCTATCTATCTATCTAGTATATACACATATCCATATACAAATATAAAGATAGATGATAGATAGAGAGAGAGAGAGAGAGAAACATTTATAGATATGGATAGATGGATATATATACACATATAATAATTGTCTTTCAGTATATGTAGGAGTGAAAACGCCTTCATCTCTACGTACCAGTGGAGGCCGTGTGCGCTCTCCTATCTGTGGAGCTGGAGCGGTGGAGTACATGTAGCTGAAGAGCTTCTCCATCCTCCGAAAGGGGACACCGCCACCCTTGTCGCTCACCTGCAGACGGAGGGGGGAGATACAGAGAGGTGAGACGGGGAGAGGACAGAGAAAGACGTGAGGTCCTTGAACAGTGCTGAGCCATGAAGAGGTCGAGGCTCCTCAACTCATCGGTAGAAGATCAGTGGCCCTCTGACAGTTTAGTGCACATATCATCAATGTGGTAAATGTGGTAAATGTGGTAAATGGTCAACTGGTAGAGGAGGTACATCAGAGAAAAAATAATAATAAGGGGATTTAACAAGTGCAGACAAAAAAGATTCATTAAAAAGGGATTGCAAACTAAATCAATAACGGCTTTATTGCTATCATTTTAATCCTAGGTTTTCATGTCAATCTATAGTTTTGTTTTTTAAGTAAAAATAAAATATGTGATTGATTAAAATCGAAGCTAAACTCAGCCAAGTCCAATATTCACTCTATTGTTAGCTCTGTTATTTTGTAACTCCACTAACTATATGTGTGTCTTTAGCTGTTAAATGCTCCACTTTAATAATATCTAGTCTCTAACTGTGTCTGTCTGTTGTTTGGTGATGAGCAGGAAGTGTACTAGGGGTTCATTTGAGCTTTTTAAGTGAAAACAGCTGGAATGGTGTTGAGAGAACCAAACCAGTTGTGGGCAGTAAAAACCAAAACAATGAGCTTAAAGATATTAAAACAAGGGTTAAATTTAGGGGAAGTCTGTTGATTATCAGTGATTTCTTCACCTTTCACATGACACACAGAAACTGAATCCATAAAAATTTAGTCTAGTGCAGCTTCAAGTATTTTGATATTTTTCCAACTGTGTGGTTCATCATTGACTTCATGAATGAGTCACAACAAGCAGTAACATGTCCTGGTAACAACACGGTCATTAGGACGAGTTATGAAAACCCATGTAGTTAATCCTGTCAGAGCTTAGTAGCTTTGTTTTTCTGATCAGCACTGTGATTAATTGAGGGTGAAGCCGTTACATAACAGGTTTATAGAAGGATTTGAGTGGCAACAACAAAAAGAGGTGATACTCTTAGCTTTGAAAGCAGAGGCATTGTGTTCAACAGGGCTGTTTAATCAATTCATTTAATAGTAAACTGATTTGAGCTTAACATCAGTGTAAAAGATTAACTCAGTGAAAGCGTTTCATCTTTACAGGCTTCATTAAACTCGTTAAAAATATGCTGGTTCACACAGAGCTCACAAACATAAAAACACACCCACATACCCATTTACACCCACAGACAATTTTAAAACTCCATCCGACTGCTATTAATAAGTACATGGACATTATGGGAGGAAGCTCCCTGGAGGAAGGAGACACCCTTTGCTATTCACAAGTTGTTTTTTTCCTATTTCAAGAAGCTGTACTTTTAAATTGCAACCCACCTTGATAGACATGTCCTCGTCTCCTAGAGACACCATGACTTGAATGGGTGGAAGGTTGTTGCTGTTGTCATGAGTCTCAATTGTGGCCCTCATGGCATTCTACAAAAAAAAGGAACACATAGCATAATAAAAGTAGTTTTTTAAATGCATTTTTTTCATTGTCATATAATTAATTTGTCTGTAAATCCAAACTGGAGGATGACTCACCTTGAAGAGCTCAAACAGCATGTGATAGAGGTGAGAGGGCACGTACACGATGCTCATGGGAAGGTTCTTCTTCTTCTTGCCTGCACAAAAAAGCAAACACTTTCTTAATTTATTCCACTTTATTTAAAAATGCATTATTGTTACCTCTTGTGGATGTTTTCCATCAGCAGCAATTATTCTGCTACGCTCTGGTTTTAACACTTCCAGAGGGTCTGCGTGTCAATATTGTCTGATGCAGTCTGCTGGGCTCACTTAGCCTTTTACTTGAGCTTCAATGCTATAATTAGAGGCCTCTCAGGTCCATCTGTCTGAACGCTAACACACATACAAACACTCACTCTGTGTGTACACCCAGAGGACTCGGCTCCGTTTGTCCTTCATTTAAAATCTCGTGAATGAACAACGAGGACTTTTGCCCTTTGAGATGTCGGCATTAAGAGAGAAATTGGGTTCCTACTTAAACTGCCAGATTAAAGGACTGTAAGCTTACTGCACATCTCCTGTAGAATGAGGTCAGGGGAGCGGAGGTAGTACTGGTCACACAACATCTTGGCACTGTGGAAAGCATCTGACCCCCAAAAAAAAGAAGAATAATAAGGTCAGAAATTATGATCAAAAAAACACAAAAAACTGTACATCTTTGGTTTTTAAGTAGTAATAAATAGAGAGGTTCTCCAGAATCAAAAGCATAGAAAGAAATATAATTTTAACATATTGTTATTCAGAAGACAAACTAGCTTATCCATAGCTCATTTAATCAATTTAACTCCAAACATATTTCATATTTACCCTGGACTACGTCTCCGACTTCACATTGGGGGTCAATGCTCCCGATGGTGTTTGGGTGAACCGGGTTGAGGGTTCCATCAAAAATAAGAGCTGCAGAGAACAAAAAGAACCAAGTTAAGAAGAGAAAGAACAAAGTGTGTCACAGAGGCACAGATTGTAATTTTTTCTTTAATAAGAAACATTGAAGAATATCTCTTTTTTTCCCTACAAAACTATTTTTCTACATGAAAAAACAAGTCAAACTTTTAGTGCTCTTTGATTTTAATTCTTCTGGTACCCAGAAAGTATTGAAGTATGTTGATACCCAGGCCAGTAACATTAATAACACAAGAAGTACTTAAATAATAATAACATAAGGGCAAAGAAAAGTCTTACATGCCGCAAGACAAATATGAGCTGCTACTGTAAATTCTTTAAATGATAACGTTACATAACGGTAGTAGATTACACTATATCAACATGATATGCATCAATAATCTTTGTTCCACATGACTGATGATGATAACTCAAAATAACAAACACGACTCTGAACAGCATGTTGTCATCATCATAGAGCAGGAAATCTGCTGGTCAAGTATTTGAGTCTTTTATGATGATATGATGTGAATAAAATAAAACTGAAATCAATGGAATAAGTGAAAGAAAAAGACAATAAAATGTGTGTTTTAAGCCAAATCAGATAACAGCTAGTTAAAGGGCCAGCGTATACGATCTGGTGGCATCTTGCGGCAAGGTTGCAGATTGCAACCACCTGAAACTTATTCTGTATGCTAAGCTAGTAGGTGGACGAAGGGAAAACATGAATGTTCCTATCTAGTGTTTGGTTTGTCCTTTCTGGGCTACTGTAGAAACATGGCAGCCTTCTCTGTGAAGAGGATCAGCTCCGTATGTAGATATAAACATCTTATTTTAAGGTAACGAAACTAAACTTAATTTCAGGTGATTATACACAATAAAAAGTATTCATATAACATTCTATTTCTGCCTTAAATAAAAAACATGCTGTACCTTTAAAAATGTTGAAATACATTAATTTGGTAGATTTAATTTATCCGAAGTAATTTAGATATTTTGTATACACATACACTGGAATTAATTTGGGGTTTAGTGTCTTAGACAAGGACACTTAGACACGAGGAGGGGACATCTACCAATAGTCTTAACTAAAGGAAGTTGTTCACATCCTGTTTGCTTCTGTTTACATCCCCTAATAATTTAGCACCACATGTTGCATGTCTAAGTATAACCTTTATGATGTGAAGCCTGACTCAACTCAAACTGCTCCCCGGGCAAACAAAAACATCCCACGAGAAAATCTATAATGGATGTGACAATAAAAAAAAAAGTTTGTGAGACGACACTTTTTTTGAAAGATTATTTCAGGGTGGAGAAACTTAGTTTTTCCCTCTGGGTGTCGAGAAAGTGACAGTGAGCAGAGTGAGTAAAATAATAATGACATATTTTCAGGTATGAAAATAATCATTTCAGACATAATGCAAGAACAATAAAAAACAACTTTTGACTAAACCAGATTACGGCTTTAAGTGTTTAGACATTTTATTTAGCTTATATATATATGTGAAGGTTAAAAAAAGTTGATCTCTCTAGCTGTTTTCATTGCATACCTGCAATAAAGGGAAATGTAAAAGACTGAATGTCACTCACTGTGCTGGTTGATGAGCATGCGAATAGAGATGCGGCTCATGTAGAAGCGGTCCAGGAAGTACTGGATGTTCTGGTTGGTGACCAGGTCATGAACGAAGGCCTCTTTGTATTCGATGATACCCTGAGCCATAGTCGGCACAACATCGTTGTGCCTGTTTCTGATGGTCACCAAGGCGTCAACAAACCTGGGGAGTACAGGAGGAAGATTAGCAAATAAATAAGCATTTTAAGAGCATTAAAAAAATATCATTAGTTACATCTTCCTTTTCTCAAGAATGTGACCTGAACACAAAAAGTACTTTCAACAACTTCAGGCTTCCTTTAAAGCTACTAGGAACTTTTGTTGTGTGTTGATTTTGGCGGTCCCTGTGGACAAAAACGGTAGTGTTTCCGAGCACCAGAGTCCCTTTAGAAAACCTCTAATTTAACCGCAGCAGGGTCTAACAGTCTTCCCCTCTCAGTCCTGGTACTGGTTCTCTCTTGCCTTACTGTTTTAAGGTCACATAGAGTCATCAGTATTTAATTGAGACTGTTTCATAAGCAGTTAAAAGTTCCTCACAGTAACTTTAAATATAAAGGGTGAGCGAATGTTAATAAACAAATGTGAGATTGTCGAGCAAAATGAAGTACTTACTCTCCCAGGACTTTGAAGTCATCGGGATTCTTGTCTAGAAACTCGAGGATCTCCAATAAACTCTGGATGTACCTGACAACAAAACATAAATAAAGATGTTCACACAAACACATTTGTTGTAAAATGCAAGAAAAACGTTGAGTGAGCCCTGCAGGAGTTTTATTAGTGAAAGCTCCTGGTGATGATTTCCAAATATTTGCAGGCCGTAGTTAATTTCTCACAAAGGAAAGAAAAGCAGCTCCTGAGAACAAGGTCATGTGACCCAAAGAGAGGAAACTAGGGTAAAGTTCAGAGCTGAGAGCCTCTCCCCTTCACAGAGCTAGTTGGAAAGAGTTCAACTTGACCAACAGTCTTACTACATGGCCATAAACAGAGTCAACAGCTGTGACTGTAAACGGCATTATAGTCACGGGGGGGGGAATCTGGTTTCAGGCTGAGAGAGTCCCAGTTTGCTCTTTTGTTTTACCTATGTTGAATACACTTCCTGTAAGTCGCTTTGGATAAAAAGCGTCTGCTAAATGACTGTAATGTAATGTAATGTAATGTAATGTTTTGGGATCATGTGCAGCATTTGAGATGTTTTGTTACTTCACATCACAACAACACGGGGAAAAAAACACTGTCCCGGTTTGACTTACCAGCTCTGAACGATCTGCACAGACGGGGTTGTGAGCAGTTTGTTGGGCAGAAGGTTGATTTCCTTCATAATGTTTGAAAGTCTCACAGGGAGCTCCTGTCTCAGGAAGACAAAGGACGTCTTCTCACAGGCGTTGATGGACCCTGCATCAGCACAGAGAGAATGATAATCAGAGCTGGGGACATTTATTGATTAGCCAATCATGAGAGAAAATTCATGGTTTAATAATTTAACAAGCAAAATGTGAAGATTTTCTGATTTTATCGACTTAAATGATAGTTAATTCAACATATCTGGGTCTTGGACTGTTGGTTGGAAAAAATGTTAAGTATTTACTCACAATTTTCTGACATTTTATACAGTAACGGAGTCAAAGTGGAAACAAATCAATAGTGAATGTGATCATTAGTTTCAGCCCTACTTTATTGATATTAAAACAAGGAGCACTCTTGATTTTGAACTGATGGTTGAACAATTTGGGCACTAAAATATTACAGCAATTTCTATACAATCTGACATTTCGACCACACCACTACTTGATCATTTAAATAACTAATAGATAATGAAAATAACATTTAGCCACAGCCCTAACAATGAGAATAAGTATTATTAAATACTGGATAAAAGCATTTTGCTCTGCATATAATAATAATAATAATAATAATAATAATAATAATAATAATAATAATAATAATAATACTGGATTCCTCTGCAGAATTTGCACGATAGCTCATTTGCAATCCACTGAAAGACTTTATTATTACAACAACAACAACAACTAGTATGTTAATTATTAGAAGGGGCAACTCGGGCCCAAATGCAGAGAAATGATGCAACACTGCACTGTGAGCACTGTGCTGCTTCAGGCATATGGTGACTCTACAAACATGCATTAATGGAGATTATGTATCTGAATTGCAGCACATAATCAAACAGACCTTTTGCACATCGATCACTTGGTTAGTTTCTATTAGAAATGATCAGTCTGGGTCTAAACGCGGATCAATACTCACCGAAATCGAGGAATTGCTTCATGGAGAGCGGTGAGGGAGAGAATTTAGAGAAGTGCTCGATGTGTTTGGGCACGCTGGCCAAAGCTGCGTTTTTCATGATAAACCTGACGAACTTCATGCTGGCTGAGGAGGAGTCCTGGTCCAGAACGTCCGATGCAAAGCTTAGAGACCCGAACTGACCACCGGAGCTGTTATTACACCCTGCAGAGGACCCGAGGAAGAGAAGCGAGCGTCAGCCAATGGGGAGGCAGGGATTTTGTTATTTACGTTCCAGGCTGGCCAATGGGAAGTCTTTGGGGGCGGGGCTAGAGAAGTTATGGTGCTGAGAGTCTGGAGTCTCCTGCAGAGAGGCAGCTTCTCCTTACATACATTAATAGGTGATTAACTCACCACGTTATGGTGAGTTAAATATAAATGTGGCTCACAGTGAATTTGGTCATCAGAGCTCTGTGGAAGACTGGGAACACTTTTATCATTGTCATGTTAAAATAAGAACGAGACACACATTTGGAGATTTCTCAAACATGGCTCAAAAACAGCTCCAAAACAAAAAGTACACAAATGTGAATGCCATTCATTTGTCCATATATTGTAAATAATCTTATTGTTGCATTTCAAAATCAACTTAAATGGAGAAGTAGTAATTAAAGATGCAAAAGTCAAAAGTTTGGACACACCTTCTCATTCAACTACTTTGAAGAATCTAAAATATAAAACATATTCTGGTTTGTTGAGCATTTGTTTGTTTACCACATAATTCCATATGTGTTCCTTCATAGTTTGGATGTATTCAATATTAATCTACAATGTAGAAAAAAATAAAAATAAAGAAAAAACATTGAATGAGAAGGTGTGTCCAAACTTTTGACTGGTACTGTATGTTAATAGGTGATTAACTCACCACGTTATGGACTAAATGTGGCTCACAGTTGTGTTGAATTTGGTCATCAGAGCTCTGTGGAAGACTGGGAACACTTTTATCATTGTCATGTTAAAATAAGAACGAGACACACATTTGGAGATTTCTCAAACATGGAAAAACAGCTCCAAAACAAAAAGTACACAAATGTGAATGCCATTCATTTGTCCATATATTGTAAATAATCTTATTGTTGCATTTCAAAATCAACTTAAATGGAGAAGTAGTAATTAAAGATGCAAAAGTCAAAAGTTTGGACACACCTTCTCATTCAGCCCCCATCGTCTGCACCCCCTGTGGATTACCCCCCTCTTCTTCCTCCTCCTCCACCCCCTTTTCCACAACACTCGGCTCCCCTCCACACTCCTCAAACACTGCACACCTCCAACACCCCACCCCCACCCCCACTCCAACAACCTACAGCACACAGCCCCCTTCCCCCAACTTGTCCTCTCAATTAACCAGGTGAGAAAAGAACTGAAGAGAATAAAGGTGAGAAAAGCCACGGGTCCGGACGGCATCAGCTCAAGGCTCCTCAGATCCTGCGCAGACCAGCTGTGCAGGATAATGGAGCACATCTTTAACTTGAGCTTGAAGCTGGGGAGGGTACCACAGCTATGGAAGACGTCCTGCGTGGTACCAGTCCCAAAGACCCCGGGGGCCAAGGACTTCAGCAGCTTCAGGCCGGTGGCTTTAACATCCCACCTGATGAAGACCCTGGAGCGGCTGGTCCTTGTGCACCTCCGCCCCTGGTGATCTCATCTTTGGACCCTCTTCAGTTCGCCTACCAATCTGGCATCGGGGTGGATGACGCTGTCATCTACCTACTACAAAGATGCCTTTCTCACCTGGAAAAGGCTGGAAGCACTGTGAGAGTCATGTTCTTCGACTTCTCCAGTGCCTTCAACCATCCAGCCTTTGCTTCTGAGGGACAAGCTGGAGCAGACCGGGGTGGACCACCACCTCACTGCGTGGATACTGGACTACCTCACCAACCGTCCACAGTATGTGAGGTTAAGGGAGTGTGAGTCAGATCGGGTGTCCTGCAGCACGGGGGCCCCACAAGGAACCGTTCTGGCTCCATTCCTCTTCTCCATCTACACATCGGACTTCAAATATAACTCTGCTACCTGCCACCTGCAAAAGTTCTCTGACGACTCTGCAATTGTCGGCCTCATCTCCGCCGGCGATGAGAGGGAATACAGAGAACTGAACCAGGACTTCATAGGATGGTGCCGGCGGAACCGCCTCCAGATCAACTCTGGTAAAACCAAAGAGCTGGTGGTGGACTTCCGCCGGGGTAAACACTGTCCTCCGGAACCAGTGAACATCCAGGGACAGGACATTGAGATTGTGTAATCTTATAAGTACCTGGGTGTTCACTTGAACAATAAACTGGACTGGACTAATCATTCAAATGCACTGTATAAAAAGGGTCAGAGCAGACTGTATCTGCTGAGGAGACTGAGGTCCTTTGGAGTGCAGGGAGCACTCCTGAGGACCTTTTTCAACTCTGTGGTGGCATCAGCCATTTTTTATGCAGTGGTCTGCTGGAGCAGCAGCATCTCAGCAGCCGACAAGAAGAGACTGAACAAGCTTGTCAGGAAGGCCAGCAGTGTGCTGGGGTGTCCACTGGATACGGTGGAGGTGGTGGGAGACAGGAGGGTGATGGCCAAGCTGTCATCCCTGATGAACAACACCTCTCACCCCATGCAGGACACCCTGGCAGCTCTGTGCAGCTCCTTCAGCCACCGGCTGCTTCACCCCCGGTGTGTGAAGGAGAGGTACCGCAGGTCCTTCCTTCCTGCTGCTGTCAGGCTGCACAACCAACTCTGCTCCCAGCAGACCACATGACACATGACAATAAAAACACTGTGCAATAATAGTTAAAATAGTTTTTTTTTCTGTCTGTAAATATTATATTTCAGTTATTGTGTTTTTCTACTGTTTTTATTGCTTATTTATAATACTTGTTTTTTTTTCATTTTTTTTTTTTTCATTTTTTTTTTTAATCTTGTCTTTCTTTACTATGTCTCTTGTGTGCACTTTAACTCTATGCTGCTGTAAGCCTGCAAATTTCCCCGCTGCGGGACTAATAAAGGATTATCTTATCTTATCTTATCTTATTCAACTACTTTGAAGAATCTAAAATATAAAACATATTCTGGTTTGTTGAGCATTTGTTTGCTTACCACATAATTCCATATGTGTTCCTTCATAGTTTGGATGTCTTCAATATTAATCTACAATGTAGAAACAAATAAAAATATAAATATAGAAAAAACATTGAATGAGAAGGTGTGTCCAAACTTTTGACTGGTACTGTATGTGTGCACATACAAGGAATCTGTTATTTTGCATCCTTAATTACTTACACAGAAACAGAAATAACAGCTAGTGACAATGACAACAAAGCTTGAGAAATAAGGGTAATGAAAAGGACTGAATACAAGTAATGAAAATAAGTGTATATATCAAGATTATATACATTTAAAGAAAAAGTACCAACATAAAATGTCAAGTCAAGTGTTCTATAAGTTGGTAACAATACAAATAGGGCAAATAAATTAATATTGAAAGGACACGCATGGACTGGATGATTATATAGTACAGTATGCACATGTAAAGATGTCTTTATAATGTATTCAAATATAAAATGTGTGCATTAAAAGTTAAAATATATGATGACAGCAGTGAATATTTTGGTGTTTTAGGGTAATCGACTATATGAGTGATTTAACTATTTGCCACTTTATATGCATAGAAAAAGATTTACTCACTTTTTGTCCCCACAGAGCATAGTCAGAAGCACTCAGAGAAAGCGTATAAAAGCATGTGACTACAGTGTAATTGACATGCATAAGACCAGGTTTTAAGTGGGTCTATCTGATTTACCAGTTTTTTATTATTATATTATTGAATTTATGAAAGCACACTAAAGATGCCAATCCCTAAAGTGGAGATCAGGAGTCATTTTCAAACAGATCTGGAGCTAAGGTGGTGATGCATCTTAAAGTTCATGGGAATTCCTTCCACTTCCATCGTCACCGTGACGATATTGGGCCCAGATGCCGTCTGCTCCGTGTTTACTTCCTCCTCTCCAGCTGGGTAGAAGTTCACCCTCTGTGAACGGATCGCCGGAGGCTGGCCGCCTCTGGTTTTGAATAAAACTGCCTCCGTCAGGGAACACAGTGTCCTGGTCAAATCTCCCGTTATATAAGCAGCGGTGTCTGTGCAGTCGGGATTGTCCTTTATAAAAGCCAGTCTGTCCTGCTTCTCCATCAAAACCCACACAGTTTGTACTCTCGCATGTGGGAGGCAATAGCAACCTGAAAGTAACATAGAGTGATAGTCATATTCTTTTCAAATGTCAGTTGTTTGGCTTTTTAGTAGTTGTTCTACTATATCAGCTAGAACTGATACAGGGTTTAATCTTGTTTCAGCTCAAGATATTTTGAGCACGACATCAGTGATACAAAATATCAGCATCTTTTGCATCAAGGTGTTTTTTTCTTCTTTATGTTTTGCAGTGTAGTCTGGATTAAAACACCTCCGAGTTTGCAACAGAATGTGTCACTTGTCACGCAGCACTTTAAAATCTGCCAGTCACAGCTAAATATGTCGTCCTTCAGGACAATGTGTCCTTTGAAAGAGAGTACAGGAGGCCAAAAGTATGTCAGTCAACTGAAAGAGATGCTGCTGGGAAAGAGAAAGCGCTTAGTCAGCAGTAGATATATTACCTGTGGAGATTTATTTGAGATTGCCAACAGAAAAATTGAGGGCAGTAATCTACAAGTTATTTAGGCAAGTTCATTTCATATTTCCCAAGAAGGCCATCTTTGTTACTGCCGTTTAATTAGGAATGAAAAAGAAGTTGTATGTCAATTAATGTTTCTAAAAACATTCTTGTTCATCCCAATTAGAAATGCTCAATACATGAGCATTGAGCATTTCTATTGCCTCTCAACGGCTCTCAACATGGCGTCAGCTGAACCAGCGGCTAGAAGCTAACAGCGCAAACAACAGTGCTGACAGAGCAAACAGTGTTTCTCTTAGGGGGAACAAATATATGTTGAATTTTAAAAGTTCGTTGGAGATATGATTTATGCTTCTATCACCTGACGCTCTGTCATCTGAAGGGACATTTCTAAACTGTGAAGTGGTAAACTCTGGAATTTCTTTGGATTTATATTTGTGACACTAATGCTAACTCCTGCAAATTCCCCTGCTGCGGGACTAAAAAAGGATTATCTTATCTAAGGTACATGCTATGATGTTTTACATGCACTGCAATTCCCAGAGGTCTAATGGGCATCAGGTGGTCCAGTCAGAACTGTATTCAATCCCTCAGTCCAAATACAGTGGTGTAACTATTCCTCAAGCAAAGTACTCGAATACAATTTTGAGGTACTTGAGTATTTCCACTTAATGCAACTTGACACTTTGACTCTACTAAGTTGAAGACAGAAATATTGGACAACTATATATACAACTTACTTTGCAGATTAAAAACTTAAAACATATGCTGAAACCCTAAATTTGATGCATCATTAGTGATTAAACTAAAAGTTAGTTCCACTTCGACAAACAACAACATTAAAGTACTACTTCACTTACACACGAATGCATCGTAACAGCAATAACAATGTTATAGTAACAATATCAGTTGAGGAGACTGATCCACATTGAATGGTTTCTTTATCAGTATCTTGTAAAAGTCTTGGGTCCAATATCAGCAACATTTATTAAATGACGTTGGGCTGTCACTGATTCTAAATGTGGGAAAAGGAGAGCACTGTTAGAGTTTAAATACTCAGCAGATGGCCTTATTTTTGGTACTGGGAGAGAAACGGTCCGATTGATACGCCCTTAAATTATAGACCCGAGGGTCCTTTTCAGGGTTCCATCGTGAGCAATTTCACTTTTTGATACTTAAAGCACATTTTGCTGAAACCACTGAGTGGGTTTTTTCCTCATCATTATGGCTTTAATTGTCGCTAAGAGTAGCAGCACATACTTTTTTTTTATGAACCCTACAACAGATTTGAACTCGTTCCAGTCTATAAGTTTGATTTGATTCAGTTGAAGCCTTAAAGCGCCGGCTGCCCTTGTTCAAAAACTGGCCCTGGAGACACATCTAGTGGAGAGTGCTTAACCGGTCGTGGGTGCAGGGGTGCGGGGGGGTAGTTGTTGGCTGCACCCAGTACTTTTCCGCTCTCCATCAGCTTACATTCCTGGCAGCAGTCAGCTCCTATTCCCCCTCTGTCAACAAACAGCCGGGCATATCAGGCGAGAATGTTTGGGCATTCGGTGGGTGCCGTGTCGGTTGAAGAGTCAGAAACTGGACAACAACAACTCCAGTGGAAATTTCCTCTCGCTGATAACCGGAAGGAGCTGATGATGGCCCACGAGGCAGAACTGGGGTCACTTTAGTAAGAAACTTTATTTGAATACCAGTGGTCAACCGCACAGAGAGCAACTTCTTCAAAACAAAAGATTCCCCCTGATTAAAGGTTAAATCACATCCAATCCTTAATTTGTCTGGTCGGCGTAATCAGTACAACATTCACAGCGTGTTTAGTTCCTATTCATGAAACAAATGATAATGGCAGCACTACATAAATGGGAATTAAAGAAGACGTTCTGCTAATCAAGCATTTGAATTGAGCTTTTAGAGAGTCATTGTAATCATTTTGAGAGGAACTGCTGACTGAGAACAATGAAAAAAGTGGAATACAGAAAACTTAAGCAAAGGCCTGATTTAACAACCTTTCAAAGGTCACGTAGCAAAGAACTACATGTCAACAAAAGTTTTGTGTTGTTGGTTGGCAGACAATTTAAAAAAAATACAACATTTCACAAAACAAAACATGTAATACAACACAACGACATTTCAGAACACAAAACATTTCACAAAACACAACAACAATACTCTAAACACAACATTACTCTTAACACAACAACAATACTCTAAACACAACATTACTCTTAACACAACAACAATACTCTAAACACAACATTACTCTTAACACAACAACAATACTCTAAACAGAACAACATTACTCCAAAAAGAACAACATTACTCTAAACACAACAACAATACTCTAAACACAACATCTTTAATTTAAACACAACAAGATTACTCTAAATAAAACAACATTACTCTAAACACAAGATTAATCTAAACACAACAACGTTACTCTAAACACAACAACATTACTCCAAAAAGAACAACATTACTCTAAACACAACGACATTACTCTAAACACAACAACATTACTCTAAACACAACATTACTCTAAACACAACAACATTAATCTAAACACAACAACATTAATCTAAACACAACGGCATTACTCTAAACACAACATTACTCCAAACAGAACAACATTACTCTAAACACAACAACATTACTCTAAACACAACGACATTACTCTAAAAACAACAACATTCCACTGAACACAACAACATTCATAAAACACAACAACATTCCACTGAACTCAACATTATATGTTTTCCATATCATCAATGTTGATGTTTCATCAAACTGTGTTCGTTCTGCCCACTGTGTGCTGGATTGGTTTCAATCCGCTGTGAGGGAGAATGAATAAATTGCAGTGGAAAAAAATGAATGAATCAGTAGATTATTCACAACAAATGAGGGTATGTTATATAAGAAACACCTACAAGCATGTTATTTATTTGATGACGTACGGCCCCAGGGTGAAAGTGATGGTAGAAAATCAAATGTAATATCCCCGTTTTTGATCTGGAGGCTTTGTTTCTTGAGCTCATCTTCTCTGTTTAATGCCGTAGGGATGTCGAAGGAAGGATTTTTTAAAGGCCATTTCCTCAGAAGTGCACATGCACGGCTTGATGCTCCGCCAGAATGTATTGCCTAAAAGTATCCAGTTTTTAAGAATAATTTGAGTTTTGCACAACAGCATTCAGTATGAACCCCTTTTAATGGAGAAAACCTAATACTTGTCTTCATATGTCCACTGAGTTTAATATGCAATTCAATCCCATTAACAGCACAATCAAACACATTTTGAATACAGACAAAATATTTTTAACATTCTGTATGTGTAATTGCAGTAAAGACAAAAGTATTGGTATCAGTTAAAACAGCACTGTTGTATCAATAACATTGAACTGTTTTTGCCCTTTTGGCCTCCAGCTGAACATAAAGGGGCCATTTAACAATCACTCCATTGACATGTTAACCTTGATATAACCTTTTGTCCAGTTAACATAAACATGCATACAAAAAATACATATATACGTATATACATACATGCATATATAAATATTTGTGAGCCTCAACATGAATGAAAATAATCAAAAGTAAATCCACATCCTGTATGTATCTAGTATTTTGCTATCAGTGTTTGCTCTCCTGTCCTGCTCGAGTCACATACAGGCCTGTAGAAGCAGGAATCCTGATAATTGTGTCATCAAACTCTCAGATGAGGCAGCTATCTTTGGCTTAATTCACAAGAATAGCACCAGATCAGTAGAAGGGGAGAGTTGTGAAACGGTGTGATAAAAACCATCATCCCAAAGGTAAAGCCTGCGGTTATCCATCACGAAGGAAACTTTTGTTCATGATTTCAGTAAAAACTGCATTTCTCTCACAGGTGGCTTCATGGAGCTGCACATTCCTGAGGAGCGTCATGTGATTCACTTCATTCAGTGACCCTACTGTGCAGCTAAAAGCCCAAAGCAGACAGTAGTAAGATTATAGGAGCGGAGCATATGCATATGATATTTTATAACATAACAAGCTCATATTCTGCACCCAAAATATCCCATTGTTCATCAGGCTCTGGTCTATTTAATCTTGGTTGAAATAATCTTTTACGCCATCTGAGCTCTGAGAATAAAGGTCATATGGGGAAGTTCTATATGTGGAACAAAAGGCTCAGGGGTCAGTGCGGTGGACTGTATGTAAACTGCAAGTGCACTGGTGTACTTATCTGTTTATTCAATATATTTGGTTTGTTGGGAAACAAAGAAAGTAAATAACCATAACAATTATTTACACTGGGCAAAAGTATGTAGACAACACTGCATGTGCACTTTTAAAGATAAAAAATATAAGTTAATGCAAGAAAAACACACAAAACATTGTCAAATATATTTTTACAGTGAGTATATTGCATTATGAAAAGATTATAATGTACGACAACTATAGGAATTATAAAACACTATAATCCTTGCAAAAAAGTGGTATGATACTTCACCTTAAAAATCATTATACAATGTTGTATAATGTTGTGTTGTTATAAAGCATAATGAATATTTATGTGTGCTTATAACTATAATTATATAGTGCTATAAGAAGTTTATAATGTATTATTAGGATGTTTATACTGCAGTAAAGACACTCCATTATAGAGAGCGTCACCGAATTATTCATTTAAATGTGGGAAGGTGTCAAGTGTAGAAATCATGACTGCCGTGGAGTGGAAATAAAAATAAGTGTATGTTAAAAATGAAAGAAAAAACACAATGATTCATCTAGCTGCATCACAGAGTGACCTACATCATTTTCAATGTTTTGAAAAAGAAAGTCATGTAAAAAAAAAAAAACCTCACAAAGTAACAAAGAAGAGGTGGAAGACAATTATTTGTGAACATCAAAACCAAATAAACTAAAGAGTTAATTGAATATGTAATAAAGACATATCAGTGAAACAACATATCTCAGTTTTGTGCACCACAGAAGTGGGGCATCAACCCAAATCAGGGTCAAGGCCATAAGAGACAGAGGAGTTAAATGGCATCTCCCTCACACTTCATGTAGTTGTTGCCAATTCAAGACACTACAGACACTTGTTTTCCTCACAGTCTGTAAAACAGAAGGTGTGAAGTGTTCATGTAAAGCGGATATGTCCATTGGTGCATGCCATGTGGCTTTAAATGTAAGCTGTTGGACTGTTTGTCTGTGCCATGCATCCTCGTCCCCTCTGTGTGAGGACTCTCTTGGGTTTGGCTCTTCTAATCTGGAGGGGGCCACACATTTAAAATGAGAATATTGCATCCAGGAGTCTTTGTCTGTTTTGCCATTGGCTCTGCCTCCTCGAGCAGCAGACATAGATGTTCTCGTTAAAGAGGAGAGACTGACGCTCGTATTCCCGCGACATCATCATCCCACACTAGTGAGGTTCTCCACGGTGTGGGATGAGATGCTCAGTGCTGCACGGTAGCAGCTACAGGAGGGCGTGCGTCTTACCCATCAGCACCGGAGCACCGGAGCACCGGAGCGCAGGAGCACCGGAGCAGGACCGGACCAGCAGGCTTCTTTTTTTTTTTTTTCACGCGTGGAAACAGAGCGCTTTTTTTTTATTTATAGGGGGAGTGGGGGTGTGTGCTCTTCCCCCGCCTCCCACACTCCCGAGCGATGGCATTTACGGATCGATCACCGGGAGCGCGTGAGTTTTTTCCCCCTCTTTATATATATATATGTATATATATATATATATATACATATATACATATATACACAAACCCGTGCAGTGTCTTTCCTGTGTTGGATACAGAGCGCGCTGGATGTCACAGCCAATGGGTTTAGTCATCGACACCATCACTACCACACGAGCCATAACACACTATTTATCAGGTAGAATAAAGACTCATAATCTCGCTGTGTTTATTTGCAGCGGCCACAGCTGATGCGTACATCTCCTTAAAGGAGCCGCGCGGGGGCTTTGGCAACATCAGCAGCATCAAACACACACACACACACACACACACACACACACACACACACACACACACACACACACACACGACACACACACACACACGCACATAGAGAGAGGGACGATGCCACGGCCGCGGGCAACCTTCAACTTGAGCTCGGAGCTGGTGGAGAGCGGTCAGAGAGAAGTAGCCCACATCTGTCTGCTGCTTGTGTTCTCTGGCCTTGTTTTCATCCCTGCATGATATAGTGTCCGAGTGAGGGAAGGAAAGACAGTTTTACAATAGGTGAGCTCGGCTGAACTGTGCAGCCAAAAAACAAATCAGGTTATGTGCACACTGCACTGGGATATATTTATATATATATAGCCCCCCTTTCTTTTTTTTTAGAGCGAAACTCGGTTGTTATCTAATTTCTCCTGTGACACAATAGGTTAACAGAGGGAAAGGAAAGGAGGTGCTCACAGGGCTGTTGGAACATTTTGTCTTGGATATACAACTCATCTTTTCTCCTTATATTAAAAAAGCTTGCATGCAAATGTAGATATCTTAAATTATGCTGTTTTGCGATCCTTTTAATATGAAAGTGGTTCCAGCTCTCAGCCTTTTTATAAATACATCACAGCTTTGAACTTCGAGTGTATATCACTCCCTCGGATTATGATTTGAATGCTAGTGATATAACAATAGTAAAATAAGGCTGACAGCTTGATGATATAACCATAAAAAGTATTTACTGTTCAGCAAAAATAAAAGACCCGGTGAGAATGTTCAGGACCATTAGGGCCAGTAGTTAATTTTCAATCTGAAATTGTATCTATTTATTTAAAACACACATAAAAAAAAATGAAGTGAAAAGTGCTCGTGGGCTGTAGGACCCTTCGGGCTTAGAAATAAAAACACATCATGCATCATGGCTTCAGATGAATGAAAGAGAAAAAGCTGCAATGCTTGCTCTTATAATAGGACATCTTGCATGTTGGCTCAACATCTGCATGATAATGTTTTAAATGAATATTTATGATTATTTATGGTAAAAGCCTCTAAACAGGCATCACAACCTAACTTGTGCTGTATGTCATCCCGTCCAAATATCATATTAATGTGATAATACCCAAAATAGAAAATAGAATGAGAATGAATCTCTACCAAATTCCATGGCAGTCTATCCAAAAGTTTAAAGTCATTTCCCTAGAAAACAAACGTGTCAACCTCATGGTGGCGCTAAAGGGAAAGTTAAGGGATTATATCCTCATACAATTGTATCTTTAGAAAAGTTATTCCACATTTTATATGCGTTCTCCAACTAATGCCCACTCACACTTGTTGACATTGACGTCGCTCGTTACATCCATACAGACTTTTCAAAATAAACTTCCGTCTTCACAGGAAACTACTTTAGGAAAAGATCGTGATTTGAGTTGAAAAAAGTGCGGAAGACATCTAAGAAATAAGTCATAAGTTTGGGTTAAAATAACTACTGCAGCAACGTTACTCAGGAGTTACGTAGTCGTCATGGTGTTACCCATCGTTTTGTGGACTGCGGTTTTGAGGCCTCAAATTTGTAATTTTGGCCGTCGCCATCTTGTTTTTTGTGCAACCAGCAAACAGAAGTGACCATTTTTGGACTGCAGAGGAGTGACGTGAAGAAGCTGATTATGGCTCTGGTAGCGACCTGTCAATCAAAGTAAGCCCGCCCTAAAGCATACTCTGCTTTATGGTCTATTTGACTCTAAATGGACCATAATTTACTAAATGAACATCATGCTGAATTGAAGAAGACTTGAAACTAGAGATTGAGACCATAAACTCATGTTTACAATGTTTACTGAGGGAATAAATCAAGAGAGAAGTAGAGTCATTTTCTCATAGACTTCTATACAACCAGAGGAGTCGCCCACTGCTGACTATAAGGAATGCAAGTTTAAGGCACTTTCACATCAGAGCCAGTTTTCAGAACCGGAGGTTGCTGTGTGTACTTAAACTGCGTGACAAATAGGGCAACTTTTGGGTTAAAATAACTACAGAAGTGACGATACTTCACAGCAGCCTCCTGGGTAAGAATGCTTTTTGAGTTTCTGTGCTGAATTCATGGCAATCCATCCAAAAGTTGTTGAGATATTTCAGTCTGCACAACAGTGGTGGACCGACTAACCTCCACATCATCAACGTGGCTAAAAGCCATAATATTATAAAGGGAGGGCAGTATTTCTGTCTTGGATCTACATCAGATTAGATTGCTGCAAATCTCAAGTCCTGCTTCTATAGCAAACACACAGGGTTGGTGGTATGAAGTGATGCTTGAAGGAGGCCAGTTATTGTCCTCAAAGAAATCCTGTAGTGGATTAAGAGAGGACAGCGCTGTGGTGCTGAAATGCCGCCGGGTTTATCCTCGCCGGTCTCTGAGAGAAACATGGAGGGCTGATCACTTCTGGCCGTGAAAGAGCAGCTCTGACTACTTACTCATGTTGTTGGCATTCAGATCTCTGATTCAGGTCATTATTTCACATGCTCACACAGGCCTGATGATAGTTAGCTCCAAGCCGTCGTCTGTCAGTCAGAGTCACTGCAGTAGCCTTTAAGAGAGGTCAATAGGTTGCAATAGGAACTCAAGAGTCTGATCTTAACCGTCTCCACTTCACTTGATTCCCACCACTTTCATTTTAAGCATTAAGGCCCTCCTTCTCATCAGTTCCCATGGCATCGTGTCCAAAGGAGCTAATTTAAGGAAGTGTATCATGGCTTTAGCCTACCTGCTAATCACCAATCACATAGCTGGTGTACTGCTCTACAGGCTCTCATGGGTCTGGGGTTTGCTTTTCTGCATTTTCACCCTCGTTAATCATGTGTTTTTTTTTGGGCTCTCGCACTTTTTAAATTGGATCCCAGCGAGCTCCTCCATGCTTGAAGCTGTTGTATAATGTGCTTTGTTATCTGCTGATGAGCGCTGCTGATGCTGTTTTTTTCCTGAAACATGATGCGCTGTGAAGAGAGGTTATGAGTATGCAAGTGATTATATTCACAGGAAATGGCCTCTTGGTGTGATTTTGTTTTAAAAGGTATTAGACTACTACCGAGGACTCAGTCCAATACATTATACCTTGTGTTTGTTTTTTATTTAGTTTGATGGTATCAGCACATATTACAGGAGCGCGCCTCAATATTCAAACAGGTTGTGTTCGGCTACGGTATCACGGATGATTCATAATCACAGACACAGACGTCAAGTGTTTGTTTCATTTAATTAGAGTGTTCTTTAGAGCTGCTTTGTTCCAGATGACCTTGAGCAGTGTTGTTCTGGAGTAACTCCAGCAAAGTGTCGTAAGAAGGTGTGTCAGTGTGTGTATACCTTCGTATTTGGGGTGGGGGGGGTAGGGGAGTTTTGTACTGACGCAGTCAGACTGAGAACATTGGCACCTTCGATTGAACAGCGGAAGTGTTTTTCTCTGTTGAATGAATTAACTGGCAGAAGTAAATGAATCACAGCTTAAACAGCCGCCATTGGCACCACTTGTTCCATGTTATGGATAACGCTGCTGAATCTGGAGAATCTAATCTGTACATTAAACCAGGTGGATCTTATTTAATAGAACAAGATTGCACTGTAGAGACTCAAAAAAGGTAATCTGACAAAATACTTTTTAACCCTTAATTCAAAAAGGAAGCATTTGCAAAGTGTTGCCTCAGCACTAGGGTTGGGTTTGTTAAGAAAGTGGCACACTTTGCATTTCTTCTGCAAATTGCACAATAAATTCTGTCAAGTTTATATATATATAAATGTGTTTTTTAAATTTTTATCATTAGCAGTATTCTTCTCCCAAACACATGGACGATGGCATTCATTACATTTACATACAGAATGGTGCAAGGCTCAGTTTTTGTTATTTTTCTTATTTCCATGAATAAATTAATAAATAAATGATGTCAAATGTAAGCATTTATTGGACTTTTTTATATATATAATGTAAAGCCCATAAGACTGACTATCTGCAGCTGTGAGTCTAATAAGTCCTCCAAACTAAACAATAAATGACGTTGTCAGTATGTCAGTAGCTTCCAAAATCATTAAACAAATGATCCATATTTGATCTGTCAATACTAAGGTTTGGTGAAGGCAGAAAAACTACATTGAACTCAGCAATTTAGCATTGCACTCCTATGATTTTGTTGAACTCATGATTAACAGTGAAAAAAAAATCAAAGTCGATGCAGCAGACAAGAACCAGAAATGGCATTTGTTTATTCCACAAATTTTTCCTCTGTCAAAACTGGAGCCTACATTACCCACAATGAAATTGGACCACCAACAGATGAGTCAGAGATTATTTAACCATAACTGCACAAAAAGAGCAATTACCCTAATGGTAAGTGAAAAGGCAACCAGATGAACTGATGAATAAAAAATATTGTAAACTGAGACAAAATCACTTGAAGGGAGCAGGGGACGGAAATGTACTGTTATTATCATGTGTGTTTTATTAACATTATATCAATATTCAGAATTTAAAGTAACAGTGAGGAACTTTTAACTGGTTCTGAATCAGTCTCAGTTTAGTCCTGATCCTCTATGTGACCTCCATCAGTAAACAAAACCATCAGAGAGAAGATCGTCTGTTTCTATAAAGTTATTCTTAAAGCCACCGGGTCGGATTCTGGTGAAATCAGATGAAATCATGCAGGTTCACCAGAAACTCCTTCAGATCAGACTCCAGCGGGAAGAAAACCAGAACCAGGACCAAGCGGGGAAGACTGTAAAATAATAGGTTTTCTAAAAGGACTTTGGTGCACAGAAACACTACCACTTTTGTCCACAGGGACCGCCAAAATCAACACAAAATGAAAGTTCTTTGTTGTGGCTTTAAGAATTACAGTAACTGTCAATACTGGTGTATTGTGACACCTCTAGCCTGGATGAGCACTCTCTGTTGTTTCCCTCCCTGAATGTGACTGTCCTCTTTGACAGAATCTGAGAATTAGAGCTGTCAACTTGTTGAGAGCAACACGTCGTAACATCACGTTTTTACATAATTGTGTTCATCTTCTTTCACTAAAAAGGTCCTTTCAGAGACAGCTCTGACATAATAATGCACCAAAACATTCCCAAAAAGATTGAAGCCAATCAACGGAACAAAGGACAGACCATAATACCAAACCATCAGATGTGTTGCTTTCTTTCAGAAAAAGGGGGGAAAAGATTCTGCCAAAGCAAAGGGACTGGATTAAAAAAAAGAATTAATTGGTGCAAGCATCGGCTTTTCAGCTCTATGAGTGAAGAGCTGCTCGAGCTAAAGGTTGTGTTTTTCAAACCGGCCTTCAAAACAGGATTGGATTTGAATTACTAAAAAAACGTGTGCTTTATTTCCTGTCTCTGCTGAGAGTTTACTGATCATCAGCTGCATTGTGTGTCTTAATCAGACGTTGGGGCAGCTTCATTGATGAGGGTAAAGGGTGTTTTGAAGAGGGGTTGTATGAGGTACTTATCCATTGTCAGAGAGTAACTGGCGGTTTGAAGCTGCAAAACGTATTTTAGCCACTTAAAAGAAAGACCCACCTAAAAAAATCGATATCTGTTTAAGTGGACGCTATGTTTAGAATATTTTCACTGATTTATCTGGCCGTCAGTCAACCCTTTCCAACAGGAGAGTGAACTGAGAGTGAAACTTGACACTGTTTCCCTCGAACAAAAAAAACAACAGTATTATTGCAGAAAATAATCTCTGTTGCAAAGAAAATGTTTATGATGCTTACTCACAAATGAACACCACTTTTATTATTTTTGAAGCATGAATGCAATCAGCAGAAGTAAAAAGCTAACGTTAGGCTATAAAGTAACTACACCACGGTCACATGACTTCACATCACCACTAGGCTAAAGGAGGACATTTAATCATGTAAAAGCTTCTAAATTCACCAGAGGGATATTTACTCACATATTATATATTGTAGAACAAAATTAAAATCTCTTCAGAGAGATTTGTGTTAAACACAGACTATATTTCAGACATCTAACCAACATCACATTGACTTCGAGACGATGGAACAGGAAGTGCAAACATGCTGAATTATTTCCAGGGTTTAGGACTCATTACACTCTACTACAAAATAAAGTTCTGTGTGTTTGAACAAAGTTTGCGATGACTAACCCACCGCCAGGCTGCTCGTGAAGCTTGTTGTGATGCTACAATCCATCTCTTATCCCTGGAAAATGTAATCACTTTAACCACGAAAAAAACAAGCTTAAGATCATTAAGAATACATTTTACAGTAAATATTGCGCTCTGAAAAGTTGCATTAATAACTCTGCAGCTAGATGATGCTGTAGTTTTCACGGAGCACCAGACATGAGAATATGAGGTCATTTATCTCACTGTGCAGGCTCTTCACCGGTGGGCAGCATATATTAGACCAGATACACACACACACACACACACACACACACACACACACACACACACACACACACACACACACACACACTGAGGAAGTGTCCTGCTTGGTAACAGTGCTGACATAATTCACATAGTGCTAATTTATGCAAAACCTATTCCATCTCCCTCCAATGTCTTTGTCACTTTTTCATACTCATTTTTAATGTTTCCTGCTCTGCTCTCGCTGCGAAACCTACACGATTACACTATGATTATGTTCATATACATTATAATGGACTTTTATGTAAGCTACACACTTACACTGTGATTATGTTCATAAACATTAATATGGACTTTTACGTAAGCTACACACTTAAATTGTGATTATGTTCATATATATAAATATGGACTTTTATGTAAGCCGCTTGCAGACCGCATCATTAAATGAAGAGGGCGAGCAGAGGCGCTGGCGGCTGATGGAATATTCATAGACGGCTTTCAAAGGGTCACCAGGGGTAAAGGATGGGGGAGAGAACAGAGAGTGCTGTGATCCTGTCCCTATTGTTTGTCAGATTATTATTTACATTTTTTTCAATTTAGGAACGGCTCTTGAATAAGTCAAAAGATTGCAGTGTGTCAGATGTTTTGCTTCATAAGTCGGTGCAGCAGGTTTCTGTGAAATTATCATTTTAAAATCATCATTCTGGGCGAAAACAGGAAGTAATGACCGTTTCCTAAAGATGCAAACCAGTCACGACCGTTGACTAAGTGTGAGTTCATTACTATACAGCTAGTGCCGAAATCCAATTAACCATAATATGTCCTCAGGCTCCCCAGCACTAAAGCAGAGACAACAGTCTCCTTTTGAAGTGCGGTTGATAAAAGTGCAAACTGAGTCAATTTCATTTCATTTTTTAATCCCCCAAATAAAGAGAAGTAAACAGCCGCCAAAGTGTAGTCAGTGACAGACAGCCAGCTGTTGCAGCACGGAGGTAAAGTCCAGCCAGATGGGCTAATCTGCTTTATGGCACGCTGCAAAACGCTGCCAGACCGGCTACACCTGAAGGACGTTTCTGTGCCAAATCAAAGCTTTTGATAATTCCAGGAAACAACTCCTCTGAGGCGTTGTCCATTACCTTCAGGAGACAACAAGGTCGAATCCCTGTGGTGCATACACACACATCGACATAAACACACACCTGTTTGATGTTCCCGACATCTAGTGTGGAGCCGGCAGCTTGTGTTCATGTGATGTTAGAACATGTGTAAGGGAGTTTTGGTCATCAATTCTGTCGGCAATAACATGCATGTAGTCCAACATGCCAAAACAAACACAAGCTAACAACATAACAACACAACAAACGTGCAAATTATACAAAAGGGGTAATTGATATGAGCAGTTTTGTTGTACAATGAGGGATTTTCAATGACATTGATCACGTTAACACACACACTAATATTCCACTATAATTCCGATTATGACAATTTCTGAAACTGGTCATGTAAACAGCCTATTTCGTTTGGACAATACCAAGTAGGTCTGATTCTGAATGGAGCATTTTCCATTTAAGACGTGGGATATATTTTAGGAGCATTCTTGTGACATATATACCAACAGTTTGCAGAGATGCTTGCCCAAAATAAAAGCCCACATTTCTGGTTGGAAGGAGAAACACACCAACTTTTAAATATAATAAAAGACTTTGATGTAAACAGTTTTTTGATATGAACAAATATTGCAAAGCCTGACCTTCATAAGAAGATGGTTGAAGGAATGAAAGAGGGAGGCTGCGTTTTCACCGTCAAATATGAGTGGAATAATCATTTTGGGGGAATATCGTCTGTTTCAGAATATGGGCGATAAACAACATTATGTGCACTTAACCATAGTCATTGCTTACACCTTCAGTTTTACCTCTAATTAAAGTGTTTCAGATAATCTGGCGACACTGATTGTCTGACTGCTCATTTTTCATGCCCGTCAGTTTTAACAATACTATCGTAACTGATAGAAATGATGGTTTAAACTACAAAAATAGGACCCAAGTTGATTAAAAACCAGACTTTTCTTTTCATGCGGCTCCTCAGTAGTAATACAAATTCAAACCTGTTTAAAATTGATGCATTCTTGGCCATTACGGTAATCAGAAAGATATCACCTGACATTCACCTTGCGCTAATTTGAACGCTTGTGCAGTCTGTATTAATTCAAACCAAACCTGCCAATGCTCCAACTGTACAGGCGTATTGCAACTTTAATATCAGGTTATAAAAGATTGCCGCATTGCCTTTGCATGCAATCAAACCGTGCTTTAATATCTGCCTGAACACAGTAAAAGAATATGTGAACATGTTCATGCTTCAGGACCATCACCACACTTTACCTTCTTTTTTTTACGTAACTGTGTTGTAATATCTGTGGGCCAAGGCAGTGACCACTGAGTCTCTCTTTTCTCTTGCTTCTGAGAAAAGCCATGGGCGGCCTACCTGCATCAAGGCCATCCTCTCTCTATCAGAGTTTTGGCTTGAGATGAGTCACTCTGCCATTCTCTCTCCCTCTCCCTCTCTCTCTCTAAGAGAAGAGAAAGCCTCACCTCTTCCCAAACTCTGCTTCGCTGCTCTCAGAAGCAACAAACTCACACCTCCCACTGGCCCGGCCCGGCTCCTTTTTAGCCCCACCGGCTGCACTAAAAGCCACCACCGCCTTTTCGCACAGCAGGATCGCCATGACGCGTTTTTTTGGTGTGTGCAAGCATTGTGCAACAACTGCGGTGGTGACACAACCGAGTTATGTTGATGCTTTTGTTTGTGGAGGACACCTGGTTGCTTAGGAGACTGAGGGAATGTGATGTAACTGCAGTGTAATGTGACCACTCACTCTCTCGGCCCACGCGAGGCTCCGAGCCGACCGCGGAGGCATAATGTGGAGTAAAAGGCAACGATGACTGTGAGTGTGTGTGACAGAAGGGCTCTGAAGTACCTACGGAGAGTTGTAGTAAAAAGAGAGGGAAGTAGCCTCTGTGTGTGAAACAGTGGAGATATCCTGGTTCCAGAAAGAAGGAGAAAGTCCGTTTTGTCTTCATGCCCTCTGGGGATTCACACGGTTCTTTTTGTGTCTCAGAAAAACCAGGTTACCCACTTGCTTGTCACTCGACTGCCTAAACTCCCTCTGGTGCTCCTAAAGATATCTACTCACGGTCTGAAAATGTCCCGACAGTGTTTTGTGAGAACATTTTTGCTATTCCAATGCTGTGACATTATTCCACAGTTCTTTTGAAGGGAAGACACCTCAGGTGAACCGGGTAAACAAGTGTAGCTGCAGGATGTCAACATTAAACTTTCCCAGTTGATTATTTACATCAAGACAAGTTTTTTTGTATTACAAGTTTTCTGAAATGGTAAAAGTATCTTAATAAATATGTGCTAATTGTCATACTTTTCCAGAACAGAAATCTGAAGAAACATTTAAGAATAATAAAAAAACATCCATGATCATTTCATAAAATGTGGTGAGTCCAGACTAATAGACTTTTCTGTTTCATTAAAACAATATCACACCTATTCTGGGTCCAAGAATGTGTACAAGCACTTTGTGTCTCCTGCAGAAAAGCCTTGGTAGTGTTTCTGATTGTGTGGGCTGCTGTCCGTGGTGCTGAAAGCCAATAACCAGATGAACTGTACACAAAGGAGGCAGACAATGATTTCCCTGTGCAAATCAACACAATGATATTGACAAATCACTAGGATCCATCTCCATACTGTCCTCTTCATTTTGTCTCATGTATCACCTTCTTTCATTGTGTGGTTGATGTTACGTTCAAAGACCTCTTTTCAACGCGTCCCTGTGCATCTTTTATTCCACGCCAGGCGATTCAAAGACAGAGAGGTGTTACATGTGTGCAGAAGCTCACTATGTTCCTACAAAGAACAAACTGGGAGCCTTTTTTCTCTGTGCGGTGGATGAATGGTGTTCCTCCAGCTAATGGCGAGGTCTGTACGTGTGAAGTGAGCAGAGACAGGTGAACCGTAACATGTGGGTTCAATTCCATAACAAGTCTGTTGTTGTGGCTGTGTAATAATTGGTTTTTGAATGCAGCCCTTCTACATGTTCCCAATAACAGAGCAAACGAACCCTCTCTTTCCTCCTCTCATCCTCCCCTTCTCTCCCTCTTCTCTCTTTGTTCGGCCTGTCAGCTGTGCTGTAATCTACTGTAGTTGTTTGCTTTATCCTCAAGTAATACAAGTGTTGCATGCCTCTCTTACTCTGTTTCTCTCTCTCTCTGCTGGCAGCTGCATAAGAATCTTCTCAGCAGTCAGATAGTATATGTGACTGATGATAGATGAAGTATTCAGACCCTTTACTTATGTAAAAGTACTAATAGCACACTGTGAAATTCTCCACTACAAGTAAAAGTCCTGCATTCAAAACCCCTCTTAAGAAGAAGTATGTATGAGCAAAGTCTACGTCAAGCATCAAAAGTAAAATAACTCATTTATGATGTTTCTTGAATTAATACTATGCTGCATTCATGTGCATGTTACTGCTGGATTTTTTTTTAAGTTTGTGTTTATTTTAGTTTGTATACTGTAGCTTTAAATATATATAGTATACAAAACACAAAATTGAAACAAAACAAAAATGCAACAAAAGCACTTGGGTCAATAACAGCAGTCTCCTGGGTGAAAGTCCTGTGTTTTTTCAACCCATCCTCCATCCAGATCTCCTCCCTACGCAAACATCAACTGAGTCATTTGAAATTGATTTGTAAAACATCAAAAGCAAACGTAATCCTCAACAAAATATGTTTCCTTCGAAACTGTCACAGATGTGGTGTGGACCCAAAAGCAGTACGACCAGGAGACAGATAAAGTTCTGGAGCTTTATTTAAAGCTGAGCACACAGCAGACAGACAGGCAGGGTCAGGCTCACAGTGGGAAACAGGCAGGGGATCAGGCAGACGGAAACCAGAGGAAGCGGAGGCTAAACTCGTGGTCGGGGACAGAAGGCTAAGGTGGCTAACCGAGGCAAAGGCAAGGTAGGGGAATCCGGTGGTCGGGGACAGAAGGCTGAGTCGTTGACCGGGGCACAGGCAAGGCAGGGAAGTCCAGACAGGCAGGCAGGGTCGGCAACGGGAAACCAGTCCACGGGAAATTGCTGGAAGGTCTGACATAAACGCAACGAACGATCTGGCAGCGAGTGCGTGACTGACTGGGTGTAGGTGCAGCAGAGTGAGCAGGTGGGAGGGATTGTGCTGATGAGGTGGGTGTGGCAGACAGCTGCACTGCATGAGGCTGATTAGGTGAGTGAGGGAGAGTGTGGTGAGAGAGAGAGGGGGCGGGGCTGAGAGCTGGAAGTGGAACTGGGAGTGGCCGGAGTGAACTGAGAGAGAGTGACAGGCAGGTGAACAGAGTGAGCCAATTAGGTGAGTGAGACAGTGTGACAGGGAGTATGGAGCTACTGGCAGTATGGAGGAAGAACTGTGACAGAAACCTAATTCACAGCACAGTTACGTTATACTGGAACGTAATTTCAGGTTGTTAAACGATAACCAGCACCATGGTACAAATATCTACTTGTGTCCGAATGTCTCTGTGTATAAAAAGTTCTCTCAGTTATTAGTTTGTTTTTCTTATGTGTGACATTCAGTTTTACTCCCCCTCCCTTCCCCTCAGACTGTGTGTGTGTGTGTGTGTGTGTGTGTGTGTGTGTGTGTGTGTGTGTGTGTGTGTGTGTGTGTGTGTGTGTGTGGACAGGGGGAACAGAAAAGTGGCCTTCACTGGCTGAGCGGTTATGTCCTTTGCCAAGGACACTGACTTCTATTAACATGATGTGCTAAAGCCTCGAGAAAGAGGAGGACACACACACACACACCACACACACACACACACACACACACACACACACACACACACACACACACACACACACACACACACACAAATACTCATTCAGAGGTCACACATATTGTCTTTTTAACGACACCTGGATGATCCGAGGTACATCTTTTGTATACAGATGATGTCACACATTGGGGGGACACACGCTCTGCTCCCACAATGCACTGCTCATGTTGATCATATATTCTTTCTGATCCAAGCTAGTGCTCCCCCCCCCCAACACACACATAATTTCGTCTCTGGACTCGTCCAACAAGCAGCAGCAGCATTAATTAATCAGCAGACACAGATTGTCGTATCAGCGCTGGGAGCCAATTAAACACTTCTCTCTTAAGCAGGTTCTCATAGATCTTTATTTCTTATAATAATAGAGGCTGGACTTGGAGTTAACCTCCGTCTATTGCAGCTTCATGCTCAGTTTACATTACATTTTTTATTGCATGAGATTGGATTATTTTTTTACATAAAGATTATTATATTTTTTTACATAAAGATTATTATTATTTTGTATAACGATAGGCCCCGGCTCTATTTGGATGAGCCCATGTCTGCATAAAACCACGTTATGCTTTGCATTTTATGACGCATCTGTGTGCGTATGTCTGTTACGTATGCTTTTTTTAAATTTTGTGCGTTTAGCATGCATCTGGTGTCTTCAAGAAATTTCCTCTTGAGAGCAATTAAATTGCTTTGAATAGGGATGAAATTGAAATCTTAAAATAATTTTGGACATAATTTGTTTTTTATACATTTGATAGTGTAGCGAAACGCTCTATATTTATTAATCCTCATTTCATGCATCTTTGGTTGCATAATTTTGGTCATTCATAGCTGTGTGTGTGTGTGTGTGTGTGTGTGTGTGTGTGTGTGTGTGTGTGTGTGTGTGTGTGTGTGTGTGTGTGTGTGTGTGTGCAGACCCTGTGTGTCTGACTATCAGTCTTTTAGTCAGTGCATGACAGCAGAACAGACACATTGGAGGAGGATGTGATGTTCTGTGAAGCACACGAGTCCTTAGATGCCGGGGGAACAAGAAAAGAGTGTGAGTCGAGTACGAGAACGAGTCGGGACCACTGGAGCTGGAATGATTCGAGCCACTCCAGCTGTCAAGGTCTCTGGCTGGCATTAATGTATGAATTTACCATGAGGCGGAGTGTGTGTGTGTGTGTGTGTGTGTGAGATGGGATCAGATTGATACCGTTCTCCAAGTTAAGGCTGTGAAGTCAAAGCACGCTGTAACACTTTGCTTCAGAACATCTTCTTCCTCACCACCTGATCCTCCCTCGCAGCGGGTTATGAAAACAAAATGCTGCATCACTAGACCCAAACCACAAACCAGAACCACACTGCACATGTGAATAGCTTCACATTATGCATTACCTTGGACGTTCACTACCGCCCTAGCTAACTCATTTTTGTAATGCTAAATATGGAATATAACCCAGTCGGCTTTCATCCAACTACACAACACTTCTAACGAGGTGGGGGGCGAGGTTAACACGCCATGACCACGCCCCCTTATAGAAGACAGGAAGTGCATACCATTTCAGACCATTAGCTGAGCTTATTATGCGTTGTAATCTTTGTTATTGGGCATCTTTGGTTGAACTTAGATCCACCTCTAGTGTCACTTCTGGTTGCTAAAAAAACAAGATGGTGTCGGTAAAAATGCTTCAAAATCATATCACCGTGACTACGTCCACTTCTTATAAACAGTCAATGATTGTTACTAACTCCTGATGCTGCTCTTTAGCAACTAAATGATCCACTATGTCCAGGTGCACAGCTCTACAGCTAACTTGTAGCAACACCTACAAAAAAATAATGTGCTGTAATTCGTAGATATCCCATGATTAGTTTGTTGTATGTTATCCACGTAATCTTGAACTAGGACGTATAAAGAACTAAATCACACACCAGTCGGGCGAGAGGGGAGGTGTGTGGGTTCAACAAACAGAGATCTTTCAACCAGATGATTGAAATTTGTTCCCCACGTGAAACGAGAAGTTACAATTTTTGTCAAGTAACTTACGTACTTCAGTAACGGCACTTCTGTGGTTATTTTAACCCAAACAATGATCTTTTCCTAAACCTAAAACTTAGTAGTTTTGTTGCCTAAACTTACCTGAGTTTCCTGCAAAGACGGAGGTTTATTTTGAAAAGACTGTATGCATGCAACAAGCAGAAATTGACACGTGTTGCTGGACGTTTATAGTTAAATGCACAAAATACAAGGAGTAACTTTTTATAGGATATCATACAAACCATTGTGTGAGTATAAGTTGAGCTGACGGCATCCCCAGCTCTCTCCCTTTCTCCTCTCACCACATTCTGTGTCTCTTCTGTCCTGATCAGCCATCTTTCACTCCGTCCTGCTGGCGTACCAACTGTGCATTGTGTGAAAGCACCTCACTCTCTTTCTTAATGCGCTTTTCGACAGCTGAGACCAAATTACAAGCTTAGTTTCTCTGGGAAACACAGTAGTGCTCATGAGTCATCCAACTCACTCACCCCGTCAACATGTATGTGTGTATTGCATGTTCACCGCATGTGTTCAGGACCGCTCATGTAGCTGTGGTTGATTAGGGAGGCTAAGTGAGGTTGGTAAGTGGAGGGTGGGCTTCTTATCTGGTCCTCTCCGTCCTTTTCTCTCTGCTCTTTGCTTTCTGGGCTGCAGCTTAGCTCGACTTTGACTCAGATGTCAGAATGAGGGAATGAAAGTATTGGATTGGTTGTAGTAATAATGAGGGGATTAATGTCTTTTTATGGGGAAAGTTCTCATTCAAAGTCAAGATAAGAGGGTTTTTTCTTTTTGCTCCCTCCACTCAGCAGAGCTGTGATGAACTTTTGTGCAGTAGAATACCAAGATGGATGAATGACAGAGAGGGAGAGGCAGTGGTGGTAGAAGGGTTAAAAAGAGGCAGGGGAGGGATTGATGGTTTGATACTCTTCCTCTGGCGGAAAGAAAGATGAGAGAGGAGACAAAGAAGGGAGAAAGGGCGACAAAAAAATACAGCAATACAGCTCATTGTCTCCATCCTGCCCCTGCCATCAATCTCCTGAACGGCAGATGCCTTACTGTCACTCTCTCACACACACACACACACACACACACACACACACACACACACACACACACACACACACACACACACACACACACACACACACACACACACACACACACACACACACACACACACTATGTCCGCCTGCCTACACGGCTGATTCCCCGAGTGATGAATCATGGCGCGGTATGGCGCGGCACAGCGAGGCATTTGTTAGAGGTTGGTGTTTTTCTCCTGTGCTGACAGGCGTTGTATAAGTGCTTTGTATAGTTTGTGTGTGTGTGTGTGTGTGTGTGTGTGTGTGTGTGTGTGTGTGTGTGTGTGTGTGTGTGTGTGTGTGTGTGTGTGTGTGTGTGTGTGTGTGTGTGTGTGTGTATTGTGGACATGGACAGCAGTGGCACGTGGCGTGGGTGCTGGGCTGAGCTGTGTGTATAGTACAGTATGTGTTTTGAGAGTACACGATGTCTTGTAGGTAACTGAGTCTGAACGCCTCACAGCAACAGCAGCTTCATTATACGGAACCCAGAGCTTCATCTCAGCTTTGACATCACGAAAGAGAAGAAACAAATAAGATTAAATCCCACAATAACACTTAGACTAATTTATTATCACATTATAATGCTTTGTGAAATAATTATAATATGTTACAATTATGGAAATTATAATATACTATGATCCTTGCAAAGAAAGTCAGTGAGTGACCAGCAATTATGAATCATTATGACGGCTGTGGCGTAGTGGAGAGCAAGGTAGTTCTCCATTCAGAGGATCGGTGGTTCGATACCCGGCTTCGGCAGTCGATGTGTCCTTGGGCAAGACACTTAACCCCAAGTTGCTCCCGAAGGCTTGCCATCGGTGTGGACTGGATGATGAATGTTAGTTAGAGTCTGATGGTGGCACCTTGCATGGTAGCCTGTCATCAGTGTGTGAATGGGTGAATGATATGTAATATACTACTGATTGTAAGTCGCTTTGGATAAAAGCATCTGCTAAATGACTGTAATGTAATGTAAAGTAATACTTGACCTTCATTATAAAAATGCTTAATAATTATGAGTGTTGTTACAAAGAATTATGAATATGTATAAGGTCTTATAACTATAATTTACAGTGCAAAAGCGAAATATAACACGTAAGAAAAGTGTTTGTAATGTATTATAGACCAATGTTTTTTTTATTAGTTTGTTACATTATTCTGTTATTAAACATTACTGAGATTATTCATGTAACATCATTTAATTATTTATTTTAATTTAGTTCAATTCAACTATTTTGTCTGGGCCTGAATTTACATTTCAGCTGCTATTGGTGTTACCAACACGTCATTCATTTGGTACAATATATGGTAAATGTTACAGAGTCAACACTTGAATTAGAATTAAAAAGGTGCCAGTCGTCTGCATATGTTTGCATGCACATGAATGATTCAGAGGTGTCAATCATGTTCAAGAATGATGAATTTAAGAATACAAATCAGAGGTGGAGCGGCTATGAAGGACACTGACATCATATACTCAGACGGAGTTGTAACATTAAGTAACTTTAAAAGTGTCCGGGGAATTTTTGACCACTAATAGCACCAAGAAATGCGGCCAAAAATGTGCCAGAGGAGGCAAAGAAGAAGAAGAGTCTAGACCAACATAATGAAATAATTAAGAACGAGGGATGGGTGTTGATTTTGGGCCCAGTGGATGGCCCCCAGTTCATAGAAACAAATCTGAGTACCAGCATGGGAGCAAAGCAATATTCGAAGGTACAAAAGACCTGAATTATCCCTTTAAATTAAAAATATATATATAAAAAAAGAAGCATTGCCTTAATGAAATAAAGTCTAAATTAAGAGTAGTGTTCCGGGGTTAAATCAGGAAATATTTGCTCAACACATAAGCAAGCCTAGAAAATCTCAGCAAGTATTTAATTCAAGCTGTAAATACTGAACAGATGAATATTCAAAGCTACGGATACATTTTGCTCGGTTCTTAGAAAGTATTGGGTCCAACTAAACAAGATCCCATGCTGTATATATCGCATAGAAAGAGGCTGCAGTAAATAATAATGTAGTGAATAACTGCACAAGGTGAACATGCCGGTGCTCTACACTAGTTCAAGCACTGCATGTTTACTCTGTGTACTTGACACATGCAGGCAGGTGAGAAGGAAAACTTCTCAAGGTATCTGAATCAAATAGTATTAGTTTAGTGCTGAGATGTCTTGGCATTGGTTTGAACCGGTCTGGAGTACCAGATGGAGTTATTAGGCCGGTTACCAGGAAGGACATGGCTCAACGGGTGTGAACACAAATCATTTATTTTGTCTAAACTTTTACTCTGTCGCATTTTGTTTTCTTTTATTACATAGACTTAAAAATATATATATTTATTTAACAGATTAGGGAAACTTTCACAAATCAAGATACTAGAAAATAAGACCTTGTGACACGATTAAAAAAAAAACATTTCACTCTATACTCTAGTAGTAGCCTGGGTCAAATGCTGTTATCACCCTTTGACCCAGGTCTGACAGCTATCAGAGGTGTTTACCCACAACACTAACCCGACAACACTGGCCTGTCCATCATCACCAGTGATGACTGAACTCTGTGTGGCAGGTTTTAACACCTCGGTAGCGATCTGTCAATCACAAAGTAGCCCCACCCTAAAGCATACCCTGCTTTCTGGTCTATTTGACTCTAAATGGACCATAATTTACTGGATGAATATCATACTGTATAGAAAAAGACTTGAAACTAGAGATTGAGACCATAAACTCATGTTTACAATTTTAACACTTCTGCATTGGCTTCACTCGGCAGAACTCGAGGTGCTGCCTGGTCACGACCCAGTCTATGGGAATAACTGAAACAGATTATATCTCCTACTACATCGACCAGCTCACACACTCCCATAAGGACAGTGCACTGGCCCCTGATAGATGGTTAAACGTGGTCTCTGACTGGATGAAATAAAGAACGGGGACACAGGAACATCCATTTTGTCTGAGCTCCTCTCAGTGGCAGCACAGAAATGAGGCATTCATCACACACACACACACACACACACACACACACACACACACACACACACACACACACACACACACACACACACACACACACACACACACACACACACACACAGCTCCCCTTCCTCGATCCCTCTCTTGCTCTCTGCTCCTCTACCCGAAATATCCCTCCTCCGGCTCCTCCTCCTCCTTCCCCATCACGCACTATCCACTCCATCTCCTGGACCTCTGGGCTCATTTGCTGAGGCTCTCGGGGGCCCCGACCGAGACTGTAGAAGAGAGATCGTATACACTCCGCTCCGAGACCAGTTCATTACAGGGATTACCACAAGAAGTCATACATTACCGGAGGCCCACATGGCGTACGTTGTTCCACAGAGACTACCATCCTCTTCCTCTTCGTCACCCATTTCTTTCCTTTCCTCTCCAGAGGTTTAAGCATCACAAATTTACGTGCAGGTCTCCTGTTTGAATGAGTAGAGATCTGACGAGGTCGGACCTGCTGACATTTACTATCAAGTCTGAATCAAATGTTGTCACATTGACGTCTAGGCTGTTGACACTTTCAACCAGCACCTAAAAACATATCTTTTTCACCAAGCCTTTCTTTTATTTCTTTTTCAGTGTTCCACAGAGTCACACATATTTCTTTCAAATGACCTTTTATGCAGAGCTTGTTCTACATATGTAACTATTAGAAGTCCAACTGAGGTTGTTATTGCTCATCATCAAGTGTTCTGAAGTAAATCTACACACCTGGTCATCCTCAGCAAATTAAACAACACAAAATATTAATCATTATATAAATATTTCTCTATTGTAGCCTATAAATCGCTCTATCACCCGTTAGGAAATTCAGAATTGCATTTATTTTCATCCTTACTTGTTAAACTGATTGTATGTTTGGTTCTCCAAACATTTAGCAATATATTAATAATATTTGGAAATATTAGACTCTATACTGAACTTCAAAAGCGAATTTGTAATATTGATGTCTCCTCGATTAAACGTGATGCACAACAGCTGGAGTATCCAGCAGGGTATTCTATGATGGGTTGATCCATCATCCATTTAAAAACAATCATAAGCCTATCAAACCCCAGAGCTGGTGCTCTCTGTAAATACTGCAAGTCATATTTTTAGGAGCCTTTGAGGGCTGAAGCAACATGATTGTTCTTTCTCTCTTAGTGAGGTCAAGTTAGATAACAGTTGCCAGATGTAGACTTAAAGGAGCAGATCTCTTCTTACAGATGTTAATATTGATGCATTCTGTTCTGGTTCCTGCTTTATGGCTCTTTCTTTGGTAACAAGTTATGTAATCATACGTTATTCATTTCTTCTCCACCATAAAGCTTGTGTATATTCAAGGTTCTGTGAATAAAGTGCTGCAGGGAGGACGTATTTTAAGCGAGTAAGCATTGCACTGGTTCTCTCGACAAAAAGCACATTTTTTCCCATTGGATTTGGGATTATTGCAGAAAATAGGCTCTAAACATTTATGATACTTCAAAGTTTTGTTCAGCAAGGTAATCTTAACAAATAAACCCAATTTTTATGATTTTTGAAGCGTGAATACAATCAGCAGAAGTAAAAACTAATGTTAGGCTATAAAGCAACTAAACCACGGTCCACACAACCAAGCTAAAGGATGACTAGTGTTCTAGTGATAATGTTTAAGTTGTCTCTTTTTGACACTTGTTAGCAACAGCCATTATTAAGAATCATTAAAGTTTCTAAATTTAGCACAAGGCTATTTACTGACCTATTTTGTATCGTAGATCAAAACGTTAAAATCCTTTGTGCAGGCATCAAACGACAAACGCATTCAAAATACGCTTTGAATTCAAGACGAGAGAACCAGAGGTGCAAAAATGTAAATAATTTATTTTATTTTATTCTATTGATTAAAGGACTCTTTGAGGAAAAAAAGAAATGTATTCCATCATAAATCTGCCCTGCTTGGCCGTTTTGTTGCTTTGTTGCGTGCTGTGTAAACATAGCATAATTATTTCTGTGTCTCTGTTGCATCCCGGAGCATAAATATATAAGAGCAGCAGAAATCACGCCAGCTGGGTTGGGGCTGGGTTTTGCTGTGATAACAGAACCAGGACCAAAAAGGGAAACAGAGGAGGAGAGAGTCTGCACAGTGTGTGGTTTTAATGTTGGATCCTGAATAAGGGAGATGCGACCACTTCCCTCTCTGTCTGCAGCTCAAAGTGTTCTTTTCTCTCTTTCACCATCAAACCCCGCGGTACCTTTTTTCTCCCTTTTCACCCCCCTTCCTCCGTCCCGTCCTTTTATTTACTCTCTCCTCTCTGTCTGGCACTGTTAAACAGTCCAGCTCTTCTCAACGCCACCCTGTGATCCCCACGGGCCGAACGTTTGGCACCTCTGACTCAGACAGTATGTCTGTTAGTGGAGAGTCCCGGGCAAATGCTCCCATAATGCCTAGCAACGCGCTGCTGCACCTGTTTCCTCTGCAAGAGCTTCGTTCTCACGGAGATGGTCGGTCCAACACACACTGAGAACCTATTAACATGCCGGCAGGTAGCGTTTGATTGTGTGCGAGTTTGTGCGTATATCGATGCGGACATGTGAGCACATGCACATAAATGTGTGTGGGAAATGAGCCGGTGCACAGAAAGTGTGTGTGCGTGTTTTAGTATGTGCGTGTGTCAGTACAAGGACATGGCTGCAGCAATGCAAGCAGGAACAGTGCTCTGTATATGTGTGTGTGTGTGTGTGTGTGTGGGTGTGGGTGTGTGTGTGTGTGTGTGTGTGTGTGTGTGTGTGTGTGTGGGTGTGGGTGTGTGTGTGTGTGTGTGAGAGAGAGAGAGACAGGTAGGGAGGTATTGATGCACTTATCCACTGTACTGGATCTGTATCGACCATGTGCACTGACCTTATTAAAAGGATCAGTTATTAGCCAGACATGTCTGATCCGCATCAAATACTGTTTCTTAGCCACACGTATTAAAAAAAAAATGCAACTAATAACAAATAAGAACTTGAGGCTTCAAAGCCTAAGTCTATGTTTGGACGTCAAGAAAGTCGTCGGTTTGTTGTAGCAAAGCTTTCTTTACTTGAAAAATGATCTTTTAAGTTGACAAACATCACGTGCAATTCATGTCAAAATTCTAATTCACATAGAAGTTGACATTCTATTCATATGAATGATTGTATTGTTATGATAATTGTAGCCTATTTAGAACATTAAATCTAATATGAAAGAGTAGATTCCATTTGTTTAAACAATTAGAGGACTTAAAAAGCATTTAATTGGTCTTTGCATTTATTAAGTATTTAACATGTTTCAATAACACATCTATAAAACAACCTTTCTTCTAATTGGTGTACCTATTTCAGATAATATAAGATGATTAACAGTAAAGTTCTTTTACGCACAAATTAGCTTTTCTCTGGATTTTGTAAAAATCGGATCCCTTGAAAAAATAATGTTTGGGAAACCCTGCTTTATGGAATTGAGTCTGTTATTATCATGCAGCCTGTGAAAAGGTGCTCCGCAGGCAATTGAATCATAACATCCACTTGGCGATTTCATCAGATTTTTGGTCTACGGATAATTATGTGCTCGAGCCTGAATGTAGGCGGACGGCGAACGGTGAACGCCGCGTCCGTAGGAGATTTTTATGGAAATGTGGTCACTACATAAGAGCAAGGTGAAAGCTCAGCCTTTTTAATAAACATGTTCCATTATTGTTTATTTTTTTCTAGTGGGTACAGTCAGCAGCAACGTTTCAGTTTTTTTTTATAGCAACTCTTAAACATCACAGGACCATGATATCATCTCAGCGTACACACCTGTCTCCATGCTTCAGGTGACCAGAACAGACTGGTCCACACATGCATTTTGTCTTTTTGCAACTGTTCCTCTGTGTATTTTTTTTTTTGGCAACATGTGCACGGACGTGTGTTTGTGTGCACGTGGGAGTGCTTTTGGATCATCCTGTTAGACCAGCGAGGAAAAGCGCCGTTAGATTGGCTGAGGCTTTATCCCCGCTCTCTCTTAAAACACAAGGAAAATAGCAACCGTGGAGGAAGGGAGCAGATGAAAATAGCTCAGTAGGCAATCGCTGACTCACAAGGCAGCGCTGGGAGTCAGGAAGGCATCCATCGCAGTGTGCATCAAATCACTGTTGTGTAACTCCATCAGCACCCGTAAATCAAAACCCGTCCTCCGTGTTCCACAGCTACATCGTCTACTGTGACTTTTGAGCAAATGTTCCCCCCTTTTGTGGCTGCATAATAAGGAGGGCGGTGACATCACAGGCGCCATTCATCACTTTTGACAGCAGTCTTTAGGGGAAGGTGGGGGCGGGCCAAGGCTGTAGCATGGTCAGCTAACTACCCGGCTCATTCATCACGCAGATCAAAGAGAGCGGAGGGCTTTCTCAGCTCATGTTTCTTTAAGTACTGTGAAATGGAACAAGAGCACGAACCAGACTCTAATGTGAGTCTGATTTACATATCAGCTACCGTAATGCACTGGTTACTCATGCACCTGTAGGACAGCTCTCAGCAAAAAAAAAGAGACCTGTTGTTATTAACAAAAAAGAGTGATGAAAATGAAGGATAATGGTATTGGAGCAGCTAGAGAAAATCCATACGTTTGCATAGACACAAGTATCTTGGTTATGATCAAGTGGAAACCTCTGGTTCTGCAGAGTAAAGCCAATGCTTCATGTCTTAAAGCTGCATTCTCTCTACTGTCCATCAGGGGGCGACTCCTCTGGTTGTAAAGAAGTCTATGAGAAAATGACTTTCTTGATTTATTCCCTTTTGTAAACATTGTAAACATGAGTTCATGGTCTCAATCTCTAGTTTCAAGTCTCCTTCAATACAGCATGATGTTCATTTAGTAAATTATGGTCCATTTAGAGTCAAAAAGACCATAAAGCAGTGTATGCTTTAGGGCGGGGCTTAGTGTGATTGACAGGTCACTGCTGCTACTAGCGATGTTTACGGCGTCTCTACGTCACTCCTCAAAATTCCAAATATGTTTACTTCATTGGCTGCAAATACTTTTTTTATTTTTATTATAATAGACAAAGCTTCTTTCACACTTTCTATGACACCCATGTCTATAATGCATTATAACAAATTATTGTTATAAGCACTCATAAATATTCATAATGTTTTAAAAACAATGATAACACATCATAAAGATAAGATAATCGGATAAGATAATCCTTTATTAGTCCCACAGAGGGGAAATTTGCAAAATGATAAAGTGGTTTATAATGACTTGTAAGATTAAGTATCATAATACCTGATAATTGCTATGTCACTTGCTGACTTTTGTTTCTCCAGGATCATAGTGTTTAATAATTCCCATAGTTGTAAAATATTATTATTGTATAACTTTCCAACAGGTAATTATCACCTGAATCCTCGGCTCATACGGAGCTTCACAGCGAGTTTCAGCCCTTTGTTCAGCTGTCCGCCTGCAACTTCACTTCTTTTGTTCCGTTTAACTTGTTGTGGTTGGTTGGTCTCACTCACTCACTCAGAGTTTTCTAGAACCACAACAGTGGGAGAAAGTGATCGTCAGATGGGAGTGATGTGGAGATCTGTACCTCTGTAAATAGACTCAAAGAAACGCCGATACATCTCAGTCCTCAAGAGACGCAGAAGAGTTCTCTAAAAGCTAAGTGCCATTAAAAAAAGAATCTGCGCGGAGGGGTGCTGTGGTTTGGAAAATATTTGGGAACCGTAGCGCTTTATTGACGACAATGCAATAACTTTATAGACATTTTCTATAGTTGGCAACAGCTCAGCATTGACTCTCAGAACTTTACCAGGACTCTAATTCTTTCTGTTATTGTCTTCTTTACATTCCTGAATTGGGAGTCATAAACCCGAAGCGTTAGAAAACATTTTCCCACTATGTCTTCACTTCACTTTTTTGGACTAATCCCCATCTATGATGCGTCGTCACTCTGCCTCTAAAGTTCTCTTCAGCTTCGGTCTGAACAAAAAAACTTCCTGAAACCGGGAGATGAATGAATCAGATCTCACTTTGTTTCAATGTAAATGTCACAAACATGGTTCAAACCTGTGCACGTAAACAAACTCAATGTGATCATGTGACTCAGGGATTTGTCTGATGATTGTACAATTATTCACTGAGTCATCTTAAAATTTCACATGGACCAACAGCGTCTGCATCCCGTCTCTCTCTCTCTCTCTCTCTCGCTCTCTCTGTGTACTCACTCTGCTTTTGAATATTTTACACTGTGTGTGCCAGAAATTCGACCGACTGCCGCTTTGTTCTGTTTTGTTTGTTGCGAGTAGCCGCCAGCTTGATGTTTTTTAGTGCTGCTGCAGGGGCACCGATAGTTGACCCCTGCCGGGATTATGAAATGCTGTTTTTATTTCTTGGTAGGTACATTTAATTGAATGGAAGCAATCTGGTGATTTAATAATTCACGAGCAAATAACCGTCTGTCCGCAGGTTGAGGCCCTGAGCGATGCAATCTATGTTCGGCGGAGGGGAGCTGGGGCTGCTGGGAGGAGGCGGCGGCGACGGCGGGGGCCTGAAGGAGGACGGCTGCGGCGGCGTGGCGTGGCACTCCTCGCCGCTGCCCCCGACGACGTCTACTCTACCTCCCACTTCGCCCTCATCTCGGCCTACCAGGACATCAAGACCAGGCTGGCCCTGCTGGAGCGCGAGAACACCAGCATCAAGAGGAAGCTCAAGATCTACGAGATCAAGGTGAAGAGCTCTCACTTCAACGCCGAATCACAAAGTCAAATATTAGCATTTCTTTAGACCTGTTATATTTGTTGTCCTTGTTGGTATCAGACAGAAGGTCTCAAGTGCCACCAAGGATGAGGCCAGCTTGTTTTTTTGATTTATTAGTCTCTCAAAAAAAGGTGGTGAGCCGTCCACCCTTAGCATAATGGAGGCAGGGAGAGTGTACACAAAGATAAAAGGAGAGAAAGCTTTGGTGGGCTTTGATCATGGACCGGCGGGGGAATAAACAGGAGAAATAACTCATTTTTAAGTAAAAATAATTTAGAGCAACAACCGTTAGGAGCCCCGGGAGCAAACGGAGCGGCTATAAAAAGGGTTCTGCACACATAAGCTCTTGTTGAAACGGTTTAATCTCTCACAGGAGCAAACACAGACCTTTAAAGTAACAATGGAACCCACTTACACCTGGTAATAACAACGGGCTGTACATGCGTATCTGGATAATGAGGAAAGGTCACAGGCTTTTGGATTCAAACTGTTACCTGATTTCACCGCATTTTAATAGGATCCCGGCACATTTTTTAGGCAAATTTGTCAACAAACATGTATGTCCCGGGGTTATAGGAAGCTAAGCTGCTGAATGGGCCCTACTTTTTTTTATTTATTGTCACATGAAGAGAGCCAAATGTTAATCAGCCTGCAACAATGCTCATTAAATATCATATAAAGAAAAGCACAAAAAAAGAAGAAAGGAAAATAGAATATAACATGTGAAATGATATATGTGGACAGTTATGTAGTAGATGAAGGCTTATTGGGGAGTAATATATAGATAGATAGATAGATAGATAGATAGATAGATAGATAGATAGATAGATAGATAGATAGATAGATAGATAGATAGATAGATAGATAGATAGATAGATAGATAGATAGATAGATAGATAGATAGATAGATACACAAACACAGATGAAAATATGGTTGTAAAAAGTTAAGTAAAAGTATATAAAGGCAAAGGCAAACTCATAAGTGGTTGGGTGTATATCTTTCTTGGGCTTGCTTTAGACAGCAGTTCATTAACGATCATACTACACATTTTTGTATTGTTTTATATTAATTAAGTAAAAGAATATTAGAATTATGGGTGAAATCAATTCAGCTACTTTGAATGAAAAATTGTCTCTTCAGAGGGAGTTCAGAGCTCATCCAGAGGGTCATGAGGGTTCAGATATTGGGAACAGAGAAAATGAGCTGCACAGGTCTTATCTCACTCTTCATAATGTTACTCTGGATGTAATTTTAGATAACAAAGTTACATTTCAGCGCAGCCAGGCCTGTTTGCTTGGTGGCGGAAATCGGACTACTTTTCGGTTGGATGAGGGAGGAGGTGAGGCAGAAATCCACCTCCTAGCTGGGCCAACGGACACATATTCAGAGGGGGAAGGAAGCGTAACGATATAGCGTGGGAGGACAGAAAGCGAGGAAAAATGGAAGAAATAAGTGGAAAGAAGGAGTTAAACGGGCGGAAAGATGCCGTGTGAGGCCCAGAGAGGGGAAGAGAAATTAGGGAGTAAAGGGAGATAATGATGCAAAGAGCAAGGGAGAGATAAATTGCTGAAATTAAGAACAAAAGAGGATTAAAGTAAAAAAAAAAAAATCCTGGAGGTTCTTCTTATTATCATGAGAGTGTGGTGTTCCACTTATTCTAGGAATTATATGGTGTAATGTACCCACTCTCCCCTCAGATAGTGCTGCCCAGTTTTACTTCAGGTGCATGAGGACTTTTAACAAGCTGTGCTGTTTACAACAAGAGAGAGAGAGAGAGAGAGAGAGAGAGAGAGAGTATCAGAAGTACTTGTTTCTTGTCTGAAAGTAGAAAGAACGAAAAGCTTCAAATGACAAAAAGTTATCAGAGAGGCTGCTGACAATTCCAAAAAAGATTCAAGCTGTTGCTGCCTCATGGTCTATGAGGGATACTGTCGGTAGGGGAAAGAGAAAATCTTCTGTGATGTTGGAGTTAAAACTGAAGCTCCTGAGAGCTTTGATTCAAGGAAAGTTGAATCAAGAGCAGACCAGTCGCAACGGAAAAAAACATCTGCATTGTAAGTCTCTGTAAACCACGGATACGTTTACTGTGGACGTCTTTGCATTCGGTCAGAGAAAGTGACGGTTGTTAAAAAGTTACGTGGTATAATAACGAGTGAAACAAGGAAGAAAGTCCTCCAGATGGAGTGGTGGTAGAAGTGTCAAACAAACACAGGACTTTCACCCAGGAGGCCACTGTTCGTGTAAAAACAAAAAAGTTACTTGTCACATAAGAAAGTCTATTAAGAGCAGTTGTTTTTATTAACCGTAATTACTATTTGAACACAAACCACAATGTTTTCTTCTTACCTTAATCAAGTAATGTCACAACGATTATCACGTGGTACTGTGTTTTTCTGCAAGTTTAATACAAAGCTGATATAAAAGGTATTCTTGGTGCAGGAATGCTGAAATTCAACACATCCTGTGGTGAAGTGATGACATTTTAGACAGACATGGATGTAAACTGCAACTTGACAGGTTGGCAGAGGGTAAATCTAGTTTTTCCAGTACAGAAATTGATGGAAATGCAGTTTGACTTTGTCTTCCCTCTCCTGACACACGTGCCTGTCTAGAACTCCTGCATCCTTTTAGCGAGCAGCTGTTACTGAAGGCTGCAGGCTGCCACGTCGCTGTTGACTTACTCGCAGGCGGCAGTTTGTACAGGGCCGATTCCCAAAGAGACAGGTGTTGATTATTTAAGGGAGAGCAGGTGCAGATGTTGGCTGTTTGGAGTTGGAGCTGCAACACCTGTGACTCTGTAAATATAGCATGTGCCTTTTTTAAATTTGGAAAATCAATCGATAGAATCACAATATTGACTCCTGAAATGGCAAAATCCCCATGTGGGAAGACCTTTTGCTCATTTGCACAACTCTGGATTGTTTTCTATTATTTCAAGCCTTTTTTTTTTTCAATTAGAGGCATGTGTTGCTGCAATCTTCCTGAAAACAGAATGCCTAAGTACAGCTGCTGTAATGAAGCAGATGGCAATGCTTTCCTGCTACTTAGAACACGGGTTGTGAGAGCTCCTCCGATGCTCGGTGGTATGAGGAGTCTTGGAACTCCTCAGGGGTTTTTGCCCTTGTTGCGAACATTTACTGTTAAACTGAGCAGAGAGAGGTGTTCTGCTAAATGGAAAAGGGTTGTTTGCTCCTCAAATAGACATTGCATCAGCAGCGTCGACTTCGTACAGAAAATGAAAAAAGCCCTCCCTGCTTACGGCAGGCACTCTAAATGTAAATGTGTTCATTTAGGTCGAACCACATGCAGTTATATAACTTGTCGTGTGTGTTTTTCTATCACTGGAGTCTGCAACCAGACAACAGTTTAGCACCATAACTAGACAAATTGCTTACTTCACAAGTAAAACAACAGCAAATGTGGTGCAGCCCATAAAATACAAATTCTACAGGGTTATGATGACATAATCAATCGTATCTGCATAACCGTTGCTGCATAAAAATGCAATTATTTCTGCATAATTTAAATGTTTATATGTAATGCTGCTGCACATCACATAATATGAAACCGTTAATATGTTTTCCCCAAGAGCTGTGCAGCAATAAGATGTAACTAATATAATAATACTATTGATAAGAATAACAACAACAATAACATTAGCAATAATAATAGTCAATGATAATATTCTTTGTTTTTCTCTTTGTCAATTCATCCCATAAAAAAAGATGAAAACCAACAATTAATGTTATTAACAACATGTATCGGGAGTCTTTCAAATTCTGATTTATCTTCTTCCTCTGAGCCATAGAGCTCAATAAAAAACACATCAGTGAGCCTCACTGCTCCTTCATCAACATGAACACACACTCACTGTAGTTTGCTCTGACTTAATCACACACACACACACACACACACACACACACACACACACACACACACACACACACACACACACACACACACACACACACACACACACCGTTCTGCAACCACAAATACTCACTAGAGGATTTTTTACTCTGGTTTAAGTAACGTCTGTTAAAAACTACACTGACCAGCTTCTAAGGAAATACTGAGCATTAAAAAAAAAAGAAACTGCATGTTTGTGAGCAGTTTTTAAAGATTTTATCCTTCAGTAGAAACCGATGGGCTGAGTGCCACAGACAGGAAGTCAGAATGTTTTGAGAGAAAAACTAATATATTGTTGGTTTTGGTCTTTTCTTTTCAATTTGTTGACAATAACTAAATATAAAATATTGCCAGCTGTTGACTTTTGACTAATCAGTGTATTTATTAAAATGACTCAGTGGACTGATTTAAGAAAATCTGCTATATAATTGCTAAGATATTATGATTGGCAAAAAAAATTGTAGAACCAACAATGGGTGTCATTCTGAAAAAGTATTAATAATTCAGAGAGTTTAGTCAGGAAATATGAACAGATGGACAAACAAAGTAACTGATGGACGGACAAACAGCAGCTGAGTCACACGCCCAGATTTCATTGATTTCAACGATTAAAGCAACTTTCTATGTAAATTCACAGATTAGTTTAGGAGAAGTGGAACATAAAATCTAGTTCATGATGAAAAAAACAAAACATGACATGAGTAAAAAAAACACACTGATCCTATGAGTGATATCTGGGCCAAACAGAAGCTGCAGTTGATACAAAATGAATCTTTTATGATCCCAGTGTGAAATCACAGCAGGATAAACAAAAAAAAGCATAAATAAGCACTGCATTCTAGTTCTCTACACTTATTATAAACTTATTTTACCACGTCTAATCTTATGTTTCTGTAATGTCATTAACTTCTCTTTTTGTTTCTGCAGTTCCCCATGATCAATGAGTTCGGGGAGGACACAAACTCCTACTGCTCCTTTGAGAGCAAAGAGACGGCGCTGCTGCACTCCGAAAATGGCAGCCTGCAGCAGAGAGTCAACGTCCTGACCCACGAGGTGAGAGGAGGGATGAGGACAGGAGGGGGAGACAGACGGGGTGGGGGAGGATGGGGGACATGGGAGGGAGGTGAGAGGTGGGAGAGGAAGAGGAGATATGAGACAATGCAGAGGCGAGAGGGGATATGGTTGAAATAAGAGGAGAATTATTTTTAATAAACTGAATAAAATAAAAACCTTATCACAGCAAGTTTTTCTTTTCCTCAGTGCTTGAATTCTGCAGAAAATCCCTCATTACAAGTGAATTAATTTTATAAAAAAGAAAAGAATTAGGCCAACCCTGGTGGACATACGCTGAAAGATGTCCAGAACTAATTAAGCACTGAAGCTGCTATCCGAGCAAAAAAAAAGACTGTGTGAGATCGGGTGTTTTTTAAGAAACCGTCCAAGGAGCAATGCAACGTGGGATTTTCACTGTGGTGTTCTATTTTTGAGAAGCGCTATAATTGGGAGCAAACCTGGCCAAGATTTTGCTGAATGTGAAAATGCCTTTTAAACCTTTTTAAAATAACAGCCATGGTCATTTAATAATATATGCAAAATCTAATTCTAATCTTTTCTTCCTGTGAAAGAAAATATTAAATGTGCTGATGCAAGCTAGTAAGAACCAAATATCAACCAGTAATATCATGACATACATACATCAATTAACAGTGATAAGGGAGTACAACCAGGAAGAGACTCAAAATGACCACAAAGAGCCACAAAGCAACACAAAGAGACAGAAAACAACAACAAACTGACTCAAAATGAATAAAGAGACACAAAATTACATAAAAAGGGGCAAAACAACCAGAAAAAGACAAAAATCTTTAACTAACCCTAACTATAAAAAGACACTACATGACTACAAAGAAACACAAAACAACTACACAGAGACTGAAAATGACTTTGATGAGACAGAAATCAACTACAAAGAGACTAAAAACGATTATAAATAGACACAAAATGACAAGAAAGCGGCACAATAACTACAAAAAACCTAACACAACTACAAAGACACTCAAAAATTGCCAAAAAGAGACGCAAAACAACTAAAATGAGATTCAAAATAACTTCAAAGAAACATAAAACAACTACAAAGAGACTCAACATGACTACAAAGAAACATAGAATACCTACAAAGAGACTGAAAACGACTACAAAGTGTTTCTTTTTCTTGCTCCTATAAGAGACATGGTGGGGCCTTTGTATATCTGTGCCCAGGGGCCCTTTGTCTCATAACACAACCATGAGGGCGGTGTTGATCCACAGTCCTCTGTAGCCTCTGTATCGTACTTAACTCCAACCCCACCCAATTTTAAGCTGTCCAATCAAATGCAAAGGATTTTATTTAAATCCCTATTTTAACTGTACACCACTCAGATATTAGTTAAGTTAAAGTAAAGTAAAGTTTTGGAAATTAATTGGTTTTATTTAATTCAATTTAATCAGTTTTACTACTTTTCCACTATAAACTTGACTGTGGAGAGAAGAATGGCAGCCCCCATAATGTTCTTAGACTGCTCATTCACCTCACTTGCAATTCTACTATTTTCCATGACTGAGAGCATGGGGAAATAGAAATGACAAACGACTCACACAGGAAGGCAGTGGTAAAACTGGCAGCGGTAAAGAAAAAAAAAAAAAAGAATAAAAAAAAAGGAGCTAGAGAGCAAGAGAAAGAGGAAGGAAATGGTTTATGGGAGCAGCAGAAGCGATTAGGGTGGAACACACAAGGTCACACGGTTCAGACACCGGGAGCCCCCTCCACACACACACACACACACACACACACACACACACACACACACACACACACACACACACACACACACACACACACACACACACACACACACACACACACACACACTCACACACTCACACTTTATCCTATTCCTTTTGGTAAAGTGGTGACTTGCAGTTATCAAGGAGAAGCAGAGAAAGGTGACACGTTTCCTGTGTCACCTTTCCTGTCCAGAATTTAAAGGTCACAAACCAGAATGCAATTTTTTTTTTTATGTTTTTCCGATAAAATGCAGATAAAACAGACAGTCAAGGGTACAAACTGAGCATGCTGTGTGTACATTTTGTTTGGGGAATATACACGACTAAAGCACAATATGAGCTGGCATAAGTCTGCCTAATTACTCTACATTGAGGCCATGTTTTGCAGACGCTCTGTACAAAATGGTTCCACGGTACTACCCATCCAAACATTTACTCATAAGCTGCTCAAATGAAGATAGACATTTCACTTTGTCATACAGATGTTTACAACTAATGATAAACACATTTTATTGAGGCTCCAATGTACCCTTGGTTCGGAAACCTGGCTAATGTCACTGGTTTTCTCAGAGCTTATCACTTTAATTTAACATTATTTATCATAACTGATATAGTGGCCAAAATGATGAAAATAAGTCCTTTGAATTAGCCGTTTAATCAACCCTCCCCATCTTTACTCTCCTCTCAACACATTTACACATGCACTTTTCATCACCTCACATTAGAAAATACAAATTGCAATCAAATCGAGTGTTTCAAACCAACTAATTAAGCAAAAAAAAGCTTTTCAGCTTTGAACCCAAGAGGATGTTTAAAACAACAAACCCATCCCACACAGATGAACTAAGATGAAAATGTAAAAAAGGTGATAATGAGAACATCTTTTAGGTATTAAAATCTCGTATCCTTGTGCATCTCCTTAGTCTCAGTCACGATGCCGATGACAAGCCGCTCTACACCTCTGTGATGGTTTTCTACCAGCATATGTTACCATAGACACACTGCACACAGCAGCGGTACACCTCTTTGTCCTCTCTTATTTATCTCACTCCCTTGCTGCCGCTCCCACTCTCACTCTCCCTCATCGTCTAAAGTGACCATATTCTTCAACACTTCCCTCACCCGCTTTGAAAATCTCCCTTCTTCACTCAATTCCGTGCGCCACGTCGCTGCTCTCAGACCTGTCAAAGGGTGTGTGATTATGCCATCCAGCGACATTCACCCCCTCATTAAGCCACAGTGTGATGGATCAGCAAGACATGGAGAAATAATTCATTATTTAAAATAGTGCTGAAGATGGTTGTTGAATTCATCATTCATCCGTTTTTATGGAGATGGGGGAGGCATTGATGCTGAAGTGTCAGATTTTCCGTGTCCTAAATTTGCGTGGTTACACAACAGCTTCTTAGAGAAATGGAAGTTTTATTTCTTCTCCCTCTTTGTGAGGAAGTTTGCAAAACTGACAACGAAGGTAAAAAAAATTGTATGTCAACCTTTTTTCTTTTGTTGTCTGTACCTCGCTGCTTCAGCTCCAGAAGAGAAAGGAGAGAGAGGAGCAGCTGGAGGACGTGATCCAGGCCTACGAGAAGATCCACATGGAGAAGAGCAACCTCCAGAGGGACCTCGACAAGATGGTCAGAGACGTGTTTCAGTCCACTGCACCGTGTGCATTCATTTTACACAACGCAGAAACCATATGGCCCATTAATAAATACATTCTCACATCTTCACATTCTGCTGAATATTAAATGTAAACGCTGGCATGGATGACATCATGAACTAGCGATGAACATGTGAGATGATTATGTTTTAGGCAGTAAATGCACAATGTGGACAAAAGTATGTGGACGTCGCTGGGCATAGATGTTTGCAAAGTTTTGGTTGCAAGCTTTTTTTCAGGTTAAGGTTAATGCTACATAATGACTAATGATCTAGACAATATAGTGCTTCTTATGGTTGGCACTTTCCTATTTCAACATGACAAAGCTGCATGGGTGATGTATTTTTGTAGGCTGACCAGGAAGTTAACATCACACTTTCTCCCTCAACAAAAAGCCAATGAGTTAATGGACTTACTCTTTAAAAGGCAGTCTGTATACTTAGTCATAGCTTTCATACAAATGTGCAACTGAAAAAAACATTAAACTCTTGATAAATGCTTCTATATTTCTGTAACAAACGTTCTCCCTATTACCTAATTTGGTCATATTTTATTATCACTACACCATGTAATAGTAAATGAAAGAAACAGTAATGTAAACAGCTTATTTGTCTCTCTCCTGACTTTTACATCCGTCACTCTGATAGTACGACCAAGAACAAAAGAAAAGAGTCACCTAATGAAATGCATTTGATCACTTTGACTGGGCACTCAACACAACACTGCTCAATTCAGAGTAATTGCCCTCTGAGCAAACTTTCTTCATTACTTCTTATTCTGAGTCAACAGTCCTTCAGAGAGAAAAGTCCTCTTAGAGTCAATCAGTGAAATTTCTCCTCCGACACAAAACAAAACAGGATTGACTGGAAGGACACATAAATCTCAAAACAATTTAATTTAGAAAATGATTGTTTGTGCTGCATCTTTCAACCATTTAAAAACATTCTAAGATTAGTTTCTAGCTTCATCCTCTAACTCCTTTTCTGTTGAGACTTGTGCTTATTTCAAACACATTTCTGTGACTGAGTAACAAAGTCGATGCAGACCAGGTAGACGCTTCCAACTGAACAGATTGTCTGGCTGCTCTTTCACAGAACCCCTCTGTGATAATAAACCCTCTCGTATGACAGTGAAGTCCATTGAGCAGCTCATGCCGAGCCACCTCAGCAGTTTTTATGAGGGCTCAGTGATTACGGGACGAGGTGCGCCAAAGATGTTGGAACTGCCACAGTGTCAATGTCACCCCGAGTCTGTGGCGGCTCCAAATACCGACTGGGCCTCATTGACCTTTAACCTTCTAGCAGTGCACTCACTTACTAAAGTACATCATATTTTATGTTATAAATGTGTTTATTATATATAAAAACTTTACAGGATAAACTGTTAACATGTTCAAGGCTCCTAAATATCAGTTGCTCTAATCTACATTAATATCCTGACGCTGATATTATTACTCGGTTATTTGCAAATATTAAGCACTTTTCTTCTACAAAGAAGAAAAGTACCCTGGCTGTGTGTTTAACTTTAAACATAAATTACAATATTGTTTGAGCATTTTGCCAGTTTTACTTTATTTATTTACGGATTTACACATAACATCATTATATTTCAAGAGAGCGCTGTACTAGAGTTTAAAAGTATTAAAATCATTAAAAATACATTTTGATTATTATTTATTAAATATATTGCTATTTTGATACATTTTTTATTTTCTATGACATACTGGGTTTTCTGGTTTTGAAACACAGACTTTCTCGCGCTGGAACTGGTTGAAAACTACACATTTACTTTTGTTTGGCCCTAGACTCTATTATGTTTCTGTGTGTGGCCCAAACTCAAAAAAGCTTGGTATATAACATCTGTTAGTTTTTAGAATCCTGTAAAGTCGTGATGTAATTGGCGGTTTAAAATAAAATAAATGTGTGTGATTGCAGACCGGCCTGGTGGAGAAGCACGTGGAGCGGATCCTGGGCCTGGAGTCGGCTCTGAGGCAGAGGGACAACTCTCTGCAGAAACTCAACATGCAGCTGCACAGCAAAGACATGCAGTACCTGCAGCTGCACGCCGGACCGGACGCACACAGTGAGTGACGGTCGCCTCCACCTCCATTGCCTCCATCACCTCCATCACCTGAATATGTAGCTGAGATGTGCCAGTTTACTTATTTTACTGTCAATAAATTCTGATGGTTACATCACAGCCAACAACGATTTCTGTTACTATCATTACTGTGATTATTGTCATTTTTCAGACGGAGTTTGTTGCAATTGCTAAGACACAATTTGTGCAACTAGGGCCTCTGTTTGTTGAAACCCTAACACAAAAATGTATACACAAAATATATTAAATTTTATATAAAAAATACAATCATTTTATTTTATATTTTATATATGTCTATCCTCAGTACTTATATTCTCATAACAGAATCAGACACAAGTCTTGATCCCTAACCCTTTAACTAAAGTTGAACATAGTTCCGGTATTGTTCTGAAATTGCTAACAGGTGTTTTCACAGGTGCATTCTGGGTGCAGGTGGTCGATATTTGAATGTGGTGTTTCAATGGAAGTGTTTAGCAAACAACACACTTCACTACTCCACTACACACCTGCTTTAGTCACTGTAAAGTAAACGTAACTACAGTAAATGATAAATACATTTAACCAGCCGAGACATCATCTCTGATCGTCACTGCTCATCTTTTCTCTGCAATCAAATCCAACAATCTGGCCAGAATAAAAAACACACTGAGGTCAAGTTAATCCTGGGCATGTTGGAGAGAACCAGCTTGGACATTTTGTTCCAGCTCCACAGTCACAGTCGCAGAAATAGAGACCTCCAAAATCCAAACATTTGTTGGTGCCTGGTACTGTATATCTGAGGATTTCTCTCAGTATCATTCAGCCTGTTGCTTCCATCTGTACAGCCGAGTGATCTCTGTTGTAATGAGTCTTTGTCACCAAATGCTAGAACACCTGTGAGATAATTCAGCGTATGACGATGCTAATTAATTCCTGCATGGGAAGTGTGTAAAAGTTTTTAAAGATGCTTCAAACAAAGGCAGGTCACTCATATTTTTTTCACTTCATTTATTAATAGGAAAATAAAAAAAAACATGTGAATAAAACCTTACATTTTTATAAAGCTTCACAAAGTCAGCAGATTCCCTCATTTTCAGACTGCAGCATTGAATATATTCCACTAGATTCTGTTAAACTTTAGCTGATCTAGAGTCAGTCGATGCCCTCTGAGACGTTGTGGGTGGCTGAGTGAAACCTGGAAGAAATGTGTCACCGCCACCTCAACAGATGCCCCTACTGATGGTGTACTTGAGTGAAGGGGAGGTATAATTTTGCCACAAACTGTCGTATTTAATGGAAAAAAAGGGCGTTGTGCTCCTTAAGGGGAGAAACCACAGGGGAAAAGGTTAAAACATTTAACTAACAAATATCACCAAGAAACTTCCCCAGTTTATTATTTACATTAAGGACATTACTTTTTGTTACAATTTTTTCTTAAATTGTATGTTTAAATATGCAAATAAATTAAATATGTGCTCATTTTCATACATTTGCAGAACATAAATCTGAGCATTAGATAAAGCCAGGTTTAAAATGATTGTTTCATTTTGTTGACATATTAGATTCAAAGGTTTTTACAGAGAGAATTTTGGATATCTCTTTGTTTCATTCTATAATTCCAAAGATACTGTGAACAGCCATAACAAAAATCTATTTTCTCCATGTTTTTATAATGAAATGTTGTATTAATCAGGCTATGAATGATATATGGACAAACCACTCAGTAAAAACCTTCAGAATATAGATAGGAATGAAACTACAAAGTTTGGTGTATGTAAGAGCTCCTGAAGTGGAGATTTCTGGATCATTAAAATGACACACATTTTGAAGACACTACAGGTGAATAGGGTAAAACCATTAACTTATAGATATCACCATGAAATTTCCCTAGTTGATTACTGACATTAAGACAAATATTTTTTGTATTATAAGTTCTCTGAAATGTTATGTTTAATATGTAGATGAGGAATTATCTAATGGTAACTTTTGGTGAATTTATAAGAAATCTACAGATGCAAATAGACTGTATTTTGAATGTTTTCTCTTTCCAGTCTGAAAGAAGATTCTCACAATTTATCAGTGCATAGTTTCCCACCTTCATTTTCTTTGTGAGGAATGCTTACAAGGTATTCTTGTTGATTAAAAGTGTGTGCGGTGCGTGCGTCTATGAATGTGAGGAAATATCTGTGTGCAGTATGTGTGCAGAAGAGGAGGCAGGAAGAGTCGAGATATAAAAGACGATGTCCTGTTCCAGTGTCTTCTGGAGTGTGAGTCTTTGTGAGCGGAGCTGAATCACTAACATGCCCACGCAGATCACATCATCCAGGTACAAACTGAAAGACGCTGCCCTTGGAAGAAGTCAGCTCCTCTGCTCTCTCTTACTCCACTATTGTGCAACCACCGTGGACAGAAGATTCAAAAGAACGCAGCATTAGTCAGGGCCCAAAGCAGTGGAAATAAAAGTGTTTTCATTTCTCTCTCTCTTTGCTTCCAGTGCTGGACTGTCCAGCTATGACCCTCCAGAGCTCCCGTAGCCTGGACGCTCTGTCCGACCTGAAGCTGCAGCGGCTGGAGGCCGAGCTGGAGGGGGCGCGGCACGAGGCCCAGGGGGCATGTCAGAGGGAAGAGGAGCTAAAGGGGGAGTGTGAGAGACTGAAGGAGGACATGAGGATGCTGCAGAACAGCCAGAGGGACCGGGTCAGTGTTGATTCATTACATTACATTACATTACATTACAGTCATTTAGCAGACGCTTTTATCCAAAACGACTTACAGGAAGCACTACTAGTCACCATAAGTCATAAGTGCATCTCCTTTCTTAAACAAGCATCTTAAAGCATAAACCAGAGCAAAAGTATAGTGCAAATTACTACGAAAACAATAGATTCAGTCCTTTGAATCATGTCAGGAACGCTGTCAGAGGAGCAGTGCTTTGTTGTGATGCATTCCTTGTATTATCCTCAGTGATGTGTGAGAAGGATAAAGAGAAATGTCAAATCTTTCCCAAGAACACTAGATATTGGACAATTATGCAAACCCTACATTACGTTAAAAAACAACATTTCTTTTACCTTGAAATTTGGTGCTGCAGGGATTCTGGGTTGCACATTTACAGTGGTGGTCATCCAATAAAAACAACATATCCAAGATGGACAGTGTTATTTAACTAGCTTTAAAGCACCAAGGGGGACCATATGAATATCTAGTGCTGCACCCACTGTTGTACATAAAGGAACAGTTCTCGAGTAAATTCTGAAGATCGTTACCACTCTTACATCTAATATGAAGCTACAGCCAGCAATCAGTTAGCTTAGCTTAGCACAAAGACTGGAAATGGGGGGAAACAGCTTTTGTGCAGATTAAATAGACAAGATATAATGTGTTTATTAGAGGGCTTTATATGTTCTGTTCATAGACTGTTAATAAGAAGTAGACATTGTAACCGTGACATCACCGGTTGGTTTGTGGACTAAGGTTTTGGCTTTATGCAACCAGAAGTGACACGAGAGGGTGGAGCGTAGTACAACCCAACGCTGAATTAGACATTTTTAGTGCACCAATAATGTTGCAATTAACTTTCATGAATTAAAAACACGTTGTGAAAGATCCAGACAACGCCATGGCAATGACCTGTCAATCACAAGGTAGCCCCGCCCTAAGATAACTCCACTTTATGGTCTATTTGACTCTAAATGAGGGAATAAATCAAGAGAGAAGTAGAGTCATTTTCTCATAGACTTCTATACAAGCAGAGGAGTCGCCCCCTGATGGACAGTAGAGAGAATGCAGCTTTAAGACATGAAGCATTGGCTTCACTTTTCAGAACCGGAGGTTGCCACCTGGTTCTGGTTGGTGGGTGTTGTTTCCTTCCTACAGAGTAAGGCAAGCTGTTTCCCCTTTGCAGTCTTTGTGCTAAACTAAGCTAACCAGCCTCTGGCGGTGGCTATATATTTACAGTACAGACATGAGGGTGGTATCGATCCTTTCATCTCACTCACAGCTACAAAAGTTCCAAATACAGTTGTCTCTCTCTTTTTATTGAGCAATATTGCTATCAAATTTGGGCTTCTTTGATGACTTCACCTATACACATGAAACCATAAAAAGGTCCACAGTGGCACATAAACAAACACAGTGCTTGAATGTTAAATATTACTGACTAGGACTAGGACCCGTTTTCGCCCACGTCCACTTTATTTTCTGACGATGTTACCTTCAAACACGTTGCCTCGATGCGCTCATGCTGTCAGATTTTGTCCAATATTCTACCAGCACCTGCATGCTAATCTAATTTCACGCTCTACTTCGGCAGGAAATGACTTCTCCATGCAAGCAGTGTGATGTGGAGTGGATAAAGAAGGTGGGAGATGAGCAGTAAGTGACCACAGCCGATCTCTGATGGGAGGGAAGGAAGGGGAAGAAATGAAACCAGGAGCGATTGGAAGGAAAGGTAGTTATGTGCAGAAGGAGAGAGATATTGGATGAGCATCGTCCACGGCAACGAGCACTAAGAGAAAGAACAAAAGGAGGCTCGTTTCAGTAAAATCAGCTGCTCATCTGTATTTAAATCCTCCTGCACTGATGACCTCCAGAGGCCTCATTAAAAGCAAGACGAGCTCGCCATCTCTGGGTTCAAACCATCACTAATAAAGGAGTGTTCTTCTTTGTGCACAAATGCTACATTTACTATGTGCATTGAACTGTAACACCATTGTTTCTGTATTCAACATTTGCTCAGAAGATATTGGTCAGAGCAGTAGGGGGCAGTGTTAGCACAGAGTAGAACGTCTTCCTGTCCACTTCCTCGTCTCTATGAGGCATCAATCTACTGCCTTCTTACACCTGAAACCACACAACAAAGAGCAACAGTGGGCATTTTAGTGTTTCCACTCGTTTCTTTGTCGCTAACAGCAAATGAAAGAGAAAATAAAGTAGCTTATGTTCATGCGTTTGTAAAATATCCCCATGTTGCGTGGCTGTTTACGAAGAGTCAAAACCACAGCAGGTTGGGCAAAAAGAACTCCCACACAGTGAAACCCCAGAAGTGTTTCGATGGGGAGACAAACTGAAAGTAAACGCTGTGGCAGTGAAGAGAGAGGCTGCGTTGATACTTAGTGTGTGGTCGAAGCCTACTGCTTTTTCCAGACATTGGTCACCTTTTGGTTTTACTCAACAATATCAGTAACTCCCACTGAAAACCTACAGTGCCTCTCCTCTGCTTCCTGCTGCTTTTTCTTGTAATTGGCTCATTTAGTGTAAACTGCACAGATTGATATGGAGGGTTTTGCGTTTTTGTTGAGCACATTTATACACCACCTCTGCCCTAATAATCAGCAGTATGTTAAAGGAATAGTTCACCTGCAAAATGACAATTTTTATATCAGTTACTCACCTCTTGTGACCTTGACTTCGTGAAGAGAACTTTATCCTTCTCCCATGCCTCCACAGTAAATTTATCCAGTCTATTTCCATTAAAATAATAATAAAATTAATAAAAATTAATAAAAATAGTTTTTGTGGTGTTTTTGTGGAGTAGTGAGCATATGACTTGATAAATGAGACTTGGAATGAGTTGTTTTAGAGTTTGTAACACAGGGTGAGTATTTGATATACGAGTGGTCATTTTGGGGTCAAATATTCCTTTAAGAGCAGGAAATTGGTGTTTCTCTGACACTTTAAAGCTTCTCCGCTACAATGAAATTATTGATAGCAGCAACTGAATTGATGAATTCATGAAACCTTCACCTTCGAAAAAAGGTAAAAACTAATTTCCATTCGTCACAAAATATTCTTGTTTTTGTCTTGTTTCTCTGCTTCCTTTGTTTGTGGCTACAATCGTACAACCAGTCAAAAAAAGTGACTTTTTCGTTTGCCTCACTCAGAACTAGACTTTTTCGTTTGCCTCACTCAGAGTGGGATGCCCTCACCGACCACAAGCCACACTGCACCCCCCCTCCCCACTTTACTTAAGTATTCAGAGCGACTGACTAATCCCTCTTCAGCTTTCAGAAAGTGAGACTATTTACAATAAATCACGACATGATGATTTTTAAGTTTCTTCCTATTTCTTGTTGGAAAATTCCAAAAACCAACGAAGCAATGATTTGTCTTGAGCCTGGCGTTTACAAAACACAAAGTTTTTGCTTTTGTAAATCCATTTTTTAATAAAACTATACCCCAAAAAACACTCACAGTTACCAGGTCGAAAAGCCCAGCACACTGAATGATGGGTGCACTGAGACGTAGTGTGAGGACAGTTTGACACCTCTCTGTGTTGGGCTGAAAGTGCCTCATGCGAGTGTGAAAAGCCCCCTCCGTTTTAACACCTGTCCTCTTATGAGGCCGAAGGCATGCAGCCAAAACTCACTACTGTGAATATCTTCCTTTTTCCAACTAAACACAACCACAGTAACAAGTTTATGAGAGTATTTGTTATGGCCACATCAGTTCCTCATCCGAGGCCACGTCCTCCATGTGAGTCACTGAGCTGCAGAAGGTTTGAAAAAAGAATGTTTATTATTACTCTAAGCCAACAAAGAGGAGCTGCGGTGACGGCTCTTTCTTTGAAGCGTCTGATCAGATCAGAGGTCAGATTCCTGCCCACACTCCCTTCACTTCATCTCCTACACACACATGCACTCTTGTATCTGATCGATTCAGAGGTGCCAATCTTCCATCAATGCTGCATCTGCAATCATCACGCCCCTCCTACGCGCTGTACTGTACATTGTACAGTATGTTCGCGCAGTTACACACAAACATGAAATAAAAGCAAAAAGAACAGATGCATGTCACACATCTAAAAGTATTTTTAGACACGTGCAGACCATAACAAAGCTCTTTGAATCTGAAATGATGCGTGCAGGTGTTCACACGTCCGCTTCGGTGCCATGAGTGAGAGGTGTCACAGCCCAACCTCGATGCTTTGTTTGTCAAAACACACCGGCAAAATAGAAAAGTGAGACAGTACAAGTGTGAAAAGGAAGAGGTGCATGAATCTAAACTGTCGAGAAGTTCAGTATACACGGAGGATTAGAAAAGAAAGTGGTCCAAGCAGAGCTGGAGCTCTGTCTGACCTGAAAGAAGTCATTTTTGGCGATATCAATATTATACTTCATGCACCACCCACCATGCAAGCTGCCAGTAAGTAACCTACTGATTGCTGTTTTCCTACTGACGCACTGAAGGTGTTGAAGGGTTTGGAGCAGACTTCAGATGACCTTGAATCACATCAATGTCAGCACCAGGTTCCAACAACTTTTACCACAAAAGGGGGGATGTTGTTTGTTATAATGTGGTGGCTGAAAGGGGTTCGAGACCCCACTCTCTCTGAGTCATGGCAGAGTCGGTGGAAAACTAGGTGGGCCTCTCTGCAACTAACCAGTGGAAGTTATGACTTATTTCCAGCTTGTGAGCTTCCCTGAAATGGGTTCCCTGACTTTATTATATATAATATTGGGGCGAGGAATTTGTATCAGCGTGTGGAGAGTTTAAAAATGTGTGACAAAGCGACATAGCTAGATTGTTTTTCAGTGCACATTTTTTCAGATAAAATGTTTGTTGTTTTTAAAAAAAAAAAAAAGCAGAATAAGATCCTAGCTCTAAAGGTAAAAAGATAATCTGCTGTTATTAATATAAAAAATATGCAGTGTTGCTCTAATACATACCCAAGTAGCAGACTTAACATAAACACACACACACACACACAAGCGGGAAGACTTAATTAAGTTAGTGCGCGGGTGTGCCGGGGAACATACTTTTAATTTGACAGTGTGTTTTATTTGCTGTGTAGGCAGGATAAGTGTTATTCTCTTCTTGTTTTTCTTTTGGTGCTACAGTGGAAGTTTACATCTTTTCCCATGTATGCAATAAGTTTATCCGCCACCATCTCTGTGGAGGAATGAGCTGAGTCAAATTCTGATCAAGAGGTTCAGAATAGCGTTTTTAGGAGATGCTTCATCAGATAGAGAGAGAGGCAACGATATGCCTCTCGGGTTCAACAAGACGTCTGTATATTTCCATTCATGATGAGTGGGCAGGTGTTCAAGTTCACTAATAGGTTTTTTATTTTTCTTAAAATGTTTTAATATAGTTAAAAACTATAGAAGTGACAAGAAAGTTAGGAAAGTTGAATGGAATACCACATGCACAAAAGCAATTTAAAATTCTAAAGTAATTCATTAAAAACATGTTTTTAAAAGACAAAAATAAAGGGAAGGAAGATGATTCTTGGAGAGTTGTTTAAGTTTTGCTGAACATGCAAAACAAAAATTATTCAGAACACAAAAGGTTGTAACCTTGATTTAAATGTGCGTGTCACAAATATCCTGTGCAAGTTTGTCTCAGCTCTATTTTGTTATTGCATTCATGAAACTAATAACACCCTCGAAATGCAAGTTTGACACCAGAAAATGACTCACACTGGCAGAATAAACTGATTATCTTAACAGATTTCAAAGTTAGATTTCAGGGTTTCATATCTCGCCAGTCAGGCAATCAGCATTTTCTACCACTGTCAATTCTGAAGTGAGTAGGTTTAAGGGGGAGTTTACAAAAAATTGGTTAGACATTTGAGATAAGTTGTGTGTTATCAGATTCGAGGGCAGCTGGCAGTGACTAACCACTAGAGCTGCTTCTTTTCTGCTTTTAACCACAGAGAGTTAGTATCAGTCTCTTAAAATGCTTAAAGTTACACAGAGATTATTCCTTAAATCTGCTTGTGTAACACTCGCCTGACAGTAATTTAAATGATGGGCCTCAGAACAGTTTTGGAACTAATGAGTTGACTTAAAGTCAGCCCCGTTGCCATGGTTTGACAGATGCATGGAAGCCAACCGTTCTTGTTTACTGTTCTTGAAATAGAGAAGCTCCGTCAGCACTGCCCCTGAGAGACTCATGACACATCTTTGCATGAAAACGGTGTGATTTTATGCACTTCAAAATTATGGGCTGTGACATGCACTCTAAAAATATAAGCTGATAAGCCTCTTAATTAGCGAGGCAGTGTCAGTGCTGCAGAGCTCATTCAGCTGGAGATCAGTGTGGATTCAAGATGCAGTTTCATAACATCTGACTCTGATTAATTTATATATTTTGTAAATAGCACACCACCAAACATTGTGATATTCTGTAATGACAATCATTATGATGATTACATAATTGCCTCCATCCCCTCCCTCCCTCCAGGGTGAACTTGGCTCTGGCCTACACGGAGCTGACGGAGGAGCTGGGACGCCTCCAAGCGCTGAGCTCCAAGCAGACGGAGATCCTGAGGAAAGCGTCACAGGAGCAGGCTAGTCCAGGTTAGCATGGAAGGATACATGTGTAACGATCACCACAGTGACTCAGTGCTGGAGGAAGTACTTAGTTTCTTTTCTCGAGTGAAAGTAGCAAACATTAAATTACAAGTTACGCCTGCATTCAAAGAGAAAGAATGCAAGATTATTACAAGTAAAAGTAACCAAAGCAGAAGAATGGTGTGTTTAATGAGTTGTACTATAATATTATTTAATTATTATCACTGTCCAAGTACAATTGTATTGCAGTAGTTGTTGATAGTTTAATCCAGTGTTTATGGGGATCCACTTTTTAAAAATGACAAACCATCATCAGTAGCAAATTGGTGCATAAAAGAACAATCCTAACCAGTTGTTACATGATCTAGAATAGGTAAACCAGCCATTTAGAAGTGACATAAACATTTCATAAATCACAACTTTGTTTTGTGCATATTCTTGAAAACATAAACATGTCAAATATTTTATAAATGAAACCAAATAAATGCATTCAGGCTGAGTTAACAGGCTATTTACTTTAACTATATTGTGATATCTAAAGAAAAAATAAAATAAAAATTATAATTATCTTAGTCAAATTCATCTTTAACTTTGTTTATTGGGATTTTTTTCTCTTTTTCGGGGCAAATTAATGACTCATAATACGAGTGGAGCTGTTGGGGAAGGGAGACTAAGCGAAACAGAAAGAAAAGTAAATATATTATTTTAACAATATTATCAATTTATTATTAACATGATACCATTATTTCTTTTTAAAATAGAAATGTTATCTTGAATACCAATATGTTGCGACACACATAACTGCAACATTTGTTTTTTAGCTCATCATATGCTTTGTGTGTAAAATCTTTTATATTAAGTAACTAATGAAATGTAGTGGAGCAAAAAAAATAAACAATATTTATCTCTGAAATAGAGTGAAAGTACAATAAATTAGCATGAACTTTAAATACTGAAGTAGATTATAATTTATTCATACTGTCAAGTTACATTCAGTCAAACCAAATCTATTCAGAATATTTTGTAAATTTATCAAATTTGCTGGCACTTTGTGAAATTAAATGTAATTTAAATAAATTAGCATTAATACATCCCTGTAGGTCTCAACATGTTGTCCTGTGCTGTCTAATGGCAGTTAAAAAAAACAAAAACCTTCATGTTGTGATTTGTTGCTTCAGTTTTTCTCACTTAAGTGTAAAAGATGGAAACTAACATATGTACAGTTAAGTGTTAAACAGTAGCAACACCTTTCCCTTCCTGCACACACACAGTCAAACACATATCTAATGTCTCACAACTGTGCAACTACTACCTACCACAAACCAAAAGGCAGCACGTGCTTCGTCTTCACTGAGCTGTCGATAAATCAATGAATAACATTTTAACGCAACTAACAAGTGGGGGAAACACAGAAAACAATAATAAACGTCGTGTTTTGTCACATCAATATTGAAAACGTTGAACGCCACTTCTTCTTAATTAGTAACAGGATGGTGCGGGGCGATGTGATTGCCTCTTGGCTATTTTCTAATAACAAAACAAATATTTTCTTGTGAATTGTTAAAAATAAGGAGGGATTTTGTGTGGAGCCCTGAAAGCTCTCCTGGGTGTTACGCTGTAAGAGTGAGCGTGAGCCGAAAGAGTCCCGCTCGACTGTTTCCATCTCATTCGGAGGTTTTCTGAAACACCTCCGCCCTTTTTAACACCTCAACCAACCAGCAATAAATGATGTTTCCTCTTTGATATGAGAAGTGGTGACTAGAGGGGGGAGTGACTCATCAGCATGTCTTGTAATTAGACTAAACTGTACAACTGTGCAGATCTAAATCTTTGTATTAATATATATACACAGGGACATACTGTACCTTTCTTTGAACTGAATCCTAAACTGTAGGAAGGTTGCAAAAGTGTTGTAGATGTCTCGCCTCCTGTTATACTAAATGGCCAATAGTATGTGGACACCTGGACATTACATCTCATTCAAAAACCATGGGCATTAGCCTGCTTATTTAACAGACTCCACTCTTCTGGGAAAGCCTGGCTGCAGGGATTTGCTCCCATTCAGCCACAGGATCATCAGGCTGGCAAGAACGTTGCATTCAAGTTACCAAACTGGGAACACCATTTCTTAATGGAGCTGGCTTTGTGTACAGCGGTACTGTCATGTTGAAACAAACACAATGCTTTACAAACACTATAGAGAGGTGAAGTCCCTCCCATTCCGGTGTCCTCTATAGGACCTTCTTTTGGAAAACAATATGTACGGAGGTCAACGGCGAGAGACAAATATTTCATCGATCCATTTGAACTGTGCAATGAATTACACATATGATGTTTGTCGATTTAGAAGATTTTAGAAGATTTTGAAAGTCAAGGAAGTTGCGGTTTGTCATGGTATCATTTAGTTTTTTGTGAACTTCATCTCTCCTCTCACACAATGTACGTCACAAACATTGGCTTGCTAGCTGGCTAGCTAACTTAGCTAGGTTCCACTCACAAATGTACCGTTATCCTACCTGATGTGTTTTTATTCAGCAACTCTTTTTATCAGCTGGGAAGCGAAAGAACAAGCGAGACCTGTTGCTAGTGTGAGTTCAACCTGGTTAAAAACACACAGGCATCGTAGCTTCAGAGAGAGAGAAATACTTATTTTCTCAGTCTTATACTTCAACAGTTTTAGGGCAAAATGTGACTTTCTTGATGTCCAAATGTATCTTTTCAATTGAAAAACATGATATGTGTAATTCATGGCATAAATCAAACAGGATCAAAAAAAGATTTGTGTCTTGCCGTTGACTTTCTTAGATTTTTCCTCTGAAATAAGGTCTCATGGTGGTCCACCAGCAGGCCTGACCCAAACCACAATCAACAGCCCCAGACCAAAAGTACACAAAAGTAAATGCACAAGGGTGTCCACATACTATTGGCAATATAGTGTCAAAACAAGTTGCCAAACTTTATTTCTCAAGATGTCAGGCACCATTGTAAGTTAAATAAGAAAGAACACAAATAAAATAAAAGGATTACAGATATTACATCAAAGATAATATCAGCCAACCTTTATATACCCCCCAAAACCTTTTCAGCCAAAAAATATGTTTTAAATGTTTTTTCACTGTTTTTCTTACCCCAGTCCAGCGTCACTCTCCCATCCACCACCAGCGCCACTCTCCGGTATCTCAGCGCCACTCGCCCATCTCCCAGCGCCACTCTCCGGTCCCGCCTCCATCACACCACTCCCCCATCCAGCAGAGACGCTCCCCGGTGCTGCAGCGCCTCTCCCCGGACATGCACCGCCGCTCGCCACTGCTGGATGTCAACAACGGGCCGGCCTCTTACTCCTGCCGCCCCCCAGCCAGCACCTGAGGGCCAGCTTCCAGGGCCGCCGCAGTTACTCCGAGGTGTCCGACCCCTCCGCTTACCAGTGCCCCCCCCGCTTCTCCCTGGACCCTGTGGCCACCCTGCCTAAGCCCCGTCCCTACATCGACAGCTACTCAAAACAGCAGGCCCAACACGTGGGCTCGTCTCATGGAGGACTGCAGCACAGAGGCTCCCCGTCCCACCATCAAGGTGGCCCCGGAGGAGACGGGGGTCTCGGGGAGAGCTCCATGCGCCACTCAAGAGAGATGCCATTCCCACTGTCGGAGGTGGCCCATCTGCATTTCGAGCCCCCTCCGCCTTCCACACCGGCCCCCCAGCCACCACAGTCCTCCGAAGACGAGGAGGAGTGGACCTGCCCGCATCCCATCAGCCCCCCGCGGACGCTGGGCGTGCTCTCCTCGGCGGTGCCCGGCGGCTCCATGAGAGGCCCGGCGTCCTGCTCAGTCTTCCCCATCCCTCAGAGGTCAAACACCCTCAGCTGCCACCCTCAGCCGGGTTACTTGTCGGCGGAGCACGCTCAGTCCTGGCCTTCAATCAATGTGAGTTCAAACAAAGTGTAAAATTAAAGAGCTCGTACGGATGCACGTATGAGTGATTCTGAAACCACGAAGGTACAGCAATGACACGTTTTCAAAAACGTGTCTTTTTGTCACAACTGTAGTTACTGAGTTGGTTCACGGAAAATTACTTTCCAATGAGTATTTTTCTTTAACACTGAATGTCACAATCATAAAAGGGCCTTTATCTTCATCACGTCTCTACTTCCTTTAAAGTAATTACTTAAGAGAAATACAGTCACTTGCTTACTTTCTGAGCTTGAGATGAGAAGTTAGATATCAGTCGAGTTAATTTAGCTTTGTTTAGCGTAAAGGGGGAAACAGCTGGCATGGCTCTGTGCAACTGTAACAAAATCTACATCAACATCTCTGAAGCTCATTCATTTACATGTTATATATTGTAAAGAAAGAACTGTAATAACAATAATTCAGTTTTTTCAAGTGAGTGAGTTAGAACTATTTCTTGGCAAACATTACTGTGCACGGCTTCATCAAATTAAGGTTTTTCCATGTCTGCTTTAGACCGAAACCAGAACCTGTACTCGCCGACCAAATCTGGCAACCCACGTCAGAGACGGCGCACAGAAGTACAGGATGTACAATGCAGGATGGATTACCTCGTTTTTCAAGAAATAACATTCTTTAACTTTTGACAGAGCCATGTAAGCAGTTCCTTTTGTTTTCAGGCATTAAGTTTAAGGGTTTAAATGTTTAAGGGGCGGCTGTGGCACATGAGGTAGAGCGCTTGTCCCGTAACCACAAGGTTGGTGGTTCAAACCCCTCTACCTGCAACATGCCGAGGTGTCCTTGAGCGAGACACCTAACCCCAAGTTGCTCCCCAGGCGCTTCATTGCAGCCCACTGCTCTTCTGGGATGGGTTAAATGCAAATCCATTGTGGGACTAATAAAGGCTTAATAATAATAATAATAATGAATGCAAGAAAAATGCAAAAAACATTTGGTTCAGCAAATATCTGACAACCACATGTGTTCACGTTGGAGGTAAAGCCCACCACAACTATAGTAGAATTGTCACGATACTAGAATTTCTAGCTTTATTACAATACCTTGAAGAAGCATTTTTATTTTATACTACAGGGACATTGGGGGGCATAAGATTTTAGATTTTAATTAAAGGATAAAATAGCCGCATGCGTTTGTGTGTCAACTCCCAGTTGGAGAGAAAAGAGAGCAGAAAAAGCAGCTGGTATAGGAGTAGTTGAAATTGTTTTGAATATACGGACTCAATATGTATTGATGCTTAGGTATTGTTAGCAAGCTATAGGACTTATGGAGAAGGTCGGGTTGGATGGATGGTTTAACAAGACGTTGAACTTTGAAGAACAAAACCAGTGTTGGTTTTCCATTTCCTAACAACTATGTTTTTTTTCCAACTATGTTATTGATGAGGGCTCCCTTACCTAATTCAGTATATAATTCAACCCAAACCAGGATTTCTTCCTCATTCAAATTAAGTTGTTTTTGTGCCTAAATGTAACCCAATAATAACTTTAAAACATTTAGCTTCGTCAGGTCAGTAAGCCACTGACTAATGATACTTAAAACACTTATATTCAACAATCTTGTGGGCAATTCTAAATGAGGCACGGACATGAAACTCAAATTGGTCTTCTCTCTAAATTGAACAATGAATCCGTGCTTGGATGAGAGTTTCCACCTGGATTTACTACGATTTCCATCCATTTCAAAAGTCTGAAGTGATGATCACTCACCAAAGTAGTAATGTGATTGACTAATACTATCCAGTGAGTTTGTGCCTGCATGTGATGTGATGTATCCTCCTGTCTTATACCTGTGTGTGTGTGTGTGTGTGTGTGTGTGTGTGTGTGTGTGTGTGTGTGTGTGTGTGTGTGTGTGTGTGTGTGTGTGTGTGTGTGTGTGTGTGTGTGTGTGTGTGTTTTTGTGTGTGTGTTTGTGTGTTGCCCCCGCAGCTCTGGATGGAGACGGAGGAGAGCGACATGCGGAGCTGCCCTCTCTGTCAGCTGATATTCCCCGTTGGTTACCCCGACGATGCCCTCATCAAGCACATCGACTCCCACCTGGAGAACAGCAAGATCTGATTGCCATGGCAACCAGCCCGCACACATCAGCGCCCTCCTCTCATAGATTATGTAACCAGACGGGGGAGTCAGAACGCGGAAACGACCAGTCAGCTATGTGTGCGATAATCTATGGGTCGGGATGCAAAATGAGTGCAGGAGCCTGTTATATATATTGGGAAGCACTTAAAACACGGGTCTCTCTTGGACTCCCGAGTCCACATGCAGAGTCCCTTACTGGTCGCCCCTCCAGACAGCTCTGCCCGTGCAATCACCGGCTCTGGTCGCTGCCGTTTCGTTATGAGTCTCGTTGTGTGGTTTCAGGCGGTTTCAGGTATCGTGTTGTTTTTTTTCTCGCTTCACAGTGTCGTACACTTTGATTCAGCAAAGTACGCCAAAGACGAGGTAATGAGAGGCGTGCCGGCAGGTTCAGGGGGCTCTGCATGTCAAAAAGTTAGCGTTCATCAGCGAATGATCAGGGAGATCTAAATGCGTCAGACTATTCTAAACACTTAGCTTTAAATACTGTACACCTGCTTGGACATTTTCTATCTACCACACACACACACACTGCAGTACATGTTGCAGAGGTTTTCTCTTCTGAGGACAGTTAGAAAATGGCTTGTTGAAATGATCTGACAGATATACTGTATATGATAAGTCGTCAGAGTGATGCTGAAATGGAGAGAACGTTTTTCAAGATTTCTGACTAATGCCAGCTCACTTTCACTTCTCTAAAAACAAGGTTTCTGTGGCAGTTAAGAAAGTATAAAACATTCCAGTCTCACATTTCATCTACTGACTATTAAGCTGGAGCATATGAATGTGAAAGTATGATGATGATGATGTCCTGCAGGGCGGGGCACTGCTGTTGAAGCGCCTTCTCTACAAGTGGAGTGGAAGGAAAGTCAGAATATACCTTAATGCTTGCGGCTTGTTAAAAAAAAAAAAAAAAAAATCGAAGTATCTTAGCACTTTAAGTTGGCACAGCCTAAACGATGTATCCGTTTCCAGTCCCAACTCCACGTTTGATTTAATATTTATATCGTCTATCTGTACGGCAAAAAAAATTATAAGGATATATTTTTGCAAATGTTGACGCACCACATGTCTCATGTCGGTGTTCCTCCCATGTGCTGTATATAGAGAGGAGTCGAGGGTTGAAGTCCCGCCGCATGGGATACTTTTCTGTACAAAGATTTTGAAATTATCTACTGGGATTCTTCTCGGTCTTCCTAAAGATCTGTGGACAAAACGAAAACAGTTTGATGTCACAACTGCCCAGACCACCCAACAAAAAAAAAAAGAAAAAAAAGAAGAAGACACACAGTCGGCTGCATGAGATCAAGAACTGCTTTTTAAGTGTACTTTATTTCTATCTCGGGAGATCTGATACCAGAAGCTTCATCTCCCATCAGCAAAGTTATCTCTGCAGGGTTTCAGCAATGATTATACTCTTCTTTTGATACTTGGGTTTCTTTTTTGTCGTAAGTGGAATCTTAACTCGAGATCTGCTTTTTTGAAAATAAAAAGAAAACAACAAAGTTATACTGATGTCAGCTAATCTGAGGCTTTCAGTTCCATGTGCAGTTTCTAATGTACTGTAGGGGGACGTCCCTACGCACCCACCCCTGCATTTAAACTGGTTGGAAGTTATTGAAGAGGTGAAATGCGGTAGATTAGAGCACATAGGTCAGTGGTTGTGGCAGCAGGAGGATGTAGGACATTGGTTTCAAGTCCGCTGGAGCAACACACTGAATCCCTACAAGCTCTGGAGGCTTTGCTCAAAGCGAGGACTCTCTTACGAAGGTTTAAAGAAACAAAAGTGTTTCAATGGGGTCAAGGAATATCATAAAAAAAGGTTTATAAACACCTGGACCTTATTTTGGGGTGGGTTCAGACACTGGTTTTGTTGGTGATGATAACATTGTACTCACCTTGTTGATTGCTGAGAACTGGGAGAATATTGATTTCTCTAAAAAAGGAGCCAGACGAGTTGCTGAAATGTTGCTGCTGGCGAGCTAACTGCTAACAAGAAGTGCTAGCTTGTTTACTCCCCCCCCTCACCGCCGATTTGTTCACCATTTTGGTCAATAAAAAGAGGAAATTAAATTGCCAAGAGACGTTAGCAAACTCATAAGCTCATTGACTTATCTTGGTCCCTAACAGGACAATAAGTCGACACAGTTTATTTAAAAAGAGTTATTTGTACCATCATCTCTTGTCTTTAAACCTTCTGCAAAGCAATCCTCTTTTGGATTGGCTTAGCTTTCTCCCCTTTGGATACTCCGGCTTTCCATTCCTTTATAAAGAATGTTGCCATTTGAAATGCTGGTACAACCAAACCTTTAAAAACCTTTAATTTTAGTAATTTTACGGTAGAGGTGCCTTGCCTCGTCTGAAATATAGACTAACTAGCGTCAGAAGAAATTATTGCACTTTTATGAAATATAAAACAGAGCAAAGGCCACATATTTAAGGAGTGAGCCTAGTAACTAAATTAATCACAAGACGAGACGAGTCAGGATTTGGCGGATTCAGCTCGGTGTTGTCAAATAAGAAAAAAAACTTTTTTAGAAATGGGAAATGCACCTACCACCTCCACTAAACCACGTCCTGGGGAAACCCTGAAAACTATTTCTCAAGAATTAAGGTAAAGTTCAGAGTAGTCTGAAAAACAAACAACTATGTGTAGCAGAATAATCACATTTCCTGCCCTATTGATCATCTTCATGGCTCCTTATGGGGGTCTTGATCTGGATAACCAATTGGCTTGTTTGCAAACTGTTATGCCTGTTTTTTTGCTCCATCTGACTTGTTGAAGCTCAGAGATTAAAGCAATCAACTTGTTGGTTATTGTCACTGATAGAACCAAACTGAAATAACCTGAAATGGCCCACATCCCGAGGTGTACAATCAAAACTTTGAAGGCAGTGCAGAGATACTTGGCCATTAAATTGAAGAGGGCTTTAAAGACTCCCAATTATTCTATACTGTATGTATGTTCCTATATCACTCTGTATAAAAAAATATTTAAAGTTGTGTACAGGCAGGTATTTTGCAAGTGTGTAAGGCTAATGCAACGTGTACTCTATTATTCAACAACTTCAAATTGGAGTGTCTGTAAATCAGTATATATAATCCCAACACCACACTACGTATGAATTATATACAAGTACTACCCTACACCTATCTTCTTCTACTCACTAGGTAGTAGTATGATCTCTAGTCAACTGATATCTAACTACATCCTGCAGATACAAATTTGTTTGTTTTAAGCTGTGGGATGTGTGATGGTGTGCACTTTCGTGCTCAAATGATCCGGACTGAAAGTACACATTGTTTAAAGAAAAATTACAAATAAATGTTTGTCTAAAGGTTTCAGTCATTATAAAGAAATAAGATGCATATTTTTCTGGTCTCATTCATCATGCAGCAAAGAAAGAAAGAAAGAAGCACAAAAATCAAAATGTGCATTTCTTTGCTGACGATGATGTAATGTTGCATCATGAACCATAGTAGTTAAACTGCATTTGGAAGCTTTAAATTGACTTAAAAAGATATAATGATGTGAATTTGAAGTCCGACTGCAGTCTTTTTTTTGATAGAGGAAACGTTGCATTTCAGCGGTTAAAGATTTCACAAACAATATGTATTTTTTTCCCCCAAATCAGAGGACCTACGTTGGCTCACAACCAAAGACATCAAATGGTTTCCTGTATTTTGAAAAAACAGAGGACATAGTTTCTTGTTCATGTCAGTGTGTGGCAAGATGCTGCATTGTGGTCAAAGATGCTGGGATGTTTGCAAACTACAACCTGTTGGCCAGCAGCAGCGAGGCAGAGTGACGATCACGCCTCATATCAGCTCACAGTGTGATGCACTCAGATGTCTATGCTGCAACACATCCGCACCTACAGAAGCTGTGCTGAGGTCCATAACATAAAGATCAGAAACGCTATTTGCCAAGGTTTCATCTGTTTTTCTTCTTCCTGTTTGTGTCCTAACGACTACCTGTCTCCTTTGTTCACTCAGGAGATAAACAGAGAAGATCAGATCTCTGGATCTGAGGAGGTTAACGGCTAGGTCCAACAAAGAGTAACAGTTTTTTCTTTTTTTTCTTGTATAGCTCCTCTCTATTTTAAGTAACTATGTGAGTCAAGTTGTTCTCCTGGGTAACACTAAGCGCACATGAAGACCTCAGCACTAATGAACACTCCACAACACTAATGAGAAGTAATGTCGACTCCATGACATTTGTGTGGTGGAACAACTCTGCTGTCATTCAAGGACTTTTAGGAGTGAAATAACCAGAACAGAACGCAGCAACGGAGGTATATAAAGAGTCACTTTTTTCTTTCTGTCTCTGCCTGTAAATATTCTAATAAATAAACTGGAACATGCACTGGAATAATGGATGATCTGGCGTCTTAATGCACGTGATGATCATTCTCGACTGCGTTTCACATCCTCTTTCTTTATTGAAAAGTAAATGTATAACTTGCGATGCACATGAGGAAGGTTATTTCAGGACTTACAGTTTGTTTTGACAGACTCTAAAAAGCACAAATTGCAACTGGAGAAGTTTTCTTCAATGTTCTTGCTTTTGAAACACTTTTAGAGACATAAATATTGTTTATAATTGCATTACCTTCAAATAATAACTGCTGCTTGTAGATATTTCTCCATACAAACAAAATACATTTTAGGTTAAGGTAGATTGGCTCTTTGTAGGTGCAAACGTATTAAACTGAATTATGAGTTTACTTCACAGCATTATCAAATAATATACTTTTTTTTTTCAGTGTAAATGAAATATTGGTAGAACACATGACTTAAAACAGGCGTATTAAAAGCTTCAAATTCTATTTATAGTGATATTTTTTAAATGTAAAATCACCGGAACTGACAATATGGTTGCCAATTTAAGTCACCTAATATTTATATTTATAGCTTAATGAAAATGTGACATGTACACATGTCATGTGCATATTGTAGATGCTTAACAGTATAATTTTCCACCCAACTCAAAGATGTCGTGATACTTTGCCTCCAAAGAATTCATAAATTACCTTTTTGTTTTACATTCAGCTTCATCTGGTTATTTGTCTGTTGAATCAATTCGCACATTAGTTTGTGATGTTGTTGGGTTAGTCTGACTTTTCACCCAACAAACAACTTTAACAGGAACATTTAAATATCACTAATGCAACAAATATTAAAAAAAACACCCTATTTTTATTTGTTAAAAAGTAGTTGTTACTGAGGGCAACCAAAGGTCAATCACTGGTCATCACTATCACAAAATGGTTGCAAATGGTAACATGACAACTGGTACTGACTCTGGTGCTCATTCATTAATTACATTTATCATATTAAAATCAGCACCTAAAGTACAGCGAAGATGATGATTCTGTAATCTCTGATTTGTTTGGTGTTTTTGTGCATTTATTATATAAAATATTATTTTCTTGTTTCACATGCATACCCATACTGAATGATGGCATAAAAATAGATTAGAGATTACAATATAAATAAAGACAGATATTCTCTCATGAACTGCTTAACCTTCTTTTATTTTAATGAATGACGACATTTATCGCAGCAGACTTTTTAGCTATTTTTAATCACAAAAAGCCCCACGACTATTTATTGATGCCCTCCTGAAATAAATAACAAAAACTTGATGGCTTTGATAAATATAACCTTCGTCGGCTCCTTTATTCAAATCTGTTTTAACAAGCTGAAAATCCCAAATTTGGTTAAACGTTGACTTTAGAACATGACATAACTGTCCAGTAAAACAAAGTATTTATTAACCATTAAATGAGTGAAGAAGCAAAGAAAAATAATCTTTTTTTAAATATGTAGTTTTAAGTATATTGATTTGCACACAACGCATGCCAGGCAACATCATTTCCGAGTAGATCAACTCATTTATCATAAATACAAATAAATATTTTTCAAAATATTGAAATTTGGTGCAAATACAAAGTAATGAAAGATCAGACCAAATAAGAAAAAAATCCCCTGACCTTCTTTGTGTAAAGTCAAGGTTGTTTGTTCAGCTCACATCAGAGCCTCCCTCCCTCAGCCTCCAAGCTTCTTACCAAGTAAGTTTCCTCCATCTTTAGCTCTGTGCTGTTAACCTCAATGCGTAGTCTACCTCAGGAAAAAGAAAAATGCACCCACCCATCCGGGCCACAAAACCACAAACCCTAGACTTGTATATGAGAAGCAACACAGGCAGCAGCAGCTACGCAGCGAGAAAAACCACACAAAGTCAGTCAATAAGTGACGAAATGCAGCACTTACTGCTCACTGATCAAAAACAACAACTCCTCTGTACTGACACAAACACATGCATCATCCACATGTGCGCACACACACACACACACACACACACACACACACACACACACACACACACACACACACACACACACACACACACACACACACACACACACACACACACACACACACACACACTGAATTCTTAGAAGTCACAGATTTTTTGTCATTTCTGTATTTCCAATAATCACCACGTCACTTCTTGCCAGTTGTTTTTAGCAACAAGGTTAATGTTGAATCAAATGTGATAACTTGTTTACTGTTTTGAAGTGATAGAAAATGTGCATATTCAAGATTGCATTTAAATTACTGCGTGTTATCAATGTAATTTCCATGCAGAGAGAAAAATGAGAAGAGAAGACATGCAACAATTAGCAACAGAAAATGTATTCCGTAATAAACTGTTTAAAGCACCCGAGCGTTTGAAATATACACACACACACGTGTGTATATATATATCTATATATATATATATATATATATATATATATACATACATACATACACACAGATACAGATACATATAAATATATATACAGATACAATATATATATATATATATATATATATATATATATATATATATAGACACGTCTCTTCACTGTCGCGTGGAAGTCGGGTACAGTGCCTGTGGAGTGGCAGACCGGGGTGGTGGTTCCCATTTTCAAAAAGGGGGACCGGAGAGTGTGCTCCAATTATAGGGGCATCACACTGCTCAGCCTCCCCGGGAAAGTTTACTCCAGGGTGCTGGAAAGGAGGCTCCGTCCGATTGTCCAACCTCAGATTCAGGAGGAGCAATGCGGATTCCGTCCTGGCCGTGGAACAGCGGACCAGCTCTTTACCCTTGCAGGTCTGTTGGAGGGTGCATGGGAGTTTGCTCATCCAGTCTACATGTGTTTTGTGGACTTGGAGAAGGCCTTCGACCGTGTCCCTCGAGGAGTCCTGTGGGGGGTACTGCGGGAATATGGGGTACCTGGCTCGTTACTACGAGCCGGGGTAGACCCAGAACAGGCTGGAGAGATTATATATCTCGTCTGGCCTGGGATCGCCTCGGGGTTCCCCAGGAGGAGCTGGAAAGTGTTGCTGGGGAGAAGGACGTCTGGAGGACCCTCCTTAGCTTGCTGCCCCCGCGACCCGGCCCCGGATAAGCGGAAGGAGATGGATGGATGGATGGATATATATATATATATTTACAGGATGACTCAGGTTGTGATTGAAAAATGTCCTACTGCGTTTGACTTTTTTTATGTATTTGGAACAAAAACAAACATGGAGGTTGACATCTATGAATTTCCTCTCTGTGTTGTGGTCCATCTACCTTTTAACACTGTTGTCACTGATAAGTAAGCCACTACAAACCAAGTGAGGCAGTTCTTTACTTCATTTCTCTTTTTGAATCTAATGCATCATATAAAATACAGCGTTTGTTTTCACGTTATGAATGTGATGGTACTGGATTTGCGTGCTGATGATGACGGGATCTAGTTTGAATTTTGAAACACATAGTAGAGCCAAATAAATCAGGGCAGGGAGAGTGCAAATGAGCTTGTTCTTCACATATTTTGACATCAACAACACCTGTTTGTCTATATTATTGCAGATCCAATAGAAAGTAGTGGCATCAGTCAAAGGGGTAAACAGATGCATTGAAAGGTTTATATGTTGACTGCCACTGAGAAAGTTTCCTCTGCAGCTCTGCTTTTTGTTTGCATATTTGATCTCCCCCAAACATAAAGCCTTATTCAAACGTGGTAGTCTCAGTGATTCGAACTCGAACTGCCTACATTTATTTTATTTATAATTATATGGTAAATTGCTGTCTACAGTTGATAGATAGAATCTAATTGAACAGGAAGTGAAAATCATCATCTCTTTTCTTGGACATTAAGCGACAGTGTGTCATCAGAACAGAATCTGTGTAAAAAGACATCTACAGGAAAAGAGAAACATTTTCCATCCCATGTTTAGTCTTTATGTGGGAAGTGTTTCACCAGCCCACTAGATGGCCACATAAACCACATAAACCACAGAACTGCATCCAGCTTCACACCACAGCAGACTCAGAAAGAAGGAACAAACTCTACTCGTTGTGTTCATATTAAGTATCTCTTAAGGTTCTTTAGCATGCTGACAGACTCAGTGGCCACGTGTGAGTGGACTTTTGGACTGTTCTGGACGCCCTCATACTGTGTGTGTATTTTAAGTTGAAACAAATGATGGAAAATTTTGATTTACAACACAGACAGAAAAAAACATCCTCTTCAAAAAGTGCCCCTACATCCAAAAATATCTTCACAGTCCAAAAGGAACCTAATCTTCCAAAAATGGCTTTGAAAATATGTACTCACTGTCCAAATTGTCTTCATTATCCAAAAGCATTTTCAAAAAGATGCCATTAATGTCCAAAATAATTATAAAAAAAATGTCTTCTGTGCAAAAAAATGTCTTACCTTCCCAAAAATCTCCTCGCTGTCCAAAATTCTCATTTTCCAAAAATGTCAAAATCATCTAAAATGTCCTCATTGTCAAGAAACATCTTCTGTGTAAATATCTTCTCACCTTCCTAAAAATGCCCTTACAGTCCAATATGTCCTCATTTTCTAAAGGTATCTTTCAAAAAGATATCCTCACTTTTGAAAAGATGCATTCACTGTCCAAAAATGTCCAAGTTTTACAAAAGTGTCCTTACTTTTTAACAGATGTCCTCACTTTCCAAAAGGGTCCAGACTTCTTAAAGTGTCTTTACTGCCCAAATGTGTCCTCACTTTCCTTAAGATGTCCTGACTTTGGAATGTAGATTCTTCTTCGGACAGTTGAGTTCTTATTCACCTCCTCTTAGACTACGTCCTTACTGAACTTGCTACTGTACATTTAAAAACATGTATTAACATTTTGAACACCCAGTAAACTAGCTTTTTGAAAACACACTCTCGTGTTTTAGTTATTACACTTATTTGAACGACAGCTGTTGTCATCATCCCCACCTTAATTTGTCCGGTAACATTAGGATCATAAAATCGTGATTTCTTATTTATGAGCTGCGTTCAACTGAAAAACATGAATGAGAACATCTTCATTGAGAGTTTGATTTTATCAAAACACAGTCTTGGTGATAACAGAGAGCAGGAAGCAACAGAACAGAGGTTAAACCATCTGAGAGTATTCAGACTTTCCGTTCCACTCTTTAACAGATTTTGGCTGCAAAGAGCAATTTTGTTGTTTGTCCACCAAAAAAGGACCGAAAAAGAAGAAAGTTCAGTATAGATGGAGATCTTTACGAAGACAATTGGCATTTTTCAATTTAACTGGTGTGTCACATGGATGTGCAGAAAGCCACTGAAAGATCAACCAAGACGACTACTACCACCGTAATGATTGTTGCGTGACATTTTCCTTCCAGTGACTGAGCGCAGTGATACAGCTGATCCCACAAACACACACACAGATTCACCACCTGCTGATGGAGTTGGACTCAATGCTGGTTGTCCCACATGCCCTACTGTCGACATGTTCATTATGTCGGCTGGCAGAAGGCCCAGGCCGGGGGATCGAATCCCTCAGTGTGCTGTGACTGAGTGAGTAAACACGCAAACTAAATGATAAAAAACACACACAGGAAGATGACACACTCTGACACTCCCAACACACACGTGATCTGCACGGGGAGAGACACAGCCAGTGTTGGTGTGAAGCGGTGAACTGCGTTTGAACCAGCGACCTCTGTAACTCACCCATATTGATGGCGGGGCAGTGCACTCGCTCACAACACAGCGCTTCAGCAAGCACAGCGTGGCCCGAGGGACTGTAGGCGTCAATGGGGGGGGGATGGAGGAGGGAGGATGGATGGATGACAGGCAAGCGAAATATAGCCAGTCAAGTTTATAGGTCAAGGTGTTGTGGTGGAATAACAAAGACACAGAGAAGAGACATGAGCTGAGAGTATGTTTATGCGCAGTAGGTACTGAAGGTTTAGTGATGGTGCTGTAGAGATAACAGTGGTTTGTGCTCCATTGTTCAACCTATTCATCTTCAAAGAAGAAGACGAGAGTGGGTGTAATTCAGCAGCCCAGTCGGCATGAAGAAATGTTGGCATTGTACATTTCTGCAAACCGCAGATACATGGAACGTGGTCGTTTTTGCATTAGGTTGGTTTCAGGTAATAACACGTATAACTGGCGAATAAGTCCTCTAAGGGGGGGATAGAGTGGTGGAGGACGGGTCAAAAAAAACACAGAAGGCTGTTGTGATATTTTTACGTTAGTGGCATTCTTACGTTGTCACGTAACAGTGTGCAATGTATCCATTTACCACACTTCGTAGATCTTACAAAAAGATATACATTTTTTGTGTGTTTTCCTACGAAGTCCAGCAACACTTGTCAATCAAGCTTGTGACATGTATCCAGTCTTTTGAAAATAAACTTTGGTTTTCACAGGAAACAACTTAAGTAAGTAAGGTTAAAGCAACAATACTATTTAGTTAGGGAAAAGATCGTTTTTGGAGTTAAAATTACTAAAGAAGTCCAGTTACGGAAGTATGCAAGTTTCATGACAAATAAATCACCATTTACTTCTCGTTTAACATGGGGAACCATCAGATTTCTCCTGGCTGAAAGATCCATGTTTGTTGGACCCGTCCACCTCAACTCCCTTCAACCTGTGTGCTTTAGTGTTTTTTAAACTTCCTCGTAAATGATGCATAACATACAAAACTATTTTGTGGAATATCTTTAAATTACAGGGCCTTATTTTTTGTAGGTATTGCTAGCAATATTGGATGAGACCGGCCTGCAGTGTGTAAGAAACTCCACCAAGGGCGATATTCATTCATGCTAGTGATGTTTGTTTTGTTGCCTAAACCTAACCAATTGTTTCCCAACGTTAACCACATGGCATTGAGCGTTTCTACAGTGATAGGAGGCTGAAATGAAACCTAATTATGAGTCCCGTGGTTTGCAGGAACGTTCAATGACAACTTTTTGGGGGGTTACTTGCATTCAGTTGTTCATTCTGACTCCACTATTTTTCCTTTTTTGTGAAATACTGTATACTTACAGCTTCAGACATTTGACAAGGTTGTCTAACACACTTGGCCATTCAGGGTATGATGATAAAGCAGGAGCATGAGGAAAACATTTGTTTATGTATCTGTTTAAAAGTAAACTGTACGTGAGGACATTCTGTTGAGCATATGTGTTTATCTCAGTGTTCCCAGTTGAAGGATGTGACTAAATAGAGCTAAATCTTCATTTTTCCCCCAGTCATGTGACCTCTCCAGGAACCCATTAAAATCTGGGGTGACACAGAGGTGAGACACCGTCTCCATAAATCTTTAAATTGCATTCTCATGTATAATTGTCTAATTCGCATTAGCATATCACTGTAAAGCCACATGACATCCTCTAGAATCCGGTATGAAATATTCAGCGTCATGCAGTTTTTCAATGCAGCGCAATCATTCACATGTTCTAATCCAGAACACTTGATCCATCATTGATGTTAGAAGGTTACTACAGTCAGCGAGAGGGTTGAGGCGCCGGTTGTTACTGTCAGCACTACCTTCTACTTTAATATTTGATCAAGAACAGGCAGCCACTGACGTATCACAAGGTCCTTCAGCCGGGTGTCCACCTACATGAAATGCCTCTCAGACGCCTCACATTCAAAGAACCGGAGTTCATCTGCGTCCCACTGACGTGACCGGGTTACCATCTCACCCACTGGGATCTAATGGCTCAAAGAGGATGTTTTCAGACCCTAAAATTATTGTATACAACAGGTTTCCAGGTATGAAACCATAAAATATTCTGGTATTAATACAATATATGGTCAAAGTATGAAGACACACAGAAATCACACTCTTCTGGTTTCAGTGTTTCCACCAGATGTTGAACCTGCTGCAGGGATTTGCTCCCAGTCAGCCACAAGAGCATTTCAAACTGGGGACATTAATTGAGGTGGCCTCCCCATATTCCCGCAGTACCCCCCACAGGACTCCTCGAGGGACACGGTCGAAGGCCTTCTCCAAGTCCACAAAACACATGTAGACTGGATGAGCAAACTCCCATGCACCCTCCAACAGACCTGCAAAGGAGGGCTTAATGAGTTATTATGAAATTCATGTTTTTGATAAGAGAAGTGATATGTGAGGTGTTTATCCTCCCTGGAGTCTGGACAGTGGTGATGAAGGATGAAAGGAAAGATTTGATTCCTGGGCGGCGGTTTAATACTTAAAAAAACACTTTTCCTTCATCTCGTTGGAGAACGGCATGAGGTCAAGGAAAGATGTGAAGGGGAAATCATAAGGACTATTTTCCATATTTGCAAAGCATCTTTTAAAAACTCAATTCTGCACAATTCAAGTAAGAATTAAAATGTACCCATTTGTACAATTAAACAAGGACGTTGGATTTAAATGACATCCGAACGGTGCACTTCTTTAAATGTTGCTGACGCAAGGAATTATGGGACGGCATAATTTCCTTTCCTTTGGTAAAAGATGATCTAGTGTATCCTATGCTAAAGGAGTTAAGGAAGGAAGCAATGACACACCTTTCCTCAGCATTTAGAGAATTCATCCAGCTCTTATCATGACTGCCACTTTGATGCTTCTGGGTCATTTCACTCACTGGGAAAACTGTTTCTTTTATTGAGGTGACTTGCACAGGAGCATTATCATATTTACAAGGAAAAGAGTCCCAAAGAAGAATGACAATTTCCTTTAATTGGAGCAAAGGGTGCATTAACAACAACCCCTGTAGACACACATGTCCACATACTTTTAGCTTTAGACTAAGCTTAATAAGGTTATTTTAAATAGATAATCTGTTGGGTGTTTCATTTTGTTGCAAGTATTCTTCAGCTACCAAGCTTCCATAAAGTATTGATCCAACATCTCTGGTAGAAGTGTTCTCTGTACTGCTATTAATGATTATTAATTATAGAAACTCGGAGAACGACATGACCATTTTCTCTGGACTCAGATCACTCGCTCTGCTCCTCAAACAAACCCCTTTCCAGATCATCTTTGAGGCAAACAAACAGAGGCAGGTGCTCGAGACTCTGCCAAATCAACCATATGGCCCCCGAGGTGGAAGTAACGAGAGCGAGTGCATGGAAGCTCTCGTTTTCCCCAAACATTCATCTCAGCGGAGTACATCCAAGCTGTGGGTTTCTGGATAACAGATGTGACAAAAGGTGTCGCAGCCCCGGAGCAGACCCACTTGACCTCGGCTGCTTTGGGTGAGAACGTAGTGTTTCAACACTCGTAGCTTTATTGTCAGTTACAATATGGAGTTGAGCATCACCCTGGCTGCACTGGTCTCCACTATGTGACATAGAGAGAGATAGAGATACGTCTGTCTGCACATATCAACCCGGTGATTGGTGGGCATATTGCTCGACCCGGGGAGTTTTCATCATTAGCCTTCGCTGCATGGCAAACGCATGGCGTGGCCCCTTTTTTTTTTTCTTTTCTCCCCCCTTACAGGCGGCAGTATCACAGCTCTGATCTGTCACCCTTCGCTTGCCTTAATGTGTGAAAGCAAGACGTGTTGCGCCTATTAGCACTTCTTGGCAAGGCTGGCATGCTGATCCCTCGTCCCCGGGGAGCCCGGCAATATGGTGCCGCATGGTGACCGCCCGCCAGCCCCGGCTCCCGCTGTCACAACACATCACACATCGCCAGCAACCACCGCCTCCTCTGCCACACCTCCATCACCACGGCTGGATGAGTGACAGGAGCGCCCAACAGCCAGGGCCAGGGGTCCGCTGGGTGGGACGACAACGAAAACTTTGAGAAAGAGAGAGAGAGATGGGGGGGCAGATCATGTTGACCATTTTTCCTAAACCTAACTAAGTGGTTTTGTTACCTTAACATAACTGCTAGCGTTTCACGGTAATGATGTAAAATGACACGTAAAAAGCCTAAAATGCGCAATAATGACTTGAAAAGTGTTGTGCCATTTATAGGCCTTCCCATGAGATTGGGTTGTCGATTCGGTGTCGCTCAAATTAATTTAGATTAGGGACTGCAAAGGAAGTTACTCATACCAGATATTTTTGTCAATATCAACACCTCTGTCTCACTTCTATTACTTAAAAGATGCAGTGTGTAGGCATTTGCGGCATCTAGTGGCAAGGTTACAGATTTCAACCATCTGAAACTTCTCTCTGGTAACAAGCGTGTAGGAGAATTACGTTGGTCAACAGGATGATTGTCCAGATGCAGAGCAAGTGTTTGGTTTGTCTTTTCTTGGCTTCTGTAGAAACATTGCAGCCAGCTCCGTGAAGAGGACCCACTCCATATGTAGATGTAGATTCAATACTTTTTTTCTTACCGACCGAACTGCATCAACAGGAACTGAAAAATGTTGAGTACAAAGAGTCTGCATCTAATCTCTTGTCAAAATTACAAGTTCAGTTCCGGTAATTTTGTCAATTTAAACTATTTTAATTTAGGACAAGCTCTTGTACTGCTGCACACTTAGATGATAATATAAACGCCCTCTATACAACAGTATGATTCATGCAAATAACACAGAGAGTTACCGGCGTACATTTTGGTTACAATTTCCATTTGAATCTGACTGAAAGCTTTCACTCTACATCAACAATTACCCAGTTTCCCGACCTCTGAAATCACCGCCCACATCTGTGATTTGTGCAGTGATTCCATTAAATGAATACAGTTAAATTAAATTACCATTCTGATGAACCATCAGCAAAAAAAAAAAAAGACAACCTTATCTACTGCTTTATTAGTAACAAACCAAAGACGCCCCCTCACATGATCAAACCATTCATAACCAAAACTCTGCAGTGGTGATCACAATGAGCTGAGAGGCTCGTTTGTGGGATGATGGAAAAAAAACCTGTATATTTTTATATTACAAAAAAGGGCAGGATTGGAAACACAGGAAACACCAGACAGGATATTATTGATAGTTTCCATTCTATAGTCGTGACAACCGACCTATTACACAGAAGACTTGTGGCGAGTTGATGACTGTGCTGCCTGGATCTGGATCTGAAGATGAGTGGTCTCTCAGTTAATGCAGATGGTGTTGACTCTGTGAGTCACGAGGCTTCCACTGACTAACTTTGAGTATCGCAGACCACAAGCAAACATATCAGCCATGCGCACGCGTCTGTATAGGTATGTGTGTGTGTATGCGTGTATGTGTGGGTCCCACCCACAATGTCTGTGTTTTTGTGGTGAGTAGATACTTTACTGGGAGCTGAAATGAGCCTTTATTTAATTTTTAACACAGATAGCTTGCAATTCTTCAGTTTAACGTGAAATTTTACTTGAATACTTTTTTCTAAATTACTGCATGTCTATGGCCAGTTTGTCATACATATGGCATTTGTCTCAGGTGGTAAAATGTGTGTACAATAAACATCACTTCTCCATTTAAAATGCAGATATCATTTATGTACCACATGCAGATAAGTCTTTCTTATGTCCATATTGTTTATTTCAGATACACAATCACTTAAATACGTATCAAACACCGACAAAGCCTGACTATAAAAAGACTGATCATTAATGATTAAGGGTCTTTTTAGACAAGCAACGCTGTGATCCTCAGATTTTCATCATTGATCAACTCAAACTACAGGCTCATAATTCAGCTTCAAGTCAACAGATCAAACATGTTTAATCCGATGTGATGGCTCCGACTGGTCTGAGGGCCCAAAGAAGAAGTGGTAGTTATGAGACCTTTAAACCCAGCACACTACAAGACTTCTGACATTCATGGTGCCATATTTAGATTAGTGCAAACTCTAATCTAAACAATCTGTTATCATGGTAAAATTGAGGTCTGCATCTGCTCTGGCTTTAAAATATTTTCACGTTTCAGCATCACAAGCAGCACTACAGAGTCTCAGCCACAAAGCCACGGTGCTTACTGTGTACGTGATGCTTTTCACACAGCAGTGTAATGAAAAGGTCAGCTTAAGGGAGGGAGTTGCGACACAGCACGTCAACGTCTGCACACTTTACCTGCCCGGCACAACCATACACTGAATCTAAGCCAGCCATATATGTGCGGTAGTAAGAGTTTACGCCACAGGTTAAAGCTGCTGTGACACCGTGGCTTTCAGCCAGGAGTGTGACGCCTCTGAGGCGGCCATCACCGCTGATCCTCTCTGCCACCCCCCCGCCGATGCCCACTAGGCATCCTCTGTGATGCATCGTAGCCCGAGCGCCAGCGACGGGACGGGTTCTGACCTGAAAATTTAATTAAAAAAACTCCATATGCCAGAGGTGATGCCTGGACAGTAAAGGATATTTAATCCATGTGCTGAAGGCAGGGAGGGCGAGGGGAGGAAATAGGGTGAGAGGAGGTGGGAGCGGGTGGGGAGGCAGGGGTTTCGTCTGCTGATCTGTCACAGCTCCACGCCTGGCTGGCCTTGCTCACATTAACACTGACAAGACAAAGAGGTGACACATTGCGGGCCTGCAGGGGCCCGGCTGTACGGACACGCTCATGCACGTGCACATGCAGGCATTTACTCACAGTCACATGTGCACCAATGCATTTACAGTTTATGTCACTGTGCACTGGCAATGACAGGAAAAACTATGTACACTGAAAAAAGGTAATATTGAATAACATTCTTTTTACACACAATCCATTTGTCTGTTGTGTGAATTCTTAAGCTTCCCTCTTTGCCCCACCCATCTTCATTTCTTCTTCTTGACAGAATTGTTGCAGTCACCATGATTCAGACGGTAAGATTAGAGTAACTTTTGACACCCAGTGTTATGCAACATTACCACAAAAGAAAACACCCATATTTACAAGAACAGACAGAATAGAAATAGAATAGGGGAAGAACAAACATTGATATTTTTTTTCCCTTGTCATTTGACTTATACAAAAGATAATGGAGTTCATGGTGTCATGGTGACAACACGTGTCAGTGGGGCCATTAACTGTTGTTGAAGGTCACTGCGGACACAGCTCCGGAGGCTTTAGCCATGTGGCTTGTCCTTCCATGGCGAAATTAGCAAGCTCGCTAACTAGCTAGCTGTCCACTTATTTCCTTCTCCAGAGGGGAAGGGAGTGAAACCGAGGGACTGTAAGACCAAAGGTCTGCTGCTGACCACCAGCACGCTGTTCGGTTCATTTCCTGTAACCAGTCACGCATTTAAGTGTAGTGGAATTAGCAAACTATCTACTTAGCTATTTTTCTGCAAGTTAGCTTGCTAATTCCACCATGCTTTAATGCTACACAGGTTCCAGGAAATGAGCCATACAAAGTTGCTACTTAGTTAAAATGGAAGTTAGCTCGCTACAGCGGTTGCAATGGCAACAGGAAACATAAAAATGGCCGCCGCTCTATCCATCCTGCTACGTTGATCTAAACGGGAAAGTCTATTCTACTCCAGTTCTATTTCTATGACACAAGAACACTTTTCTTTAAAGCTCGGATCACACACGAGGACCACATTATGGTTCACAAACGGTTTGGCTGACGGACGAGGGGTCGGCAGAACGCGTTGCCAGAGCAGATTTAACTTTGGGACGTCTCTGCTTTGGACAGCTTCAACAAGCGGAGGGCACGCGGCGGTCACTGGGGGCAAAGCTCCGGTCAATGGGGGCTGGCACAACATCCTGAGGAGGGTGTTGGGAGGGAAGGGGAGGGGGGGTGAGGATGGTGGGCTGGGGGGAGGATGGGGCGCACAAGGCGTTGTGGTGTCACCGTAATGTCAGCCAGTGTCAAGTGCAATCATCGTTAGCTGTAATTTTCTGAGCAATTAGAGTGCTTATATTGAGAACGCTCGCCAGCTGACAAACACGAGGGAGTAGCTGAAGGACTTCCTCACAGCTAATCTGGATACACACACACACACACACACACACACACACACACACACACACACACACACACACACACACACACACACACACACACACACACACACACACACACACACACACACACACACACACACACACACACACACAGAGTCTCAAAGGGCTACACACAGAAAGAGACAATCGAACTTCAGCCAGCGAACAACACTTTCCTGCACGTTCCAGTTTTTCTGTCTAGTTGACAGCTGTTTTATGATTGTATTTACATTTATATCATCATACGTCATATAACTAGACATCTTACAAAGCACTTTCATTTGTGTTTGTATACTGCATAGTTACATCAAATTGAACATTAATTAAATAATAACAAAACACTTTTTTAAAAAATTTGCAAGACTATTCAAACTTTAGATGCTTTTCAAGGTTAGTTTAGAAAAATATACAATATTCAAAAGACAAATGAAAGCAAGTAAACAAAAGGACACCGCAGCGTGTCTTGCAGAAACCATAACCTACTAGAATTAAATCTAATAGTGCTGAATTCGCACCATGTCCTCGTAAAAACAACAACAACAAAAAGGAATATTTTGGGAAAAAAACTGGAGGTGTTCACGGTGCAGTGCCGCTGGTGTTTGTGACAGGGACATGATTTGGGGAGGCCACCTCGATCTGACACAGTTAAAAGAGGGGCATGTGGTCCCAGTCCGCTCACTCACAAACTGGGTGATGACTGACTGCCTCACCCCCCCCCCCCCACGCCCCCACCTTCCTCCTCCTCCTCTTCCTCCTCCTCATCTCTTCAAACCCTGCACGCACACACAGTTGCATGCACCTACAGTACGTGTGAACAGACAGACACACACACACACACACACACACACACACACACACACACACACACACACACACACACACACACACACACACACACACACACACACACACACACACACACACACACACACACACACACACACACACACACACACACAATGTACAATGTTTGCACGACTCATTCACACCTTGGAAGGATATAAATACTCACATGTGGGCTCAACTGCACCACAAGACAGTTTATGCTCTATGATCAGACATTACATTGAGGAATTCATTTTCTCAATAATAAAACAAACGTTTAGAGAAAATGATACAGTAAAGATTACCTTTTTAAAAATGTATTTTTTGCAAGTGATTATCAACAAAGACGACGAAGATGTCGTTTTCTGGTAAAAGTCAATTGATTGTTCACTAAACCAACTCATAGAGCTGATAGCTTAAATATTTTCAGTGGGAAAATCTGCGGTCGTCTAGTTAAGAGAAGGAGCTGCTTTTGTCTCCTTCTGTTTGAAATCGACGACAATTAATTCATAAATGAATACAAATTTTGAGTACTAAATCTACTTTTATCATTGTGAGCTGCATATGATAACACAGACCGTTCTAATCCAGTGTTCAAAGCTATACTTTTGAAAATGAAAGCATTAACCTTAATTGATGTCTTATTTTGATGCAACAATGTGTGCATTAGCAGTAATGTAGCACAACATGGAAGTGAAAGCAGTGCTTTGTTTGGTTGGATTTACACTGTGTAAAAGGTTACATTCTGATGCAACGATCTGTGCATTAGCAGTAATGGAGGTGAAAGGAGTGCTCTGTTTATCTAAATGTAAAATAAAAATAAGTTGCCCCGAAAAATAAATAAATTGCAATGATAAATGGTGGTGATCTGATTATCATTTTGGCCATATTCATGCAAACAAGTACCATGATTTATTCCCAAAGTTTAGGCCATAAATTCAAAGACAGAGAGTTTGATAGGAGTCAGTTAATCATCGTGCTGTGTTTGTATACATTATTTATCTTCTGTGCTGAGGATTAAAACAGATTTCACTCCGTCTCGTCTTCACTTTCTCTCCGTCTCCTTCTAAGACTTTCAGAAAGCTTTAACATCTTCCACCAAACAGACGTCCTCCCTCGTCACCCGTTGTCTAACTGACACGCACCCGGGACGAGTCGTTGCCCACATCCTGTCTGCTCACGTTGGCCGGTGCCTCGTCACCTGCAGCCGCCCAAATAAAACACCAGCGTCTGATAGATGGTGAAGGGGGGGGGGTTTGAGGGTACGACGCCAGCCTGGCAAGCAGCGAGCAAGAGGTAGAGAGAGTAGGTCAAACGTCTGCCATAGTGTGTGTGAGAGCGTATGAGGTTTCATTTAGCAACTCTACTTAGGTTTAGCTCGGACTGTGTGCAGAAATGTGTCTGTAGCAAGGAGTATCAAAAACGTTTGGATAATAATTTGCCAATTTAAGGCTGTATTTTATTGAAGTTCTTGTGACTGCTTGAGTTCAGACAATGTTTAAAATGACTTTGGCTTCTTTTGATTAAGTTTTAAAAAGTTTCTTTAGAAAAAAAAAAACTTTTCACCATCCTCCAAAACGATAAATTCCACTTTCTCTTTTTAATCACTACAACTTTTTTCACCCGAACCACAACCTTTCTTCCAAAACATAAGCATGAGTTTGTATTTAAATTGTCTCAATGTGAACCACATATTTACAGTAACCATAGTGTAGCCTCTCAGTTTAACAGTAAGAAAGAGGTAGAGGGACAGGACAAAGCGCTGGTATTTCACGCACTGGGATGAGAACAGGTTGCAGAGAACTACGATGGCTTACAGGTGATATAAAGACGCAGAAGGCCGTCTCTATAGGGTGACAAACATGGCGGACTTTCAGGTGATTAAGCGCTAATTAAAACATAGTTATGAATATTATATTCTGCCAATAGGTCCCCCAAAAGCCTACACACTTTCATGATAAAAAGCTAATTAAAAAACATGCTCAGTAATGGTTACACAGGAAAATATTAGCTTTCTTATTTACCCACCAAAAGATACTGGTCATACTAGAAAACGTGTTGCTGTAGCAGAAAATCTCTGACTTTAGTTTAGTTTGTGAATTTTTATGAATAAAACGTTTCAGTTCTGAGAGGCCGACTGCTGTCTTATTACTTCCGTCAAATGTTACATAATTTTGCTTTAAAAAGAAAATGAAATACATGTTTAAAGTAGCATTATTTGTTATTTTTCGCCTTCTTACCTTATATTAAAATAAATGAATTACGAATGGTAGGGTTTGCTCTCTAATCTGTCTTTGAACATCTTTGAGGTAATCCTGTAATTCTTAATGTGGCAGTGGGGGGGTGGGGGCAGGTGAGAGGGAGGCAGAAATAGAGAGACAAAGACAGGGGGAGGTAAACGGAGAGACAGGAAGTACAACAGACGGAGAGAGAGATTCAGGGCTGCTCCTCTCCTCCCCCCCTCCATCATGGATTTAGGTGCTGGGTGTATAAATACCCCACTTTCCCCCTCAGGGTCAGCTCAGCCCAGCAGGACCTGCCTCCCCCCCTGCTCAGACCAACCCCCCCACACTTGCTCCCCTCCTTGTCCAGCTCCCTCTCACCCCCTCCCTCCCCTCTTACATCGTCTAATTAGGATCTTGGGCCTCGTTAGGGCCAGATGCCCGGGGGGCCCGCTGATACAAAAGCTGATTCTATCTGACGTAACAAGTCAATGCCAAGGGGACGGATGCTAATTTTAATTAATTAAATGGAAGGGTCAGCTCGTGACAAACGAGGGCCGGAGGGAGGCTCGCTCGCCGGTGTGCTCGGACCAGCCGGAGACCCGGTTCCTCTGGAGGGGGGAGATCAGCCCGGTTGTTGTTATTAATGCGGCCGTTCATCTCACAATGAGAGACCGTGTGATCCCAGATGAGAAGTTTACAGGAAATATGTGGCTGGAAGGCAGAAGGTGATTGGAGGGGGAAGAAAGGAGTTGGCATGAATTATAACATGCATTACTCTTATTTGTGGGTGAATTATCGGAGAAACGGTGCTTTACCTCACTATAATTTCCATTAAAATGACTATAGTGGGCAATTTTTTTGTCTTTTTTATTACTAAATTAAGTAAACTAATACATGCTGCCACTATAAATATAGAGACCTTTTCTATTAGTGCTGAAACAAGTTAATATTTTCATTTTTACTTAATCTGCAAAGTATCTTTTGGGAAATTCACTCTTTTCTAGACACCAAAACAAAGCCCAAATATATTGATATAAGGGGATATAGAACAGAGACAAACAGAACCTCCTCAAATTTTGATTGATAATTGTCAATTCATTGATTATCAGAAACATCGATTAATCAAGCAATTAATCGACAGAACTCCTTTTGACAAATTTTTCGGGTCTAGTTTCCTTACTCACTAGTGCCGCTGGGTTTCTGATATTTTTTGATACACGTGCTGATCTGATACCAATCACATATTCTAAAAATGAAAGCCAAAGTTTTAAATATTTAAACAAGGAGCCAACCAAAAACTTTAAAAAAATATTTACTACAAAACAGATTATATTTATTATATTTTTATTTATTTTGTATAAATGAATCTGCTCATGCAATACAATATCTTCAAAGACCAACTAAAGCATTATTTTTTTTTTATTATGTTATTGGCAACTCAAAGCACTCTGACTGGATGTTTTTACTTTATTGAAATGTATCTGAAACCAAAATCTTTGAACTGTACCCACAATGTTTTTGTTGCTTAAACCAACAGCTTTTTTTGCACAAATTTTTTTTTTTACCAGGACAGAGTGGAAATGAAATAGTCAAAAATTGGCAATTAATTGAAAAAGATACCTTTCTTATCAAAAGAATATGATTACATTTCATGTTAACTTTCGGTACCCAGGCCCACTAGTGACAGATGCTCCTCATCATGAGCATTTTCAAAAGTTATATTTTCACATTTTCTTCTCTAATGTGTTCAGAAAAGCTCCTGCAACGCATCTAGATGATCACACTCTCACAGGTTCATATGCTGCCCATGTCAGTATCGTCTGGTTGTGTGGGGGATCTGCAGTCACAACCACAGGTGACCTCTCAACAGCATACGGACCAAACCAACACTGACAACAGAAACCACAAGTCTGTCATCGTCTACCGGCTCCTGGTCGGCTTTGGCACGCTCGTCTGAAAGTAGTAGATGAGTGGATGATAATGACTGACTCTACAGCGTATTCTGCTTAAGGTGCTAAACACTAAAATAAACATTTTCTTTTCTAAATATTAGGACACCCCCCCCCCCCCCCCCCCCCCCCCCCCCCCATTCCTCCTCCCCGTTCCTGTCTCTCTCTCTTCCCTCTGACCTAGTTCTGGCATTTGATCCTGACTGGAAGATCAACCCCTAGAGGGTGCACGGTGTCAGCCCTGCACCATGTCAATTCCCACACAAAGGGCACCCTTTGTCACTTCATATTTTCAAGGCTCCAGAACCCCGGCTTTTTCATTGTTGTCTCTGGCAGGGGTCATTTGCTGGTGGTGGCCCGGCCTCCCTGTTGTTCTTCCCTGTGGTGCACCTGCTGCCGATGTTGACCATCGCACACCGGGGAGCCAAATGTCTCCGTTCACAGATTAGAGACCTGAACTTGATCCACCTCATCTACGGTGTTAAAAAAAAAAACACGGGAAATTCCCTTACACATAATGTTCTGTAAATTTTGTGCAAAGTCTGACCTTTCAAAGCCAAAAAAAGAGGAGCTTTATCAAGCTATTTTTAAAAAGGATATTTGTAGTTTATTCCAATTTTTATTGGCCAATGTTTCTGTAGTTTAAAATACATGTAACACCTTTAAGTGCAGCTTGGTCTGCCAAAAATTACACCCCAAAAAACGAAAGAAAACGTATTTTCATTTTTCTTCTTGTCCTGTGTTTAAAAAAAGTCAACGTTGCTTAAACCGTCCATTATATCACGTAACAAACATACTTTTTGTAAGCCAAATGATGATGTTTTACTAAACCAAACCAAATAGTTTGCTGCAATTTAATTTATTAAAAGCTGTGACCGCAATCCAGTAGAAAAAAACCGAGAGTTAAGTTTAGTTGTATAGTAAAGTTATTTTAAAGGAGACAGGGTTGCTAGGAGACGTCCAAAAGGGCAAAAGAGAGGACAGGATGTAAATAAAACCAATTTAGAGGTGAAACTGGAAATGAGCACACAAACGTTGGTTATAATCCTGCACTCTGTGAAACCACAGCTTGGTTAAGTAGGTCTAACTTGAATTTAGGAGGTCAGTCTGGTAAATGTGAATTTTGTTTACCACTCAAAGTTTGGGTAATCGTTCTAATATTCTCCTCCAGTTTGTCTTTGTTTGAAGCCTGTGTGATGGACTGACTGCTGCAGATTGTTGATCTGTCAGATCTCAAATTGCCTTGCAAAGAACCGATGGCTTAATCTACGAGAATCAGATCTGAATTATGTTAAATGACCTTTTAATTCCCGTGAAAGTGGAGAAATAGTTTGTTCAAACTACTTTCCCGACGCTCCCTCCCTCTCATCCGTCTCCTCCATGCTCTATGACTCACACACATGGGGCATTTTCACAGGGTGTCCTTGATGAGGCCCAGCACAAATTACCCAGAGTGCCATCTTTGCCTTCGCCGCTTACTGTTTGACATCAGGAGAGTGAGGGCTGCTCCTGGCAGGAAGTGAGCCCAGGACCTGGTTTGATTGGTGCCCAACACCGGGCCAAAGCGTCACGGCCGCCGCTCTGCCGGGGGTCAGCAGCCATCACACGCGGCGGCCTAATGCTGCTGATGAGAGAGAGCCCGCCTCGCAGGCCTGCACGCCCCCGAGGTGTGGCCGCTCAGCGTCAGCTTAACCTGAGCTGACAGACCGGCCCACCGCTCAGCACTCACGCCGGCCGTGCACGCACTCACACATGCACGGATTCATAAAAATACACTCAGGAATACAGACAAACTTGTAAAAATACCCATAGCCACAAAAACATTAGAACAGAGTCACGCACACATACAGAGCAATCATGAAAAAAAATAAAAACAGATCTACAGATCAATATACTTTTATAAGACACATTTTTATGTTAAATGTCTGCACAGCTTCAGTGAAATGCAACAATGCTGACAATAATAATGCTGTAGGTGCAGGTATGATGTTTACCATCAGCGTGTTAGCATGCTAATAAAAATGCATCCTTTAGTTTTCAAGACATTTTCCTCAAAATCACAAATGTCAACATCGTGGTGACGCAAGAGGAAAAGTCAGGGGATCAGCAGAGTCTGTAGGTTTCATCATTTTCAACTCGCTGTCACAACAATCCATCCAATAGATGCTGAGACATTTCAGGTGGTGGACTGAACATCACTAGAGCCACTAAAACACTTTTTAAATAGTTCTCATTAAGTTAATTAAAGTTGATGACACAATTATATCCAAGAAAGTAAAATATTCCATCTCCATCTGTTGTTTTGCTATCAACATCACCAGTGAAATGCACTCACACGTTCACACAAATAGAAATAAAAATGCAAAGGTCTAAGAGGATGTGATGGTTTTCACACCCAGCATGTTCATGTGAGCATCATAGTGTGGTTAGAAACCAGATCAGAAACAAAGAGTGGAAACTGTTTTAGGTCAAATGCATCTCCACTGGAGTGTATTGTAGTTCTTCAATCTTAATAAGACTTTAAAAGGACAAAGTCTCATCTGTTGTGAGCCAATTATGGTGGTTGATTTATTCTTTTTTACTATTTCTCTCAAGATAAAATTGACTATTTACATATGATAAACCTTTAACTTTGCAAATATCTGCTGAAGGCACAAAGATAACGCTCCCTTACATACATCCCTTACAGGTTGGGCATCAGTGCTTTGCTCAAGGGCACTTGGAGGCAGTGGGAGGCCAAGATGTAACACCAGGCACACGGCGCATAATGTACCCTGAAGTTTAAAATGTCACTTCAAAATGTCACTTCAGATCCTTCCATCTGAGTCATTAGCGAGCATCGATGTTCACACATGAAAGAATTCAAGTCTGAAACTGAGATTTGGACGCTGACATCATTGGTGGCTTTTCCACCGTCTTACATGGTCCGGCCTGAGCGGTAGGTTCGGATGTTTTAGTCAGACAATTAAAGTAGAATTGGCTTATTTAGTGCATTGATCCTCAAACTGGGGGCAGTGAAAGGTTTTTAGATCATTCCTTTGAATTATCATGATATAAATCCATTTTTCTTTTTACAAAAGACTTCAATGTACAATGAATAATATTTTTATATTTATATCCACAGTATAAAGTTAATAGAATATGTTCTAATCTAACAAATCTACAACTTAAAATCTACAAATATGATTAAAATCTTTCAAATACATTTATATAAATAAGACTAGACATGTTAAAAATAGGCAAATTATTCTATTGCACTTACATGTTTTGGTCCCCAGTATATTTTCTATTTTGTATGGGGTCTGTGACTAAAAACCACATTAGTTACAGAGCTGTGGATTTATATTTTGTGTGTGCGCTGAACTGTAGCTGTTGTGTTGCCATACCCAGACAAAACACCTTGAACCATTTCGGTACATTTGCTATGAAGTGATGTAACATAGATCCATCCAGACCCAACAACCCACCTGATAAACTGCAGCGAGTTATGGCACTTCAAAACCTCACAGCAGCAGATAATTAGTTGCCAACACGTTAAAAGAATTAAAGAAATCACAGCTCAGGTGTGGTGTTGATAAGCAGCCATGGTCTGTAAGTGTAAATGTAAGTGTGTGAGTGTAACTGCTGAGTACCTCACAGAACAGATGCTCAGGAGATCAATGTAGATGCAATTATGGAGATTGAAAGAGTACAGCGAGTTCACACATAAACCCACAGCTTTTGAGTTTATCTGTATTGCTTGGAATAAATGTAACTACATGCTGTGTGACAAAAGCTATGAAAAGCTGTCATTTCTAAAACAATCTCTACAGGACTAATTAGTTTGCAATTAGCTTAATTAAACAACTGCAGCTTAAATATGCGCAAATCCAGTTCAGGCCAGAACAGTCGATCATATGAGAGTATTAAAGCATCACAATGCACGTTCCAAACAACAACCAAATCAAAACAAAGTTCAGCCATTACAATAAAATAAAATAATGCAACAACCAACTCCAATTCAAATGTGGCACTTTGCATCAGAAAAAGCAGAAAATATCAACCACCATGACATAGCTCACAGCATTCTGACATTTCCAAGCACACAAACACAGACTGAACAGAACCAAGACATCAACTCAGGATAAGAAATGTTAGCAAAACTGAGCTTGACGAAGTGAAGCAGTTGGGCATCTCAATGAAAACCTTCTTGGAAGACTTTCTGTGGTCCAAAACAGCTGACAGCAGGACAGGAAACTCCAGCTTCAGGCTTGAGGTGAGTGTTTGAGGCCTGCAGCTAATATGACCAACAGGGTTGACTCCATTATTTCCTCCTCAAAGCTAAACAGAAGAAAAGGCATTGGCCTGGTGTGATGAGAAAAACTACTCAAGTACCTTTAGCAGTGTTGTATAGTAGCTGCAGGCCTCAAACACTCACCTCAAGCCTGAAGCTGGAGTTTCCTGTCCTGCTGTCAGCTGTTTTAGTAGTGTTGAAGCACTGCAGCAGAGGTGGCAGAGCATTTCCACCTTAAATAGCCCGCCTTGTGACAAAGGGTGTGTTTGATATAAACAACAGGAACAGGAAGTCGAATATGTAATGTGTGAGCGTAGAAGTCATTTTGAGTTGTCTGCTTTCATTTGCTTGCAGGCAGTTTCATGGCATCAACATGATGTTTTGTGTGAAATATCTCAACAGCTAATGGATGGATTGCCATGAAATTTTAACATGTTAATTATGATCAAATTCCAGCGTGGTCTACCTTCACACTGCAGTTACCTGGCTAGCAAGCTGATTCCACCATGCTTTCATGCTACACTGGTTACCGACAAAGTTGTCACTGATCTGGTGATAGCAATGTGTTTTCCAGGTTTTCAAATTCTTACTCATTTAGCAGCTGGCTAGTTAGCTAGCTGTCTAATGGTTTTAATGGTTTAAATGCCGTCTTCATCATCTTTTAGGTGCATTAACGGCACCTACTGGACTGGAATGTGGAGCAGTAGATCAGCAGGAAAAAAAATGACTTATTAATTAGAAGATTGCGTATTTGCGTGTTTGATAGTTTCCGTTTCATCACAGTGTTTGCTTAGTCCAGAAGGGTGCTTGCCCAAAAAGTAAGCATTACTATAAAATAATGAATTGATATATATAATAATAATAATTAGGAATGATTAATACTAGTTGTCCTCTATTATGTGCACCAGTGCACATAGATAGAGGACAATTATTATAAAATAATGATTTAATTAATAATTTATTTATTATTGCACATAAATAGAGAAAAATATTATAATACTCATTATTTGCATCCGCTAGCAAGGCTGTAGTTTCTTGGTCTTGTTTATGTATTTTTGGACATTTTTATACCATTATTAGATACTTTGCTTAAGATAGTTGTCAGGATGTGAGGTGACAAAGGTGTGTTGGGTGACGTGTAATAAAGACTCCTATCCAGATTGAACAGGGAACATTTAATTACATGTTCATCCGTCCCTAACTACATCCCAAACAGGAGTCACAGCCAACAAAGCTTGCAAGTCTTAAAAATGTTCCAAGTCCTTCCATAACCAATGAATTACTTCTCTGTAATGATCTTTCCATTGCATGGATTTGGATGAGTGTCAATCATCTGTTGATGTTTTGATATCAAACTATCATCCTCTGTCAAGGAACTTATCTCCTTCAACACCCGACTGAAAGACTACACTGTTAGGGAGCCAGCATTTCCAACACACTTGAACCAAACAAACTGCTTGGAGATTCAAGAGGCAACGTCTCGCCTCTTTGTTCAAAGTATAAAGTATATTTATGTTGTTGGAAATAGATTTTTAAGGCATCATGAGGCAAAGTTGAACAATTCTCGTTGAAACTGTGGCAAAAGATAATTGTTAATGTTAAACATAGAGTGACACAAAGTCAATGAACAAGCTCAGTCATGACAATTTTGACATATAAATCAATGTATTGAATTGAGGAAGGGTGTACTTTATTGCTTATAATTTCTTCTTTTTATTTATAAGAGAAACAATATGTTGTGTCACTTTGAAGATCATGTTCTCCCTAGTGTGTTCAATTTGAAGAAGTCTCTGTATTGAACACAGTGTCTGGACCACTCTACATTGTTGTGGCACATGTTTGTTGTTCAGATGATAACACTTTTTCTTGTTCAATAAAGATTAATTGAATACAAATGGTTCTGGGTATCGGGGTGGGCGGCAGGGTGGTGGATGTGGTTAGGTGGGGGTGAAAGGAAACACCATGGTGTTGATCTCCTGGAATGCGGCATGCCAGAAAGCTGGCTCGACTGGCACCAAACCAAATGCCTTCAGCCCCCCCACCAACCCCACCGCCAACACCACCACTCTCACTCTCCCTCCTTTCTCTCATGAGCGTCATGTCCCCAGTCCAACTCCCTTCTCTCTCCTCCACAACCCATGAAACAGGAGAGCTGCCATCTCCGCTTCCTCCGACAGGATCAGCGATCACTCTGCCCATGCCTCCGGACAGACGGCATTCCTTCCCCCTTTGCCGCTGTTGCTGGCCGGCTGTTGCACCGGGCATCCAGAATAGATCTCTGACGTCCGCCTGGTTACTAGACCACTCCGACGTCCTGAGAATCAAAAGGAACACAGAGGACATACTCTTCTCTTAAAAACACGAGCAGATTCATTTATACGAGACAAAGGTCAATGTTGATAGCTACAGTGTGGTGCTGCAATGACAAACCATCATGACTACATCACACAGAGTGGAAGGCTTCAAATAGTCATGTCGGGCGTGCTGGGAGAGAGGGTGGTTTGAATAGTGACCGGAGTTTGACCCCAAATCAATACTATCAATACGACAAACGGCAACACACAAGTTGAACTACTACAGCCAAGGTCCTCCACAGCTGATGCATTGATTTTTTGAGGCCTGGTGTAAATGTCAAAACCATGCTATGTGAGAAAAGGATGCCAAAATCTATGTTTATTGTATCCACATTTTTTATAGTCACACGAGCTAAAGGCGGTTGGTTGGTCATTCCAGCACTTTGGTTCACACTGTAATATTTCAACAACTATCGGATGGATTGACATTGAATTTGGTGCAGATATCTATGATGCCCAGAGGATGAACCCTACTGACTTTGGTGACCCCCTGACCTTTCATCTGGAGCCGATGGCAGGTCAAATTGTCCCTTTATCCAGTGAAACAGCCCAACAACTATTGGATGGATTGGCATTTAATTTGGTGCTGATATCCATGATGCCCAGAGGATTAATCCCCCACAACTTTGGTGACCCCCTGACTTTTCATACAGCGCCATTGGCAGGTCAAAGTTTCCACTAATACAGTGAAATATCCTAACAACTAATGGATAAATTGAGGATGAACTATTATGATTCAAAGTCAAAGTTTCCCTTTTTTACAGTAAAATATCTCAACATCTACTAGATGAATTGACATAGAATTTGCTGCAGACAATCATGGTCCCCAGAGGATTAACCTCCTTGGCTTTGTGGATCCATAAATCTTTATTTAGCCCCAACATCAGGTCAAAAGTCCCTTTACTTTGGTTTTATCGTCAGCTTCAGGTGTACTTGTGCTAATTAGCAGATGTTAGCATGCTAACAGGCTAAACAAAGATGGTGAGCATAGAGCATAAACTTTATACTTGCAAACATTAGCATGTTAATATTTTCACTGTGTGCCGGTTAGCATTTCAAAAGTGCAGCCTCACAGAGCAGCTAGCATGGCATAAATGTCATACTCAGGATTAGGCCATTAGAAAAATATATATGAAATATAGTGCGCTAAATACAGAGTGGTTTAAGACACATTCTTCTGCATCAAGAAGTGAAAATAAATCCATTAAAAAATAATTACAAAAAGCTGCTCAGGCTTAATGAACAAACTTTTAAAAGGCTGGGGAGGAAACGAGGGAGGGGTTTGGTGGCGGCCCGCACGGTTGTCACTTTCGCTGGTGTCCATTTGCGTGATTCATGTTGACTGAAGCCCTGCGCTTGTCAGGGGAGGTGTCTGCAGCAAAAGTGCCACAGCCCTCCAGATTGACACTCATTAGTGAGGGGCTCCGAGGCAGAGGGTCGCCCGCAGGGGGCAAGAGGGCAGCGAGGAGGGCGAGAGGCCACATCCCACTAAAAATAAATGATTTCTAATGATTGATACAGATAGCAGTGGACTGATAGGGCCAAATGAATCAGAGGGCTTCAGTGGTGGTAGTGGTGGTGTGGTGGTGTGGTGGTGGTGGCGGGCAAGACCTCTGGTTGGCAAGCTGTTGTCAGCCGAAACGCCGCTTAAAGCCAACGCGTCCAGCTAAACGTGTCTGATCTCAACCCCAACACACATATATATATATATATATATATATATATATACACACCACCTCAGTACAAGTACACCTCCCCCTCCTCCTCCTACACTTGTTGTGTTTGAACACCCCTAGCAGTGCCCCTCTGCCTGCTGCCACTCAACCCATATACACAAATACGCACTTTCACATTGCACACAAATGCCAGCGCTCGCCCAGAAGCAAGTGTAACAAATAAGAGCTACTGCAGCATACACACACACACACACACACACACACACACACACACACACACACACACACACACACACACACACACACACACAACACACACACACACACAAACACACACTTTGGCCTTAGACTCTTGTGCTGCACTTTCCACGGCTACACGTCCCCTCAAAACACTGTGTCCGTCACTGTGTTTGTGCATCGAGTCCGTGGCTCAGGTCATTCATCGCACATGTCTCCAGCTGCCAATCATTCAATCAATCCCGGCTTCATTACAGTGATTGTAATATCGAGGCCCGCAGCATGGAGCTCGCAGGATGTTGAGGAGCAAAAGGGGGCAGGATTATTTTAATACAGCGTTCAGATCAGATTTCCTTCAAACTTAATTTTTCTGCCGCACCTTCTCAGGCGGTGTTCTTCAAAGACGGAGTCAAGCAGCAAGGGGGGGGTCGAAAGTTTTTAGAGTTGATCAAGTCTCTTGAGAGAAAGTTGGAATTTGACTATATTTGTTTCTCCAATAATTAGCATCTAAACATGCAGTCATCTCAAAGATTTATTTATTTTTGTGCATCCAGCACATAAGATGTAAATGCATTTTCAATTCTTACGTCTTATAGGACACATTCCCTCCATTTGCTAGATTTTTATTTAGCACATGTTAAAATCAAATAAGACCATGAAAGGGAATCACTCGTCTTAAAACTGCCCTATAATATTTTGGAAGACAAATCAAATAAGATCAATATAAAAAATGCTACATTTCTTGTTACATCAATCCAAAGCAAATAAGAAATAATGACAAAACTTTTATTTACTTTCCATGTTATTGGCAGTAAAATAAAAACTGCTCTATTTTTTATGCACATTTAAATTATTTAGTTATTTTGAGTGATATACGATAGATAATGTTATATTTGTATCTTTACTTCAAAGAACAAGATGCTTTATAGTCTTATCTTTGATTTTTCATGACTTTTTCATTAGAACATTAACTGTAATTTATAATAAGTTACTAGCAAGACCTAGCAGGGCAACGACAGGAAGTGGACCAAAATAACATGAGGAAGCTGTCGCTGTGACACTCGAAGAAGATGTTTGAGAAGATGTCTGGTTAAGAGTGGTTTATGAAAAATCACCAGGTCCTCCCCTCTGACAGACCGCTGTCAGCTCTGTCAGCAGGGTCGGACCTCAGAGACCACAGAAGACCACCAGAGACCACCAGACACCCTGCTGTCCACATGAGGAAAAGGTACTGGAGGAGAGAAAACACTGGATGCATCCTTACATCCTTTTCTCTGCTTCTCCTTTTATGGACCCCTGTGAAGAGAGTACACGTTCCAGGTGTCAGAGGTGAACATTGATTATGGCAAGTAAAGTGGGTCAATTTGAATTTAATGACGGCAGAGTGGCTGCTTCTGAAGATCTGAAATCTTGAAATCAAGCGAAGTCAGCAGAAACAGAAGGCAAGCAATTTTTGAGGGAAAAGACAAAAATGTTTTATCTTATATTTCTGCTGGTTTCACATATGCATCCTCTGAATGCCATCAGTTAAGATAACTTTAAGAGTAATAAAGCCAATTATCAAGTGTCAACAAACCATCAGAGGCGCCTTTATGTCCTGAAACTGTATGAGGCAGGATCAATAATTAAATGAACAGACCTTGCCGTTGTCTGGAAATGGTGACACGGATCCCTTGAAATCCTTGGCTGAACTGAGAGCACCTGACACTTTGTCCTGCAGGATTAATAGCCTGATAATTAGGCATTAGAACAAGCGGCCATCAGCTGCCACTGTGGATAGACAAAGACAACAGGAGGGTGAGTGGAAGGAAAAACATCCTGTATTTCTTTGTTCCATAAATAACTTTATTAAGTTAGACAAGCATCATAAGACAAACACACAGTTATGGAAATAAAGAACAGTGGGATGAACAGACTTTTGAATGAGGTTTTAGATTTTCTTTTCATGTTTTTGTGCAGAGAAATATACTTTCATGTAATTTAAGTAGATATCTACCTTTCAATTGAGCTTAATTTGAACATTTATCTAGAATAGTTAGTCTTCTTGCCTCCAGTTAGATGAAAAGATTTATATTACTCTGTTTGGTCAACATAAAGCTACAGGCAGGTGATGGTTAGCTTAACATAAAATGGAAATACGGGCCAACAGCGAGCCTGGCTCCGTCCAAAATTAACTAAATGTAAATTAAAATCAAACAACCTGTTGAAACTTCAAAAGATCAATAGCATGTTTTTTTTATCTTCTTTGTTTAATCAAAATAAAAATTGAAGTGTAAAGATTTGTGTAGTTATTTACCACTGCATGTCTTGGCTAGCCAGGTAAACCGTATCCCCCAGTTTATTTAATGCTAAGCCTCATATTTACGGTACAAACTTAAGGTCAAGGTCAGAAATATTTTATATATAGCACATTTAAAACAACCACAGTTGACCAACATGCTCAAAATACAAAATAAACGAAGATAAAAGTAATTACCTCATCATAAATTAAAGAAAAACGTTGAAAACATAATAAAAGAACTGCAGCACAATAGAATATGAGGTCAAAGTGTCAAGCTCAACTTGAATTGAATGAGGTGGGTCTTCAGCAGTTTCTTAACACTATATAAATCTCAATCTCAAGAAAAAATTCAAGTCTATCCTTAAAATGTATTTCTCCCTTCGATCATCTCCGATAATTATTCCACATTTAAACAGCTTCATTTAACAGCTCATGTTTGGTTTAAAAATGATAGAAACTCTCATATTCTCTCTCGTACTTGCATGAAAACATTCATCATAACCTGGCAACATGCCAAGCACATACTCCGGGCCGCCGGCCAATAGAAACACGACCACACAACCACAAACCGCTCATTCACAATTTCAGTCATACGCACAAAAACGTCGAGGCATGGAGAACTCAAGCGTTTAATAGTCGGTAACAGTCTGCATGGGTTCACTGTCACTCCACAGTGCTGCACCTTCTATAAGCTTCTCATTCGGGCTGTAATTGAACCTCATACAGTAGCTGACACTGGACCAGCTGACCCTGACACGTAGCACTCGGGGTCAGCTTTAACATGACAAGGGTGATGATTTCTTAATGTAGTCAGAAGGCAAGTGGACGGCGGCTGAGGTGGGCGAGCCTGTCTGCATATGAGGTGGCTGCAGGGTGTGTGTGTGTGTGTGTGTGTGTGTGTGTGTGTGTGTGTGTGTGTGTGTGTGTGTGTGTGTGTGTGTGTGCCTGGATGTATGGTGACTGTAAGGGAAGCCTGGCGATGTTTGGGGGTGGGGGTGGAGGGGTCGGGGGTGTTCTGCATCTCATGGAGCAGGCCAGAGGAATGTGTGGAAGTGCACAGCTGCCCTGTTTCGTCATAGCCGTGCACTGCGCTATCCGTCTGAGAAACGTTAAGCTGCCAGAGTTGTGTGCTCATGAGCTGGACCTCCCATGGATCCGAAGGCCCCAGATGCACAACGCAGCATGAATGAACTTCCACGAGCACCAGCTAATACACCAACCATCAGTCAGAGCCTAGTTTATTTTAAGTTATGGCTCATCAGTCTGTCAAGTCTATTAGGTGCTTTCAGCAATATGATTTACTCTTTGCCTATGAAGCTCTTTTTTTCTGAGAATAAAGGCAAACTTTTGATACATAAAAAGGTTAATTTTCTCATGATACTCAGCATGTTTAAAAACTCATCTATCTTATCTTATCATCACGGTTATCTTGATTTGGGTTTGCGGAGCACAAATTTACTTTAGAAGGTCTGAGGGTAAAAAAGTTTTGCCAGATTTGTTGCATCATGGGAATTGTAGGATGCAGAGTTTTTAAAGCTTGATCCATTTTAAGGATCAAGCTGATAAGGACTGATATTAAGGAAACCTCTCTGCTGCTTTGACCATTCTTATTTGTGAATTCCCCAACTTTATAAAATTAAATCACTGGAAAACCCCTTTAACAGCAGAGTAATCATCTAACTTTAGCACTCTACCTCACGTGTAGCAGCACATGTTTTATGGTACATTTGTGTGATGAAAGCACTGGTAATTTTGGAAGAAAAGATAACAATTGGAGATGTTGTTTTTTTCTTCTGAGCAGAGTGGAAAATGAGTGTGTTTTCAAAATTAGCTAGCGAGGATTTCTTGAAAACCTCGAGATTAATTGAAATGCCTGAAAGTCATAGTGAAAGTTTTGACACACTCATGTGATCACTCAAATGCCAGAGCATGAGTCACAGCCTGAGCAGAAGAGAAACCTGTGCACTGGATGTGACAGCACGCAGAATATGATGAAATCTCCAAATTCTACATTTTGCAGACTTGCAAAGACCTGACACAGGGAACTGTGTTTGGAACAAGGACAAAGAGATTCCTATAAGATAATCAAAAAGAAGGTGTCAGAAGCGGCATGAACCAGAATTTGAAATGACGATATGAGCTCTTGGTGTTTGGTATTTCCAGGCTGAGAGGTCACATGGGTGACTGTGGAGTGGTGCTTGTTGTGCCTTCAGCTTACACATCCCCACTCTGTGTTTATAGGGGGGGTTAGCGAGGGTTCATAGGCCAACAAGAGAGTGCACGCTGTCCCATTACTCTCCCACCACCGCAACACTCCCCCGCCTCCTCTCTCCTAAACAAGCTCTTGGAGAAAGTGGCAAATGTCTGGGGGAGTCACATGTGCCGATGGAGATGTCTATGAACTCCACCGGGGATCAGGGAGGTGTTTGTGTTTTATTTTTTTAGGGTTTTCTCAAGTACAAAATATCCTCAAAAGTCCACACACAAAAACTGTGGCACTTAAGCTGAATTGTCCTTTTTTCATTTATAAGGAAGCCCCGTTAAGTAAGAGACACTTTCCCAAAACGTGGCCAAATGTTCTTTATGTCGGATTGTCATCTGACACCTGAGAGTACAGCTGCAGGTCTAGTGTTGCCCCACGATGGCTGTGGACGTCTGACAGGACAGAAACCCACCCAGCATTGATTACCAGCTAATTATAGGCCAAAGGAAGTGGCAGCTTGTTTGTTTCTGGGTTGCCGAGGAATACATTTGCACTTCACCAAGAGTTCATGAGCTATCAAGTGCGAATTCCGCTGAGCACTAAGTGCTATCTTTGCTTTCTCACAAGATTTCTCCTTTTCCCCACTTAATTCCACCTCCCTCTGTTTTCACAGCCGCGGCGGGTGGCGCCTCCTGAAGCCCTCGTTCACACCCGTGCGGAGATTTGAATAAACATATGTCGCGTTAATTGTGAACCAGTGTCGTGGTGCGTCCGCAGACGGGAAGACGTTCCTTAAGCAGCCACTTTGGAGGGAGGCTGAGCTCCAGCTTAGCCGGTCTAATGAGGAACGTTTACATGGTGATTATGGGGACGTCCTCACTCCGGATTCGCACAGCGCCAAAACACCTGCTACCAGCGCTGCCTCGCAAACACACCCAAACCAGAGCTAGGCTTCATCCATCCTTTACCCTTCTTTTTAATAAAAGAAGGTACAGTTTGTAGCATTTAGGGGCCTTTATATTGGCAGACATGCAATATAACATTGATAAGTATTTTTACATTAATTTATAATCACCTGAAAATTGTTGTGTTAGCTTAGAATTAGCTTTTTATATTTGCATACGGAGCGGTTCCGCCATGTTTCTACAGAACGGAAAACCAAACACTGGCTCTAGATTTGAAATCACATCAATCGTTTGATCTCCTACGTGCTTGTCACATGGAGAAATTTCAGTTGGTTGCAATCTGCAACCTCGTCGCTAGGTGCACCTTTAAGCTGCTATGAAGAACTTTAATTTTGTTTTGATTTTGGAAGTCCCTGATGACAAAAGCCGTAGTGTTTCCGAGCACCAGACTCCCTTTAGAAAACCTCTCATTTTACTGCAGCAGGATCTGACAGTCTGCCCCGCTCAGTCCTGGTTCTGGTTTTCACCTGCCTCCCTTCCCGAGCAGTTCTGTCTTAAAACTGAGACTGTTTCATAACCAGTTAAAAGTTCCTCACGTTAACTTTAAGTATTTAATCTAAAATCCCTAACTAATACTTGTTCCCCAAGGTAGTGTTGGTTCTGGTTTGCTTCAAAATTCCCCAAATTATATATTGATACCATTTAGTCGAATGATAAGAGTTAGATTTTTTTTTACACCAGAAAATGTATTTTCCTAAATATTTCAATAACATTTTTCAAAATATATTATCTTAAATGCAAACAATATACCTGAAGGCAGGGTTTCCCAACCTAAGAGGTTGCAGGATGAATTTGAAGGATTGCGAGACAAATTCTGTTAATGTCTCTGACTTTCTATCTCCGTTTTCTTTTTTCTTTTATTCTTGTGAAATACTGGATAGTTAACCTCTTTGTGCCTCTGGTAAAATAGATATCCGCACACTTTAATCTATGCAGAGATATTTATATACCTCTTTGTGCTTATAAAAACTATTCAAATGTGAAGGGACCATCGCTGATAGTCAACTTGAGACAAGGGATCTTAAACGGTTAACAAGGCAAAAAGTTTGGGAACAACTTCCCGATGACACCAGATTTGTGAGTCTTTTACTGTAGTTCATTAAATCTGAAGCGACTTCTTAATCTTCAGAAGTTTAACTACGATATCAGCACATTTGAGTCGTCACTTGTAAGCTATAAATCTCACCCATCCGCGTGACGATAACGTCATATCTTTTTTATTAGTCTTGCTTGCAACGAGCACCCAACTGGTGCTCAAGTGAAACGAAAGCCACGGCTCAGCCTAAGCGTTGGGTTTGATTTGTGAACTCTGTGTCAGACATGCCATGCCCACCCACAGCGACGCAATGTCAAGAGGCGGATATTTATGGCCGTGGGGTTATGCATCCAAATGGCACGGTTGACTTATAACAAGAGCGAGGAGGATAACAGAGAAATAACACAAAAACACTGCAGTAATTATGATTTTGAAGATTTAAATTAGTTTATATTTCAGACGCTTGTGGTTGAAATACAGTTTATAGGAAGTGCAAATTAACAACAAGCATATATGAGTTTGACATAGTGAACATTGTGGTCATGATTTAGAGCATTATGTCGACTCCTCAGGTTTCACATGGGGGCAGGTGGGCCTTTCCAGTGCAGATTCAGCGGGAATGAGCTGTAAACGTAGTGGTGTCGACCTCAAAACTTTAAACCAGCCTTCAGGGTTCAGTGTGTCTCGAGAACTCATATGTAGGAAGTCTCGTCCAAAATTGTCTTAAAGGAGAAAGTGTTTATACGAGGCGGTCCTCCCATGAAAACCAAGGTATGACAAAATGATGAAAGAATGACATGTTTACGTTCAAAGTCCTTGAGCAGAATTATGACTCATGTCCATCAAGAGCAAATGAGTTTCTGCAAACCATGGATACGTTGGATGTTGATGTTTTTGAATACTGTCAGAGCAAGCGATGCAATATATTGAGTGACAGTTATTGAAAGTTATATGGTATAATAATGAGAATAACGAGCAAGAAAGTCGTCTATGGGCAAGTGGGAGGGGTTATACAAAGACAGGACTTTCACCCAGGACATCGCTGTTCATGTTCAGTGTGAAACCAAAACTAAACGTTGGATCAACACTTGTTATTAAACATTGTTACGGAACGTTACAAAAAAAGTCACCTGTCGTTAGGTGACATTATTATTTTTATACAAACCATGATCTTTATTCTAACTAGTTTTGTTGCCTAAACTTAAGCAATTGTTTCACAACGTTAACTGTTGTGAAACAGTTGTGTGTTTCTGCATTGTGTGTTTCTGCAAGCGTGATACAAGGCTGATATGAAACGTATTTATCATACGTATTTTGGTCCAGAAACATCGACATTCAATGTGTCCTTGGTTTGCAGAAACGTACAATGCTAAAAAATGTTCTGGCGACTGGTTTGAAAGGAGGAAGGTGGGTGATGTTATCGCAGACTGGTAAAGCTTTGACTTCAGTATTTTGGCCGTTGCCTTCCTTATTTTTTTCTAACAGAAGTGACCCGAGAGGGTTGAGCGAAGTACAACCGAACACGTCTTCCTTTTCACAAGATGTCATCTGTTTTAATTGAGCGGTCCGCGGAGACACCGTTAATGAAGACTTGTCAAGTTGTCCACTGATGTTCCCGTCTGTCACGTCTAAACCTGTAAACCTCTCAGAAGCCGTGTGCGAGCCAACCGCACTTGCTTTTTTACTAGATTATTTTACAGCCGTCAAGATTTTAACATCAGTGTCCAGTTGCCTCTCATGTCTGCAAGCACGAGGGAGGTTTTAATTTAAAAATAACATCAGTCCTTCTCACCCAGACAGACACGCAGGCAGCAGCAGAAAGACGACTTTTGAGAAATCAGAATCGGGTGCTATATCGGGATTGAAAAAAGCAGTTATCCTGCTCAGAATACCTGGCGTGTTTCGGCCTCATGCCTGAGCTCCTGAACGTGACCTGCTAGTAACATGTCCAGGAGAAAATGAAAGCTGAACAAGGTGATGGGCCTGAGGCTGCAGCCGGAAGCAGTGGGGGGAGTAGAGGGGAGGAAGTGGTGACTTTAGCCGGAGGCGGTGTGTGTGGGGGGGTTTGGGTTGGGGGTGGTCGAACACGCCTGAATGGCCGTGGCGGCCGTGGTGTCGCTCACACCGTTGCCCTCTCGCCACCCGTGTCAACACTGATGAGTTCAGCGTGTGCCCTTATGAGCTCACCTTGCTAGGAGAGACACAGGAAGTGGGATTAGAGCAGTGACAGTGTGTGGGGGGGGGGGGGTTTCATCTATTTATGTGGTCTCACACACACATGCAGCTGCTAATACCTCAGGGTTTTTTCTTCCACCTGAGTTAAAGAGGTTGTTTCTGTCCGGTGACGTCAAAAAACAGTTACTTAAAAAGGTCCTAAAGAGCAGAGAGTGTCGTCAGCTTCATCCAGACAAAATGACGTCTGATTGGTCGCGTGACGTGTGACGCTTTGCTTTGAAATCCACGTTTGTGAGAGTTTCTTTTGTATATATGAGTGAGAGAGAAATCGGATGCTTTCTGAGGTGTTCTGCCGCCACAAATGGCAACTTGTTCAAACACCTAGCAGATCAAAATCAGCTTAAAACTATATTTTATAAAACTTTTTTTGAATTTATAGAGGTAGGCCCAATCCCAAGACACCCCTTGCTTCTACCTCTACCCCTCCGTTAGCGTCGCAAGTCCCAATTTATGTAGCGATAGAGGGCTATATGGGCCTACAAAATTAGGTTTATCAGAACCCACTATGAAAGTATTATCCTTAATAACAGTTTAAAAATGAAAATAACATTGTATTAACTAAGTTTCATATCGTTTCACTGTATTATTGACGTTTTCTTAATGACAAGCGTAAAAATAAAACTAAGCTAGCTAACGTTACGTTTTTTTGAGGCTGATTTGTGCAGGACAGTCACACATTCGACATATGTCCATGTCACACAATGTCCTACAATTGATGGCATGTGGCAACCAAAACAACCAAAATTAACTCAAGTCCAGCAGAGATGTTGCAGCACATGTTATCACTCCTCTGGCAGCGGAGGAGCAGGTATGCTAGCTGACAGAGCACTGGTATTCTGTCATGAAGTGGTTTGTCGTGTCAGTTTATGCAAACGGCATCGACAACTACTGATGACATCATCAGGGTCTGGAAGGTTTTCTACCATTTCCTCTTGTAACTTGAAAATAAGGGGTGTAGCTGTAGAAATCAGAAATGGGATTGGCCCATTCAAACATGCTGGTATTCACAGGCCTGTGCTGGAGTTTAAGATCAGCTCAAGTCTTAAAGGAACATTCTGCTACTTATCTGCCTGGATCTTATTCTCATTACTATTATGAGCTCAGTAAAATAAACGATCTGCTCCACTTCAGTAAACACGTTGTATACATTTAGACGCACATCGCTTTAACAATATAAGTAGGTTATGAATAAAAGAAAACAGTAAAAATTTTTATTGTAAATTATTTCAGATTTTCACGACCTGAACAATTTTAAGTAAAAAAGAACAATTAAAATTAATTCAAGAAGATTTATTTCCTAAGAAAATAATAAGTAATGACATTTATTTTATTTGTGGTTTAATTTACACATAATGACACCACATACCAACAACTGTTAGAGCATAATGGGACCAATAAAGCCAGTTAATATTGACCCATCACAGCCAAGGGCTTATTTATGGCCACAACACGTTTTAAAACCTAAAAAGTACAGTTTTTGGATGATTCAATTAGAAATTGAAAATAAAATCGGGTTGATGATTCAAACAGTCACCTGGGTCTGAACAGATGACGTACAAATGTATCGATTTCTTGAGAAAGCTCTCAAAATGTCTCAACACATAAAAGTAGAGAAGGTATTTTATTTAATTTTCGACAAAATAAAACAACAACAAATCGCTATATTGTTCGACTGAGCTTTAAACGGGGCAAACGATATTTTTTAGGAGTCTTTTAGCGAAAGATATTCTGCCATAATTAATAATTATTCCTAATTACAACAATTACGAGATAAAGAATCGTTTCATTGTAAAAACGTATGAACCCAACGCGCAATATTCTATTTCAATGCTGAATTAAAGTACAATTAACATGTGTAAAAAAGAAAAATAGTTAAATTATTGGCCTATAATTCAACCAACAATTATGGATAGTTTTAATTCACCTCCTTGCGGGTCCCTTTACTAATTCACCATCAAATAATGATGATAAACAAAATCCACGTTAATTATTAATGTGCACACGTCACCCCTTAAATAAAACACAAGATCATTCCTAAAAGGGAGCACGTGGCCTTCATAATTGTACATGTTATTTCCTGTAATGTCCTAATCCTAGATAATATCTTTCTTTAAAATATATTTACCTAATTATAGTCTTCTCTTTTTTTTTTTTTTACCTCCAAAGGACAGTGAGTGTGTGATTTGTGTTGGGCTGTGTGCTGAGGGGATGGCTCGGTCCTATCTGGAGCCTATCACGTCCCGCCTCCGCGTCGGACACACCTCCAACACACGAGCGCTCACTAAATGTATATATCATAGGTTAGGAAAGAGAGCGTGCGTTTGAGTCACTGGTGGCGACTCCACAAGTCAAATAAAAACAACAAACTGACAAGACAATCATCTGCTGGGTATTAATAAAAGCAAAGTTTATAGATGAAGAGTCTGGTGACGGTGAGCTGATGTTTTTATTTCTTAAATTCCACACTGAGACGGACCGAGGCGCAGAATTGTAAAGTGGCATGTCAGTGAGTGATATGTGAGGATAACAGTGCAGCTGTTTTGTGATTTGTATTATTATTATTATTTCTTATATGCTCTTATTGACCTGGACGCAGGAGCGGAGCCTTATGCCATTACGCACAGACCGGGAGCGGGGCTGCAAATGGGCGGCATAGGTGGCAACCTCTACCTCAGCATGTTGAATGGGACTGAAACGCAAACTTTCGGAAAGAACCCCGACATCAGCAGTCACCTCCACCGAGGCGGCGGCGGCGGCGGCTGCAAGGACCTATCCGAGTTCAAGATGGGGATCCAGGACGCGAGGTTTTACTACGCGGACCCGGTCCCCGGCTCGCAGGACTCCCTGGCTCTGCCGTACCACCCGGACCCGGCGGTGGGAGGCTACGGGGCTCAGTCCGGCAGGTTTTACGCGCAGACCCTCGGCAGCTGTCCGTTCGGCGGGGTGCGCTCTCCGCCGAGGAGCGGGGCCGGTCAGGGTTACGTCCCGCCGGCGGGAGACGGGTTCCCCGCCGGCGGGAAAGACTTGTACTCCCCGTCCTCGGAGGGTTACCCGGCGAGCTTCCAGCACGGCTTCCAGCGGCCTCCTCTCTACCCTTTACCTGGCCTACAGGTGTGCGGGAAGACCCAGGCTCTGCTCAACAACTACCCGCTGTGGGCCAAGTTCCACAAGTTCCAAACCGAGATGATTATCACCAAACAGGGGAGGTAAGTCTGACTGACAGCTGCTCGGCCTCTCCTATGGGCAGATGTTCGGGTGTTAAAGACAGATTACGCACCGCTGTCCTTTTTGGTTTTACTCTTTCTACTCAGCTCACCGGCTTCAGGCTGCAGGACCGTCCTACAGTTTATTCTGAGAACTAATATCCCTTTTAATAACCTTGTCATCGTGGTGATCACTGATACATTTGGCTCCTGTTTGCTCTGCAGGCATCTCGACCACATCATGTGACGGAGGGGTCCACCGCTTTAGTTTAGTTTTTTAAGTTGATGAGAATGAACCTCTGATTATGTTTAGGGTAATACGCTTTTGCTCAAAATTGGTCAGAGCTGAGTCATAATTAGAACATACACAGACATTAACCTACTTACCGTAATCTATTTTAAATAAATCCCCCGCAAAAAAAAAGAGTGCTGTTACATTTTTAGACACTTGATTTAAAAAAAGAAATGCAAAGCCCCTTTCTTTCATTACTCTCAAATAGTTTCTCTCTTTTTTGTTATTTATTTTTGTAAAAAAAAATGAAAATGCTTGCGGCAGAAGTTGCTCCGGAGCCAGAGAAATGATGATCTGGAGCTGATATCAGTTTCAGGCTGAGTTGCTGGAAAACATTTTGACACCTCTGCTTGACCTGAAAAGTCACAAGGTTTCCCTTCACCGTAACACAGCGGAAGTTTAACCCCCCCAGAATGGAATTAAATCAATTATATTTCACATATTTTGTCATTGATTATTATGTGTTCTTACTCCCTGTAGCACTTCTCTACACCAACTGTTGAATTCCTTAAATATGTTTCATTTATTCCTCGTCAAATGTGTTTTAAACACTAAATTTTTCTGTGGTTTTAATATTATCGAGCTCAACAAAATTCAAATCAGAGCCAAATCAAACTGCCATGTCGTATCTCTGCTCATGAAAGGGCTTTTTAATTAAGATGTGATAAGAAGGAAACACACTTTTAGATATAAACCTCAACCTCATGTCTCGAGTAGGCGGTTCTAAAAAAGCGATGATACTGAAATAGAGATTTTAAAAAAAATAAAAAATAAAAAACGTGAAGAAGCGTCTGTGAGGTCAGAGAGAGCTCCGGACCGGAGAGAGAGAGAGAGAGAGAGAGATGGGGGGAGGAGGGGGGGACGGCGGTGCTGCCGGGCCTCTGACGGGTCACCGAGCTTCACCACGCAGCCACGTCGACGAGGATTAATCCACTAATGTGCGACACTTGTGTTTGACAGAAGGTTTCAGGCCATAGGTTTCTCATGAGCAGAGAACAAGTGCGCTGTCACATAACAGGACACTGATATTTCCACCTCTCTGTTTTTATGATCGTGACTTAATTCTGATGTTTTAAAAAATGTATTTTATTTATTTTTTTTATCGCTTTTTGCACGTGTGTTTTTCCACAGAGGATTGACAGATGATTTTTTTTTTAATTTTTAATCTGCAAGTTACTGTCTTGTGAAACGTTGCCCTCTGACCTGCATGGTTCCTTCTGGTTGACTGCAGGTTCACCTGTCAGAGTCAGAGTCAGTCACCTTACATTGTGCATCTTTAAGGGAGTTTCTTGACATTTTATCTTCTCTTTTCTATAACAAACAAATGATCAAGATGATCTGTTCTCGTGCTTTCACTTTTGCATCAACGCTATTAGTTATATGGATTAGTACAAGACATTGACATTATTGCATAATTGATAATAATTGCGAATTTGTATTTTATTGTGTTTTGTGTTATTTTTCTGCAAGTCTTTGTATGTGTGTGTAAATTGACAGAAGACGTCATCGCAAACACATGTAATTAAAACACTTTGCATACTTTTAATTTAATACATAGCTTGGCCCCAAAGACAAAAACACAAAATCTCACCATTTTGTCGAATTACTCGTAATATAAGACACAATCACCTAACAACTGACATTCCAGTGAGATACAGGGAGTTGTTTTTAGACAATATATATTTAATATCTTGTTAAGTGAATAAATAATACTTTTGAGCATTACAGTTTATTATGACTCAACACTTTTAATTCTAATAAAATATAGCTGAGAATGACTTTGACCATCTAATTTCAAGATCTCGTTTAATCTACAAAGATCTTCTTTTTTTTTTTATATCTAACCAAGTGAGTTTCACTTTTCCATCTGTTCCATTGGCACATTTTTTGAAGTTATTACAAACAAAACCACCTTGTATTCATCGTCTTTTACTTGTTTTTGAAGTGGCCTTTTTTTTCCCAGTTCACTCTAACTTGTCAGACTTTTCTGCACAAAAGTAAAAACTACCCGCAGTGATAAAAGGTTAGGTGACATGGGTGCGGAGGTGTTATCCTTCCTCATGCATGGGACGAAAAAAAAGAAACTAATTTTCATGTTGTGCAAAAAAACCCACAAACCTCATATTACGAAAATTTCAAAATTTTCTCTCCCTTTTATCTCCGCTCCATCGCTCACGTGCACAATAAGTGATAAAGACTTTTTTCAAAATACAACAAAAACGTCTGCAAGATTCTGGAGGACTTTTCAGCACAGGATCCGTACCTAAAAGAAAAAAAAGTTTTCTATATCAGAGGCCAATTCCTTCTTAAAGTTTCATCTTGGGTTCCGGCTCCTACAATAATTTTGCTGTGATTTTAGAGAGAAGCTGGAGGGTCTGCAATGTTAATCAAAACCCAGGTATCTGTAGGAGAGAAGCTGAAAGAAGCTCCAGACGGAAAGTGTAGAGAAGGGTCAAACACCGCTGAGCCTTTAGATGGCCACGCTGAGGAGGTGAGGCACCTTTGAAGTTCAGGAAGTAAAAGACTAGATTCTCTCTTTTTTTTTTCTTGCCTCTACTTTCTTCAGCCTGCACTAGACGCCTCACAGATCTCTCACAAGTTTTGCTCGTGTGCCACACCTGGGCTTTGAAATCTAGAGACAGCAAAAGATGAGGGTGGTGGGAGAAGGGGGGGTGAATTCATCTGAACTTCTCATGAGCTAAATTCAGATCAGCACACTAGTTGAAGCCATGGCAGGCTGCTGTTTTGACTCGTGCACAAAGGCAAAGTTCATGGAGGATGCACAGAACACAGGACGCCGAGGTCGATGCAAACACAGCGACACAACGATGATGATAAAACAGCTCAAAGAGGCTTTCAGATGCAAAATAATGGGATTTTTTCTGATATAGTGAAACAGGAAATCAAGTGACTCAAACTGAAAAGAGAAAGTGAAGCTTTGTTTTTGGTTTTTCCTTGTTCATTTGATTGATCGGCGGGCTGATCCCACACCTGTGTGCTCAGTTTAGATGTGAGTCAAGAGGTGAAACCTTTCCCTGCCGTGGTTTCTAAGAAGCACATTCATTTAAAGGGGACTTTTGTTCTAAAAATAAATGAATATTAATTGATTTCATAAAGACACTTGTATGTCACAATCCTCATAAAGACATGTGTATGTCACAATCCTGAAATGGGACTGTACTCGAATAAAAAAACCGTTTAAAGATTATGATAATAACTGGCAAGTCATGCTAACACCGTTCTGCCCTGTCATCCAGTCTGTGTTCTAGGAAGGAGACAGGACTGTCTAAGTTCTCACCATTCAAACACCTTTCAGGGAAACAATGCAGAGCTAAACTTCAGACTTAGAGGAATCATGCTCCTCTGCTCTCTCTGCTCCACTGAGTCCAAACTATGAGTCTGACAGTTTTTTGATTAATTTTGCTTCCAAGAACAATATAGGTACTAATCAGAAAGTACTGCTGTGAGTAGAAAAGCAGAATTATCGTGCCAGAATAATCAACATACTTGGGGGATTTTAAGTTTCTGCCCTTCTACAACACATATTAAAACTTTTATTCTTGTAAAATGTTTACTAGCACATGGTTTAAATGCTAAGTTAAGTCCTACAAAGTAAAAAAATCAAGTTTCTTTCCAAAGTAAGTCATATGTTTAGGAAATAATCACTCGACATCACCAAGGTGATCAGAGTGGGCGTGTTCTGTGTTGTGCCTGGCTACACACATTTCAATGCAATGTAATGCAGTTATGATAAACATGTCGGAGAACAAATTTAAGAACTACATTTCTCATTACAAGTAGTGAAAGACGCTGTTTAAAGTTAAAGAATGTTTGGAAGTCTTGTGTGTTAATTATCTTTCTCTGTGTGTTTGTCTAAAAAGCAGAAGTGCAACTATTTCAAGGTTTTAACAGTATGCCTTTGTCACTTCCTGTTCAGCTGTTTATGGGTGCATGTGCAGCTTTTCACAGAAACATCTAGTGCCCATATAAACTGATAACTACAGAGTCCTTCCTCTTACAGTGTAAATTACTATTCTAATAATTGAGTGGTGAAACCCACCACTGTTGGAGCCACAGGCCTCAAAGATGTTATTTTATTTCATGTATCTCTATATTTGGTTTCTAAATTGGTTAAAAAAAAACTTTGAGGCAGAGAGGACTGAACATTAAACTACTTATATGTTGTGATTAGATAGTTTTTAGATACTTTTAGATACTGATAAAAAGGCTGACCTCGACTAGAGAGACTCTTAGTCGACTAACACTCATACAACTTTGTCAGCTAACTGATTTAATCGTCAATCTGTAAACGTGACCGTGCATTCTAATACCAATACTGTTTATTATGCCCAAAACATGTCAAATACATAATGCCAAAAATACCAGGATGTGCTACTACATCCTGTCACATTTTGCAGTATGCAAGCCAGCATGCTTCTCTGGCTATTCTGACCCAAAATCTTCTGCACAGCGGATGTATGGGCAATAAGGCCAAAGGTCAAGGTGCAATGTCCCGATTGAATGCATATTGCATGCAATAGTGCATACTGTATAAATGCAGCTGCAGTATGTGCTAAAAGTAAAAAGTATGCAATTTGGAACGCAACCCTGAGTTACCCCATAGAGAATCATGCAAAATCGAGGCGAGTATGATCAAAATGATGGATTAGGTTCATAATCAACTAAGATGGGGCAGAACTACCAAATATGAAGCCAGTTTCTCATGAGATTTTTTTTTTTACACTTCGTCAACAAATCCAATGAAAATCCAAAAACTAACAATGAATTGATCCGACTAGTAAGTATTATGTGTGCAGAAATATGCAAAGTATCTTCATGCTGAAGTTCGTATATCTTATGATACTTCTTTTCTTGTTTTCTTGTTTTCTTACAAAAGCCAGCAACACGTGTCAACATTTGCTCGTAACACAAATACAGTCTTTTCAAAATATACTTCAATCTTCACAGGAAACTACTCAGTTATGTTTAGGCAACAAAAATACTTGTTTAGGTGAAAGTTAAGACCGTTGTTAGGGTTAAAATAACTACAGAAGTTTCGTGACAAATAAATCAATGTTGACTTCTCGTTTCACACGATGAACCAACAGCGGTCTCCAAGCGTTGGCTGGACTCATCCACCTCAACTTTGCCCGCTCTGTGTTGGTTTTTTGCTTTTGTTATACTTCCTAGTTCTTGATTACGTTGATAATATACCAAATATTTTGTGGGATATCTACGAATAACGGTGCATTATTTTTTTGTAGGTATAGCTACAAATTCTGGCTGACACCAGCATCAAATATGATATATCTTCTTCACGGCAGAGCTCCATTAAATCAATGCTGCTGCTCCTGCTGCCACAAATACTCACTAGAGCACTAAATGTGGATTCATCCACCACTTAAAATAGTCCCCAACAAATTTCCTCCGGTTTAAGTAACATTTGACAGACAGACAGTGAGCTAGTCAGAAACTCGTTTTGTTGATAACAAGAATACAGAGTAATCTGAGTAATCATGCTTCATACTCCTTAATGAAGTATGAAGCATGTAATCAGCAGTATCAGATGTCATACCGCACTATAGAATAGAAATGTCAACGCATCTAGTCGCTGAATTCCTCTGCAAGCAGCAGCTGTAGACTGGCATGTTTTCGTCACAGATGATCAAGCGTACGCACGGTGACAAAAACTGGACCTGAACTCCTGTCTGGATGAATCAGCAGGTGCACTCATGTAGAAAAGTCCTCTCCCTGGTGAATATCCAGTTCCTCTTCTCCTCTCAGAGCTTTCGCCATGCATCCCCCGGACAAACCCTCCCTCTGCTCTTTCCTTTTCCCTTCTTCTAACCTCCGTGTCTACCCTCCCCCCTTCCTCTCTACCAACATCCACACAGTTTATTTTTATTATTTTCTGTCTTAAATGTCACCACCAGCCGTACCGTCTCTGTATTACTGGCTGGTTCACCAAACTCGTCTGTTTCTATGGTATTTTGTCTGACAAAAATGACTACAACAAAAAGAAAGGACTACAGTTATGAGTATTCATGTGCGTATACACATCTGGATCGGGCTGAGGGAGTACCAGCCGGCTTTCGTCACTGTCAAGCTTTCCAGTGAATCAGAGTGGCACCCTGGCAGGTGGGTTAGGGAGTCTGTCTGTTGGATGTAGAGCTGCTGGTTTGATTCCCACTTGTGTTGAAGCAAGTGCATGGTTTACTTTGTGCATGAGTCTACTGTGAACCGACAGAGCTGTTTTCCACCAGATTAAAACTGTCGTGCAACAATAAAATAATGTGTCAAACAAGTCAGAAACAACAGAGCTACTGTATAGGCTTCATTACCACGCCGCCACCACATTGACTGAACTCAGTACATAAAGCCTGAGTGCCGCCCCCACATGCTAATACCCATTTGTGTTGTGTTTTCTATGGTTTCCCCCATGCAAAGTTCTGATTTCCTATAAAAGGCCTCATATAAGTGAATCGACAATATCACTGGGGCAACAAAAAAAAGAAAATGCTAACTACTCATCCACTTTCTAGATTACTCTCACACAGAGTGGGAGGGTTGATCCATTCATATGCTGCACAGCAGAGTTTCTGTTTTCACTTGTATTAAATGCTGCAGTGGAAGAAGAGCCGTTTCACCTGTTGTTTAAGAGCCACTGAAAGAGCTGCTGCCACGATTTTGTTTCACGGAGAACTATGATTGATTGTTAAACTGGACTCGCCATGTTGCCAGAAAGACCCAACTGGGACCACTCATGGCAGGGTTTTGTCTTACCAGTGTGTGTGTGTGTGTGTGTGTGTGTGTGTGTGTGTGTGTGTGTGTGTGTGTTCAGTCTACAATCAGTCATTCAAAAGGCCCAATGCAGAATAAATTCTTTAAGTCTGACTTGTGCAGTTTTGAGGATTTTGCACAAGACAAATTCAAAGAAACTTCAAAGTTCAAGATTTGCAAACATGTGGACATTTGCATTCAAATTTCTTCAATGCAATAAACCAAACCAATTTTTACCAGTCTTTTAAAACTTAGCAGTCTTAATGAATGAGTATGCATTTGAGAGGTGTCAGGAGTATTGTTTTAATACCACATTTCAGTTGAAATAATTTCATATAACAGCTGGGCACTGTATCAAACGTCACTCAAACTGGACGAAATAGTCCATTTGTTAGGGACTATTTTCAGTGGCGGATTAATCGAGTGCTTAAATGAGGCAAATAAACCACAGTGTGTGTTTGTTCAAATAGTCTGAAGCATTTTATCAGGAACTAAGTAAAAAAAGATATGAATCTGACCAGATATTCAATTCTAACTTTATGTACTTGTCTTTGAGTATACTCGTCTTATACTGACGCATTTCATTCGGCAAAGAAATCTTACTGATGTTCAGTACTTAGAGTAGTATCACCATGGGCTCTTGTAGAAATAAGAGTAAACTGATCCGTTGTAAACAACATGTGACAACTGATTTGTATCCAAATGTGACAGCTATCCTCACTAACTCGCCCAAGTTTGTGTGCACATTCAAGGGACTTTTCTGTTTTTTCTGCATCTCTCTCAATGTTCTTACACAGAAATTTAAATAACAGTAAGGAAAAAAGACAACAAATGTATATATAAAACAGCATCAATGACCAACACTAGAATTCAAATAAAATGTTTATATACAAGTCATGTGTTCTGTGAAGAAAGTGCAAAGAAATACTGAATGATATACATGTACTTGATGATTATATACTGTACGTACAGCTTGTAGGATTTATATTGACATTGACAGATGTGCAAATATTTAAAAGAAAAGTGCATTATAGACTAAGTTTATAATCCAACGGCAGCAGTAAATATTTTAGATTAAGAGGGTTATTTGTAGTGTGTTAGGGAAATATATATCTTTTACTTCTTGCTGCCTAAACACATGCATGTACACACAGAAAAAAAAATCCTGATTAGCAAAGACGGACCCTCCAGGTGTCCCACTGGCCACGAACGCATCGTCTCTTTACACACCTCACTTGTTTTTACACCATTAAATGCCCAAAAGGCTTCAGGGAGGAAACGCTGAATTGAAATGAGATAAATCTGCATCCAGAGGAGATGACAGTGGTTCTACTTTGACTAAACAGCAATGCAAACATGTAGAACGCTTAGCATGTTTCAGACTGAATTATTTGTACAAGCCCAACCCTTGTTTTTAGATATTAAAACTGGTTCCACCAGCAGAAACAGGTCTTAGAAAAGGGCGTTTCTGAATAGGAAGTTTTGTTTCTCTCCCTTTTTTAAATGTACAGTCTAACGATGAATAATTGAAGTCATGCACTGTACAAAACACACTAAATCGCTTCCAAATAGGAAAAATTCAATGCATTTATATGAAAACATTTACACCAATACGCTTTTATTCAAGCTTTAATATAAAAATGTGTGATTGTGCTGCAAACATACTCCAGGCAGGACTTTTAGTTTAAAATAAAAGTCCCTCAGTTTTCACATTGAACTGATCAAAAATGGGGGATGGAGTGCGGCGCTGGCTGCTCATTACAAATGCTCCATAGCCTCAGGTGCTATTTGCCGGGGTTTAAAACAGCTGGGCCAAATGTCAAATACACTCTGGGTGCCTCATATAGACCCAGAGTGCAGTTCTGGTTTATATGCAAACACATGGACACATGAGTGAGAATGAAGTGAATGAATCAGATCTCGTTCTATGGTTCAATTATTGGTACGTTGATACTGTGGATTGTGTTTTTAGTTCTGCTCATTTTGGAAAACATGCTTATTTGTTTTCTTTCCAAGAGTTGAGTGAGAAGATCAATACCACTCTCATTTCTATGGGTTACCCAGGAGACAGTTAGCTTAGCTTAGCTTAAAGACTGGATGCAGGGGGGGAACAGCTTGCCTGGTTTCGTCTGAGCACATTTAGATCTTTTAGAAGATCGAAATATTTAGGGAGATTTGGAGATGCCGGTAGGGGGATATTTAAGCGTATCAGTCTGTGCTATGGTCTCAACAAATATTTGATGGATTACCATGGAATTTGATTTAGAAATCAGGAAGGATGCATCATAACGACATTGGGGATCCTCAGACTTTTACTCTAGCGCCATCGGCAGGTCAAATTTCTAAATCGACCAATACTTCTGTTTACGACCAAATACGCGCCAAACTAATAACATTCCCATTAGCTTCATCTTTACTTAGTTTTTGCATGCTAACATGTGCTAATCAGCCCCAAACACAAAGATGGTGAACATCAGCACACCCGCTTCCAGTATCTATGCCAAGCTAAGCTCACTGGGTTTTAGCTATAGCTTTATACTAACTGGGGAAACATAAGAGTCATCAATCCTTCCTTCTCTGGTAATTTCTTTCACAATCAGAATTTAATCAATTCAGTCTGGCAACATTTGGAAAGTCTAAGAGAGCAGTTTGATTGAAGTTAGCATAGGGCTAACAGGAGGTGCATGCATGTAAACATTCTGCAAAAGTAGCGTGCAGAAGTGAGATGGTCAACAAGAAATGTCTCACATACTGTACCTCAACGACCAGACCAGATACTTATAAAAAATGTATATTATAAACCACAACTCAACCTTTTGGTTTCCGTCGTTAGAACTGTAGATTGAGCATTATTATTATTACTAAATATATATTATAATATGATAATGATCGTAATTTTGATAACAAATAGTCCAGCCAGAAGGCAAATTAGGGTATTTACAAAATGTCGAACTATTGCAAGATGATGCAACCCGTCTACTTCACTGTAACATTGCTATGATGTGTTTACTTTGCTCTGTATGATATAAAAATGGGAGCTTCTTTATCAACACTACAGGTTTAGATTGTCACCGGTGTCTGTGGTTTTTGTGTATTCGGTGTCCATATCTTGTATTTGTGTGTGTTTTTCTCTCTCGTTATAACTCCTCTTCTCCGGTCCTCGTGCCGGTGACGCTCTGACCTCCCCGTCACCTCGTCTCACTGAAGCCCCCTGTGTTCAAACAAAGTCCAACATGTAGAGCTCCAGAAATCAGGGGCAGCTTCTGGGGGGCATCTTTTATTAACAGCAGCATTAAATATTCACCTATACACCCCCCTCTTTTTAATGGCAGAAAAAGAGTCTTCAGTCCCAATGTTCATCAATAATTCTTTATTCCAATAGGAATAAAGAATTATATAAAGAAATAAATACTGAACAATCTCAGTAGGTCAAATCCTAATGGTGGCAGTAGTACATGCATTTTATATTCCAAAAAATACTTAGAACATCAAATTCCAAAGGAAATTATTGTAAAGATCTGTTGTTCATTAAATCAGATTTTAGTATGTCTATATTTTCTAATATTTAAAACCAGTTGTAATGCGTTTCACAACTTAAATAATCAAAAAATATATATCTTAAAAGGCATGCAAACTTCAGCTCAATGATGATGAGTTGTTTTGAAAAAGTAGCCAAATAAATATAGATATGTATGGACAAAAAGATATTGAATGATTAATATTTTTATGTTTCTGTGTGTTTATCCAGGAGGATGTTCCCCTTCCTGAGCTTCAACATCAGCGTTCTGGATCCGTCAGCCCACTACAACGTCTACGTGGACGTGGTTCTGGCCGATCAGCACCACTGGAGGTACCAGGGCGGCAAGTGGGTCCAATGTGGGAAAGCGGAGGGTAACATGCCAGGTACGTTTCAAATCATGACACATAATCAGAGCCAAAGTAATGGCTTCATAATTTGTATTAAGCTATTGGCATGTTTTTTTTTTTAAATCAAACTAAATGTAACCATATTAAGAAAAACATTGGTGAAATCATCATCAACTCAAGTACTGTACTAAGAACAATCAGAATCCAATTTATTGACAAGGGGGTTTTCACATATATTTAAATAGAAATATTGTACTTTTAAGACTGGAGACTTTTATTTATATAATCAATCATTAAGTATATAAAGTAGTTAGAAAGAATTCCACCTTTACCAGCTGCAACATTAAAGTACTGAAACCATTAATGCATCAATAATTAAAATCCAATAATATATTATACTGTACATTATTCTGAAATGTGACATCCTGCATAATGAGTATGTTTACAGTTATTTACATCACATGGAAGAAAACATTCTGTCACCTGTTACTGCTCTTCAGAGCCACTTACATGCAAAGTTGAATCAGATTTCTCACCTCCCAAACATTTGGATCTTCTTAATTTCAAAACTTACCACCAGCAGCCATAAACGAAGGACAAAAAGGTTTATACTCAGATTTCTATCTGGGGCTTCCGATAGCAAAATGTTGACAAGAAGCAGGAGATCGAACACCAGCTGATGAGCACGAACTCTGGTCAATCAATGAGCCGGAGACTTCAGCTCAGAGCGTGTGACTTGGGGGATCTTGAGGAAGTGGTTTATTTAGCAATATCGTAGCAAACCTAAATGCACACAGCAAAGAAACCAAAATGTGCATCATGATGCACAAGTCGCCTGAGAGGTTTCAGTGGACATTTTGTTTGTTTGTTGAATCATTCTGCAGGGAGCCGATTAAACATTCAAGAACAAGTTTCATGTCGGAGCTTAAGAACTTATTGATGTCCAAGAGAAACATCTTTTATTTCAGTTCTTAGTTGATTATTAGGTTCAACAAACTGATATTTATACCAACTCTCCTTTATTTACATTACTTTGTTTAAGGTTGCTTATATTTCATTTTTATTTCAGTCAATTTGCAGTTACATTTTAAAATATTTGCACATTTATCGTCAGTTTGTCTTTATTCAATAACTTATTATTATACGGGATTTGTGTCAACGTTGCTTGTTTTTGTTTTTAAAAAAATACTGCTATTGGCCGACATAACTTTATCTGATTTTTTTAAGCTTTCAAATATTAATATCAGCCTCCAAAAAACAGAATCAGTAAAGTTTCAACCACTTCATGGCCAACGTCCAATGAAAATCATGTATCTTTTATTGTGGATTTTGCAGAAACAATGAAGGTTTTATAAATTGATTATCTGAAAAATGCATCGTCACAAATTTGAAATAGCTCATGCAAAGACACTGTGAGGGACTGCTTTGGGATTTTTGGGGATATCATGAAGAAACATTTCTTTAAGGGAACTGAAAACATCTTGTCAATCGTTATAACTTTGGTCAACAGCAGAAAATTTGAGTATTATTGCTCACATATTCTTTAGAACTTGTCCAAACTGGTTGGACTCCACTTTGTCATCATCTGTGGTGTCCAGTAGTATCTTCTTATACCTTTTTTTAATTTAAACTCCCTTTAAGTATTCAATTTGGTAATTAAATGTACCTTCCTTCATGCTTCTCCTCAAATATATTGTGATATTAAATTTCTCATTTATTTATAAGGAATTGCTCTTGGAGAGAATTACTTGAATATTTCTACCCTTATTTCCAGTTTTCATCTCTTTAAAGAACATGTTTTTGTTTTTCACTTCTTCCATCATTATTATTCTTCCTGTTCACACAACAGAGAAGAAAAAAAACAACAAAAGCAAGTCAACCAAGACGATATTTAGTGTGTGATTGATGATAGACTAAACCACAAATATATAAATGAGAGAAAGTGCAAGGTGTTGTCACACATGTGCCAGGTGTTATGGAAAGATGACAACGAGCTACAGTTGTGGAAACTGTGGTAAAACAACTTTACTCAATTAGATTTAATAGTTCAGTTATGTGGTGCGCTTGTCAAAGGTAAGCAGGTCATTGTGGTGATGCTGTGAAAAATCATGGCGCCCAGATTGTATCCTGCAAAAAGAATTCATCAAATACAATAGAGATGAAAACAACAACGTCCCTGTTAACATTTATTTTAATTTATGTAAAATATGATGATTTTTATTTATTTATTCACAGCAGCTTCTCACCTCCCACTTAATAAACTGAATCAGCCACATAAAAGTGATTTATTCTTTCAAACCAATATTGGCAGTAACATCCACAATATCTACAGCTGATAATGTTGCATGTTGAATTTTTTGTTTTATATATAAATATTTACTGCTTGCACTGTGACGCCTTTGTTGCAAAAATATATTTTTATTGCAATAAATCTCACCAGAAAGGCTTTTTAAATAACACTTTCTTTGACGGCCATCTCAATAAAGCATTTTAAATAAATGTATAATGCGTTATAATCTGCTTATAACACTGTATATTATAATTAAATATTCATAATACTTTAAAACAACAATCATAACACATTATAAAGAATTTTACAATGATTTATAAGGTCAAGTATCATAATATTTCACAATTGCTTGTCACTGACTGATCAAATTGTATTATAATTCACATTGTTGTAATAGCTTATAATCTTTTTATAATGCATTATAATGTAATTATAAATTGCTCTAAGTATCATTATTTGCATTAGGTGGAAAAAAATATAATTAAATGTATGCAAGAACAACAACATAACATTTGCATAAACCTTGCAGATCTGAAGATACGACTCATGCTCGTGAAAGTGACCAAAAAGTGTAAACAACACTGCTTTTAGTTGTTTTCTAGGTGATAAAAACTTTCAAAATGTTGTTAAATGTTGCTCCTGGTGTTCTTTCAGGGAACAGGATGTACATGCACCCCGACTCTCCCAACACTGGAACTCACTGGATGAGACAAGAAGTGTCTTTCAGCAAACTCAAGCTCACCAACAACAAGGGCAGCACCAATAATGTGGCACAGGTACTGCTTCCTGTTTCCTGTTGTCTGCCTGCTGCTATATTAAGAGCTTCTGAAACCACGGCTTAGTGTTCATCTTGTTAACATGTACACAAAGATATCTTCCACATCATGTTTCTGATTTGCAAAAATCAAAATGAACCACATTACTGGGTGTCAAAGAAACACATCTAAGGTATCTTCATTATCTCCCTCTCTGCCCTCACGTTTCCTGTCTGATTTTTTTAAATCAAATAAATGCAGAAAGTGTTAAAAAATACCAGTATCTCTCTCTTTCTCCTGCAGATGATCGTCCTCCAGTCGCTCCACAAGTACCAGCCTCGTCTCCACATTGTGGAGGTGAAGGAGGACGGCTCAGAGGATCCCTACCTCTCATCCAAAGCTCAGACCTTCATCTTCCCGGAGACGCAGTTCATCGCTGTCACCGCTTATCAGAATGCAGACGTAAGTCGCATCAATCAAGGGTAGATTTGTGTGTTGTTTCTTTGCAAATGATGTTCAGCTTCATCTTAATTTTGTTTTTTAAGGAGAGACACTGCAGTCAAAAACATATTTTTTTAATGCATTGATCTAGTTTCGAGTCTTTTTTCAGACTAGTGGAATGAAAAGATCTAAAATACACATGTAGATTTCTCCTAAATAAACCAAAAGTTACCATTAATTAATGCCTCATTAGCATATTTAAACATAATATTTGAGAAAACTTGTAATAAATAATAAGATAATTGTCTTTAGGGAAGTAATCAACTGGTGAAGTTTGAACCACTGTGTGGTTCAAACTTCACCAGTTGTTTGAACCACTTCAGTAGCACTCAGTGCTACTGAAGTGGAGACACACCAAACTTTGCAGTTTCATTCATATCTATATTCTGAAGGTTTATACAGAGGGGTTTGTTCATATATCATTCATAGCCTGATTTATACAACATTTTATTACTAATAACATGGAGGAAATGGATTTTTTTTTCATCTCAGTTGACAGTATTTTCTGATTTATGGATTGATAAAAAGAAATATCCTATATTCCCACTGCAAAAACCTTTGATTCTTATATGCCAACAAAATAAAATAAGGTTTTTCAACTTGGCTTTATCCAATTTTGAGATTTCTGTTCTGGAAATGTACGCAAATATTCTGAAAGATAATACCTCATTTGCATATTAAAACAGATAATTTTTTGAAAACTTAAAAGGAATAAAGTTCCATGCTGATATCTGTTAGTTAAATGTTTTTAGCCTATTCAACTTTAGTATTTTGTCTCCCCTTGATTTTTATCTTTTCTCACATTTTTGGACCAATGAGTAGAGATCTGTCGTCAATGATTCATGTCAGGGCCGTGCTTCAGATAGAGGCTTTGGTTTATGCATGCATGCATCAAAAATGCACACACGCTAATTTACAATGCTACGATCTACTGCGAGTGTAAACACGGGTCACCATACAGTTCAACTAAGAGTCACCTCACCCGAGCTGACCCGAGTATGTGCTGCATGTAGTGTATCTGTAACAGCTGTTCAAATACATTGTGGAGGAGCTACTGTAATCCAAAGCAAGGTTGGATGCTGTTTATTCCGTCACTAGATCTATATATATATGTATATGTGTGTGTGTGTATGTGTGTGTGTGCCCACTCTGGTTCTTAAGACAAACTCTTTCCAGCAACATGACAACAAGTTGCATGTAAACCTCATTATTTATTAGTCAGCGACCTCCTCTCTCTCTCTTGTTTCTCCTACGTGGTCGCTCACTCCTTCTCTTTTTTTCCGAAGCCTACATTCTCTCATTGCCCTCCTCCGATTCCTCACACAGATCACTCAGCTGAAAATAGACCATAACCCCTTCGCTAAAGGTTTCCGCGACAATTACGACACGTAAGTAAAGTTATTTTTAAAAAGATGCATTTGTGAAACAGTAAAATCAGAAAAGATAAATATTTAAAGCTTAGATTTGCTCACAATACATAGTGGGACAAGATAATTGCTGGCACTCTGTGTTAATATTGTAATAGATGTTATTACTGAGCTGCTGATGCATGCTGCAGTGAGAAGGGTGTGAGGGGCTGTGTGATGTTTGATAGATAGTTGAGGTTTTGGGCAGGAAATAACACCTTCTTCCTTTTTTCTCTCTCTTCTCACACTCTCTTCTCTTCTCATGCCCTCCCTCCTCCCTCCTCCCGCCTATAGGCTGTACGCCCCTCCCGACTCTGATCGCCTCACCCCCTCCCCTACGGAGGGCCAGCAGCTGCTGCCTGGCGGCTGCTACCCTCAGGGCTACCTCTCTGAGCCGTACATGAGCCCGCTGCCCCAGAGCCGCTTCTTCAGCCGCGAGCCCATCGGCGTGGGCCAGCAGCACAAAGACCCGGCCTCCAGCCCCGGTCCTCACAGCCGCTGGTACCTGCCGCCTCAGCAGGGTGTGGCCGCCAACCGGCTCGACTTCACTTCCTCCTACGACGGGGACTTCTCTGGAAACAGTTTCTACAAGCCCTTCCCCTTGCAGACGTCCGCTCACCACGCGCTCAGCTACTACCCAGATCATCCTTTCGCCTCTACGAGCGTTACCGTCTCAGGGGCCACCTCAGCGGGCTGGACCACCAGCCGGCCCACCCCTCAGTACCTCAGCCACCCGACTAAGCCCGCCCCAAGTCTGGGCTGGTTCAGACCCATATCGTCCTCCTCATCCTCCTCATCTTCTTCCACGTCGCCCGGCAACCCCCGGCTGCACCCGCCCTCGCTCCTGGAGCCCCTGCAGTCGCCCCTGCTGCAGGACAAGCCCAAAGACACTGTAGAGGTGACGGCGGAGGACCACTGGCTCGAGCCTCCCTCTGTGAAATCAGCGGCCTCAGCCGACTCGGGCCTGTTTGAGGGCAGCGTGGTGGACAACAAGAAGAGGAGGGTGTCGCCGTACACGTCCAGCACTGAAAACTCCCCGCCTCCGCGCGGTGGAGAGGTCTGTGAGAAGGACAGCAACAGTGACGCAGACTACTATGGCTACTACACCCACTGAAGACCTCACACGGTCGAATCAGTCTCTCCCAGCGTTTCCCCCCACAGTCTCTCACACCGCCCTCATGAACATGTCTGTCCAGTCAGGTCATGATTAAGGGCTGGAACAGTCTCTGATTCTGCTGCAGACAAATACCAGTATGTGCAGCATCGTCTTCTGTCACGTCTCAAAAGTCCCCACCTTCAAAGTGTCGAGTGATTACAGGAGAAACTTCCAAGGTTGCTGTCAAAGTTAGTGTTGAACAGAAGTGGATGTGACTGGGTGAAGCTGCCCTGGAGTCACACAAACACCACGCAGACAAACAGACCTGTGACTTAAGCCCTTGAAACATCTGGAGATTTTAGGGAGGGGGGATAAAAAAAATGATATCTGCATATCTGCTTTGCTGACAGACGCCTGCAGGGATTGTCTGTTCGTCCTGCGTCAAACACTCTCTCCGTCTCTTTTGTCTCCGTCTGTCTCTTCCTTCTCACCCTCAACCTTTCACACACGCTCGCAATATGCTCGCGGTCATCTCCCCTGATGATTCTGAGCAGAAATTACATTTCACACGCACACACACAGTTGTCTCTCTGAATCCGGCTCAGTTGGTTCAATGCAGCGCCCACCGGTGGTTGCAGAGGAGCGCTGCATGGCTGTGGGCAGAGTGAACTGATGGCAGGAGGTTAAGATGGCTTAGCATGCACATGTTCTGAAGCTCGGCATGCTAATCTAAGTCAACCCGCCTCGGAACAACCTTTTCTGTGTGTGTGTGTGTGTGTGTGTGTGTGTGTGTGTGTGTGTGTGTGTGTGTGTGTGTGTGTGTGTGTGTGTGTGTGTGTGTGAAGTAAATCAACAACCACAGCAGAAATACAAAAGTCCTGAGACAATCAAACATATCTCACAGGTGTAAAGAGAAGAGCTTGTACCTGTTAAAGTTGCTATGAATTTTAGATATCAGATAACAATTCGCATTTCAAATACTGAATAATTTAGCTTCATTAAGTCTGCAACGATAAGTCGATTCATCGCTCAAACAAAAATGAATCCACAACAATTTCGATAATCGTATAATTCAGGCCAAAATAAGAGATAAGAGATAAGAGATGGTCGTGTATGTGGTGAGGTGGTAACCCTCATCTTGATTCAAAGATGGTTTTGCCGTTGGATGTGAACGTTCTCCTCGATCTCTCTCTGACTGTATGCTGACCCCTGCACGATGACCTTTGACCCCGATCGATGGTCTGACTGGTTTTGATCATCATCATCAGGCAGTTCTGATGAAAGATACTGGCAGCTTTAAAACATGAACGAAGCACCTACTTCATAAACTTTTTGACTGCCCCTCACTGGGATGTCACACGTTGAGAAGAACTAGTGATATTCACTATCTGACATTTGTAATACTGGGTCTAAATAAGATCTGTAAACTGCTAAAAAATAGCCCTAAATGATGATATGTCAAGGGAGAGGACAGGGGCCTACTGAAAAAATTGTGCCAATGTGTCGTAAAGACATTCAGTGACACCAATTTGTCATCAACATGGGAAATGCTTCAATTTTAAAGGAATTCTTCACACACAAAATGACCATTTGTATGTCAATAACTTGACCCATGTTACTTGAATTCGCATGCATCCACAGTCATCGAAGAATCCAAAAATGACCTAAAACAGAGTAAATCCTTAATGAACGTGGAGTCATGCGAGGAAAGCAAAGTTTTCATCACATGACTGATATACAGACGGTTCATTTTGTGGGTGAAGTATTCCTTCAAGGTGTAGCTAAACCTCTTCTACTGCATTAGCTTTGAGGTCATTTATGGATAGGTTATGTAAAACATAGAAACCTGTGTGACACCTTTAAACTAACTGTAGATGAACACATGGCAGTATTCAGATTTTTCGATAAGAGTTAATTACCTCTACAACATCTTAATCTTAAAATCCCAAATCTTAAAGACTTCCAGTGCAGACGTGTTACAAAGTGGGTCATCCAGACCGGCCACATGCACCTGTAGGTAAACCGGCGAGGCCCTGTCACCCTCAGACGTCCACGGTAAACAGGAAGCACAAAGTGACCAGACAGACACTCTGAATTTCCTCCCAAGTCTCGGGGCCAATCATGTCGTGACTCTGGCTGACAAGAGTCCCGGCTCCGAGCCCCGGTGACAGAAATGAAGAGTGAGGCTGCAGTCGGCGCTGATCAGAGATCTGCTCCTCATTCCTAAACCAGGTGTGCTAATGGCGTCAGACAACACTGGAGGCTACAGACGGGCACTCGGTGCAGTGCAGGGTTACTTTAGTCTTTTTCTAAAGGGAGAGAGGAAATTAGAAATAAATCTGCACTCTTGAAATTGAGTTGATTAAAACAGTAACAGCTCTATATATAGTGAGAACAACCAGACAACAAAAAACAATAATACTTTGAGAAATAGTTTCACATTTTTAGATTTGATCTCAATCTCATTTCTGTATGCACAAAATTAAACTAGAGCCAGGAAAACATTAACTTAACTTATCTTAGCATAAAGACTTTAAGCAGGGGCGAAACAGCTAGTCTAGCTCGTCAAAAAAATACTCAAAACCCATCATAAATGCACAAATTGTCTTTGTTACACTTCAGTTTTTGTACGGATGAAAACAAACAAGATTTAAAGTGTTAATTTGTGAGTTTACAGGTGCGTTGGACATAACCGCGAGGAGTTCAGTTCATACAGTTGAGACTTAAATATGGTCGGTATTTTACAGGCTGATTGCAGCATTTTGGACTCAATATATTTCAATTTAACGTTACTTAGGCCGGCAAAGCTCTAACTAGGTCTGCGGCCCTGTTTGTCTTATAGAGTGCTGCAGGGATGATCACACTGGTTCCCTCCACAAAAAACCAATGGTAGTCTTCTTTTGGATTATTGCAGAAAATAATCTCTGTGGCAAACAAACATTCATGGTACTTCTTCACCAATGAACACAACTTTTATGATTGTTGAAGCGTGAATACAATCAGCAGAAGTGAAAAGCTAACATTAACCTATAAAGGAACTCCACCACGGTCACATGACTTCACGCCACCACCACTAAGCTAAAGGAGGACTAGAGTTGTAGTGCGGATGTGTCATCTCATTAAGACATGTAAAAGCTTCTAAATTCCCCAGATGGGTATTTACTGACGTACTTTATATAGTAGAACAAAGCGTCAAAATCTCTTCAGCTTGTTAAACAGAGACCTTATTTAAGACATCCATCCCAAAAAAACATTGATTTCAAGACGAGGGACTCGTTTCTTTTCTTTTTTAACTCATTACTGTAGCACACTTTTAAGGTTTCACGTCGGCACAAAATTCAAGCTCTTTGCTGGTTTCAAACAAGCGTTGTCTAAAGACTCTGACTGCAGCACTCTGATAAAATGGTCTAAACAATGATGTTAATGCAAAAAGGACAAACTGTGTGACAGCTCAGTCCTTTACCTGAACATTTAAATTGCAAAATAAAATGGTAATGACGTGTTTATGCTGAAAACAGAATGGATATATTGTATGTTGCTTGTGTAACATTTCCAAAAGAGGTACTATGTAAATTTTATGTTGAAATCCATCAGAAGAAAAGGTGATAAAGGTGTTCAACGGACAATTCTTGCTTCAAGTGCAATTAATAGAAAGTAAATTAGTTTATGAGTAATGGTGGCATTGCAGGAAACAATGAGAGAAAAGTTTATGTGATCACAGACATGGACAATGTCGGTTACTTATTTTAACGTGCTGTGGTTTGTTGACGTGGTGCACCTTCATGAGTGCAAGATGTCACATAAAAGCTGCAGAATAAAAATGCTTTAGACGCCTCAGGAACGCCACCTGCTGGATATCTCAGCTATTGCAATCAATTTAAGCCAATCCCTGATGTTGGACCTCCAATTCCTCCATTTCCCATGAGTCTGTGTTTCCCTCATACAAACATTTCCCCTCAGCAAGAGAATACGACTGTGTGGGAACTGTATTTCCAGAGATTTTACTGTATAATATAGAAATAGAGGAGTGAAGAAGGGAGACCGGATGAGGTCAAGCAACAAGCATGTTATTTTTGTGTGATCCATGTTCACTGTTTATGTCGAGGGAGCAATAATCCTCCTTTGACGGTTTTGTTAAGAGCTTATAAATTGCAAAAAATTTCTGAACTGGAAAAACTGTTATTTATTTTCAAAAGTGGCATAATTGTGTATTGTATTGTTGTTTTTTTATTCATGAAATTAAAGCTTACACAGGACACACCTCGTCTGTTTTGATGATTTTCTTTTATTTAATGGAGATATAGAACTTTAGATCAACTGAACAAAGCACCTTTTCAAAATGCTGCAGATCCAATATTATGTGAGAATTAATGTGTGCCATAACATCATATTCAAACAACTTACAATCATACATTTTTCTGCAGTCAAGTGAAGTCAGAAAACATTCATTTATATGACTGAAAAATAAAACAGTTATATGTACTGTATAAGTACAGTATGAACATATTTCCAACCAGCTGGATATATTTTCACTATAAATGACATAAAAATCCACTCTCGTCTTTTAAATATGTGCATATAATAAATGTATGTATGTTGAAGGTCTCTTTAGAGCTTTTATTCATGATAAAAAACTCACTATAAAACTGCGTAAAGTATCTGTAGGTTTAATGTGCTTTATGGTGCATATTCCAAAACACATTTGCCATAACTCAAATTACCGTAAACCTACAGGCCCCCTTGTGGCCACTGTTTGCTGGTAACCCAGCCCCAACTGAAGCTTCAACTTCAGTAAATTCATACAGTCAAACTGTACTCATAATAAGAGAGCATGATTTAAATAAATGCTTTTACATTTAATACACTAATACAGCAGGCCTCTTACTAACCTGGCAGAAAAATGCAATCTTGTGTGCGTCACACATTCTTTCTTTTCTGCAGAAAACTCTTAAAAATATAAACATATATGTGCTGTTTGAATTAGTCTAAAAAAATATTTCTTAAAATGCATTAAAAAAATTGATGGTGATGAGAAAGTTCCGTCCAAGTTTCTTCACCTATCCTGCTGGACCCTGCGTAACGTGGCCGAGGGTTCCCGTGATCCGGTCACGGGTGCACAGAAAGAAAGAACAAGATCAGCAGCACCATCTCCACCCTGAACGTCTCTCAGAGCGGTTCATATATGCTGTCCAAATATCCAACGCTGATCATTTTAATATCTCTCTCTCTCTCTCTCTCAAATGTCGTTTGGTTTGCTCGTCCCTGTCGTCTCATCACCACACAGTTATGTTTTCAATATTAGCAAAACCTGGATTCTCTCTGAGCTTCCAGTACATCTCGTTAGTCAACCACACGTCCCGTCCACAGGAATCTTTGGTTTTCCTGAAGAGGAAGAAGAAGGGGACGAAGGAAAAGAAGACAAAGAAGAAGACGAAGGAGAAGAAGAAGGAAGAGGAAGAAGAAGAGGCATAAGAAGAAGGAGAAAAACAAGGAAAAAGAAAGAAAAAGAAGAGGGGAAGAAGAAGAAGAAGAAGAAGAAGAAGAAGAAGAAGAAGAAGAAGAAGAAGAGGAAAAAAAGGAAAAACAAAATAAAAGTATGAAGAAGAAGATTAAGGAGAGGAAGGAAAAAAAGAAGAAAAAGAGGTAAAAGAAGAAAGATGAAAAAGGATGAAGAAGAAGAAGAATAAGATGAAATGTTTGAGTTTTGATATCCTTAAATAAAACATCTCAATTAAAACCATCAGCACAAGAGAGAAGAAGAAGAACAAAAAGAAGAAGATAGTTTACAAGCTTTAACAATACGATTCCCGTATTTGCTAAATAGTGAGAAAACCTGAGACAACAGAACACTTTTATTGTTGATTATTTGATGGTCTTTATAGTTAATCATTATAATAAGAAGGTTTGTAAGTTTTTTGTAACGGGAAATAATAGTTTGTTATCTGATTGTAAAAGAAACAAACTTACTTGAAAAAACGAGGAGCATGTTCTTCCCCTTTCTTTGCGAGCTCTTTTCTCCGCTCCCTCTGAAACTCCTCTATGTCGTCTTTCTGTTTGTCCGCTTCATCCACCTTCCCGTCCTCCAGCATCCTGTTGAAAAGAGGGCGAATTTAAAGAGTAACTTGACACTGAATCCACATTTTAAAGTCAGTAAATAATATGTACAGTCACTTTATTATATGTTAGACAAGAAAAGATTAAGATGGAATGTCAAAGTGCTTTACATAAAACATCAAAGACAAAGTGCAAAAGAAATGCATAATAAAAAGACCTTCAAATACTATTAATTTAAGAAGCAGAAATGTCCCAGACCAACCTGAGATGTCTTGATGGTTTATAATGTTGCAGAAAATCTGAACTAAACCGTTCAGCACTTTAGTAACCAACATTTTGAAATTAATCAGGTGCAAAAATAGTTATGTGGTACACTTTCTTGGTCTTAGTGAGAACTCGAGCAGCTGTCTAATTGATATTTTAGGGAGATTTGTTATTATATATATACTAAAGATAAATGCATAAGTTTTCCTCCTCATCTATGGAGATTTCTTGGCACCACCGTCTCCAGCTCGGCTCACCTTTGGTCGGGGCGCAGGCGGCTGTCTGTCGGAGGCAGGAGAGGCTTCAGGTCGGGGGTGAGCTCGTTCAGCTCCATGGCGAAGCTGGAGAAGCCGTAGTACAGCAGGTCATCCTTTGGCTGGGGATCTGCGGGGAGAGAGAAGCTTCTCAGGTGAGCCGCTGAGCAAACGTGACACCTGGATTTACGCTGATTAGCCGTTTTGGCAACAGGGAGCACTTAGTCATTTTAGGTTACATCAGATTTAAACCCTCAACCTCTAAAGCAAAATCTCAGCGACACATGAAAAACTTCAAGGACAAACACGTTGGTTAAACATGTCACAGACTCACTTGGCTTCCAGACACATTTCGGAGTGGGCAGAGTGTCGCAGAAGATGCCTTCGTGCCACAGACCTCCGAACCGGTGAATGACGCTCCCACTCTGGTCCAGCACCGTGCCCTGCACCTCGTTCTTATTCGTGTCTGAACCCCAGTAACGAGACTAAAACAAAAACACAAACTCGTCAGTCAGAAGCCTGATATATGAACCAAACACGCATAAAGAGAAAAAGGCCTGTCTCATTCACCTTGACGAAGGTTATCTTGCAGGTGCACACGTTGCTTTTGAGGTTGCGGATGGTGACCTCTCCATAATGCTCCAGATAGCGCTGCTGGCTGAGGACGTTGTGGATGCAGGTCACCACTTTGTTCCACTCATAGTGGTCTCCGTACCTGGACAAAACACCCAGATTCAAGCAAAGTGCCAAAAACAAGTTGGTCAATGTGTTTAGTATCAATGTATACTGAATATATTTGGATTTTGACCTGTTTGTTTGGACAAAACATTACGATTTGTCGAAAAATATAATATAATAAAAATATTTTTCCTGAAAATATAGCACCTTAAAACCTTTTCAAAGTGCTTTGACAGACAAAGCAGAAAAAGTAAGGCAATAAAACAACAGAAAGCCCAACAATGAGGGCCAACAAAGCTAAACAAACGATCAGCTAATTAAGAAATAAAAATGAACTAAGAAATAAAATAAGTAGAAATTAAATTAAATTAAATTAAAGAAAATTAAAAAAAAATTAATAAATAAATAAAATAAAATAAATTAGGAAAATCAATAATAAAATAATGCATTTAAGCGAATCACATAAAAGCCAGTCTGTGATTTAAGAATGTTCATTTGCATGTTGTGGCTAGAGTCAAGCAAAGTGTAGACTGTTTACCTCGGAAGAGTGACGTTCACCATTCCTGTTGGAAGAATTTCCAGCGACTTCCCCCAGAATTTATTCTTCCATCGCTGGTCTGATCGGGAAATATATTATATAGAATGTAAGCCTGATGAAATTTCTCAAATGTTTTTAAAGCAAAGTTAAAGGACAGAAATACACGTAATTAACACTAAGAACAGAAACATAAATTAAGAATTTGGTTTGATGAAAGAAAGAGTGTCACCTTGCCAAAAGGAGAAGTTATCTGACTGTGCATGGCAGGCAGAGATGGGGGGATGATGGCAGACCTGGTGAAATAAAGAGATAATTAGAATTATAAAACAGATACTTCCAGTCTTTATGACTGTGGAAGAAGATGTGATGAAGAGAAAGAAAGTTGCTGCTTTGACAGGAGCTGCATTGTTGAGACACTGTTCAAGAAATGAACTGCTTGGCGAGGACTGACATTTAATTACTTTTCAATTAATTAGCCTCACTTCAAAATAAATGAATCATTTTAATTTCTGATGACATAATATGATTTAGTTTTAATTAAAGCAATAGATGGCTAAGCGTTGACTCTTGCAGCTCTGTGTGGCTGAGCTGCTGAATTATGCAAATAGTTGATCAATCTTAATTTACCAATTAAATGGTAATACCCCATCATCTCTTCCCAATCTTAAAGGCAGCTCAGTTTAATCATCTCTGGTCCACTCAAGCTCTTTAACTCCAGATGAAATGATAATTTTTTTAACCCTTTCAGATCACATCCACAGTCAAAAAAATGTTTACAAAAAAGTAATTTATTCATATTTTTATATAAAAATCCCACAATCTCTTTTCCCTGTAAAACAAAATATGACGTGTGCTTACATAAACTAGAGACTAGCTGCAGGTCCTGTGTTTTTCTTACTCCAGTGGTAGACGTGAACGTGAATACAGATTACGACCGATTGTTTCCTCCAGAGTCACCAAAATAAATATTGGAACCATTTTTCACAAGTCACATATCTTCTAAAACATTCTGACACTAGACACTAGAATGGCACTTTATCAGACACACAAATCAGGAGATAATTAACTATGTTCGAGACCTTTCTCTGTCTCAGCAACACACTCTTGCACATACTTTTTTCATAATGCTAAATGTGGCTGTTGGCTGTGAAAACATGTAATGTTAGCAAAAGAAAATATAAACGCATAATGCAGATGTTCCCAACTGTGGTGGGTATTGTTTTTTAATATCCTTTCAGCTCTGCGCGGGCACCTCTTCTCATCAATATCGCTGCTGCTCTGAATCAGAAGCTAACTTTCACTGGGACTTTAGAGACTAAGAATAAGACATTTTCTAATAACAGTATGTCTGGTAATAAATGTAGTGTTTGTGAGATACCTGCTCACTGATGAGGCGGAAGCCCCGGTCCTCTCTGAGGCACTCGTAGGTCTCGCCCAGCACCGGGTTAAAGGGCTTGTAGTGATTCCTGAACGTCGCAGTGGAGTAACCAGAGATAGCAAAGGCAGCAATGTAAACCTGTTAAGAGATGAAAAATAACATTTTGTTTTATCAGTGATGACATTGTTTCCCCATCTATATTATAGATATTATTCGTCTCACCATCCTCTGGTATGGGTCTTGCGTGTTGTTGGCGGTATCCAGCAGCTCACTGTACTCCAGCTCTTCACAAAGCCTCTGCAGAAGGTTAACGGGCTCATTGAGAGGAGCGGGCATGGACACTCGAGCCAAGTCTTTACCTGAGGTACAACACAAAACATTAGAAAACTGCTATGTGTCAGAAGATTATGTCTGTGTAATTCACCCTTTGCTAAACCCAAAGGCAACGGTCTAATCCTCCATTAGCAACCGTAACAAGGCGCAGAAGAACTGTAAAGCTATTAGCGGATTGTGTGTCAATTCCACCTGCAAATCCAACAACAGTTTTTCTCAAAGTTTAGATTAAAGTCTCGTAATTTTTTCGTCTTCCAGAAGCCAAAAATGCAAGAATAGAGATGTCAGATACGGATTAAACACAGCTCTATCCATGGAAGATCAACAAAACTACTGTTGGCGCCAAGGTAAGAACTAGTTTACCACGTTAGCAAACAAAGAGGGCTGAATATTAATTATTATTACTTTTCTGTCTACTTCTCTCTGGTATTTCAGAACTTGCAGAAGCTTGACAGGCCTAGCAACCATAACCAAGGGGGGAGGGGCTTAGAGAAGGGCCATAGAAGAGTGTTTTACTTGCCTATGTTATTATAGAGGATAGCCATGAGGCCCACGTGGCTGTTGTCGGGACAAGTAGCAGGCAGTGTGGTTCGCCGGCCGGTGCTCTTGGGAACAACGCTGTTTGGAGTCCTGGAAATGCTGGCACGATACTTCCTGGTGGCCGATGCTGTGATGGAGGTGAAAGGAAATACTATTACTCATTGCAAAAGGGCAGTTTGATGTTTCTATGTTCACTGAGGCAATAAATCAAGTGAGAAGTAGAGTCATTTTCACATAGACTTCTATACAACCAGACTTCTTTTTGCAACCAGAGGAGTCGCCCCCTGCTGGTCGGTTGAGAGAATGCACGTTTTAAGACATTTCCACATTGGCTTCACTCGGAAGAACCGAGGTTCAAGCTCACAGCTGGTACTCGTGTAAATGTACCCACCGTGTCCTTCCTCCGGCTCAGAGTTGGTTGTGCTTCCGTCACTAAGTCCTGACTCATCGGACAGCTCAGAAGAACTTCCACAAAGGATGTCGTCGCTGGCGTCAAAGTACTCTGCAGCTGAGTCTGCCACTGAGGAAGGCCCGTGGGATGGAGACCTCGCTGCTGCAGGCTGTCGACGTGGGAGGAGAAAGAGGAACAAAGAAAACCCAGCCATCAAAACCCACAAAGGGAATATGTGTCAGAGAATCAAACAGACAGGTGCAGCCTGGATCTTACCTCAGCTAATGTGTTAGACTGGTGGATGTTGTTGGTCTCCCAGACTTCTTGCAGCTTCTGCCTCTCCTGGGACAGAGTTTCATGCACTGACTTCAGGGAAGCAATCACTGAGGAGGAATAAGAAGAATTTGAATGTATATTCATGTCAGATTTCTTTGGACGTTTCTAAGATTATCCCTCTTGCATAATCATCTCTGTGGACTCTCTGATCTTGTACAAACCCCTGTCTACCTGTGTGTAAACATGCATTTGTCTGTTTTTCTGACCTCGTAGCGACATGGCACAGATGTCCTGCTGGATTTTCTTGCCCTCGGGCGATGTGACAGTAGGAGGGGACAGCTGGGAGAAGACGTAGTCAGGGATGGAGGAGGAGGATGCACCGAGGTGAGGCGAGCTGCCCAGGTGACTGGAGGACAGCTATGAAGGTGAACAGATGAGGATGGTTGAAAGGTGCCGTAAAACCACAAATTTCTTTTTTTACAGTTTTGTTTACGTAGAGATATACAACATGTCAATGAGTGAAATTAAGTGGTGCAAGTAGGCTGATATTGTTATGTTTGAACAAAGCCAGACCAGCCTTTATGGTAAGCTAGGCTAACTTGCTGCTGGAAGTAGCTTTGTATTTAATAACAAAAATATGAGAAACACCAATGTTGGTGTAAAGTTGTCGTAAAACCTGTTCATTTGGTAAGTAATGAAACAGAGCTTCAGTACTCCAATTAGCTAGCATGAAAGACAACCAACAGCACTTTTGTTTCTTAAGGACAGGGTTGAAAACTAGTGATCTAGCAGCTAAACAAAGTTTACTTTCTATTCATTTACTCACTCTACGACTGAAATTATCAAAGATCAAGTCATTTCTATGCTCTGTTCATAAGAAACTGGCGTCTACCATGAATACATCAGGCCGGAGCACACAGAAACGAATTATTAAGTGTAATTAAAACAAAACACAGTTACCATTTTAAAGTTACTACAAGGAACTTTCATTTTGTTGATTTTGGCGGGCCCTGTGGACAAAAGTGGTAGTGCATTGAACCCGCATGTTGTTAATGATTTAGTCTGATTTCAAGAAGACTGACTATTTAGAAATAGCCAATTGTATCAAATTGAGACTAACTAATAAACATTTAAAAGTTCCTTTTAGTAACTTTAACCTGAATAAAAAACATTATTTTTAATTAATAGAGTCACAATTCATTTTCAGGAGAACATTTATTAATATTCATGAACCAAGTTGTCTCTTCCCACTGCCAACTCACCGATTTAGTAATCCCACGAATAGGCTTTGGATTAGAGAAAGGCCCCAAAATGTTACAGGAGGGTTGGGATGTCAAATACTTAGACACCCAATATGTTTTTCAGTAAGAAGACTTAATTTATGTTTTCAATCAATTGATATTTCAAATCAACTTAAAACACTGGTATTAAATAATGTTGAATCATTGTGAAACAGTATCATTCATACATGTTTTGCTCTAAATACAAACAGAGAGCGAGTTGCGGAGCATTCTTACCATTCCCAGGGCCTCCACTCTGGATAATGTGCGAGTGTGGCCCCATATCTTCCCTGACCTCGGCTTCTTCGGCTTCTCAAGCGAGAGATTCTGATTCAGATTATAAGAATAAGTCATTTTTATTATCATGTGATGTGGCCCAGAACGGAGCGGCTCCAAACTGAACAGCGTTCTACCTGTAAACTGATGATGCGCTTCAGGTCTCCGTTAGTCAAAGTCTGACCGGCCTCCAACATCTGCAGCCTCTGGATTAAGCGGTTTATCTCAGAAAGTTCCAAATGGCAGCGGTTCAGCTCTGAAAGAAACCATTTGAAAGTGAAAAAGGAAGGTTAGCAAGGAAAGAAAACCCTTGTGGATACTTTTATGCATTTAGATATCATGAATTTGTGCAGTTAATATACAATACAATAAGTTTAAAGAGCTTTTAAATAGTGAGAATTATCCAATTATAAGAATGAGTTTCTCATTGATTCCAGTAGACTGAGAAAAAATCTCAAAGGAGTCTTTCTGATTTTTTTAAGGTGGATTTTTATGAGGTACTTGTTCATTCTTACTTATAACTATTCACTCGTAATGAACAGGTCGGGGGGAAAAAATATTGCAATCGTTGCAGCAGAAACACATATATCTTCTTTTTTAATCTACTCATTTCTCTTGCTTGTCCTGGTGCCTACATTACCCACAATGCAACTCAGGTGACATCACTTAAGGCAGTATCAGAATTCGCGCAACTCCCTCTGGAGCCACTAAAGGCTTTAAAGCTCCCCTTTAAGGAACTTTTAAATGCAAAAAAAATATACAGACTTTATTCTAAATGTGTTTCTATATATAAAATCCAATATATTTTATTAGACACATACCTTGAACACAGGTGTCTTGGTCGTGACTTTGCTGCAGCCAGGCCGACACTTTGCTGTTCACAGCCGTGTTAGCGGACGGCAGCACTCCTGGAGATGCTCCAGTTGAATCCGCCATGCCTGCAGAGCTCTGGTTAACAGAGGAAAGAGGAGTTCCACTGAGTCACTTGTAAAGATTGTTGTGTCATGTTTGACTTTACAGTTCAGTATTTGATAATCACCACGTCTCCGTTTCTCTGAGCTTGTCCGGCCGCGATGCTGTTGGACAAAGTGTGGAGGAAGCCGCTGGTAACATGAGCCGCCTCGTTCTTCTTGTACTGGCGGTGAGCTTGTAGCTTGGTGACCCAAATGTAGAAGAGCTCGTGGTTCTTTGCCTTGGAGAGACAACAAAAAGGAGTCAGATATTTGTCTTTTTTAATCTAAAAGGCACACTGGTTATGTGTTTGAAAATGTTTACCTTCATGTGATAGAGAATGTCCCCCGCGTCCAAGTCAATCCGATTTGTCTTCTTGTTTATGGACATGACCGCGAGGCTAACGTCTAAAGAGCCCTGGACTCTTCCCCGGGACACCTTCAGTGCAAAAAGGTTCATTTAATAAGCGTTTTCAGAAGTAATAGGTGAAAAATCCTGTTTTGATGTTTACTTACATCTTGTTGATTTTTGGAGTAACGCAAGTTTCCTAATTCCAAGACAAAGTATCGCTGAAAAAGAGATCAAACATCATCTTCTTGAACATTAACTTTATTTATAAATCATAGAAGATGACAGAGTGGTCGGTTTCCTCACCTTGTGCCAACCTTTCAGTGGCCACTTCCTCCTCTTGAGGAGATATCCTTCACAGATTCCCGGGGCGGTCTTATCCTGAAGATTGTCACCTCCTGCCTGTGTTTCTACCTGAAGGTCGTCAATCACTTCCCAGTCTTTGATAATCTATGGACAGCGTGAATGGGGAAAATGGGTAACATAAAATTAGCTTTAGTTGTTTCATTGAGACACTTGTAGACCGCCTTTTCTAAATTCACCAAAAGGGGTGTTTACTGACCAATTTATGTCATAAAACAAAAAGTTAAAACTCTTCAGTTGTGTTAACTACGAACCTTATTTCAGACATCTAACCAAAAACAAATTGAAAAAACACATTGACCTTAAGACGATGGGGAACAAGAAGTGCTAATAGGCTAACTGACTTCTTGGTTCTAGGACTCTTTGGCATCTTTACTGCCTTTTACAAAAATAGACAAAGCATTAAACTCACTAATCTCTGTGAATTCATGAAAATTAACAAATATAATCTAGAATGAAAAAGAATATCGACAGAGACAGAGAATATCAAAAACTTCCCTTAAACAAAAAACAATAATTTACATATATACACACCCATAATGCATTTGTTGTTGCCTGTATCTGGCGACTCACCTGTCTGGAGGATGACAGTGTGCTGCTGCTGCGAGAGTGAGACGGCTTCCACGTCGGTGAAGGCTTCTCCAGGCCGCTCGCCAGCGACTGGCTACGGTTCAGTTTAGCCCCGTATGAATCCATGTTAGAGCGCAGACCTCAGACTCCCCTCCCTGCTGTGATCGCCTGGGTGTTGAGAGATTTATATTATTTTATCAATATTACATCTCCAGTTTTTGTTAAAAACAAATTAGAACACACACATCTAAGTAGCATTCTGGATGGAAAGAAAAATTCAAAGACTTCCAAGATATTTATTCTATTTCGTTAAAAATGTATATATGTTTTTCAATGTGCTGATTGTTAAGACAAAAAGAAAAGTCAGAAAACTACCAATCACAAGTCTTCAAAGTTCTTGTTTTGACCAACAAATGACAGATGCTGATGAAGATCATCTGAGATGATCAAAAGCTCCAGAACAGCTGCTAAATGGACCTTTTGGTGAGATTATTTTACATTATTTTAAAACAGAGAAAAGCTAGAATCATCTTAGTTTTGGCCATTTTTTCCTGATAAATTACTTTTGACATGGGAATCCATTAACAAGTTGTTGTTTTAGAATCTTTAATTAACAAATTCATAAATTATTATCTCTTAAACATTATGGTCTACGTGGAATACATGCATGAACAAACCGAAAAAAATGTCTTTTTTATTTTGCAGTGAAGTCAGCTGTTACTTTAATCGTCTTTCTTTTATCAAATGTTCTACATATACTATCCGCTCTTAATGAAGATCTGTTTAATGACCCATGAGGACGAGTCAGCTCCACGAGAAAGAAACCAAAGTGAAAGTGTTAAACCGGCTCAACAGAGCATGAAACAGGAAGCGACTCTGTGTAATCCAGTTACCTTAAAGAGCTACCTGGATACGGTTTGTACATCCCGGATCCTCAACTAGATCAATCTGGATCTTAACGACACAGAAAACTCAACGTTCTTCACAATAAATGGGAGAATATCTGACATTTTATACAGCATTTTTCTAAATCTGATTGTACTTTGTTTTTAGATTATCATGAATGGGAACTCAGCTGTATCAGACTTTTAAATCTTTTTGATACAAGTAAGCACATAGAGAAATTAAGTTTAATTTGCCAAAATGTTGCTTTATAATGTGCTTGAGGTAAAAAGAAATATAAACAGGAACAGGCTATGAAGATGTAGAGTTATTATTGTGGTGGCTGTGTCACAGAATAATTGAAATGTTTGTTAATATCATTCTTTTTCATGCTACAATATTGATTAATTTAGCAATCTAATCTCTTTGTATTCATAAAGCTGAATGAACTTCTTCACACAGGATACAGTGTAACAGCTTCTGTTCTCCTCAGGAGAGGATTACTGACCTTCTGCTTAATTGGTTTTTCAGAGGATGTTTTTTTAGCCTCTCTTTAGAGGAGCAACAGGAAGCAGAGAGCACTGACAACATGAAAAGTGCAAAGGTGCAGACCACAAACACAGCGGGTTAGAACAATGTAACCTCGATCACTGGATTATAAAAAGTACTTTGCATTTACCTGCTTAGGTGAATCTAAAATGATAAATACAATAAACACAGTTTACGGCATAAAAACTGAAAATATGCTCAGTTTCTGGCTGAATGGAAGATTATTTTCAATTTGTTTCTAATTTAAATGAATTTTTCTATTTTCCTAAAATACGTTTGTTTTCCTATTTAAGAACTTTGATTAATTGGATTTGTTGAAAGATTTTTGCAGTCAATGAAGGCGATCGTATTTAATAAATGTATTACTTTGATACGAGATAAAGTAGTATGAGGTAGTACCAATAAATTAGAAAATAAGGAGATTGTTTGTAAGTGGGTTTTTTTTTTAACTAGATAAAGTGGTATCAAGTAGTACTAATAAATAATTAAAGAAAATATATAATAAACATATACATATATAGTGCAGTACTTTGATGTGAAATGTTTGCTTTTACAAGTGAAAACTTCCATAAAATGCAACGTGTTTGTGAGACCGTTATCACGTTTAGTTTACATGCAGGAAACAGGAGATTTTTTGCATTTGCAGCATTTTCAGTGTTTATTTATTTATTCATTTATTTTGGTTACAGTTCGTTATTCACTCAAGTAGGAAAGTTACTACATTCAGATAGTCTCTGTGGGTTTTTAACAACAGAATGGGGCGTTAAATCCAAACTGATGTTCTTCTTAAACTGGGCCGAAGCAGCTTGGCTTGCTGTTATGTAATGACAGGAGAGGATGAGAGTAACTGACCTCAGAGATGACAGCATGTGGTGGAAAAAGGATGAAAGGATTTGCAGGTTTCTGAGCTCGCTTACTCAAGACGGAACAAAGGATATTCTACAGGTGAACAAAAGTGATTCTGATCTAATTAGATGGTGACCAAATGTATGCTAGTGTCCACAGGGTATAATCTCAGATTTAAAGATTTGAAACTTCTGTTTATAATCTCAAAATGTTTTAAAGTATAACTTCCATGGCTACATACATTTGAGGTTGTGCACTTTCAGGATATGCAGATCAATTCCACTTCAAATAATCAGATTTTTATGTTATTTTATGCAATTAAGCATTTAAAGGCCTGTTTAAAACATTACTTTTCCTCACGTTTGACCCGGATGAGAGCAGGTATGAGATCCAAATCTTATTAAGTGGAAATGGGAGCCAACAAAAGGAGTCAACTGAGGTTTTGAACAACAGCCACCGAGCTGAATCATGCCAGAGGATGGGGTTAAAATACAGAGATTATGACCGATATAATCTCGACGTTTGGAATAAAAACTGCAGCCAATAAAAGATTAGTTGAAGATATAATATTTATGAATGAATGTGGAAACTTCTCAACTGTACAAATATTTTAAATAGTGAGGATTTAATCAAATTACAAGGAGTTTGTAATCCAAAAACTAACAGGACACGATTGTAAGCAGAGAAATTAGAGGTTTGTTGGACACACACATACACATACACACACACACACACTTGTGCATTTGCATTGATTGACACTCACAATCAGGAAGCAGCCACACTGATGTGTTTAAGTGAAAATGCTTCTAGTGCTTTAAGAGTGTGGACCATTCAATGCTGCACAAACTCATCTAAAACCCGTTAAAAAGTCAATGTCCCTGCAAACACATGAGGAAGTTTAGACTACTTCAACCAAACAATATAGTATTATAACAAAATGAACACGATGCATTGTATTTAACATATAATATCTCACATTCTGCTGGTTTAGTTTGGTATTTTGCAGCAGAATTGAATCCAAACTTTGCGTTTTCTTTGCAAGCAAATGTTTTAAAATCCAGGAAAGAAGTCTTACCTGATTACCTGCTCTGACTGTCATCATCTGCATAACAATAAATCCAACAAGCGTCTCATTCGGCGTTAAAGAAACTGTAGAAAATCACCATTTCGAAGAAGATGAAGAAACGTTTTTCAATAGAAACCCGTTCCCAGAAAAAAAAGGGTTACTTGCAGAGATAATCACTAACTCTGATCACATAATCGGTGCCTTCTCAGCCGGTGGATGACACGAGTTCCGTTCCTCCGAATCAGATCCAAGGAGAGCTGTGCGTCGCGGCCGTGCGCAGTGTGTCCTGGGCATTATCCGCATTAGCTGGAATTACACGGTGTCTAGCGGGGAGGTAGAGGAGGGTCAATCCAGCCAACCTCCACTCACTCTGCACACCTAGTGCACTGTTATAACGCGAAGGCTGGGAGCTCAGGACCACAGGACAATAATAACATAATAACATGACAATAGAAACCTGTGCAATACATTGCACATTGCACTGTGCAATAATGGTTAAAAAAGTTAAAAGTAGTTGAAATAGTTTTTTTTTTTCTTTGTCTGTAAATATAGTATTTCAGTTATTGTTGTTTTTTCTACTGTTTTTTTTTATTGCTTATTTATAATACTTGTTTTATTTTATTTTTTTATTTATTTATTTTTTATTAAAATAAATTTAATAAAATTATCTTATTTTATCAAATAGAGAATATATATACCAGAAAAATTCATTAAAAATATGGTATTTTAAGGGGACAGTGTGGGCTTTGATTTGTACAAAAACATCAATATTTGTTGATATGTAAATTATTCAATGCAGGTCATAATTGACTCTTTATTTACATCATACAAATAGTTTGTAAATGTTGCCACATACCTGCAGCTCCTATTATTTTTGTGATGAAAACCAAAATAAAAGTATGGTTATTTCTTATATTTGTCAATAAAGTGAGACAAAGCACCTTTACATCTGAATACAAATGTATTATAAGACAGTTGTGACATTGAGCGTGGTGTGTTGAAGCGAGCGTCTCAGTAATGTGTGTCTCCCTCAGGAAGGCGGAACATGTTAGACTAACTGACCCAGATTAACATGCTGTAATCTACAGATTAACCTATCAGGACCTGTGACCACTTGTGTTTATTTTGGCTGGAGGGGTTTTCAATTTACTGCAGCTACTTTGGGCAAATCAAATGTAAAGATTATGCATTTAACTGAAGACAAAAATTTAAAAATATACATGTAAAATGCTGCAAATCCTGCAATTCTTGAATCAAAACAAAATGAGACGGAGCATTGTGTTGAAATAGTTTATTTATATGTGACAATATCCTTAAATTAAGGAATTTCTTGGGGGGGGGTCACTCATATTTTCTGCAGCACTTGTCCATCCAAAACCTCCACTGAGGAGGTTGAGGTGCACTGAAAACAGTCAAGTCTGCAGCTTCCTTCATTCACAGCAGCCACAGTGCTCCTCTGGCCAGTTGAACTGCTCCAGTCGAAGCTCAAGTAAAGCTGGGTGAACCAGCAGCTAAAGTCTGCCTGGAACTCTGTTGTTAAATTATAATAAATTCTAAATACGCATCCAACCCAACAGTCCCTCGTCATTCCAAGCAGCTGGAAAATCTGCAACAGTCCCAGTGATTCTGTCTGCCGCTCTACGTGGCCTCCTCTGCTTTAGGAGCTCCCTCCGATCCGTCCTCCGAGCTCTGCTGTTTGACGTACTGCTGCAGGAGGGCCGACAGGTGGGCCGGGTGGCGCTGCAGCAGGGAGGCTGTGTGGGAGGTGAGCATCGTCAGCCCGCTGACCAGTTCGCCCTGGACCACAGAGACTGACGGCAGTTTGGAGTAGCTCACCACCCCCTGTGCGCTCAGCAGCGTTTTGTCGATACAGGCTCCTGTTGACAGGCGAGCAATACAGTTAAATGATCACAAAATGTGTTAAAGGGAAGAAGATCCAGGTGTCTTAAACCTGCTTTTATCTTCCTCAAATGGACTGAATCAATTAGTTAATTAACTGATTGGCCTTTAAAATATATTCTATTAATTATTGACATGTCATTTATTGATAATATTTAAGACATAATTATCATTCTGCATCACAAAGTTCCTCCTTGCATGCAGGCACAGACGATAAACGTACCGAGGAGCGTCATCTGTGGGCTGGACCTCAGAGCCGCCAGCATCTCCTTCACTTTTGGCTCTTTACTCACAAACAGAACTGTCGGACCGATGAACAGAGGAGCCATGTTGGAGTAAAAACTGTCTTTTAGGAATGACTGAACCACCTGGAAAAAATACATGATTTATGATTAGAATAAACTAAGATGTAAAAAAAAAAAAAGGATTACAGGGGTTTTAAATTGTGCAGCAAAGAAAACAGAGGAGATCTCAGGTCATGTTCTTATCAACTTTGACTAGTTATGTTACATATATGCAGCAGTAGCTGTAGAGATGATGCATGTTTCACAGCCTGGGAAACAAAATTACGAGTAAACAAAACAAAAAGCAACATGTTAAACATAACCTTTCTTTTCTAACGGCAGAGATTTGTGTGATCCTCAGTTAGTAAAATAATGTGGCTCCATTCCATTTTGTTGGAAAGAAATGTTACATATGCTGGATTTTATGGTTTCAAATGCCAAAAAAAAAACGACGACTGGGTTGCCCTGGTGGCCTAGGAAGGATCTTTGTTGCATGTCTTTCCTAATATCTCTCTTTCTCCTTACTAATTTTCCCATCATATCTCTACTCTCTGCTATCTAATAAAGGCATAAAAAAATTACTTCACTCAATAACTTCCCAGGAGCAAACTACAAGGATGAAGATGACTTGGTGGCTGTTTGCATGGTGAACTCACTGTTACACTCAACATGCTTGGTGCTCTTACTTTTTAAATAAAACTATTCCAGCATTACCTGGTTGGGGAAGAACTTGACAGTGATGCCATGTTTATGAAGTCTGTGCTTGAGAACCATCAGGTCTTCAGCGTTACTGTTGTTGTTCTGGACCACAGCGATCATCTTAAAGTCCTGGAACACGTTCTTCAAATTCTTCTTTATGACCAACGTGAATGCACTGTCCTGGTGGAATAGAAGAGAGGAGTTTGTGTTACAGCGAAGTGGATTTACTAACCAAAGGTTTAAAACAAGAAAAAGAATGATGGTTATCAACGATGGTGTTTATGCAGTGAGATTAGTGACAGTATGGCAATGATTTCATTCGAAGATATCTTTTTTTAAAGTTAGAGTTTCTGTATCCATACCAGAACCTTGCCTAAACAAAATAGAGTCTGAAGTGTGCACATTCACTATATGGCCAACAGAATGAGGACATCAATGTGCACATACTTTTTTTTTTTTTTTAATTACCTTAAAATTATAAGACTTCTTTCCTGGATTTTAAACATTTGCTTGCTAAGAAAACGCAAAGTTTGGGTTCAATTGTGCTAGAAAATACCAAACTAAACCAGCAGAATGTGAGATAATATATGTTAAATACAATGCATCGTGTTCATTTTGTTATAATACTATATTGTTTGGTTGAAGTAGTCTAAACTTCCTCATGTGTTTGCAGGGACATTGCCTTTAAAAAAAAAAAAAAAAAGTCCAGATCCAGTCCTTTGACTTCTCCTGTCACAGACTCGTGTGATGGGATAATGCACTGTGCATGCAGAGTGTTAATCCTATTCTAGTCAATATGATGCTGGTATGGAGCTGTACATGTGATGAAGGAATGCAGTGTGTGGTTACAATAACTTCAACAGAAACATACCCTAGTATTGTAGGTACTACCCTGAGCCTTCCACTTAGCAGTTATTGTATTCATATTAGTTTGTTTCACTTATTGTATTTGTATTAGTTTGTTGCACTTATTGTATTCGTATGTATTGTATTCGTATTAGTTTGTTTCACTTATTGTATTCGTTTGTTTCTGCATTAGTTTGTTTCTGCACTTATTGTATTAGTATTAGTTTGTTTCACTTATTGTATTAGTATTAGTTTGTTTCTGCACTTATTGTATTAGTATTAGTTTGTTTCACTTATTGTATTCGTATTAGTTTGTTTCTGCACTTACTGTATTCGTATTAGTTTGTTTCTATACTTTTGCTCTGGTTTATGCTCTCAGATGCTTGTTTAAGTAATGAGATGCACTTATGACTTCTGGTGATAATAGTTCTCTATGTTGAATACACTTATTGTAAGTCGCTTTGGATAAAAGTGTCTGCTAAATAACTGTAATGTAATGTAATGTAGCTTTTTTATGTATTATTATTATTTAATGTTTTGTGTCAGGAATATTTTGCCCACGTGTTGTACAGCTCTAGAAATTAAATGAACTCCCTAAACAATGTTGTATTCCTTGGAGGATCAGAAGGGGGTGAGCATCACCTCCTCCTGGACTTGAGCTCTCTGGTAGGGGTAGACTCATGGAGGGATGACCCGTGGGGGGGATGTACTCAGTGAGTCTAAAATATAAAGCATATTCTGGTTTGTTGAGCATTTGTTTGTTTACCACATAATTCCATATGTGTTCCTTCATAGTTTGGATGTCTTCAATATTAATCTACAATGTAGAAAAAAATAAAAAATAAAAATAAAGAAAAACCATTGAAAGAGAAGGTGTGTCCAAACTTTTGACTGGTACTGTACGTTTTTGAAAAATGTAATTATATATACATAAATATATACCTATCCCGATGGTGAAACATTTGCTTTTAAATTAGGAAAGAGTGCAAATGCATGTAGAGTGCAAATTTAAATAAATACAAACAAATATACATACAGTACCAGTCAAAAGTTTAGACACACCTTCTCATTCAACTACTTTGAAGAATGTAAAATATAAAACATATTCTGGTTTGTTGAGCATTTGTTTGTTTACCACATAATTCCATATGTGTTCCTTCATAGTTTGGATGTCTTCAATATTAATCTACAATGTAGAAAAAAATAAAAATAAAAATAAAGAAAAACCATTGAATGAAAAGGTGTGTCCAAACTTTTGACTGGTACTGTACTTCAAGTGTCCCCTGTGACTGTTATACACTGTAGTATGTTATATCATGACATTATTATGACTCTTTCATTCATGTAAAAGCCGGGTTTCAGTGTTGTAGCTGGTTGAGGTGGAGCTCATTTTAGTTCTTTTCAATATGGATTAATCTGATGATTATTTCAACCATTAATCAATTAATTGTTTGGTTTGAAAAAATTTGTGTCACAAGTTCTCCGAGCCCAAAGTTGACACCTTCACCATATTTGTTTTGTCCAACCAAACAAGTCCAAAAACCTATACATTAACATTCCCTAAACAATGTTGTATTCCTTGGAGGATCAGAAGGGGGTGGCGGCGGCGGCTGTGACGTAGTGGAGAGCAAGGTAGTTCTCCAATCAGAGGGTCGGTGGTTCGATACCCGGCTTCGGCAGTCGATGTGTCCTTGGGCGAGACACTTAACCCCAAGTTAATCCCGAAGGCTTGCCATCGGTGTGGACTGGATGATGAATGTTAGTTAGAGTCTGATGGTGGCACCTTGCATGGTAGCCTGTCATCAACAGTACGTTTTAGGATTCATTTTAAAATACTTTTATTTGCGTTTAAAGCCTTAAATGGCCTTGCCCCACCATACCTCTCCGAGCTGCTAAAACCCTACACTCCTAGCCGTTCTCTTAGGTCAGCTGACCAGCTGTTTTTGGCCACACCCCGTACCAGGCTAAAACACAGAGGAGAACGTGCCTTTGCGGTAGCAGCCCCGAAATTGTGGAACACTTTGCCACTCCATATTAGACAAACCACATCCCTGTGTCTCTTTAAAACCTTGGTAAAAACGCACCTTTTTTATTTGGCCTTTGGACACTAGATGGCGTGTTGATGTGATGTAGAAGTGTTGGGTGGGTCATGTGTTTTTACTTATTTTATACTTATTTTATCTCTTTTTCTGTGTGCAGCACTTTGGAAACCCTTGTGTTTGTTTAAACTGTGCTATATAAATAAAGTGGATTGGATTGGATTGGATCAGTGTGTGAATGGGTGAATGATATGTAATATACTACTGATTGTAAGTCGCTTTGGATAAAAGCGTCTGCTAAATGACTGTAATGTAATGTAATGGGGGTGAGCATCACCTCCTCCTGGACTTGAGCTCTCTGGTAGGGGTAGGCTCCTGGAGGGATGACCCGTGGGGGGGGGATGTACTCAGTGACGGCCATGAGCTTCTGTTTGAGGATGTGCATCGGCCTCCTGTGACGGGTCACCGCCTTGGAGCCGTGACGGACGGTCTGTGTGAGGGGAAGCCATGCTGAAAGACACACAGTCTGTCAAAAACACCAGATCACGTGACAGAAACGCCTCAGCTTAAAAACCTTCTAATACGCTGTTTAATAGATGATGGCTAACACAGAGAGTTTGAGAAAAACATGCCAACAAAGTACTGAGTCGATAAAGACAGATAGGTAAAGCTAGAGGTGTAGTTTTGACTCTATATTACCCTGTTTAGAGAGTAGTTTTCCGCACAAGGTCGCCGCCATCTTGAATCAGGAAGTGACGACGGAACAAATGATGCGTTCACTGTCACGTCGGACGAAAGAGAATCATAATAGGAAAAACAATCATTTGCGAAAGTAAAAGTACTAATACCAAATTTTAACTAAATACAGTTTCAAGTACAGTACCAGTCAAAAGTTTGGACACTCCTTCTCATTCAACTACTTTGAAGAATGTAAAATATAAAACATATTCTGGTTTGTTGAGCATTTGTTAATGCTCCATATGTGTTCCTTCATAGTTTGGATGTCTTCAATATTAATCTACAATGTAGAAAAAAATAAAAATAAAAATGAAGAAAAACCATTGAATGAGAAGGTGTGTCCAAACTTTTGACTGGTACTGTATGTTTTTGAAAAATGTAATTATATATACATAAATATATACCTATCCCGATGGTGAAACATTTGCTTTTAAATAAGAAAAGAGTGCAAATGCATGTAGAGTGCTAATTTAAATAAATACAAACAAATATACACTGTAGTATGTTATATCATGAGATATTTATACTTTCATTCATGTAAAAGCCGGGTTTCAGTGTTGTAGCTGGTTGAGATGGAGCTCATTTTGGTTCTTTTCAATGTGTATTAATCTGATGATTATTTCAACCATTAATCAATTAATTGGTTTGTAAAAATGAGTGAAAATAGTGAGAATTGCTTTCACAAGTTCTCCGAGCTCAAAGTGACACCTTCACCATATTTGTTTTCATTATTAAAATTATTTAAAGAAAGGTTTGTGAAGCTTCAACCATAAAATATATCATATTTTTATATGAAAAATCACTTAAACCATCAAAGTAGTTGACAATTAATTTTCTTTATAAATGATCATATACTAAATATTATGTATATTTTTATTTATTTATTTATTAAAGTGTAGTTTATTGTTTAACAAAACATATTGTATAACTCTCGATATGTTTTAAAAATCTATTTGTAAAGAAGCTAAAGCTGTCAGACAAAAATAGTGAAGTAAAAACTACAATATATTTTAGATGAAATGCAGTTAAAGCAATAAATACTCAAGTCAAGTACAAGTACCACAAATTGTCTGAAACAACATGGTGACTTTAACTGTTTTCCTACTCGGTTGCTCTTAATTCCAGACATGCCTTGAACGCAGCATAACGCGTCAACGTGGAGGTATTAATCATTGCTTCTCTTATTTTGTATTTAAATAATTTTTACTGGTCACACAATCACACATTTATTTCTAACAAAAGCATATATGTGAAAGCATTGTTTTTTTTAAATCACGTTATGTATAAAAAAAAAGTTACAAAACACTTTGCGTAACATATGACGTCAGAGTGGTGACGTCAGCGTCAGTAAGACAAGCATGAGGCGCATACTCAGTGTGAATGCATTGGGTCTGATCACTGTATTTGGTAGAAATCCGCCGTCTCGTGCGTCTTTTGCATTGAATTTCTGCAGAAAATCGTCGCGTGAACCAACAAGCATGGACCTGAGTGACATGAGGAAGAAATACAAAGGAGATGAGGAAGTGAGTGGCGTTCAAAGACTTGAGTTGCATATGTAAGGGGTAATAAACAAATGACTTAATAGTGTCTTGTATAGTTTACTGCAAGGTTATGAGGTAATAAGGCCAATATTATGTGTGCAAATACTGCTATATGTCCTATTCTTTATTCTAATAAGATAAGAGATAAGATAAAATAATCCTTTATTAGTCCCGCAGCGGGGAAATTTGCAGGATTATAGCAGCAAAGAGGATAGTGCAAACAAGAGACATAGTAAATAAAATAAAATAAAAAAACACACGATCAAAATAAGTATTATAAATAAGCAAATGAGCAATAAAAACAGTAAGAACAGTAGAGATCCACAGTAAAAATATATATACAGACAGAAATTATTATAAATGTTGTATTGCACAGTGTATTGATGTATTAGTGTATTAGTGTCATGTGGTCTGCTGGGAGCAGAGTTGAATGAATACAGTATGTGTTTTCATGCTCCCCAGATGTTTCAGAGTTTGACTTTTGGTCAAAAAAGCTAAATTAGACCCTATAAGTAAGTCAAAGACAATGACACTGTCATCATTCAAGGCCTGCATGAGGTTTATGTCAAAATATTATATGTCATATGTATTTTTCCAGTGGTGGAGGAAGTATTCAAAACCTTATTGTACTAAAACCACACAGTGAAAACAGTGCGGGGGCCTGTAAGTGAACGGAAACGAAACTGTGGTGTTAACCAATCAGATTTCGAGTTGGCGACACCGACTCAAGGAAAGGACTCAGGGAAAGGACTCAGGGAAAGGACTCAAGGAAAGGACTCAGGACTCAAGGAAAGGACTCAGGGAAAGGACTCAAGGAAAGGACTCAGGACTCAAGGAAAGGACTCAGGGAAAGGACTCAGTGATAGGACTCAGGGAGAGGACTCAGGGAGACTTGTTGAATTGTTCTGGTTTAACCTTTATCAAAGTGTCACCACTGTTGCAAATATATTCTCAAGAACAACTGCAAATGATTTGTTTGTTTTCTTTTATTTTCAGTGAATAGTTTGTGTCTTTCTCATCACGTTTCTTAAATGAAACAATGTGCTGTTTAGTGAACACACTTGTTAAAGCTCACATACTGTTGGTGTTAATAAAACTTCTTAGACTAATCCCTTAAAAGCGCCTTTTATTTGAACGTTTTGACAGTATCCAAGCGATCTTAAAGCTGGTAGTTTAACACTCTTAATTGTAAATGCGGATTTATTGATTTTAAATGCTTCGGAAATATTAATATAACTCTGTTGTTCTCGACTATGTTAAGGTGATGCAACGCCCAGTTATAATGTGTTTCTGTCTAAATGTATAGTTTCTAGAGCCATGGCGTCATAATGATGGTATTAAGAGGTGGATTCATTCAGGTAGGACTGTGTAGGACATCACTGAAGGCCTAGGTGTGAAATGCAAGGCCCGCTACTGATCAGCAGAATGCACTTAACTAAAGCTGTGCAGTGAAATGTTCCTTGTCAGTGTTTTACTATTATATCTGATGTTTCTGGATAAATATTCCTGCTACATTAATGTGTATGTTGCATTTTAACTCCTTTATATCCTGTCGTCTAGTTTAATCTGCAGCAATGCATCATATTCTATAAAAAAACAGCTCTGTTTTAAGCTTCATGAAGATGCATTTTCCAGCTGATCCAAGAGGCTTATTAAAGAGTTTATTTATCTGAAGAAGTAGGAGGATTTTCTCAACACATAAAGGAAACATTTCATCCTTCAGTTTATCACAAACATTCAATTTCAACACATCTGGAGATATGTGGTTTTACCTGGACAGGAAGGGGATGAAAAACTGTCATGTGATAAGAAAGCTGTCAGACAATACTTACCTCTGAGATGTAGTACAGAAAAGTACAATACTTACCTCTGAGATGTAGTACAGTCAAAGTACAATATTTATCTCTGTGGGAGTAGCATAAAATGGAAATATTCAAGGAAAGGTCAAATACCTAGAACTTGTACTGTCCGTTTCTCAGTGCATTCATACTTTATTGATTATTTTTCTACACAGTGCTTTGAGGAGAGTCAGCTTGTCTCTCTGGACCCGATCAAACAGTTTGGTGACTGGTTCGATCAGGCCACAAAGTGCCCCGAAGTCGGAGAGGCGAACGCCATGTGCATCGCCACGGCAACCAAGTATGTGCCTCTTGAAATTAAAAAAATAATTTTCATTTTTTCATGTTAATCTTATTGCTGTGTGTGTGTGTGTGTCTGTGCAGAGATGGACGTCCGTCTGCTCGTATGGTCCTGCTGAAAGGATACAGCAACGAGGGATTCCGTTTCTTCACAAACTACGAGAGCAGAAAAGGTTCTGAGCTGGTGAGTAACGGTTTCTTTATCCAACTGTCTGTGTGTGTGTGTTTGTGACCTTAAAACACACTGATGAAAGATGACCAATCGGCACACAGTTGTAAATGTCATAAAAAAAGAAGCAAAGTCTGAGAAAATTGTGACATATTCTCTGATTCTAGCTTCTCGAATATGAGGATTTTACTGCTTCTCTCTGTTTTTTATTATTGTAAATGGAATATTTTGGGAGGTTCTTTTGGACTGTTGGTTGGAACAATCAAGCAGATTAGGATTCAACCTTTACAGATCAGTTGTTGCAACAGCACAAGTATAGATTATTATATTTTTGGTATATATCGTTTTTACTTATTTGCCTCTCTGATCTGTTCTTTGTCCACAGGAGAGCAATCCGTATGCGTGTCTGGTCTTCTACTGGGAACCCCTGAACAGACAGGTCGGCATCTTCCATGAGCTCATCAAATAATACATTTTCACCAAGTAGATGTTTATTATTTTTTATTATAATATGCAGATTCGCATCGAGGGCACCGTGGAGCAAATCCCCTTCCAGAGCTCCTGTGACTACTTCCACTCCCGACCAAAGAGCAGCCAGATCGGCGCCGTCGTGAGCCGACAGAGCACTCTGGTTCCTAACAGAGACGTAAGAACCCAAACTCTAAGGATGTTATGTAGGAAAATACATAAACGTTAGTCTTAACCGTTGCTCCGTTGTTTCTTTTTAGTATCTACGGCAGAAAAATGCAGAACTGGAGGAGAAGTACAAAGACACAGATGTGCCCATGCCGGACTACTGGTATGCATTACTTTTTGCTCTTTACATTAAATCAATGTACAAAATATTAAAATTATGGAAAAGGTGAATGTAAAATTTATGGCTAGATGGCTGGGACAAAACCATGGACAGTATACAAGAAGTTGAAGTAGTCGTGGTGATGTCACCCATTGGTTTGTAGAATACAGTTTTTTTGCAACCAGTGAACAGAAGTGACCATATTTGGACTGTAAAATAGTGGCGTAGAGATGCCGTATACATCTCATATTTTACTTAATGAACATCATGCTGTATTGAAGAAGACTTGAAACTAGAGATTGAGACCATAAACTCATGTTTACAATGTTTACTGAGGGAATAAATCAAGAGAGAAGTAGAGTCATTTTCCCATAGACTTCTATACAAGCAGAGGAGTCGCCCCCTGATGGTCATTAGAGAGAATGCAGGTTGAAGGCACTTTAGCATTTGATTCACTTTTCAGAATGGGAGGATTAATATGGGAAACCCAGCCGTATTTTAGAGACGTCAGCTGTAAAAGGGTTATGTTTGAGGACAAAATAAATGTATGTTTGCTTAAATTCTATTTTATTTTCAGGATTATAATATACTACAATAATTTGCTGTTTAAAAACACATTTTTCTTTTGTCAAAATATCCAATTGTGTGGTCTATAATGAGGCTCAAATGACATCTAACTCTTAGAAGGAAACAAAATACATTTTCACATCCTCTAACTGTTTATTATAAATATTCTTACAGGGGCGGCTACATCGTGAAGCCTTCTCTGATGGAGTTCTGGCAGGGTCAGACCAACAGGCTCCACGACCGCATCGTCTTCACCAGACCAAAGGACGGAGCGTCTGAGCCGGGGGAGTTCCAGCACGCTGCAGAGGGAGGCTGGGTTTACCAGCGACTGGCCCCGTGAGCAGAACCGCAACGGACCGTGGTGTACTGGACGGTACCTTCACCAACACTGGAAGGAACCGCTCATCTTTAAGAACTGATGGAAATCATTATGATTAAATTGGTGCTGCTGTGTGTAGGATTTATCGACAAGCCAAACAACACTGTGCCATCTTTTTGTTCTCGATGCCAGCTCACTATTATTATTATTATTATTACAGTGGTTACCATGGTAACAGAGGTGTGACACAACCTGCCAATTGCACAACTAGCAAAAAGAAAGAGAGAGAGAGCAAACTCCACCCGGACCTGTAGAGTAATGATTGACAGTGACGTTGGTTATTAACGTTTAGGACATGTGTCTTCAATTCTGGCCATTGTTGAGACTTCCTGTCCATTTTTCTATGTTGAAATAATTGCTGACACTTTGATTTCACAGGTTTCCTAAAAAGTTTACTGTTTAATTGAACTTTAATTTGTAATCTTACACTAATTACATGAAAAATTGTAAGAAAAAAAAAAAAAAAGGTTCTAAAACTGTTTTCAGATTAATTGATCCGTCTAAACTCGGATAGATATACTCAGTGGCCACTTTTATTAGATGCATTTGTAGAATCTGATGCAACCCAGTGTTGATTCAGTTATGTGAACGATAGTCATGGTGTTGAACTTTCTAATATCTAGTATGTAATTAGGGAGGACAAATAATAAGAGCAGCTGTTAATATAAAGTTGTCCAGAACACCACCTTTATCAATGACCGCAGCTATAAACATACTTGAATTTACACATTTCATTAAAACACTTAAAGCAGAACTGTTGTATTTAATAGATTGTACAGGTGTGCCTAATAATGTCGTTATTCTTTATTATTATGATTTCAGAAACAGTACTCAGTTTTTATTAAAAATAAATAAATAGTAAAATAAAAAAATATATAATTATATTTATTTTATTATATGTATTTTTCTTTTCCCCCAATTAAATAAATAGATAAAGGGAAAAAAATAATATTGTAACATTTGATTTGAATTAATTCATTGGAAGTGTATTGAACAATTTATTAATCTCATCTCATAAATTTAAATCAATCAGTGTCTTTTTAGTAAATAAGAGGGAACTATATGAGCCGTAAATGCAGTGATACTAAATACATAACTTTAATTCATTATGGATTGAATGTAGAAGTCTTAAATCAAGACAGTGGGTCTAACTGCCTTTTAACAATGAGATTAAAAGAGCTGGTGATTTGAATTGTGCCAACTATCGTGTGTGTGTGTGTGTATTGTACTGTTTGATAATGTTTATTGTTTTTAAATTTATTTAAAGTGGAATAGAGCCAGAAATAAAGTTTAATTTGTAACTGAGGACTGAATGTGTGTTTGACCAGCAGATGTCAGCAGCAACACAACACCTGCAGACATCAACAAAACAGAAAAACTTAAAGACTCAACAAATAAACATAAACCAAAACAATTTTTTTCATAATTAGAATATAACTTGAGCACATTTAATAAATTGCATTGTATGATGATATTGCAGCCACTGATAGATGATATTGCAGCCTTCGTGGCATCAACTTAAGATCTTAAAAATAAGAACTTGAAAATTTAAATACATACATATAAATATATTGTGTTTTATATGTATGAACAAATGTCTCAATAAAGTTAGTGAATTTAAAAAAAATAAAAAAAAAAAAAAAAATCTACCCGGCATGCAATGCGCGGTGATCGCCGGAACCTATTTCCCGGTCACCGGGATTCTACGGGATTCTACCGGGACGCCTCCTCTAGCTCCCAGACGGCTCAACCTCCTTCGCTGCACTTATTGAATTTGTATTTGTTTACTGCACTTATCCTATTTGTAGTAGTTTGTAGCACTTACTATATTCGGATTAGTCTGTTGCAATTATTGTTTTCGTAGTAATCTGCCTCTGCACTATACTTTTGCTCTGGCTTATACTTTGAGATGCTTGTTTAAGAAAGGAGATGCACTTATGACTTCTGGTGACTAGTAGTTCTCTTGAATACCTATGTTGAATACACTTCCTGTAAGTCGCTTTGGATAAAAGCGTCTGCTAAATGACTGTAATGTAATGTAATGTAATGTATACAGGAGGATGAGCCGTCCAGATAAACATCCGTGAAAACATCATGACGTGACGTCACTGCACCGCGACTGTGACAAACGCGAAACATTAAATAAAGATAATAGAACATTAAATAAATATAATAGATGATATTGCAGCCTTCGTGGCATCAACTTAAGATCTTAAAAATAAGAACTTGAAAATTTAAATATATACATATAAATATATTGTGTTTTATATGTATGAACAAATGTCTCAATAAAGTTAGTGAATTTAAAAAAAAAAAAAAAAAAAAAAAAATAAAAAATAAATCTACCCGGCATGCAATGCGCGGTGATCGCCGGAACCTATTTCCCGGTCACCGGGATTCTACCGGGACGCCTCCTCTAGCTCCCAGACGGCTCAACCTCCTCTAGCTATGCTAGCTAGAGGAGGTTGAGCTGCTCGTCCACCGGTACCGGTACCGTGAAAAACGCCGGTAATCCGGCACACCGGTATACAGGAGGATGAGCCGTCCAGATAAACATCCGTGAAAACATCATGACGTGACGTCACTGCACCGCGACTGTGACAAACGCGAAACATTAAATAAAGATAATAAAACATTAAATAAATATAATAGATGATATTGCAGCCTTCGTGGCATCAACTTAAGATCTTAAAAATAAGAACTTGAAAATTTAAATATATACATATAAATATATTGTGTTTTATATGTATGAACAAATGTCTCAATAAAGTTAGTGAATTTAAAAAAAAAAAAAAAAAAAAAAAAAAAATCTACCCGGCATGCAATGCGGTGATCGCCGGAACCTATTTCCCGGTCACCGGGATTCTACCGGGACGCCTCCTCTAGCTCCCAGACGGCTCAACCTCCTCTAGCTATGCTAGCTATAGGAGGTTGAGCCGGTCGGTCCACCGGTACCGTAACCGTGAAAAACGCCGGTAATCCGGCACACCGGTATACAGGAGGATGAGCCGTCCAGATAAACATCCGTGAAAACATCATGACGTGACGTCACTGCACCGCGACTGTGACAAACGCGAAACATTAAATAAAGATAATAAAACATTAAATAAATATAATAGATGATATTGCAGCCTTCGTGGCATCAACTTAAGATCTTAAAAATAAGAACTTGAAAATTTAAATATATACATATAAATATATTGTGTTTTATATGTATGAACAAATGTCTCAATAAAGTTAGTGAATTAAAAAAAAAAATCTACCCGGCATGCAATGCGCGGTGATCGCCGGAACCTATTTCCCGGTCACCGGGATTCTACCGGGACGCCTCCTCTAGCTCCCAGACGGCTCAACCTCCTCTAGCTATGCTAGCTATAGGAGGTTGAGCCGGTCGGTCCACCGGTACCGGTACCGTGAAAAACGCCGGTAATCCGGCACACCGGTATACAGGAGGATGAGCCGTCCAGATAAACATCCGTGAAAACATCATGACGTGACGTCACTGCACCGCGACTGTGACAAACGCGAAACATTAAATAAAGATAATAAAACATTAAATAAATATAATAGATGATATTGCAGCCTTCGTGGCATCAACTTAAGATCTTAAAAATAAGAACTTGAAAATTTAAATATATACATATAAATATATTGTGTTTTATATGTATGAACAAATGTCTCAATAAAGTTAGTGAATTTAAAAAAAAAATAAAAAAAAAAAAAAAATATCTACCCGGCATGCAATGCGCGGTGATCGCCGGAACCTATTTCCCGGTCACCGGGATTCTACCGGGACGCCTCCTCTAGCTTTCAGACGGCTCAACCTCCTCTAGCTATGCTAGCTATAGGAGGTTGAGCCGGTCGGTCCACCGGTACCGGTACCGTGAAAAACGCCGGTAATCCGGCACACCGGTATACAGGAGGATGAGCCGTCCAGATAAACATCCGTGAAAACATCATGACGTGACGTCACTGCACCGCGACTGTGACAAACGCGAAACATTAAATAAAGATAATAGAACATTAAATAAATATAATAGATGATATTGCAGCCTTCGTGGCATCAACTTAAGATCTTAAAAATAAGAACTTGAAAATTTAAATATATACATATAAATATATTTGTGTTTTATATGTATGAACAAATGTCTCAATAAAGTTAGTGAATTTAAAAAAAAAATAAAAAAAAAAAAAAAATCTACCCGGCATGCAATGCGCGGTGATCGCCGGAACCTATTTCCCGGTCACCGGGATTCTACCGGACGCCTCCTCTAGCTCCCAGACGGCTCAACCTCCTCTAGCTATGCTAGCTATAGGAGGTTGAGCCGGTCGGTCCACCGGTACCGGTACCGTGAAAACGCGGTAATCCGGCACACCGGTATACAGGAGGATGAGCCGTCCAGATAAACATCCGTGAAAACATCATGACGTGACGTCACTGCACCGCGACTGTGACAAACGCGAAACATTAAATAAAGATAATAAAACATTAAATAAATATAATAGATGATATTGCAGCCTTCGTGGCATCAACTTAAGATCTTAAAAATAAGAACTTGAAAATTTAAATATATACATATAAATAAATATATTGTGTTTTATATGTATGAACAAATGTCTCAATAAAGTTAGTGAATTTAAAAAAAAAAAAAAAAAAAAAAAAAAAATCTACCCAGCATGCAATGCGCGGTGATCGCTGAACCTATTTCCCGGTCACCGGGATTCTACCGGGACGCCTCCTCTAGCTTTCAGACGGCTCAACCTCCTCTAGCTATGCTAGCTATAGGAGGTTGAGCCGGTCGGTCCACCGGTACCGGTACCGTGAAAACGCCGGTAATCCGGCACACCGGTATACAGGAGGATGAGCCGTCCAGATAAACATCCGTGAAAACATCATGACGTGACGTCACTGCACCGCGACTGTGACAAACGCGAAACATTAAATAAAGATAATGAAACATTAAATAAAGATAATAGATGATATTGCAGCCTTCGTGGCATCAACTTAAGATCTTAAAAATAAGAACTTGAAAATGTAAATATATACATATAAATATATTGTGTTTTATATGTATGAACAAATGTCTCAATAAAGTTAGTGAATTTAAAAAAAAAAAAAAAAAAAAAAAAAAAAATATCTACCCAGCATGCAATGCGCGGTGATCGCCGGAACCTATTTCCCGGTCACCGGGATTCTACCGGGACGCCTCCTCTAGCTTCCAGACGGCTCAACCTCCTCTAGCTATGCTAGCTATAGGAGGTTGAGCCGGCCGGTCCACCGGTACCGGTAAAAAACGCCGGTAATCCGGCACACCGGTATACAGGAGGATGAGCCGTCCAGATAAACATCCGTGAAAACATCATGACGTGACGTCACTGCACCGCGACTGTGACAAACGCGAAACATTAAATAAAGATAATAAAACATTAAATAAAGATAATAGATGATATTGCAGCCTTCGTGGCATCAACTTAAGATCTTAAAAATAAGAACTTGAAAATTTAAATATATACATATATATATAAATATATTGTGTTTTATATGTATGAACAAATGTCTCAATAAAGTTATTGAATTTAAAAAAAAATAAAATAAAAAAAAAAAAATATCTACCCAGCATGCAATGCGCGGTGATCGCCGGAACCTATTTCCCGGTCACCGGGATTCTACCGGACGCCTCCTCTAGTTTCCCAGACGGCTCAACCTCCTCTAGCTATGCTAGCTATAGGAGGTTGAGCCGGTCGGTCCACCGGTACCGGTACCGTGAAAACGCGGTAATCCGGCACACCGGGGTATACAGGAGGATGAGCCGTCCAGATAAACATCCGTGAAAACATCATGACGTGACGTCACTGCACCGCGACTGTGACAAACGCGAAACATTAAATAAAGATAATGAAACATTAAATAAAGATAATAGATGATATTGCAGCCTTCGTGGCATCAACTTAAGATCTTAAAAATAAGAACTTGAAAATTTAAATATATACATATAATATAAATATATTGTGTTTTATATGTATGAACAAATGTCTCAATAAAGTTAGTGAATTTAAAAAAAAATAATAAAAAAAAAAAAAAAAATATCTACCCAGCATGCAATGCGCGGTGATCGCTGGAACCTATTTCCCGGTCACCGGGATTCTACCGGGACGCCTCCTCTAGCTTCCAGACGGCTCAACCTCCTCTAGCTATGCTAGCTATAGGAGGTTGAGCCGGTCGGTCCGCCGGTACCGGTACCGTGAAAACGCCGTAATCCGGCACACCGGTATACAGGAGGATGAGCCGTCCAGATAAACATCCGTGAAAACATCATGACGTGACGTCACTGCACCGCGACTGTGACAAACGCGAAACATTAAATAAAGATAATGAAACATTAAATAAAGATAATAGATGATATTGCAGCCTTTCGTGGCATCAACTTAAGATCTTAAAAATAAGAACTTGAAAATTTAAATATATACATATATATATAAATATATTGTGTTTTATATGTATGAACAAATGTCTCAATAAAGTTATTGAATTTAAAAAAAATAATAATAAAAAAAAAAATATCTACCCAGCATGCAATGCGCGGTGATCGCCGGAACCTATTTCCCGGTCACCGGGATTCTACCGGACGCCTCCTAGCTTCCAGACGGCTCAACCTCCTCTAGCTATGCTAGCTATAGGAGGTTGAGCCGGTCGGTCCACCGGTACCGGTACCGTGAAAAACGCCGTAATCCGGCACACCGGTATACAGGAGGATGAGCCGTCCAGATAAACATCCGTGAAAACATCATGACGTGACGTCACTGCACCGCGACTGTGACAAACGCGAAACATTAAATAAAGATAATGAAACATTAAATAAAGATAATAGATGATATTGCAGCCTTCGTGGCATCAACTTAAGATCTTAAAAATAAGAACTTGAAAATTTAAATATATACATATATATATAAATATATTGTGTTTTATATGTATGAACAAATGTCTCAATAAAGTTATTGAATTTAAAAAAATAATAATAAAAAAAAAAAAATCTACCCAGCATGCAATGCGCGGTGATCGCCGGAACCTATTTCCCGGTCACCGGGATTCTACCGGACGCCTCCTCTAGCTCCCAGACGGCTCAACCTCCTCTAGCTATGCTAGCTATAGGAGGTTGAGCCGGTCGGTCCACCGGTACCGGTACCGTGAAAACGCCGGTAATCCGGCACACCGGTATACAGGAGGATGAGCCGTCCAGATAAACATCCGTGAAAACATCATGACGTGACGTCACTGCACCGCGACTGTGACAAACGCGAAACATTAAATAAAGATAATGAAACATTAAATAAAGATAATAGATGATATTGCAGCCTTCGTGGCATCAACTTAAGATCTTAAAAATAAGAACTTGAAAATTTAAATATATACATATATATATAAATATATTGTGTTTTATATGTATGAACAAATGTCTCAATAAAGTTATTGAATTTAAAAAAATAATAATAATAAAAAAAAAAAAAATATCTACCCAGCATGCAATGCGCGGTGATCGCCGGAACCTATTTCCCGGTCACCGGATTCTACCGGGACGCCTCCTCTAGCTTTCAGACGGCTCAACCTCCTCTAGCTATGCTAGCTATAGGAGGTTGAGCCGGTCGGTCCGCCGGTACCGGTACCGTGAAAAACGCCGTAATCCGGCACACCGGTATACAGGAGGATGAGCCGTCCAGATAAACATCCGTGAAAACATCATGACGTGACGTCACTGCACCGCGACTGTGACAAACGCGAAACATTAAATAAAGATAATGAAACATTAAATAAAGATAATAGATGATATTGCAGCCTTCGTGGCATCAACTTAAGATCTTAAAAATAAGAACTTGAAAATTTAAATATATACATATATAATAAATATATTGTGTTTTATATGTATGAACAAATGTCTCAATAAAGTTATTGAATTTAAAAAATAAAATAATAAAAATAAAAAAAAAAATATCTACCCAGCATGCAATGCGCGGTGATCGCCGGAACCTATTTCCCGGTCACCGGGATTCTACCGGGACGCCTCCTCTAGCTTCCCAGACGGCTCAACCTCCTCTAGCTATGCTAGCTATAGGAGGTTGAGCCGGTCGGTCCACCGGTACCGGTACCGTGAAAAACGCCGGTAATCCGGCACACCGGTATACAGGAGGATGAGCCGTCCAGATAAACATCCGTGAAAACATCATGATGTGACGTCACTGCACCGCGACTGTGACAAACGCGAAACATTAAATAAAGATAATGAAACATTAAATAAAGATAATAGATGATATTGCAGCCTTCGTGGCATCAACTTAAGATCTTAAAAATAAGAACTTGAAAATTTAAATATATACATATATATATAAATATATTGTGTTTTATATGTATGAACAAATGTCTCAATAAAGTTATTGAATTTAAAAAATAATAAAAAAAAAAAAAATATCTACCCAGCATGCAATGCGCGGTGATCGCCGGAACCTATTTCCCGGTCACCGGGATTCTACCGGGACGCCTCCTCTAGCTTTCAGACGGCTCAACCTCCTCTAGCTATGCTAGCTATAGGAGGTTGAGCCGGTCGGTCCGCCGGTACCGGTACCGTGAAAAACGCCGGTAATCCGGCACACCGGTATACAGGAGGATGAGCCGTCCAGATAAACATCCGTGAAAACATCATGACGTGACGTCACTGCACCGCGACTGTGACAAACGCGAAACATTAAATAAAGATAATGAAACATTAAATAAAGATAATAGATGATATTGCAGCCTTCGTGGCATCAACTTAAGATCTTAAAAATAAGAACTTGAAAATTTAAATATATACATATATATATAAATATATTGTGTTTTATATGTATGAACAAATGTCTCAATAAAGTTATTGAATTTAAAAAAATAATAATAATAAAAAAAAAAAAAAAATCTACCCAGCATGCAATGCGCGTGATCGCCGGAACCTATTTCCCGGTCACCGGATTCTACCGGGACGCCTCCTCTAGCTCCCAGACGGCTCAACCTCCTCTAGCTATGCTAGCTATAGGAGGTTGAGCCGGTCGGTCCACCGGTACCGGTACCGTGAAAAACGCCGGTAATCCGGCACACCGGTATACAGGAGGATGAGCCGTCCAGATAAACATCCGTGAAAACATCATGACGTGACGTCACTGCACCGCGACTGTGACAAACGCGAAACATTAAATAAAGATAATAAAACATTAAATAAAGATAATAGATGATATTGCAGCCTTCGTGGCATCAACTTAAGATCTTAAAAATAAGAACTTGAAAATTTAAATATATACATATATATATAAATATATTGTGTTTTATATGTATGAACAAATGTCTCAATAAAGTTATTGAATTTAAAAAAAAAATAAAAAAAAAAAAAAAATATCTACCCAGCATGCAATGCGCGGTGATCGCCGGAACCTATTTCCCGGTCACCGGGATTCTACCGGGACGCCTCCTCTAGCTTTCAGACGGCTCAACCTCCTCTAGCTATGCTAGCTATAGGAGGTTGAGCCGGTCGGTCCACCGGTACCGGTACCGTGAAAAACGCCGGTAATCCGGCACACCGGTATACAGGAGGATGAGCCGTCCAGATAAACATCCGTGAAAACATCATGACGTGACGTCACTGCACCGCGACTGTGACAAACGCGAAACATTAAATAAAGATAATAAAACATTAAATAAAGATAATAGATGATATTGCAGCCTTCGTGGCATCAACTTAAGATCTTAAAAATAAGAACTTGAAAATTTAAATATATACATATATAATAAATATATTGTGTTTTATATGTATGAACAAATGTCTCAATAAAGTTATTGAATTTAAAAAAAATAAAAAAAAAAAAAAAAAATCTACCCAGCATGCAATGCGCGGTGATCGCCGGAACCTATTTCCCGGTCACCGGGATTCTACCGGGACGCCTCCTCTAGCTCCCAGACGGCTCAACCTCCTCTAGCTATGCTAGCTATAGGAGGTTGAGCCGGTCGGTCCACCGGTACCGGTACCGTGAAAAACGCCGGTAATCCGGCACACCGGTATACAGGAGGATGAGCCGTCCAGATAAACATCCGTGAAAACATCATGACGTGACGTCACTGCACCGCGACTGTGACAAACGCGAAACATTAAATAAAGATAATGAAACATTAAATAAAGATAATAGATGATATTGCAGCCTTCGTGGCATCAACTTAAGATCTTAAAAATAAGAACTTGAAAATTTAAATATATACATATATATATATATATGTGTTTTATATGTATGAACAAATGTCTCAATAAAGTTATTGAATTTAAAAAAAAAAAAAAAAAAAAATCTACCCAGCATGCAATGCGCGGTGATCGCCGGAACCTATTTCCCGGTCACCGGGATTCTACCGGGACGCCTCCTCTAGCTCCCAGACGGCTCAACCTCCTCTAGCTATGCTAGCTATAGGAGGTTGAGCCGGTCGGTCCACCGGTACCGGTACCGTGAAAAACGCCGGTAATCCGGCACACCGGTATACAGGAGGATGAGCCGTCCAGATCAACATCCGTGAAAACATCATGACGTGACGTCACTGCACCGCGACTGTGACAAACGCGAAACATTAAATAAAGATAATGAAACATTAAATAAAGATAATAGATGATATTGCAGCCTTCGTGGCATCAACTTAAGATCTTAAAAATAAGAACTTGAAAATTTAAATATATACATATATATATAAATATATTGTGTTTTATATGTATGAACAAATGTCTCAATAAAGTTATTGAATTTAAAAAAAAAAAAAAAAAAAAAAAAAAAAAAAAATCTACCCAGCATGCAATGCGCGGTGATCGCCGGAACCTATTTCCCGGTCACCGGGATTCTACCGGGACGCCTCCTCTAGCTCCCAGACGGCTCAACCTCCTCTAGCTATGCTAGCTATAGGAGGTTGAGCCGGTCGGTCCACCGGTACCGGTACCGTGAAAAACGCCGGTAATCCGGCACACCGGTATACAGGAGGATGAGCCGTCCAGATAAACATCCGTGAAAACATCATGACGTGACGTCACTGCACCGCGACTGTGACAAACGCGAAACATTAAATAAAGATAATGAAACATTAAATAAAGATAATAGATGATATTGCAGCCTTCGTGGCATCAACTTAAGATCTTAAAAATAAGAACTTGAAAATTTAAATATATACATATATATATAAATATATTGTGTTTTATATGTATGAACAAATGTCTCAATAAAGTTATTGAATTTAAAAAAAAAAAATAAAAAAAAAAAAAAAAAAAAATCTACCCAGCATGCAATGCGCGGTGATCGCCGGAACCTATTTCCCGGTCACCGGGATTCTACCGGGACGCCTCCTCTAGCTCCCAGACGGCTCAACCTCCTCTAGCTATGCTAGCTATAGGAGGTTGAGCCGGTCGGTCCACCGGTACCGGTACCGTGAAAAACGCCGGTAATCCGGCACACCGGTATACAGGAGGATGAGCCGTCCAGATAAACATCCGTGAAAACATCATGACGTGACGTCACTGCACCGCGACTGTGACAAACGCGAAACATTAAATAAAGATAATAAAACATTAAATAAAGATAATAGATGATATTGCAGCCTTCGTGGCATCAACTTAAGATCTTAAAAATAAGAACTTGAAAATTTAAATATATACATATATATATAAATATTTGTGTTTTATATGTATGAACAAATGTCTCAATAAAGTTATTGAATTTAAAAAAAAAATAAAAAAAAAAAAAAAAAAATCTACCCAGCATGCAATGCGCGGTGATCGCCGGAACCTATTTCCCGGTCACCGGGATTCTACCGGGACGCCTCCTCTAGCTCCCAGACGGCTCAACCTCCTCTAGCTATGCTAGCTATAGGAGGTTGAGCCGGTCGGTCCACCGGTACCGGTACCGTGAAAAACGCCGGTAATCCGGCACACCGGTATACAGGAGGATGAGCCGTCCAGATAAACATCCGTGAAAACATCATGACGTGACGTCACTGCACCGCGACTGTGACAAACGCGAAACATTAAATAAAGATAATAAAACATTAAATAAAGATAATAGATGATATTGCAGCCTTCGTGGCATCAACTTAAGATCTTAAAAATAAGAACTTGAAAATTTAAATATATACATATATATATAAATATATTGTGTTTTATATGTATGAACAAATGTCTCAATAAAGTTATTGAATTTAAAAATAAAATAAAATAAAAAATCTACCCAGCATGCAATGCGCGGTGATCGCCGGAACCTATTTCCCGGTCACCGGGATTCTACCGGGACGCCTCCTCTAGCTCCCAGACGGCTCAACCTCCTCTAGCTATGCTAGCTATAGGAGGTTGAGCCGGTCGGTCCACCGGTACCGGTACCGTGAAAAACGCCGGTAATCCGGCACACCGGTATACAGGAGGATGAGCCGTCCAGATAAACATCCGTGAAAACATCATGACGTGACGTCACTGCACCGCGACTGTGACAAACGCGAAACATTAAATAAAGATAATAAAACATTAAATAAAGATAATGGATGATATTGCAGCCTTCGTGGCATCAACTTAAGATCTTAAAAATAAGAACTTGAAAATGTAAATATATACATATATATATAAATATATTGTGTTTTATATGTATGAACAAATGTCTCAATAAAGTTATTGAATTTAAAAAAAAATAAAAAAAAAAAAAAAAAAAAAATCTACCCAGCATGCAATGCGCGGTGATCGCCGGAACCTATTTCCCGGTCACCGGGATTCTACCGGGACGCCTCCTCTAGCTCCCAGACGGCTCAACCTCCTCTAGCTATGCTAGCTATAGGAGGTTGAGCCGGTCGGTCCACCGGTACCGGTACCGTGAAAAACGCCGGTAATCCGGCACACCGGTATACAGGAGGATGAGCCGTCCAGATAAACATCCGTGAAAACATCATGACGTGACGTCACTGCACCGCGACTGTGACAAACGCGAAACATTAAATAAAGATAATGAAACATTAAATAAAGATAATAGATGATATTGCAGCCTTCGTGGCATCAACTTAAGATCTTAAAAATAAGAACTTGAAAATTTAAATATATACATATATATATAAATATATGTGTTTTATATGTATGAACAAATGTCTCAATAAAGTTATTGAATTTAAAAAATTAATAAAAAAAAAAAAAAAAAAAATCTACCCAGCATGCAATGCGCGGTGATCGCCGGAACCTATTTCCCGGTCACCGGGATTCTACCGGGACGCCTCCTCTAGCTCCCAGACGGCTCAACCTCCTCTAGCTATGCTAGCTATAGGAGGTTGAGCCGGTCGGTCCACCGGTACCGGTACCGTGAAAAACGCCGGTAATCCGGCACACCGGTATACAGGAGGATGAGCCGTCCAGATAAACATCCGTGAAAACATCATGACGTGACGTCACTGCACCGCGACTGTGACAAACGCGAAACATTAAATAAAGATAATAAAACATTAAATAAAGATAATAGATGATATTGCAGCCTTCGTGGCATCAACTTAAGATCTTAAAAATAAGAACTTGAAAATTTAAATATATACATATATATATAAATATATTGTGTTTTATATGTATGAACAAATGTCTCAATAAAGTTATTGAATTTAAAAAAAAAAAAAAAAAAAAAAAATATCTACCCAGCATGCAATGCGCGGTGATCGCCGGAACCTATTTCCCGGTCACCGGGATTCTACCGGGACGCCTCCTCTAGCTCCCAGACGGCTCAACCTCCTCTAGCTATGCTAGCTATAGGAGGTTGAGCCGGTCGGTCCACCGGTACCGGTACCGTGAAAAACGCCGGTAATCCGGCACACCGGTATACAGGAGGATGAGCCGTCCAGATAAACATCCGTGAAAACATCATGACGTGACGTCACTGCACCGCGACTGTGACAAACGCGAAACATTAAATAAAGATAATGAAACATTAAATAAAGATAATAGATGATATTGCAGCCTTCGTGGCATCAACTTAAGATCTTAAAAATAAGAACTTGAAAATTTAAATATATACATATATATATAAATATATTGTGTTTTATATGTATGAACAAATGTCTCAATAAAGTTATTGAATTTAAAAAAAAAAAAAAAAAAAAAAAAAAAGCATGCCCAGCATGCAATGCGCGGTGATCGCCGGAACCTATTTCCCGGTCACCGGGATTCTACCGGGACGCCTCCTCTAGCTCCCAGACGGCTCAACCTCCTCTAGCTATGCTAGCTATAGGAGGTTGAGCCGGCCGGTCCACCGGTACCGGTACCGTGAAAAACGCCGGTAATCCGGCACACCGGTATACAGGAGGATGAGCCGTCCAGATAAACATCCGTGAAAACATCATGACGTGACGTCACTGCACCGCGACTGTGACAAACGCGAAACATTAAATAAAGATAATGAAACATTAAATAAAGATAATAGATGATATTGCAGCCTTCGTGGCATCAACTTAAGATCTTAAAAATAAGAACTTGAAAATTTAAATATATACATATAAATAAATATATTGTGTTTTATATGTATGAACAAATGTCTCAATAAAGTTATTGAATTTAAAAAAAAAAAAAAAAAAAAAAAAAAAATATCTACCCAGCATGCAATGCGCGGTGATCGCCGGAACCTATTTCCCGGTCACCGGGATTCTACCGGGACGCCTCCTCTAGCTCCCAGACGGCTCAACCTCCTCTAGCTATGCTAGCTATAGGAGGTTGAGCCGGTCGGTCCACCGGTACCGGTACCGTGAAAAACGCCGGTAATCCGGCACACCGGTATACAGGAGGATGAGCCGTCCAGATAAACATCCGTGAAAACATCATGACGTGACGTCACTGCACCGCGACTGTGACAAACGCGAAACATTAAATAAAGATAATGAAACATTAAATAAAGATAATAGATGATATTGCAGCCTTCGTGGCATCAACTTAAGATCTTAAAAATAAGAACTTGAAAATTTAAATATATACATATATATATAAATATATTGTGTTTTATATGTATGAACAAATGTCTCAATAAAGTTATTGAATTTAAAAAAAAAAAAAAAAAAAAAAAAAATCTACCCAGCATGCAATGCGCGGTGATCGCCGGAACCTATTTCCCGGTCACCGGGATTCTACCGGGACGCCTCCTCTAGCTCCCAGACGGCTCAACCTCCTCTAGCTATGCTAGCTATAGGAGGTTGAGCCGGTCGGTCCACCGGTACCGGTACCGTGAAAAACGCCGGTAATCCGGCACACCGGTATACAGGAGGATGAGCCGTCCAGATAAACATCCGTGAAAACATCATGACGTGACGTCACTGCACCGCGACTGTGACAAACGCGAAACATTAAATAAAGATAATAAAACATTAAATAAAGATAATAGATGATATTGCAGCCTTCGTGGCATCAACTTAAGATCTTAAAAATAAGAACTTGAAAATTTAAATATATACATATATATATATATATTGTGTTTTATATGTATGAACAAATGTCTCAATAAAGTTATTGAATTTAAAAAAAAAAAAAAAAAAAAAAAAAATCTACCCAGCATGCAATGCGCGGTGATCGCCGGAACCTATTTCCCGGTCACCGGGATTCTACCGGGACGCCTCCTCTAGCTCCCAGACGGCTCAACCTCCTCTAGCTATGCTAGCTATAGGAGGTTGAGCCGGTCGGTCCACCGGTACCGGTACCGTGAAAAACGCCGGTAATCCGGCACACCGGTATACAGGAGGATGAGCCGTCCAGATAAACATCCGTGAAAACATCATGACGTGACGTCACTGCACCGCGACTGTGACAAACGCGAAACATTAAATAAAGATAATAAAACATTAAATAAAGATAATAGATGATATTGCAGCCTTCGTGGCATCAACTTAAGATCTTAAAAATAAGAACTTGAAAATTTAAATATATACATATATATATAAATATATTGTGTTTTATATGTATGAACAAATGTCTCAATAAAGTTATTGAATTTAAAAAAAAAAAAAAAAAAAAAAAAAAAAAAATCTACCCAGCATGCAATGCGCGGTGATCGCCGGAACCTATTTCCCGGTCACCGGGATTCTACCGGGACGCCTCCTCTAGCTCCCAGACGGCTCAACCTCCTCTAGCTATGCTAGCTATAGGAGGTTGAGCCGGTCGGTCCACCGGTACCGGTACCGTGAAAAACGCCGGTAATCCGGCACACCGGTATACAGGAGGATGAGCCGTCCAGATAAACATCCGTGAAAACATCATGACGTGACGTCACTGCACCGCGACTGTGACAAACGCGAAACATTAAATAAAGATAATAAAACATTAAATAAAGATAATAGATGATATTGCAGCCTTCGTGGCATCAACTTAAGATCTTAAAAATAAGAACTTGAAAATTTAAATATATACATATATATATAAATATATTGTGTTTTATATGTATGAACAAATGTCTCAATAAAGTTAGTGAATTTAAAAAAAAAAAAAAAAATCTACCCAGCATGCAATGCGCGGTGATCGCCGGAACCTATTTCCCGGTCACCGGGATTCTACCGGGACGCCTCCTCTAGCTCCCAGACGGCTCAACCTCCTCTAGCTATGCTAGCTATAGGAGGTTGAGCCGGCGGTCCACCGGTACCGGTACCGTGAAAAACGCCGGTAATCCGGCACACCGGTATACAGGAGGATGAGCCGTCCAGATAAACATCCGTGAAAACATCATGACGTGACGTCACTGCACCGCGACTGTGACAAACGCGAAACATTAAATAAAGATAATAAAACATTAAATAAAGATAATAGATGATATTGCAGCCTTCGTGGCATCAACTTAAGATCTTAAAAATAAGAACTTGAAAATTTAAATATATACATATATAATATATATTGTGTTTTATATGTATGAACAAATGTCTCAATAAAGTTATTGAATTTAAAAAAAAATAATAAAAAAAAAAAAAAAAATATCTACCCAGCATGCAATGCGCGGTGATCGCCGGAACCTATTTCCCGGTCACCGGGATTCTACCGGGACGCCTCCTCTAGCTCCCAGACGGCTCAACCTCCTCTAGCTATGCTAGCTATAGGAGGTTGAGCCGGTCGGTCCACCGGTACCGGTACCGTGAAAAACGCCGGTAATCCGGCACACCGGTATACAGGAGGATGAGCCGTCCAGATAAACATCCGTGAAAACATCATGACGTGACGTCACTGCACCGCGACTGTGACAAACGCGAAACATTAAATAAAGATAATAAAACATTAAATAAAGATAATAGATGATATTGCAGCCTTCGTGGCATCAACTTAAGATCTTAAAAATAAGAACTTGAAAATTTAAATATATACATATATAATAAATATATTGTGTTTTATATGTATGAACAAATGTCTCAATAAAGTTATTGAATTTAAAAAAAAAAAAAAAAAAAAAAAATCTACCCAGCATGCAATGCGCGGTGATCGCCGGAACCTATTTCCCGGTCACCGGGCTACCGGGACGCCTCCTCTAGCTCCCAGACGGCTCAACCTCCTCTAGCTATGCTAGCTATAGGAGGTTGAGCCGGTCGGTCCACCGGTACCGGTACCGTGAAAAACGCCGGTAATCCGGCACACCGGTATACAGGAGGATGAGCCGTCCAGATAAACATCCGTGAAAACATCATGACGTGACGTCACTGCACCGCGACTGTGACAAACGCGAAACATTAAATAAAGATAATAAAACATTAAATAAAGATAATAGATGATATTGCAGCCTTCGTGGCATCAACTTAAGATCTTAAAAATAAGAACTTGAAAATTTAAATATATACATATAAATATATATTGTGTTTTATATGTATGAACAAATGTCTCAATAAAGTTAGTGAATTTAAAAAAAAAAAATAAAAAAAAAATCTACCCAGCATGCAATGCGCGGTGATCGCCGGAACCTATTTCCCGGTCACCGGGATTCTACCGGACGCCTCCTCTAGCTCCCAGACGGCTCAACCTCCTCTAGCTATGCTAGCTATAGGAGGTTGAGCCGGTCGGTCCACCGGTACCGGTACCGTGAAAAACGCCGGTAATCCGGCACACCGGTATACAGGAGGATGAGCCGTCCAGATAAACATCCGTGAAAACATCATGACGTGACGTCACTCACCGCGACTGTGACAAACGCGAAACATTAAATAAAGATAATAAAACATTAAATAAAGATAATAGATGATATTGCAGCCTTCGTGGCATCAACTTAAGATCTTAAAAATAAGAACTTGAAAATTTAAATATATACATATAAATAAATATATTGTGTTTTATATGTATGAACAAATGTCTCAATAAAGTTAGTGAATTTAAAAAAAAAAATAAAAAAAAAAAAATCTACCCAGCATGCAATGCGCGGTGATCGCCGGAACCTATTTCCCGGTCACCGGGATTCTACCGGGACGCCTCCTCTAGCTCCCAGACGGCTCAACCTCCTCTAGCTATGCTAGCTATAGGAGGTTGAGCCGGTCGGTCCACCGGTACCGGTACCGTGAAAAACGCCGGTAATCCGGCACACCGGTATACAGGAGGATGAGCCGTCCAGATAAACATCCGTGAAAACATCATGACGTGACGTCACTGCACCGCGACTGTGACAAACGCGAAACATTAAATAAAGATAATAAAACATTAAATAAAGATAATAGATGATATTGCAGCCTTCGTGGCATCAACTTAAGATCTTAAAAATAAGAACTTGAAAATTTAAATATATACATATAAATATATATGTGTTTTATATGTATGAACAAATGTCTCAATAAAGTTAGTGAATTTAAAAAAAAAAAAAAAAAAAAAAAAAAAATCTACCCAGCATGCAATGCGCGGTGATCGCCGGAACCTATTTCCCGGTCACCGGGATTCTACCGGGACGCATCCTCTAGCTTCCCAGATAATCAACCTCCTCTAGCTATGCTAGCTATAGGAGGTTGAGCCGGTCGGTCCACCGGTACCGGTACCGTGAAAACGCCGGTAATCCGGCACACCGGTACAGGAGGATCCGGCAAACCGGTAAATAAAGAGCGTCCAGATAAACATCCGTGAAAACATCATGACGTGACGTCACTGCACCGCGACTGTGACAAACGCGAAACATTAAATAAAGATAATAAAACATTAAATAAAGATAATAGATGATATTGCAGCCTTCGTGGCATCAACTTAAGATCTTAAAAATAAGAACTTGAAAATTTAAATATATACATATATAATAAATATATTGTGTTTTATATGTATGAACAAATGTCTCAATAAAGTTAGTGAATTTAAAAAAAAAAAAAAAAAAAAAAAAATCTACCCAGCATGCAATGCGCGGTGATCGCCGGAACCTATTTCCCGGTCACCGGGATTCTACCGGGACGCCTCCTCTAGCTCCCAGACGGCTCAACCTCCTCTAGCTATGCTAGCTATAGGAGGTTGAGCCGGTCGGTCCACCGGTACCGGTACCGTGAAAAACGCCGGTAATCCGGCACACCGGTATACAGGAGGATGAGCCGTCCAGATAAACATCCGTGAAAACATCATGACGTGACGTCACTGCACCGCGACTGTGACAAACGCGAAACATTAAATAAAGATAATAAAACATTAAATAAAGATAATAGATGATATTGCAGCCTTCGTGGCATCAACTTAAGATCTTAAAAATAAGAACTTGAAAATTTAAATATATACATATAAATATATATTGTGTTTTATATGTATGAACAAATGTCTCAATAAAGTTAGTGAATTTAAAAAAAATAAATAAAAAAAATAAAAAATGCGCGGTGATGAAACATAAATGGAGGTAAAAAGATGAATGAAACATTAATTCCCGGTAAAGGATGAGCCGTCCATAAACATTAAAACATTAAATAAAGAAACATTAAATAAAGATAATAAAACATTAAATAAAGATAATAGATGATATTGCAGCCTCCTCTGCATCAACTTAAGATCTTAAAAATAAGAACTTGAAAATTTAAATATATACATATATATAATATATTGTGTTTTATATGTATGAAAAATGTCTCAATAAAGTTAGTGAATTTAAAAAAATATATATATAATAAAACATTAAATAAAGAGAAATGAAACATTAAATAAAGAAAATGAAACATTAAATAAAGATAAAAACATTAAATAAAGAGAATAAAACATTAAATAAAGAAAATAACAAACATTAAATAAAGATAATGAAACATTAAAAATAAAGACGCGAATAATAAAACATTAAATAAAGATAATAGATGATATTGCAGCCTTCGTGGCATCAACTTAAGATCTTAAAAATAAGAACTTGAAAATTTAAATATATACATATAAATAAATATATTGTGTTTTATATGTATGAACAAATGTCTCAATAAAGTTAGTGAATTTAAAAAAAAAAAAAAAAAAAAAAAAAAAAATCTACCCAGCATGCAATGCGCGGTGATCAAGGAAAGGACTCAGGACTCAAGGAAAGGACTCAGGGAAAGGACTCAAGGACAGTGGCGTGCACAGACTTTTTGAAGGGCAGGGGCGGAAAGAGAAAAAAAGGGCACATATAGCGCGTTCTCACCACTGAAGAGGGCACTTTAGACACGTTTTATATGTTATACAAATGACACATTATATAGCCTTAAAACAGACTAACTAGACAGACTACTCAGATTAGTTTGCTGTTAGGATCAGCATTCAAGAGAACTGTGTGGATTGCAACGTTGGACTGTGAAGAACACACAGCGACATGGATGTATGAAGGAAATAAACTCCTTGGGGTCTGGGAGTCTTCCCCAGAACATTTTCAATTAAGTAGATGCCATTTCCTGTATTCTAGTGCATTTTAACACCATATTAGCACCAGATAATCCAAACTGGTTCTGTGAGATATAGTTCTGGCTCAACTATAGATCAACAAAGGGCCCAACATAAAAGTCATTGCAACAGTAATGTGTCATAGTATTTTAATGTATTTTCTTCACCCAAGAGGGGCTCTGTGATAAAATCACACAAGGAACAATACACATTTAAACTATTTACTTAAACTATTTATTTGACAACTCAAAAGAAACAAACTATGATGAGTCTTTGTGCCAAGTGGAACTATAGTAAAATTCTTCGTTTGGCCATCTGTTTGTAAATGTCAATGACCTTGTTCTGGTCAATGGAAATGTCTCCTTCAATGGAGAGGAGCATTAAGTCAGAGAGCCTTTTCTCCCCACATCGGTTTCTCAGCACAGTTTTGATAAGTTTAAGTTTTGAGAATGACCGCTCTACTGAAGCTGTTGTCACTGGAATGGTGGCATACGTCTTGAGGAGCATGGTCAGACTCGGAAAAACTGATTCGACATCGTTTTCTCCAAGACACTTGAGTGCAGCTGTTACATTGTTGGAGTGGAGTACATATGATGCATGGAATACCTTGAGCTCAGTGATGAGGTTTTCTTCATCAACATCATAAAACTCGCACATATGTTTCACAGATGCAGCAGCTTTGTCATCGAGTTTATCTCCCTTCCAGTGACGTGAGACAGTAAGGCAGTGAAGACCTGATAGGATTGACCCAGTAGGTGTGTCATCCTTTCCCTTGAATCTTCGGTGAATTAAATTAAATTAATTAATTAAATTTAACTTTAGCACGCGTTTTGGCTCCCAAAGGAACACTTGAGGGCACTCTAGCACGCGGTTTGGTTCCCAAGGGAACCCTTTAGCACGTGTTTTGGTTCCCGAAAGGACACTTGAGGGCAGTTTAGCACGCGTTTTGGCTCCTGAGAGGGCACTTGAGGGCACTCTAGCACGCGTTTTGGCTCCCAAAGGGACACTTGAGGGCACTCTAGCACGCGTTTTGGCTTCAAAGGGGGCAGTTTAGCACACGTTTTGGTTCCCGAAAGGACACTTGAGGGCAGTTTAGCACGCGTTTTGGCTCCCAAGGGGCCCCTTTAATACGCGTTTTGGCTCCTGAGAGGGCACTTTAGCACGTGTTTTTCAACAATTGGGCCACAAGGGGGCGACCGCCCCCTGCCCCCAAACGCACGCCACTGCAAGGAAAGGACTCAGGACTCAAGGAAAGGACTCAGGGAAAGGACTCAGGGAAAGGACTCAAGGAAAGGACTCAGGACTCAAGGAAAGGACTCAGGGAAAGGACTCAAGGAAAGGACTCAGGACTCAAGGAAAGGACTCAGGGAAAGGACTCAGTGATAGGACTCAGGGAGAGGACTCAGGGAGACTTGTTGAATTGTTCTGGTTTAACCTTTATCAAAGTGTCACCACTGTTGCAAATATATTCTCAAGAACAACTGCAAATGATTTGTTTGTTTTCTTTTATTTTCAGTGAATAGTTTGTGTCTTTCTCATCACGTTTCTTAAATGAAACAATGTGCTGTTTAGTGAACACACTTGTTAAAGCTCACATACTGTTGGTGTTAATAAAACTTCTTAGACTAATCCCTTAAAAGCGCCTTTTATTTGAACGTTTTGACAGTATCCAAGCGATCTTAAAGCTGGTAGTTTAACACTCTTAATTGTAAATGCGGATTTATTGATTTTAAATGCTTCGGAAATATTAATATAACTCTGTTGTTCTCGACTATGTTAAGGTGATGCAACGCCCAGTTATAATGTGTTTCTGTCTAAATGTATAGTTTCTAGAGCCATGGCGTCATAATGATGGTATTAAGAGGTGGATTCATTCAGGTAGGACTGTGTAGGACATCACTGAAGGCCTAGGTGTGAAATGCACGGCCCGCTACTGATCAGCAGAATGCACTTAACTAAAGCTGTGCAGTGAAATGTTCCTTGTCAGTGTTTTACTATTATATCTGATGTTTCTGGATAAATATTCCTGCTACATTAATGTGTATGTTGCATTTTAACTCCTTTATATCCTGTCGTCTAGTTTAATCTGCAGCAATGCATCATATTCTATAAAAAAACAGCTCTGTTTTAAGCTTCATGAAGATGCATTTTCCAGCTGATCCAAGAGGCTTATTAAAGAGTTTATTTATCTGAAGAAGTAGGAGGATTTTCTCAACACATAAAGGAAACATTTCATCCTTCAGTTTATCACAAACATTCAATTTCAACACATCTGGAGATATGTGGTTTTACCTGGACAGGAAGGGGATGAAAAACTGTCATGTGATAAGAAAGCTGTCAGACAATACTTACCTCTGAGATGTAGTACAGAAAAGTACAATACTTACCTCTGAGATGTAGTACAGTCAAAGTACAATATTTATCTCTGTGGGAGTAGCATAAAATGGAAATATTCAAGGAAAGGTCAAATACCTAGAACTTGTACTGTCCGTTTCTCAGTGCATTCATACTTTATTGATTATTTTTCTTCACAGTGCTTTGAGGAGAGTCAGCTTGTCTCTCTGGACCCGATCAAACAGTTTGGTGACTGGTTCGATCAGGCCACAAAGTGCCCCGAAGTCGGAGAGGCGAACGCCATGTGCATCGCCACGGCAACCAAGTATGTGCCTCTTGAAATTAAAAAAATAATTTTCATTTTTTCATGTTAATCTTATTGCTGTGTGTGTGTGTGTGTGTGTCTGTGCAGAGATGGACGTCCGTCTGCTCGTATGGTCCTGCTGAAAGGATACAGCAACGAGGGATTCCGTTTCTTCACAAACTACGAGAGCAGAAAAGGTTCTGAGCTGGTGAGTAACGGTTTCTTTATCCAACTGTCTGTGTGTGTGTGTTTGTGACCTTAAAACACACTGATGAAAGATGACCAATCGGCACACAGTTGTAAATGTCATAAAAAAAGAAGCAAAGTCTGAGAAAATTGTGACATATTCTCTGATTCTAGCTTCTCGAATATGAGGATTTTACTGCTTCTCTCTGTTTTTTATTATTGTAAATTGAATATTTTGGGAGGTTCTTTTGGACTGTTGGTTGGAACAATCAAGCAGATTAGGATTCAACCTTTACAGATCAGTTGTTGCAACAGCACAAGTATAGATTATTATATTATATTATATTATGTTTTTACTTATTTGCCTCTCTGATCTGTTTTTGTCCACAGGAGAGCAATCCGTATGCGTGTCTGGTCTTCTACTGGGAACCCCTGAACAGACAGGTCGGCATCTTCCATGAGCTCATCAAATAATACATTTTCACCAAGTAGATGTTTATTATTTTTTATTATAATATGCAGATTCGCATCGAGGGCACCGTGGAGCAAATCCCCTTCCAGAGCTCCTGTGACTACTTCCACTCCCGACCAAAGAGCAGCCAGATCGGCGCCGTCGTGAGCCGACAGAGCACTCTGGTTCCTAACAGAGACGTAAGAACCCAAACTCTAAGGATGTTATGTAGGAAAATACATAAACGTTAGTCTTAACCGTTGCTCCGTTGTTTCTTTTTAGTATCTACGGCAGAAAAATGCAGAACTGGAGGAGAAGTACAAAGACACAGATGTGCCCATGCCGGACTACTGGTATGCATTACTTTTTGCTCTTTACATTAAATCAATGTACAAAATATTAAAATTATGGAAAAGGTGAATGTAAAATTTATGGCTAGATGGCTGGGACAAAACCATGGACAGTATACAAGAAGTTGAAGTAGTCGTGGTGATGTCACCCATTGGTTTGTAGAATACAGTTTTTTTGCAACCAGTGAACAGAAGTGACCATATTTGGACTGTAAAATAGTGGCGTAGAGATGCCGTATACATCTCATATTTTACTTAATGAACATCATGCTGTATTGAAGAAGACTTGAAACTAGAGATTGAGACCATAAACTCATGTTTACAATGTTTACTGAGGGAATAAATCAAGAGAGAAGTAGAGTCATTTTCCCATAGACTTCTATACAAGCAGAGGAGTCGCCCCCTGATGGTCATTAGAGAGAATGCAGGTTGAAGGCACTTTAGCATTTGATTCACTTTTCAGAATGGGAGGATTAATATGGGAAACCCAGCCGTATTTTAGAGACGTCAGCTGTAAAAGGGTTATGTTTGAGGACAAAATAAATGTATGTTTGCTTAAATTCTATTTTATTTTCAGGATTATAATATACTACAATAATTTGCTGTTTAAAAACACATTTTTCTTTTGTCAAAATATCCAATTGTGTGGTCTATAATGAGGCTCAAATGACATCTAACTCTTAGAAGGAAACAAAATACATTTTCACATCCTCTAACTGTTTATTATAAATATTCTTACAGGGGCGGCTACATCGTGAAGCCTTCTCTGATGGAGTTCTGGCAGGGTCAGACCAACAGGCTCCACGACCGCATCGTCTTCACCAGACCAAAGGACGGAGCGTCTGAGCCGGGGGAGTTCCAGCACGCTGCAGAGGGAGGCTGGGTTTACCAGCGACTGGCCCCGTGAGCAGAACCGCAACGGACCGTGGTGTACTGGACGGTACCTTCACCAACACTGGAAGGAACCGCTCATCTTTAAGAACTGATGGAAATCATTATGATTAAATTGGTGCTGCTGTGTGTAGGATTTATCGACAAGCCAAACAACACTGTGCCATCTTTTTGTTCTCGATGCCAGCTCACTATTATTATTATTATTATTACAGTGGTTACCATGGTAACAGAGGTGTGACACAACCTGCCAATTGCACAACTAGCAAAAAGAAAGAGAGAGAGAGCAAACTCCACCCGGACCTGTAGAGTAATGATTGACAGTGACGTTGGTTATTAACGTTTAGGACATGTGTCTTCAATTCTGGCCATTGTTGAGACTTCCTGTCCATTTTTCTATGTTGAAATAATTGCTGACACTTTGATTTCACAGGTTTCCTAAAAAGTTTACTGTTTAATTGAACTTTAATTTGTAATCTTACACTAATTACATGAAAAATTGTAAGAAAAAAAAAAAAAAAAAAAAAGGTTCTAAAACTGTTTTCAGATTAATTGATCCGTCTAAACTCGGATAGATATACTCAGTGGCCACTTTTATTAGATGCATTTGTAGAATCTGATGCAACCCAGTGTTGATTCAGTTATGTGAACGATAGTCATGGTGTTGAACTTTCTAATATCTAGTATGTAATTAGGGAGGACAAATAATAAGAGCAGCTGTTAATATAAAGTTGTCCAGAACACCACCTTTATCAATGACCGCAGCTATAAACATACTTGAATTTACACATTTCATTAAAACACTTAAAGCAGAACTGTTGTATTTAATAGATTGTACAGGTGTGCCTAATAATGTCGTTATTCTTTATTATTATGATTTCAGAAACAGTACTCAGTTTTTATTAAAAATAAATAAATAGTAAAATAAAAAAATATATAATTATATTTATTTTATTATATGTATTTTTCTTTTCCCCCAATTAAATAAATAGATAAAGGGAAAAAATAATATTGTAACATTTGATTTGAATTAATTCATTGGAAGTGTATTGAACAATTTATTAATCTCATCTCATAAATTTAAATCAATCAGTGTCTTTTTAGTAAATAAGAGGGAACTATATGAGCCGTAAATGCAGTGATACTAAATACATAACTTTAATTCATTATGGATTGAATGTAGAAGTCTTAAATCAAGACAGTGGGTCTAACTGCCTTTTAACAATGAGATTAAAAGAGCTGGTGATTTGAATTGTGCCAACTATCGTGTGTGTGTGTGTGTGTGTATTGTACTGTTTGATAATGTTTATTGTTTTTAAATTTATTTAAAGTGGAATAGAGCCAGAAATAAAGTTTAATTTGTAACTGAGGACTGAATGTGTGTTTGACCAGCAGATGTCAGCAGCAACACAACACCTGCAGACATCAACAAAACAGAAAAACTTAAAGACTCAACAAATAAACATAAACCAAAACAATTTTTTTCATAATTAGAATATAACTTGAGCACATTTAATAAATTGCACTGTATGAAAATTGTACATCCTACTTAAATGATGTCAACATTTAAGTGAAATTATCTTAACCTCTTGGCACATAACAATATTTTATCATTTCTGCCTGTTCTGTTTGTAACATTTTAACATAAGACAGATTTATATCTTATATATATATAAACAGAAACCAATATTTAGCAATTTACAGACTTATGATCATAATATTTTAACTGGATACTGCAAAGTTAAAAATATTGAATTAAGTTAAATTACATTTATGCAGAAATATTTTGGGACAGTTTACATTAACTGTAATGTAAAACTTTAGACGGTTTAGTAGTGTTGCATTTATTTTAAATGAAAAATAATTTATTTTGACACATTGGGGCTTTCTAGTCTAAAAACATTGATTTTTCTTGCAGAGTAACTGCAGAGTAACTGGTTGAAAACTACACTTTTATAATTGTTTGGCCTATAATTCCTTATATTTTCTGAATATGACCCACAATCAAAAAAGGTTTACCCAGCTGATAAGTGAATTTATCTTTAATGAGTCATTCTGTGAACTGACGTAAGGGATCCCTTATTAAAAAAACACAGGAGCACGACACTAGATATCAAATGTCATATCAAGTGTCTGCTCTCTATCGCCATGTCAACAAAGCCATCACACACACAGAGCTGAAGCCAAGTTCAACACGCAAAGTCGCTTAAATCATTGATCTACATGTTCAAATGTTTGAGGCATATTCATGCACAAATACAAAGTACTCTGTTTATATTAACCCATCTTGTTACATTTATTAAAAACAAAAGACAATTTTTTTTTGCTTCACGATTCCAGAAAGGATTATATAAACATATATTTTTATATTATTTACCATATATGTGGAGTTATTTCAAACATAAAAATCAAGTCTCTATTTTCTTTAGTCATAAAAATGTAATAAAAATTGGTTGCACTGAACCACACGCGTTTCTTCTTCTTGTGTTTCGATTGTGTAAGAAATAAAAAAAGGTTTAAATTCCCCAAAAATCTGCATCCTTCATAATAAAAATAAAAAGTTAATTTACAATAATCTTACTGTTCATTCATTTGTTGAGTTTTAGATAAATAACAGTATGAGAGAAAAATGAAACAAAATGTCTCCAGTACTTCGTCTAATGGTTTGTTGATACCAGTTGTTTGGTATCCATTGGTTACAGTATCTAACTGGGTGTGGCTCCTGGTATCAAGTGTGTGTCCACCTTGCACATGAAAGCCTCACGGTTGTGCTTTTGCATATTTTATCCTTCATCTAATCTTCTGTGACAGATTTATGACACAGGTGTGATCCATCGTGTGCACGTCTTTGTGCTATTTGTCCGTCTTCTTTTTATGGTTCTCGTCACTGAGGTTGTGCTCAGCGAACAGATTTGGGTTCTCGACCAGCGTGGCACGGACCTTCTTCTTTTCCTTGAAGCGTCCAGAGTTGGACACCTTCACGTGGCGACCCTTTGTGGCAGATTTATCCACAATCTTCTCCAGCCTGGCATTGAACTGGCTGTCCATGTGGTCCGGAGAAGGGTTAACGGTCGAGACCTGCTCTTTGTTTCCAGTGTTACTGCCGTACTCAGCCGGGATCTCATACAGGACTTTGGATTCAGATTTCTTCTTGCGTGAGAAGGTCAGCTTCCACCAGCTTGGGTCAGCCATGGCACCAACAGAGACGGGAGGACTGACCTGGAGGGCAAAGAGAACACACACTGAGGACTGTGGAGAACTTAACTTCATTGAAAATCATTATATTAACAAGTGGTGTTTAACATTTCAGTGAGCAAACTTTAACAGATACAAATATGATAAATGTCAGGCCTCACAACCCTGCCAGCCTTCAACTATAAAATGTCACTCAAAGAGACACAAACCAACAAGAAAGAGATTCAAAATGACCAGAAAGAAACGAGTACAAAGAGACATAAAAGACTCAAAGCGAATATGATAATGGGCAAAGCAACTACAAATGGACACAAAAAGACTCACAATGACAATGTTATGGGGAAAAGCAACAAAAAGGCAAAAAGATGAATACAAACAGACACACTACAAACTACAAAACAAGACAAAACAACCACGAAGAGACATAAAACAAATACAAAGATGCGAAACGACAACAAAACAGGGCAGAACAACCACGGGCAAAAAATAACTGCAAAACAACAAAACATTCACACAGTGACACAAAACCAAAGTGAGGTGTTTAACGACTACAATGCGTAACATCTGTAGTTCTGACTAGAGACGAAAAATAAGCTCTCTAGCCAACTCTGGGACATTTACATAATCCTTCCGTGGATACATTAAATGCAAGAACAGGAGCAGTATGAGAAAGTTCCTCCTCAGCTTCCAACCTTTCATCTTTAATAAACTGCACCTCTTAGCCACGGAAGAGAGGCCTTTGGATTTACTCAATTTACATTTTTCTTTGTGAAATTAAATATTTCCAAGCACTGAGTGCTAATTGACACGGCCGGTAAATCTTTAAAAATCCTAACCAGCGTGTCTAGGAAGAATTCAGGTCTTTTACCTCAGTAAAAGTAGAAATACTACAATTTAAAACTGAACTCCATGAGAGTAAAAGTACAGCATTCAAAATGAATTATCTGCAAGACTCAAAGTATTAAAAATAAAAGTACTATTTGTTGAGGCAGAATTGACCCAGATTCTTTCATATTATTATATTATTATTATAATTATTACAGATGCATTCATTTTCTATAAAGTAACCACAGCCATCAAATGAATGTAGTCGTTTAAAGTACACTATTTTCCTTTGAGAAGTAGTGGAGCAGAAGTAGCAACAAGTGGAAATACTTAAAGTACCTCAACAATGAACTTGAGTAAATTATCTTTGTAACTTTGACAATAACCTTACATATTATGTCAAAATCATCTGTATATGTCTTGATTTGTGCTGCAGATTTATATTGATATTTTAAGAATAGTTTAATAAGGTTGCTCTTATTAAAAAGCAGTACAGTTCATGCATATCTGACCTCAGAGAGCAGACAGTAACTGAGGCTTCTTTTCATCATCTGTGAGTAGTAGGTGTAATATAATGGGGGGGGGGAGAAACCCGACACTCAGCTGATAAATAAATAATCATCTGAAGAGTATCATATGTCTCCTCTCTGTGTGATCTGATCTGAAGTCAGAGAGACAGAATGATGAGGAAGCTGATGTCTTAATGCTGAACCAGGAGCTCGGTTATATAACAGTGAAGTTTAGAAGACTCTATCGTCAGCATCAAAGAGTACTGGATTATCCATTTATATGATTTCAAATGTATTGATTCATCAAAGAGGCACGCAGATTACCATTGTTTCCCAGCGGTTATTCTCAGTCTCCTGGCAACAGCATTTTGTAAAATAACTTCCTCATGAAATTAATATTGACTCTTTGATGATGCATTTCGGTCATAAACAGGTTAATGATATGCTGTATGAGATATCACACAAAGAGCCCTTATGAACTCAAGGTTTCCTGTTTAAGGATGCAAAATAAATTTAAAGCTAGGGTGGGCGATTTTGGAGAAAACAGCCGTTGAGATTCCGTGGCTGCTCTCTGGCCTCTCCCTGCCACGCTACCTGCTGTAGCTCCTCCCACCGAACGTCAGTTACTCAAGGTTTCCTGTTTAAGGATGCAAAATAAATTTAAGTGAAAACTGAAGATAAAATTGTAATTTATACTATCATGTTGTATTATTGTGTTCCGTCGTGTCTTATCGTATCAAATCATATTATTGTAACGTATTATATCGTATTATGTCATATCCCATACCCTATCATATAATATTATATCGTATTTTTGGCTCCCATTATCGTATCCTAACGTATCCAATCGTATCCCAACGTATCCTTCGGTATGCTAACGTCTGTCATGTCCTAAAGAATCCTTACTTATCCTAAATCTATCATCCTATCTTGTCCTTCCTGTTTCCAAACATATCGTATCCTATCTTTTTATATCCTATCATATTATTGGATCATATCCTCTCCTATCATGTTTTGTTTAACCTATAGCGGATGGATAATTAAAACTATGAGGTTAGCTTGTACTTTGTTGTTTCAGATCCATCAGAATTTTTCTTTAATTCTTTCTCTTAATTGTAGAATTCTTTTTTAAAAACACATTCCAAACTGGGATAAACTTCAAACGCAAATAAAACAAAATAGTATTGGAATAAAAGTGTAGTTTATATACCTAATTTTCACAATCGCTACGATTCTACTTTACGAGGGCAGACAGGAAGCAAAGCCACACTAATCCTCCTTTGGTGTGGTCATTTTATGCTGCAGCACCTATGCAAATACAGTCCATGCCCTCTGCAGAAACACTCTTCTTACTCTTATCTGAAACCACGTGATGTTGGCACCTGGCACGAACGAGCAGTGCCAAAGTTCAGGAAAGACAGCGAACAATTGATTTAATGTTATGGTTGTTGAATAGTAAATTTAAAGAGGAGCATTTGATTACATAAGAGCTCTTGTGTTTTATCATTCTTGACCTAATTGGCTCTGTGGTGCTTAATTACTCCTATTTCATTGACACTCAGGTAACAGGTGGTGTTTCAGTTTCATCAAGTTCATTATTTTTCTTTTCTTGCAAAATTCTGCAATAGTCATGCTCAGTTTTTAAGTAAAGACAGGTTCCTCTTTAATAAATGTTTACAGAGCATTTACATAGTATTGTTGACTTTACATAAAGCAGTTTCTGCAGAACAAAGTAGCAGCACTTTCACATTGTGTTAGGAGGAGATGGCTGCAGGCTACAATATGCACACATATTTCTTTTTAGCATGTTTGACTTAGATGTGACCTTTGAGACAAAAGGCCCTGTTGACATAAAGGAGGCCCTCCATAGTTCTCTTTAATAAGTTACCATGTATTCTGTTTAAGTGGGTGAGCCGCTCGGGCAAAGGAAGGGAACATGGGTTTCGGAAATCACTAACCAGCCGCAAAACCATTCAATGGCACAATGTTTGAGCGCCATAGAAAGAAAAGAGAGCTCCAAGGGCACCGAGGACGCTGCTGCCTCATAATTGAGCTGCAGCTTCATTAGATTCTCAGGTTTCCTCCCGTGTGCCAGCTTCTCTGTTGACCCGTGACAGAAAAGTTGAATGAGTTGATGAACAGCCTCTAGGCGTTCTCTGCCTGTTTTTTATGATAATGCAAATGTGTCTTTTTATTATTTGTTTATGTAGGCTTTGAATTCACAGCAAGCTGAGGGGCCGAGTTTTCCTGGAATCTTCACATGTGCATATATTATGTCAACAATCCTGATAAGTGTGCAACGTCCAGAAATGTTATTAAGTTTATGACTTAGATTTAATTAAGGTAGATAGTCTCAGGCAAATTGTGTCAACAGCTCAAACATCACACAAGCAGTAACATTGGTTGAAATAACACACAGCGTATTGTTTCATATTCAATTTTTGACTTTGTTGCTTCCTATTTTCTAATATTTCTTAATGTCGAACATTGAACGTCTGTCTCCATCTTGTAAGGCTCCAACCACATTCCTATTAAGAATTCATTTAGTCTATTAAACATCAGTAAAGAGGATTTAAAACGCCCGTTACGATCTCCTGTAGGTCAAGATGACATCTTATAATGTCATGTTTAATCTGACAAACAGTCCAAAACTCAAGAATATTTAATTCCCTACAATATAAAAGGATGAGAAGCAGTAAATTATCACCGTGAGAATTTGGAACCATTACATTTTTGCTTAAAAAACATTAGTCGATGAGCCATATAGTTGCAGATTAATAGACTTATTGTTGGAGCTGCATAGTTTCACTGTGAAAACACCAGGAGCAACAATGGAAATCAATCTTTAAGACTTTAAATTACTGAATATATTAAAAGATTTTCAACAAACTAAACCAATTATTTTCATTTAGTTTCTGCAGCAGCATGTTAAAGACATAAAAAAAAGCTTTAAAATGTGTTTTCTTACCTTGTTGATGACGAGCCGGCTGAAGGAGATTCTCTCAGATGTGAAACTGTCCCGCCATGCTCACAAAACTTCACCTCTGCTCGGTTTCCTTTTCCTCTTCTCTTCAGGTGATCATGCACAGGTGCAGCATCTCTCTCTTTCTCTCTGGTTCACCTCTGTACTCTCTCCTCTCCAGCACACACCCCCCTCCAGCACACACACACACACACCCTCACCTAAAGCCTGCCCCAAGCTAAGTGCATGAGCGAGTAAATGTTGCAACCATGTGATTTAATGAGGCCTTCCCAGTCCACATCAAGATTACCGACAGCCAGGGTAATGTGAACTAGAGGTGAGCGGCTCTCAAACTGCAAATAAACTCCTGTTATCAGTCTCGCTTTAAAACCCAGTCTTGTCTTAATGTGGAATTTGGACGCAGAATAAAGTCATCTTTGTGTTTGAGTTATTTTATTTTAAGTAATTGCTTTAAGCCGGAGAGATAAAAGAGATGTGCAGGCTCTGAAAGGTCATCTGAATGAGGTGAATGCCCCTGATGTTTTGCATGGGTTGCGTAGAATCACAGACGGTGAACGGACGCTTACTTTGCAAGTTTGGTCTACATTCAAATGACCTGAAGTTAGGCCATTTTAGAGGCACGGCTGTGGCTGTACATGCAGAGATTTAATGGCAGTGTTTGAGACATTTTCATTTCTTTAAGTTCACTAGCTGCCAAAGTGTTTTGTTATTTCTTTGGTTTTTAATGACGGCATATAAGATACGATTTGTGTATGGTGATCACAAGAATGTGAAATAACATTAAAATCCCCTTTAACCCCTTCACAAGTAGCAGCCTGCTGGTGGGCAAATCATTATTGTAAGAACTTTATTTTAAGTTCTAGTGGAGATCCTAAAGTTTCTAAATAACATCAAATATGTTGCATTGGATTTTGGGATGAATTTCTATAAAATGATTCACAAGACATAGAATGTTTCCATTTGATAGAAAAGTGCACACACTTTTAAATAGTGTGGACAAAGAATTTGAGCAACTTTAAAACGTGAATCTAATTGGAAATGAGGACAAAAGGAGTTGTAAATAACCGAATTACATTAGTATTTTAGACTTGTGTGCTACCTCAATACAAGACAATCTAGTATTCCTGGGATTAGCTAATGTTATATTCAGTCGAATATTACATTTTAGTATAATAGAGTATAACCCAATTGATCTAATGGGATCATCGACAAATGCTCTACATATTACAGTAAATATATGTTAAGAAATATGGTACTTTTTACTCCTTGACATTTAATCAACAGTAGTTACTTTTCAGCAGTGGTGGAAAAAAAGTACATATACTCAAGTACTGTAGTTCAAGACATTTTTGAGGTACTTTTTCTTCACTTGAGTATTCTTTATTTACTTATTTATTTTTAATACTTTATACTCTTAAATCTCAGCCGGAAATATTGCCAGATATATTGTACTTAACATTCATCTGTTAACATTTGTTTCTTTGCAGATTTTAATTAATACAATATATATGCAACACATTCATTATTATGTAATATTATAGGTTTAGCAACCAGGTAGTATATAGGGCTAGATTTGCTGAAATTAGCTTCACCTTGACCAGCTGCAACATTAAAGTGACGAGCACATTCATGCATCAATAAGTTTTCATCAATAAGAAAAAGTTATTTTAATTTTGATTTTTCCGATAAGACTTCTGAACTTTTACTTAAGTAGGATTTTCACCACAGTACTTTACAGGATTTTGTTGTATTAGTACTTTAGCTAGGATCTAAAAAAAAATTTTCAAGTTTGGACACACCTTCTCATTCAACTACTTTGAAGAATCTAAAATCTAAAACATATTCTGGTTTGTTTACCACATAATTTCATATATGTCCCTTTATAGTTTGGATGTCTTCAATATTAATCTACAAAGTAGAAAAAAATAAAAATAAAAATAAAGAAAAACCTTTGAATGAGAAGGTGTGTCCAAACTTTTGACTGGTACTGTACTGTATATAAAAATAATGCCTTGTCCTAAAACGAATCATTCTCATCTCAGTTGAAGGACAACAGCGCCCTCTACCGACGGACTACAACTCTACAACAAATCCGGAAGTAAAACAACCAATCAGCTGCAAGCATCAGCAAAGTGTAACCTGATTGGTCAGTCCTGTAGCGAACACAACCTCCCCTCCTCCTATTGGCTCTCCTTCTCCTAACGTGTCAGTGGAGTCCGGATGGTGACAATAATCCTGGATATAATAAATATAATGAAGTCGTAACATCTTGGAGGAGCTTTCGTTTTGAGAAGTTTAAGAAACAATGGCGGTAAGATGAAATAAAGAATGTCTGACACTGTTTTCATGAGTCTGCTAGCTAACATTAGCATGCTAGCACACAGCCAAAGTCCAGCTGACTGGAAAACACACATTTCTCAAAGCTTAGAAAAGCAAATAGTTTGTCCTTTTTTCCCCTGTGTAGCTGTTTAACCTAACATGAGTGCATTATTTTATCCCTGTACAAGATACAGCTACTCAAATATATACATATGTGTCATTAAAAGTGAATATTACTAATGTTTGATGTTGTTTTCCTCACTTGAACAGAACATACAGAACCTCCCAATCGACATACAGACCAGCAAGCTTTTAGGTAAGACCAATATACAAATGACTCTGAAGTATTCAGATCTGTTACTTCAGTAGAAGTGCTAATACCACACTGAAATACTCCTTTACCAGTAAAAGTCCTGCATCCAAGTATGTCATTATAATCAGCAGACTGTGCTTAAAGTAGAAGTATTGTTCATGCAGTGAAATGTCACCATCAGGATGTTTCTAGATTAATATGACTGATGCAATAATGTGTATGTTGCATTTTACTGTTGTTGATTAACTCATTTATACAAGTAAGTCAAGCTGTCAGTCAAATGAGGTCAAAAGTATAATATTTACTTGTAAGATGTAGAGTAGAAAGTACAACATGTACCTCTGAGATGTAGTGGAGTTAAAAGTACAATATTTACCTGTGAAATGTAGAGTAAAAAGTACAATATTTACCTGTGAGATGTAGTACAGTAAAGAGTACAATATTTATTTGTAAGATGTAGTGGAGTAAAAAGTACAATATATACCTGTGAAATGTAGAGTAAAAAGTACAATATTTACCTGTGAAATGTAGAGTAAAAAGTACAATATTTACCTCTGAGATGTAGTGAAGTAAAAAGTACAATATATACCTGTGAAATGTAGAGTAAAAAGTACAATATTTACCTGTGAAATGTAGAGTAAAAAGTACAATATTTACCTCTGAGATGTAGATTAAAAAGTACAATATTTACCTCTGAAATGTAGAATAAAAAGTACAATATGTACCTCTGAAATGTAGAGTAAAAAGTACAATATTTACCTGTGAAATGTATTGTAAAAAGTACAATAAAATGGAAACACTCAAGTAAAGTACAAGTACATTGAAATGTACTCACGTATATGTACTTTCTTACTTGCCACCTCTGCCTATTCCTTAAATAAGGTCTTCAATTTGTTTTCCCCGCCAGCCACAGATGAATCAAATTATGCTAATTCCTCTGATATCATGACGTTGAATTATTCTGCGTCCACAGACTGGCTGCTGGATCGACGTCACTGTAATCTGAAATGGCAAACTGCAGTGAAAGAAATCAGAGAGAAGATCAATGCTGCCATCCAGGACATGCCCGAGAACGAGGAGATCAAGCAGCTTCTCTCCGGCTCCTGTAGGTCCATTATGTACATTATATATCTATCCACACATTGTGCCTAAAAACTGTTATTACATTCAAGTTACAGAGATGAGTTGCTAACAGGGTTAACAGTGCAAACCGCTGTAACAGAGCAGTGCAAAGTGCCAGCTGAGAGGTTACCAGCGGGGCACGCTCAGTAAATGCACGCATGGCCAGCTTGGTTATGTCAAAGCATAGAGTAGGTTTGATTACAACACCCACAGAGGGAGAGTGACTTCTTTCTCTGATCAGGTGGACATCACTCCACTATGTCTTTACATAGCATAGTAGTTTGCTGCTATTTTATTGCCCTGAATCACGTATAAATAACCTTTTAAAGAAGGAATCCCTTAACCTTATCAGGCTATAACAAAATATACAATCATTTTGCTTCTCTTAATTTAAAGGTTGTCTTATTTATCTCACAGTTAAGTATATCACACAGCTCCAAATCAAAATATCATTATCTCTTAGGAATTTTGATTCATCATTAACACTTAGATCACACATTCTTGTTGCAGCTTTAGCCCTCAGCTGTTCTAGTATGTGTAATGTTATTTAATGTAGCATAATTCATGTGTATTTTTGTTGTTAATTTGTCTGTCCTGCTCCTCATCCTCTGCACGAATGCTTATAAATTGTCTTTGTTTTGTTTTTATTGATAGACATTCACTACTTCCACTGCTTGAGGATAGTGGAGATACTGAAGGGAACCGAGGCTTCCTCCAAGAACATCTTCGGCAGATATTCATCTCAGAGGATGAAGGTGAGCGGATTCAAACAAGCTGCTATTGTCTGACAGAGTTTCTAATTAGTATTTATTTGTGTCATGTTGCTTAAACTGCTAAAACAATCCTAGATTTCTGTTTTTGTCGTCACAGGACTGGCAAGAGATTGTGGCCCTTTATGAGATGGATAATATCTATTTGGGTAAGTGTAATATCTCTATGTACTTGTCAAAGCACAACAACATTTGTATACACCGTTAGATAGTTTCATTGGGTAGGAAGGTGAATCTGCTACCTGTTGACATTCTGTCTGAAACCAGAAGTAATTTTTCTAAACGTGAAACTGTATTTTTTTGTTGCTGCTGTTCAGGTTTTTTCTGCATCTTTATTATAGGATATAAAAAAAACAGCATCCAGTTATAGAAACTAAATAATATGCATGTATAGACATTTTTTTCTTAAAATAAATAATAATATGTTTGTGTGTCCCAGCGGAGGTGGCCAGTTTGCTGAGTCGCAATGTGAGCTACGAGGGCCCGGCCCTCAGGAAGCAGCTGGCCAAAGCCCAGCAGCTGCAGCAGGAGCTGAGCAGGCGGGAGACGGAGTGCCAGAGCTCAGCCGCCGACCTGAGGGAGCGCTACTATGCTGCCTGCAAACAGTACGGCATCACGGTAAATACAAGGTTATTAAAACACACGGACTAGCTGCTCTCTGTGTCGACATCCTTCACCCTGACGGTTGATGTGTTTTTTCCCCCTCTGACAGGGAGAAAATGTGGCTCGAGAGCTTCAGGCTCTGGTCAAAGATTTACCAGCGGTTCTTGAGGAAGTCGGGAAAGATGCATCGAAGTTAGAGGAGCATATCAAACTTTACACTGCTTTCACAAACTTCGTATGTGACTGGTGAGTAAAATACAGTCCTGTATGTTATGAAAAAATGATCCTGGTTGTGATAAACGATTTTTTTGTCCCATGTGTTTATCCGTAGGTCTGAACCGGTGCTACCCATGCTGACGTTCGCCCAGAAGAGAGGAAACACAACGTTTTACGAGTGGAGAATGGGGAAATCCCCACAGTTATTGAGAGGCCAGATGTAGAGGAAGCACCTCCTGATACACTCACAGAGGATTCAGTAGGTCTTACTGTCTCTATATATGAAGTATTAATCAGGGTCATATAATCTAAATGTCCCATAGTTTTTACTTAATTGATAAATTCTTCTTAAATCCATCTTGTTTTGTTATTTTTAAATACATTATCACAGTTACAAATCAAATTTAAGAGTTCCTCTCATGTGGCAGCTCTGTGCTGCTGTGAGATAACAACCAGAATAGGTCAAATAAATAAACTAATAGAACTAATCTTTGAATCCACCACTGACCTTAGTGTTCCTGTATTGTGTTGTCCTGCTTTAGATCGACTGGGGGAACTTTGGTAACAGCGCAGACACTCAGGGTGTCAATTCTGTCATCACAGTTGAGGATGGAATAGACTGGGGCATCAGTCTGGAGCCGAGCTCTGAGGTGAGAGATCATGAACATATCTGCATTTTGATTTAATGTTCATCTTATATTAGTTAACTTGAATGAACATGAATTAAGAACAATCTCTACAGAAAGAATATATTAATACTTGGTTAGCCCAGTAGATCACCTTTTAGAGCGGGCGTGCAAGTACTGAGTCCTTGGTTTGAGTCCAACTTGTGGACCTTTTCTTCTCTTCATCCTCTCTCTCTCTCTCTCTCTCCCCCTTTCCATTCTTCAGCTGCGCTGTCTAATAATTGCAAAACAATAATCTTTAAAAAAGTGATATAAACAGAGATATAAACGTTATATAACTAAGAGTGATAAGATAAGTTCAAATAAACACATTTGTAACATGACGAGTGAACTTCTGCTCTAACATATTACTTTCTGTCTGCCTCCCTCAACAGGACACTGGTGCTGGTGGTATTGACTGGGGTGACAGTGAAGCAGCTCCCATAGAAATTGAAATTGTGGACGCCGGCGCAGACTGTAACTACTTTTCCTTTTTCTCAGCACAAATCATCACAAGTTCTGACATTTCTTTTTGCTAAAGACACGTGTGTCTTCTTTCAGGTCCTGAGGGCGTCGCAAGAGGTGAGGATGCTTTAAGTGTTCTGGAGAACTCTCAGTCACGCGGCCAGTTCATCGATGAGCTAACCGAGGTAAACGACTTCAGTCATCGATCTTTGTTCATAAGGTGCTGTCGTCACAAACAAGTTTTTAAAAGCCACTGACTGTTACCTGCTCAGCAGCAAACTGATTAAGTTAAAGACTAGCTGGCGAAATTAGTGGAGCATTTAGCTGCCAAAGAGACAGATGCATCCCTCAGGAGTTGACAAAACAGAAGAGAAAGGAGTGAATATTGGGCATACAGTTCACCAGGTTGCCAGAAATACATGTCAGTTTTGTTTTTAGTTCATTTCAGTTAATGCATGCTCAGGCGGTAAACTTCTGTTCTGAAATTGAAGCCGATGCTGAAGTCTCTTAAAGCTGCATTCTCTCTACTGTCCATCAGGGGGCGACTCCTCTGGTTGTATAGAAGTCTATGAGAAAATGACTCTACTTCTCTCTTGATTTATTCCCTCAGTAAACATTGTAAACATGAGTTTATGGTCTCAATCTCTAGTTTCAAGTCTTCTTCAATACAGCATGATGTTCATTTAGTAAATTATGCTCCATTTAGAGTCAAATAGACCATAAAGCAGGGTATGCTTTAGGGCGGGGCTACCTTGTGATTGACAGGCCGCTACCAGAGACGTATACGTCTTCTCTACCATAGCGTCACTCCTTCGCCGTCCAAATATGGTTTTTAAATGAAGTAACGAAACATAATGTTTACATGTGAACATTTTAAAACCAATTACATCAAACAACAATTGTGTGTTTATCTCAAATATGAGTAGAAGAAAGTCACATTATTCGTTTTAACTTGCAGGGAATGTGAGGTAAGTTGCCACACTAAGTTAAACTAAATTGTAGGGCTTCTATTATTAGATAGTATTTGGACCAGATCATATGTCAGATTTACCCCTAACATGTGACGCCGGTTTCATGTGTTTGTTCAGCTGGAAACGTTCTTAACGCAGCGCATAAGCGAGATGGGAGAGGAGGGTGACGTGGTAGCGATGAGCCAGTTCCAGATGGCCCCCTCTGTCATCCAAGGCCAGTCCCGTGAACATGTCCGGGAGATGCTCTCTGAGGTGCAGGACCTTCTGGGCCGCCTCACCTCCCTCCGGATGCAGCACCTGTTCATGATCCAGGCCTCGCCGCGGTATGTGTCGCTTCGTATTGTCGCTTTCAGTCTGCATAAATCACCATTCTCTCATTGGATTTATGTGTGACATGTGTTGTGTAGGTATGTCGAGCGTGTGTCAGAGGTGCTGAGGCAGAAGCTGAAGCAGGCGGACATTCTGGTTCTGAAAGGAGCCACGATGGTTGAGAAGAGACAGGAAGCCCTGGAGGAGCAGTCCAGACTGGAGCCTCGTGTGGACCTGCTGGCAGGATGCACCCGGGAACTCCAGAAAATGGTATTGGATTACCATTTCAGTTTATTTATGTTCACACAGTTGGCGGTTCTCCAGCTCACTAGAAAGAGAAAGTTGTGTAGGAGTTATCTCACAGTAAACATTTGTCATAAGATCATTATATACATGTGTTGATATATACTGATAAATATGCAGTTACAGATTAATTTCGAGGAATACATATTGCACAGAGGGCTTGTGTTAATATACAACTGAGTAATTGACATTTATTATTGTATTATTGCCAGTAATTCTGATTGTTTGTTTTTTGCAGATTGAAGCCGACATTTCAAAGCGATACCACAAAAGGCCTGTCAACCTAATGGGGGTTAATATATAGTAAAAATCACAGACGTCACAATAAAAGTGGTATTTATGTTAAAGTCTTGTGTGTTCTTTACATTTTCTGGATTAAGAATGGGTGAGAAACATTTGACATGTGCGTATGCTTGTAAAATTAATTGAAACTTATCCACTGTATGCTTGGTTAAACTTTTTTTACTTCATAGAATTTTTTATTTTAATTAATATAATTTTCTTACTTAATTGGAATATGTATCATATAAAGAGTGCATTGCACTGTTTTTATATATAAAACAAGTAACTGTATATTGAATGAAGTAAGTCAATAAATATGAACACATGTTAAGGGTGGATTCAAATAAAGCGAGTGCATATAAGGGATACATATCCTGCTAAACATGCAAAACAATGTGAATCATACCTCCACATTTCTTATTGTAACAATGTAATAATGACTAATTTAAAATATGGGAAAGATTTAGAAAACCTGCACTAATAAGTTTGGCAATAACTTCACAATGTTTAAAATAACATTCCTGGCTTCTAACTTTATTACATGATTTGTTTGAAAAAAATCCTCCAGATTTCTAGAGATTGCAGACGTCTTTCATATCATATAATCATAAAACCTTTGTAAAATGGTGGGATGTACTTCTCTGAATTTGTTTGGAATAAAAGAATATTGAACAAGCTTTTGCCACATATCTTTACAGTGTGATTATATTGGTCATTGGTGGTAGGTAACTAAGTACAATTACAAGAAGGTTTTTGAGGTAGTTGTATTTCCATTATATGCTTCTTTATGTTTTACTTTGTTACATTTTAGGGTGCAAATATACTTTTTACAACACTATTTTTGCAGATTGAGATTATCGATACATCTTAACTGATAAATTATTATATAGTGGTAAAGGTGAAGCTATCCAACAATGCATACATAATTATAATTAGCTCCACATTTACCAGCTGCATAATTTAAGTGATGAACACATTTATGCATTATTAATTATAATCTAATTTAATATGATGTATCTTAACTTGAAATGGGCCATTCTGCATAATGAGTACTGTTGGTACTTTAAGTACAGTACCAGTCAAAAGTTTGGACACACCTTCTCATTCAACTACTTTGAAGAATCTAAAATATAAAACATATTCTGGTTTGTTGAGCATTTGTTTGTTTACCACATAATTCCATATGTGTTCCTTCATAGTTTGGATGTCTTCAATATTAATCTACAATGTAGAAAAATAAATAAAAACCATTGAATGAGAAGGTGTGTCCAAACTTTTGACTGATACTGTATATTTTGATACTTTTACTTAAGTTACATTTTGAATGCATGAGTATTACTACACTTTTTTAATATCTGAATACTTCTTCCACCTCTGCTACAACAAAATACATTTTCTTTTTTAGTAAAATTGTAAATTTATTTTGCATATAAAAGCAGACATCACTGCTTGCCAATGAATGTCTTTTTAAAAGCTGATTATATTGGTCACTGGTGGTAGGTAACTAAGTACAATTAATATTGAAGACATCCAAACTATGAAGGAACACATATGGAGCATTAACAAATGCTCAACAAACCAGAATATGTTTTATATTTTACATTCTTCAAAGTAGTTGAATGAGGAGTGTCCAAACTTTTGACTGATACTGTATATTTTGATACTTTTACTTAAGTTACAATTTGAATGCATCAGTATTACTCCACTTTTTTAATATCTGAATACTTCTTCCACCTCTGCTACAACAAAATACATTTTTTTTTTTAGTAAAATTGTAAATTTATTTTGCATATAAAATCACTGTCTACTTAAGTTACATTTTGAATGCATGAGTATTTAATATCTGAATACTTCTTCCACCTCTGCTACAACAAAATACAACTATTTTTTTTAGTAAAATTGTAAATTTATTTTGCATATAAAATCACTGTCTGCCAATGAATGTCTTTTAAAAATGTGATTATATTGGTCATTGGTGGTAGGTAACTGAGTACAATTACAATTAATATTGAAGACATCCAAACTATGAAGGAACACATATGGAGCATTAACAAATGCTCAACAAACCAGAATATGTTTTATATTTTACATTCTTCAAAGTAGTTGAATGAGGAGTGTCCAAACTTTTGACTGATACTGTATATTTTGATACTTTTACTTAAGTTACAATTTGAATGCATCAGTATTACTCCACTTTTTTAATATCTGAATACTTCTTCCACCTCTGCTACAACAAAATACATTTTTTTTTTTAGTAAAATTGTAAATTTATTTTGCATATAAAAGCAGACATCACTGCTTGCCAATGAATGTCTTTTTAAAATGTGATTATATTGGTCACTGGTGGTCGGTAACAAGTACAATTACAATTAATATTGAAGACATCCAAACTATGAAGGAACACATATGGAATTATGTGGTAAACAAACAAATGCTCAACAAACCAGAATATGTTTTATATTTTAAGTTGAATGAGAAGGTGTGTCCAAACTTTTGACTGATACTGTATATTTTGATACTTTTACTTAAGTTACATTTTGAATGCATGAGTATTATTCCACTTTTTTAATATCTGAATACTTCTTCCACCTCTGCTGCAACAAATACAATTTTTAGTAAAATTGTAAATTTATTTTGCATATAAAAGCAGACATCACTGCTTGCCAATGCATGTCTTTTTAAAAGCTGATTATATTGGTATAAATGTGTAATATTACAAGCAGGGGATTTTGCAGGGTGATGAAAGCTGGCTGCTAGAATGTTCTACGCATGCGCAGTGTGAAAGCGTGTTTTGGTGTCAAGCGGCGCTCAATGCTAAGCTAGCCGGGCCAGCTAGCAATTCTGCAAGTCATGGTGGGCCATTCAATGAGGAAAGGCTGGAGAACGCAATATCAGGCTACACAGTGGAACCTTTAATGAAACGGGACTTTATTGCTGCTATTCGGTGGTGGTTGTTGTGTTTGCGGGGCATGAATGAAGACCAAATCATGCGTGAGTATTAAATGAATTAACTGCTTAATAACGCGTGAGGCCATGCTTGCAGGGATTCATAACGTTAGCAGACACTTTGGTAAATAAGTGATATTTATGTGGGTACGGTTGGATGCAGTGACATGTCTTGTTTAGTGCATAAGTCACTTTTAAAAGTAGTTGAATGCTTAAAGGGAGTTAGCAGGTTAACTAGCTCACACGGCTAGGACTGTGCAGCCGCTGTCGACCAATAGCAGCGCAGCTTTTATCTAGGCCCCGCCCCCGCGCTATTCCTATTCGTCGGGGCTTTCTGGAGTCATGTGTCGTCACCGCGTTGGAGCCCAGCGATTGGCCGCGCAGCCCGTCCGTCATTTTTCCCCCCACTTGTTGCTAGGGAGATTGTTTGATGCTACTAGGTGTATCTGACACGTTTTGCAGGGTAAACAGAGATGCGAGCTAACTGGCTAACGTGGCAGCACGCTGTGTTAGGACGTAATAACGTGGTTGTGCATGTGCAATAGCAGGAGAAGGGTTTTAAAACACACATGCATGGAGATAACGTCACAAGGGAGGGAGATAGGTGCAGCTGTGCAGGAGGGAGGAGGGAGGAAAGGAGGGAGGGAGGCTTCTCGACTCTCCCATTCACCTTCAGCAGCACCCACGAGAAGTAGTTGTCCTGTCAAGGGTGGGGTGATGCCGAAAGCTCTGTGTTCACCATCTCTAGTCTGCAGAACGACAAGGCATTGCATACTTTGGGAGGATGGAGTAGTGTGTGTGTGTGTGTGTGTGTGTGTGTGTGTGTGTGTGTCTGTGTCAGTCATTAACATGGGTTTAATGCAAATATAGGTAGGTAAGACTTGTGTTTCTTTAAGTTTTAAAAGCAGTGTGATACTATTGTTGTGTTAAGTAGAGCAATAAAATGTTATTTCTCACTTTTATCAGGAATGGGAAGATGAAAACCTGCACACACTGGACTCTGTCAGAGTGGAAACCCCATCTTGGATATTAAATGCCTTTTTAAACACACAGCATCCTGTTGAAGACCCTCCCCCCCCCCTCTTCTCTTTAACCACTTTTTTTTTATGCTCATGCATCCCCTTCTGTCTTCTTGCACAAGTACAGAAGTAGCGAGCCGAGCTAGGTGGCCCCGTTTTTGTTTTTATTTTTTACTTCCACCTTTTGTTCCTTTTGTAAAGAAATGCTTTACCTGAAAAAATACTTCACAGAGGGCCTGATTCAGTTCACCATCCTTCTGAGTCTCATTGGGGTGCGGGTGGATGTTGACACCTACCTAAGCAATCAGCTGCCCCCACTGAGAGAGATCATCCTGGGCCCTAGCTCAGCCTACACCCAGACCCAGTTTCACAACCTGCGCAACACCCTGGACGGCTATGGCATCCATCCAAAGAGCGTGGACCTGGACCAGTTCTTTACGACTCGGCGACTGCTGAACCAGGTGCGCCAACTGGATCGCCTCTCAGTGCCCAGTACTGAGCTCAACACCTGGCTGGTGCATCGAGACTCTGAGACTGTGGTGTCCACCGGTAGCCAGTCCAGCCCCAGCATCACCCTGGACAATGGGGGCGGCCTAGAGGACGTTAACAACCCTGACGCTACCCCGGCCATGAGGGGAGGAAGCGGAGCACCTGAATCCACGTACAACCTGAACGCAGCGGACAACAGCCTGGGAGCCGTGGCCCCGGAGGGAAACCAGGAGCAGGGCAGCAGGGACGGCAATGACGACCTGACCAAAGAGGTACCGCTGCTTGTTTTAGCAGCACCTGTCAAAAGGAGGGGACATACAACCCCTTTTGACAGGTGCTTGTTGTCACCACATTCACATACTGTCTCACAAACTGATTGGCAAACAGGATTTAAATAATGTATTTACGTTGAAATAAACTAAGCAGTTTAGAAATTTGTGTTAGTTGTGGATTTACATTTTACAATTTTTTCGAGTTGCCACATTAAGTGGTAAACAAATCTTCAAAGTAGCATCATAAGCCACAAATGGTAGCAGAACTAATATATATTTTGTACACCAAAAATATCTTAAGAAACAACAACTTTATCAGTCAGTCCCAACGACTAAAAACAATCAAAGATATACGCTGAGTTTTAAATGGGTTTGACAGTATCATTTATGGTCCACAGCCCTGGTCTCTAATCAGTGTCGGATATTTTTAGTAAAACCAGTTGAGTCACATTCATGACAGCTGTGATTCTTGTCATGGGTGCAACTTTTAAATCCACACCAAACGGTCATCTAACTTTATTCACTCTCTTAAAATGGCACAAAACATAATATCAGTTCAGTTTTTTTTACATTTACTCGTTACATTTTAATAACATTTCTCTGTATGATTTATTGTTGCTAGTCGTTATTTTTCTCTTTAATTTATAATTTTGTTCTTTGAGAAAACGTTCACGTAATGTCTCACACAAAGATTTCTATCTGATCACATGATGACCACCATGTCAACGTGTTTTGTCATGGTTGCATCATCTGACTATGTTTCTGTTGCATGATCCGCCAAAATTAGCCACACTTATGAAATGATGATCAAAAACTACTTGCATAAGAGATTAGCATTATACATACTAGTTTATTGTCATAAATAAGTAAATTATTCCATCATAAACGGCCCATATATGTTCATTTATACCTCGCTACAGTATTAGTTCAATACATTGAATGCCTACACGATACCTGGTTATTAAAGTAACTTTTCTCTACACAGGGCCATTTTTCAATGGTTGCTATGTATTCTTTTGCAGGACATTGACCTGATTGACATCCTATGGAGACAGGACATCGACCTCGGTGCAGGAAGAGAAGTGTTCAACTACAGCAACCGCCAGAAGGAGAGCGAGGAGGAGAAGCCCCACCCACATGAGAACAAAGACGGGAATGAGGAACAAGAGAGCTGGAGAAACGGAGTGAACTTGCAAGGTGCTCAGCCCGTGGACGGGGAGACGGGAGAGAGTATTCCAGAGCAGGTTGGTAGAGTAAATGGATCTCGTTATCCTAGTGTTTCATCCAGTAGGGAGGTGGTACATTTAGCTGTCCTAATAGTACATAAGAAGAAAATAGAAACTTGGGAGCTGCACAGTAGTGATAAAGGATGATTTTGTCTGCTGAATATAAGTTAGTATTCATCTGGAGACATTTCCACTTAGTCTCTTTCGCCATTTGTTGAAAAATTATGTTTGTCTTAGAAATTGCTCAGTTTGAATAGAAGAGTTTCATCTCACTGTTGTGTCTCAATGAGTTGAGTCTGACAGTTGATGTAGAGATGTTGCTTTTATGAGATAAATCACTTTAATTTACTTCTGGTTTTATCACCCAAGAGAATTTCTCCAACAGTTCAGTCACTCAGAATCATTAGCCCTCATGACGTTTAAAAGTAATCTTCGTAAACATCCAATGCACACACGTGAAGCTTATCCAGCGCTGGTATTTGTGACAGTATTTAGTTAGAATGGTCTGACTTGACCACAGTAGCTAAACAGTAAAGTATGCATTGGGTAGGATGCATAGACTCGTACAAAATAACCATAACTTAATCATCACCTATGACCCAACTAGAAGTGTGTGTCGGTGTCTGAATATGCAGGGATCATAAAAACGTATCGACCAGGTGCCAGATCATTAGCATGAATCCAAAAGGAAGCTATGAAAATGGCGGGTACCGTAACCTTTGTTGAGCCCGGGGAAGAGGGGTCAACTTTGAACGTTGTGTTTATAAACCGCAACCGGCTGAAAGCGGCCTAAAATAATAAATCTGTTTTACTGTATTGGTTTTTGTTGGAGCATATATTGTTTATTTTTTGTGTTTCTATTAGTATGCCGCACCAGAAGGGGGCAGTTAGCATGTTGGCGGTGGGTCAGGTCACACAATCATGTTATAAGTAGACACCGGTAGTTAGTCTCAGTGTGTTTGGACCTCTGGAGATGTAATGGTTCTTACCGCAAAAGCGAACAAAATAAACTACTAACACAGCTTAAGAACTGCAGTCTGCGACTAAAGCTAGCTGTAAGAAGCAAAGGGTTAACTAAAAGTTTGCCTGCTGTAACATTGTAGCGTTTCATTCAGCTTCCTGGTCATCCTTAAAGGGCCAATTAATCACAACAGTTTATCTTTTGTTGTTGTTATTTAGCTTCCAGTTCTTGGCTCACAGACTTCCTTGTCTCTACAAGAATGCTTGAGGCTTTTAGAGGCCACTTTCCCTTTTGGAGAAGAATCTGAGGTAAAAAAATAAAATAAAAACTTGTTTTCACACATGTATTACAAGTTTTTGTTTTTTCATTGTTGTGGAAAAAAACTACAGTGAAGTTGTCGAAATGTCTTTTGTAATGTTTTCAAATAGTTTCCAGCCCCGGTTGTCACCCCCGAAAGCGTTTCCAATGAAGAAGTTCCCTCTACGTCTCAGGGCCTCCCTCTGGCACCACCGCTGCCCCCAGAGGAGCCCCAGTTAGACCTGGAGCAGCAGTGGCAAGACATCATGGCCATCATGGAGCTACAAGTACGTCTACAAACTCATATTTAGAAGTATCAAAAACTGCTTCTTTACTGTATCAAAGTGTGAAATAATTAACCATAAAAAAGCAGATTTATTTTCGTTCTAAAATATGCTTTTAATTTGAGAAAAGTGTCTGATTTTTAACAAAATCTTTCTGTTCAAAGGCAATGGAAGTCAACATCACTTCGCCGCACAGCAACTCCAGCAGTGACAGTGGCACAAGTGGGACAACTGAGTCGAACGCCTCGGGAAACTTTGAAATCTCTGCCCGCCCGACGCCCGTGAACCAGGATGTCAGCCTTCATCAGGCCTCCCTCCCCAGCTGCAGCCAAGACTTCCCCACGATTTTCAGTCCCCAGTTGGACTCTACCGCCATCACCCCGAGAACCACCATGCTCAGACTCTCCTCCAGCAACTCCAGCAACATCAACTCCACGTTCGGAGCCACTAACTTGACAGGGATCTTTCTCCCGCCACACATAAACAGCACCAGTACCAACATCACATCCACGCCCATCCTGCCCGATCCATTCAGCAACCTGCTGGAGGAGTCCATGCTCGACGAGATCAGCCTGCTGGACCTCGCCATGGAGGAGGGCTTCAGCCAGGCCCAGGCTTCGCAGCTGGAGGATGAGCTCGACTCGGATTCCGGTCTTTCCCTGGACTCCAGCCACAGCCCGGCCTCCCCGAGCAGCTCCGAGACGTCCTGCTCTTCAGCAGCGTCTTCGTCTTCGACGTCTGCCACCTTCTCCGAGGAGGGAGCGGTGGGGTACAGCACCGACTCCGAGGTTACTACTGCGGAGACGGAGGAAGGCGCGGTCGGCGGTTATCAGTCCGGGCATAGTAAGCTCTGCCGTATGAGCTACCAGGACCCCTCCCAGTTCCACGGCCTCCCTCAGCTCGGCAGCATCGGCCACAATCACACTTACAACCTGCCGCTCTCCTCCGCCTTCGACGAGCATCCGGAGCTCCCCATTTCCACCGGGAAGAAGAGCGTCCGCGACAAACACTCAAAGCTCCAGCCCGCTCAGGATCTGCTCGACAAGCACGCGAGTCGCGACGAACGCCGAGCACGGGCGATGAAGATCCCCTTCACCAACGAGAAGATCATCAACCTGCCCGTGGAGGAGTTCAACGAGCTCCTGGCCAAGCACCACCTGAGCGAGGGCCAGCTGGCACTCATCCGCGACATCCGCAGGCGTGGCAAGAACAAGATGGCGGCCCAGAACTGCCGCAAGCGCAAGCTGGACACCATCATCAACCTGGAGCAGGGCGTCCATGACCTGAGGCGCGACAAGGCCCGCCTGCTGAAGGAGAAGATGGAGTTCATCCGCTCCATCCGGCAGATGAAGCAGAAGATGCAGAGTCTGTACCAGGAGGTGTTCACTCAGCTCCGGGACGAGGAGGGCCGGCCCTACCCCCCCAGTGAGTACTCGCTCCAGTACAGCGCCGACGGCAGCGTGCTCATCATGCCCCGCGGCGTGACGACCGCCGAGCAGAACCGCAAGCCCGAGAAAAAACAAAAAGACAAAAAGAAGTGAGGGGGGTTGGGGAGGGTGGTGCAAACTGCTGTTTATTCTATCACTTTGCTAAATCAATAAGAAAGATTTCTGCAGATGCAAGAGAGATGTCCCTTTTTCCTTTAAGAAGATTCTGGTGAGTAGAAAAATGGCATTGTTGACTACTCTTCCTGCATTAGTTTCTCCCCTTTCATTCTGTTCCTACATTTTTTTCCCTGGAAACAACTTTGAAGCAGAAGTAGCTCCTCGTTTGAGTACTGATATTTCATTATTTAGACGGGGGGAGGGGGGGGAAACAGTAAGCGAGGAGACGAGGGACGTGAAAGGACATAAAATGAGCTATTAGGAAAAAAAATTAGCCGCTCTTGATCCTTCTGCATCAAACCGCTGAGGACGGAGAAGATTCGTAGGGGGAAACGAGGGGACTAGTAACGAGAAAAAGTGGGAGTAAAAGAACACTGTCGACCAGGACGGTTGGGATACCTATGCACCGAAAGTTTTAAAGGACAGATCACACATCCCACCCCGGAGACGTTTAGTGATGTTTGTCACTGAGGCTTTTAAGTTGCACATTTTTAGGCAAAGAACAGCATCTATGGTTGTGAGAGTTCAGTTTACCAAAGGCTAAAAGGAAGTCCATCATTTTAGGATGCCATTAACACCTTTACTAACCAAAGGTCGTGTGGTGCACTTGATCACCTTAAACGCTCAAAACACTGGACTCCAGTTCTGACGTGGTTTGTGTATCGCAAGTTCCAGTTTTATGAGTCGGCCTGTTGGCGGCTTGTCTGAGCGTAGAAAAGGCCCTGAAGAGATTGATGTGTGGAGGGAGGATGTTTGAGACGAGAAAGAGTCAGAGGATGAGCGTTCCCCGGGCTGGCCGCTGCTAAAAAAAAAAGAGGCCCGGATGTGAAGTCCTGCAAGAGGATCAGATGGATGTCTTAGGGAGGAGGCACACCGCATTGCAAAATGTATCAACTTCCTTATAAATTATACATAGCACTGTAATTTGTCTTTTAAAAGGCTTGGCTATATGCATTTTGCCGTGTCTGTCGCTATTCCTTCGCTGCAGGTTTAAATACGGGAGCTGCGTTTAGGAAAAGGCTCTTATTAACTGTTCATAATCTGTAGTATAAGCAAGGTTATAGGTCTAGCCACATCAGCTTTATGTAAAAGACTACACTCTTTCTGTTTATTTATTTTATGGTTTTTTTAAACGTCACGCTGAGCCTGTAATCGTAAGAGGAAGTTGCTGTGACGGGCCGGGAGTTGAGGCCGTCACAGATCAGAGATATGCATCATTTGGCGTTTTTTTATTTCCTCTTAGACGCCTCGTTCAAAAGCGCCAATTTAAAACCGTCTCGCTGTGGTTTAGCGAAATCCCTTTTAATTAACTTATTTGCCAACGTTCCCCAACTGAAAACCACTTGAGGTTGTTTTTTTTAAACTGCTGTAAAGCCGACGTGTTGGCTTAATTATTATGGGTCCTATGGGAAGTTTTTTGTGTGTCGATAACAAAGTGAGCCAAGTTGTTACATGAGATAAAAAAAAAGTTATTTGAATGCGTGAAATGACATTGTGTGTGTGTGTGTGTGTGTGTGTGTGTGTGTGTGTGTGTGGCCACTTTAAATTTGAAATGCCTTTATTTCACAATCTCATTATCTCTCACTTTAAATGTTTTGAGAACTGGAGGGAGACGTTCTCGGAGTAGAAGTGCTATTACTTGTCTATCTGAATGAAGTTTTGTCGGTACGTGTGACATCGCCCTCTTAAAAACAGAAAAAAAAGTGTCGGTCGTTGCAGCTGCGATGGCGGTTAGGCTAGAATATTAATGAGAGCAGAACAGAACCCGCAACATTAAGATGATGTCAGAAAAAAATGTTTTTGGAAAGGAGAAATGTCCTCATTAAATGTGATATTCAGGCATGAAACTCTGGTTAACATTGACTTCTGTGCGACACCGACTATTTAGTTCTGCTACTACTTAGAGCACTTTTTTTTTGTCTGTCTTGTTATGTAAATATTTTCATGTTTGTGTTTGTCATGATTTATGTAGTTTGTCGAATGTCTCCATGACGGTCTCGCCCTCTGCTTTCAGTTTGGATGTAGTTCCCTTCTTGTTTTGAGATATTTGCCGGCAATCAAGAATTGTTTTTATTGATTAATAAAGTGTTTTTATTTTCACCCGTGACTCTTGTGTTCTAGTTGTCATGAATGGTGTTAGTTATTCTGTTAGACTGGGGCTCAAAAAAGCAGGTTTGTTCATTTAGATGTTGAGGGGTTCCAGGTTTTAATTTGCAAAACTTAATAACAACCGAAACTAGGTGACGAAGCTTCAATGATTAGTCAATTTACGGAAAAGGAATTGCCAAGTACTTTTGTAATCCATCGTTTTTCTTGCAAGAAATACCAAACATTTGTTGTCGGGTTTAAAAGTGAGAATTTGCAGCTTTTACTTTTTTTTTAATGTTGGTGAAACCAAATAGGAGATTTGATGACTTAAACTTTGGCTGGGTAAAATTATTGTAGGATTAATTAAACTAACATTCATTCATTAGTTGCAGCCCTGCTAGATAATAATCCAGTGTTATTTAAAGTGAAACCAGTTTAAACAGCAAAGTAACAAAAAGTGGTTTATTCTCCAAAACCGACAAGCAAGACGTGACAATGGGGAAAAGTCCACAAAGAATACCAATGACTAAATGAATCACTGAAAAGGGTTGGTAACCGTACACCAAGCAGCTAGGATGGACAGAGTTTTGACCTTTTAAAAGCACCAATGAACCAAATTCTTTTTTTTAAAAGGCACAATAATGAAATAAAAACACCACCTCACTGAAACAATGTCAAAGCAAGATGACGGAGCTCTGGACCAAATATGGAGAGAAACTGATACCGAAGCGGCCGAGAAACTGGAGTCAAAACTGAAAGTGAACACTGCGTTTTACATTCCGTTTGGGTTTCATCAAGCAAACCTGAAGCATATATAGAGTTAGAATATATCCAGATGAAAGTAGAATATACACCACGACGAATGAGTCCAAAGGTGTCCTGCTTGTCTCCAAAAACCCCTCTGGAAAAGTACAATGAAATTCAAAACTACAGCTTCTTTCTTTACCGCCTTGCATTAGTTTTTGTCGTCTTTTTTCTCGTCTTCCGTTGGATACGAGTGCCAAGTGAGTCTCTCCTCGTAGAAGGAGATGACCACCTGCGGACACTTCACGTTGGCCTCTTTCGCCAGCACCAGGTCAGCTTCGTCTGAGTTTTTCCTGCGATCCAACACCAAAACAAATTTAACTGATATAACATTTGGCGCATACCGACAAATACTTAATGACGCAGTAAATTCATCAACAACAGAAGCAGTTAGTCAGTCACTAATGTGCCGATTTAAACGGCTGTCCAGCTGTTACATTGCTAAACAGTGCATACAAACCATTTCATGAGGAACATAAGTTCTCCTGTGGAATCTGTGGCGCCAATGATCCGTTCTGGATCCAGACCTCGAGCAAAACCCCGGAGCTTCTCTGTCTGAGGATCAAACAACAAAACACAACTTCAATCAAGCACAAAACAACGTTTCAGCATGAATACCAACTACCCACAATATGTCAAAGTTCCTATCTGAATTTCAACACAAAACCAGACAAACAGAATGCCACAAAGCATGTGATTTCACATTTATGGATTTAGGTTTTCTTTCAAATATATGTAAGAGCTGCAACAAACAACTATTTTCTTTAGCAATTAATTGTTCTATCAATAAAATGGCCCAAGGTGACTATTTGAAATGTCTTGCTTTGTCCGTACAACAGTCTAAAAACCTTGAAGACATTCAGTTTACTGTCATGTACGACACAGAAAAGCATCAAATCCTAACTTTTTAGAAGCTGGAAACAGCAAATGTTTGACAATTTCTAATATGATTATTCAATTACTAAAACTCTAACCTGCAGATCAGCTTTCTGTCGATCAACTTAATCATCTTCAGCTCTACATCTTGGTACAATATTTAAGGGGTTAAATATTGTGGATTTGGACTCTACTAGAGACTCACAGACTTCCTGGGAACGAGTCTGCAAGAGCGGTGAAGTCCAACTATTTGACCTTGTGACCACAAAGAGGGTATCCTTCATGTGTAGGAGGGAGGGGGTGGAAAGTCTGGAATTGGTTGATTGATCCCAAAGTAAGAAGCTCTTGAAGTCCAATATGGTTGTGAAACCAGCACCCTGTTTTATGGTCAGCATGTTGTGTGGTTTTCCAAAAACACAAAGTTTTTCATGTTTTTTTCACACCAAATGCAAAAAGACCTCTTTTGTAACTTTTGAAATGGATTAAAACAAATATTTAAGGTGTCTTTAGTCCTTCTCAGTAATACAATAGTACATCATATTTGTACAGAGACTGGAAAAAACTGTGTATAAATATAGATGTATAATCTGTTGACTGTCTATGGTATAAACAATAACGTCCATGCGGTATTCATGCCTAGATGACGTTATTTTGAGTGTTGATGGAGCAGCTACAATGTTAGCATAGCCTAGCACTGATCGGCCCAAACTCCATTCAGAAAACAAGCATTTTACAAGATGATAACTTGTTATCTTGCGTACAGACCTGGCAAAGCATGAATTCAGACTTTTTTTCAAATCTACATCATCACTTTGTTATTTTAGCATCTTTTTTATCGGTTTATTACGATGACACGAATAAACACAAGTGATGTGGCAGTCAGACTGACGCAAGTAATTGATGCAACTCAAAAGCAGAAAATGTGGATCAAAAGACAACACCAAAGCAAAGAAAACAGCTCAACAATGCCAGTTATAACTTTTTTTTATTAGACATATTATTATTACATTTTAGACATATTACATATATTTTATCTGATTCATACTGGTGTCAAAATATTAGATTTTTTTGTTTGGTTTCTCTTCTCACAGTTGGTTAACCGACTACTGACCAGTTGTGTCCTCATGTCGGTGGTCAGCTGGCCGTTGGCTGTTGTCTTTGTGGTGTGTTCAATTGCAACTTTTTTACAGAAGGTATGTTGTGAAGAATAAATCCATCTTTGCTGCTTCTTTGAGGTCAGCTTGGTGCACTTACAAGAAAAGGGAATCTTGCAATCACTCACCTGAGACAATATAATCAACAAAACACAGAGTTGGTGACTTACGTCGTCTTTTTTCTTCTTTGTTTTACTTTCGTCTCCATCTGCGTCTCCGGCCGCCTTCCTCTTTCCGTCGTGTGCTGATTTCTGGGACTGCAGGAATTCTGCGATCAGATCTGGACAGTCCAGATTGTCATCTGGCTCCCACGTGTTGTCTTCCCTGCAGACACATAAATACAGTATTTGATTAATAACTTAGTCACCCATTAAATAGGTCGGTATATTTAAATTATGGGGCTGTATAAATCAAATAATGACGTGAGAAAAGACAGTGACACTCACTCAGAGAAGCCTTTCCACTTGAGGAGATACTCTACTCTCCCTTTCACCACCCGCCGATTCAGGACCCTCTCCACCACGTATTCTTCCTCCTCCTCCTCCTCTTCCTCCACCACTTCCTCTGGCTTCTTGTCCTTCTTCTCGACGGTGGTCATTTTGCTCTCTGGCTCTGCTGGGTTAGAATACAGCAGATTGTTACTGATCCTGAAGACGACTCCGCCCTTTTTAAATGGCCGCTGAGCCTTGAAAACTCAAAATGTTAATATTCAGAGTTTAAGATGTTCACGTGTTTGGCTTTTTTCACAAATGGACGTTTAATCTTTCTGCTGAGTGCAGTTTCAAAATGGGTTACAAACATTTACAGCGCACTTTATTCAACACACACAACTTTATTCATTCTTTGACTCTTGTACGCACACCTGACTGCACAAGGACAAAGCGATAGACATTTATATGTTGGAAAATAATGATGCATTAAAACCTTCTGTAACAGCGGGAACATCGTTAGAGGGCTCTGTAGTCAGGCTCATACTCATCAGGTAGACCTGGGAACCAGCAGGTTCCTGGTCAACGGCAAGATTGTTGCATGATGGAAGAAAGACGGGAATCAATATGGTGGAGAGGAGAAAACAACAATGGAGAATGGGATTTATTGAGAAGATACAAGGCTAAAAGTTTGAGACAATTATCTCTTTTTAGATTTTTTATTTCTTATAGATTTATGTTTCAAAGTGCCGACACTGCATTGCCTAAAGTTACTCATGTACCATCACCTTACATGGTGAAAACTCATTGGATCTCTTAAGGAAGTATTCAGATTATTTACTCGAGTAAAAGTACTAATACAACATGGTAAAAATACTCAGTTACAAGTAGAAGTCCAGCATTGAAAATGTTACTTACAGGTGAGGTACTCAATGTAGAAAAAGGTCCCCTGTGACTGTTAATCTAATTATATAACATATAAAAGTATTTTATGAATTATACATTTATGTTAAAGCAGGTTTTTACCGTTTTAGTTTGTTGAGGTGGAGCTCATTTATTAACTATTATAGTCATGGATTCATCTGCTGCTTATTTTATTCATTAATCGATTTGTTTGATTTTTTTTTTAAAAAGTGAAAAATGCCATGTAAATTTTGCAGAGCCCATCATATGTGAAAAGCTCTTATTTTGAAAGTAACTAAATCTGTAAGATAAATACAGTGCATTGAAAAGTTCAATAGTTTCCTCTGAGATGTAATGGAGTAAAAATAAAAAAGGCATTTAAATAAAAGACAAAAGTAGTAAAGTATGCGTTACATGAGCACATAAGTAAATGTACTTAGTTACATTCCACCACTGTCTCTTAGGGAGGTTAATGTTGCAAGTGAATAAAAATGTCCCTTACCAGCTGTGTTACATGTCACCTTTAACAACATCTCTTCACTCATGTATTAATAATAATAATAATAATAATGCATTATAATAATAATAATAATAATACATAATAATAATACGTTATAATAATAATACATTTGGATAATAAAAATAATACATAATAATAATAATACGTTATAATAATAATACATTTGGATAATAATAAAAATAATACATAATACTAATACATTATAATAATAATAATACATAATAATACATCATAATAATAATAATACATCATCATAATAATAATACATTATAATAATAATACATTATAATACATTATAACAATACTACTACTACTAATAATACATTATAATAATAATAATACTACTAATAATAATAATACATAATAATAATAATACATTACTAATAATAATAATAATACATTATAATAATAATACATTATTATAATAATACATTATAATAATAATACATTATAATAATTATAATAAAAATAATACATAATAATAATAATACATCATAATATAATAATACATTATTATAATAATAATACATTATAATAATAATACATTATAATAATAATACATTATAATAATTATAATAAAAATAATACATAATAATACATTATAATATAATAATAATACATTATTATAATAATAATAATAATAATACATTATAATATAATAATAATACATTATTATAATAATAATAATAATACATTATAATAATAATACAGCGGTGGCTGAGCCTGCACGTGTCACCATCAGTGTACAGGAGCTGTGCAACACCTGGCGGCGGTTCAGCGTCATGTAACGTTAAAAAACATGCAGAGCTTAGGGCCAAAGACATATAACTTAAATACTTTTAATAAACAATACAGTGGTAAAAAATGACAGTTCATTTAGGAGGGTTGTTGCTGACGTCATCATGCACAGAGACCCACAGTGTGCAGCTGCATGGTGTCTCCTCCATGTTGCTTTTGTGATGGAAACTTCATGCTTTTTTTCCATCCCCCATTGAAAACATGCACATTAACAGCTTCGTGCATAATAAATATAGAAACAACAGGTTTAAATGGGAGGATGCAAGATTTATGAAAAAAAAAAAAAAAAAACTCACCTATGATTTAAAATGTATTTATTTTTTAAACTTCCACCCGAACCGACTTTAAACAACCCGACAGCCTTTAAGAGCACGTCTCCGTTTGTGATGGTTTGTTGTAAACACAGAGCTCGGAGAGACCCATTCGTCTGGTGTGACGTCAGAAGAAGACCAGAGGCTCGTTCACGGATTCACAAGGTGTATGTGTTTACTCACCGGGGTGTTCACAGCCGCTCGTTACGCGTGCATGTGATGTATAGATCTGTTGCTGCAGAGAGAGAGAGCAAACGGCGGACTGGATCAATGGAAGGGGCTCCTATTGATGGAGACAGTTTAGAAATAAAGAAGATAAAATGTTGATATAACAATACTTAATTTACCCAACATTTTGACAGAAGGACCCCTTAAAAATAATTTAAATAATTAATTAAATATGAATTAATCCCTGAAAATACACTAAAACCCTTTTCGTCTTATATAGTCAATTTACCTTTATGTACTTTTACTTCTCTCATGGAGAAAACAAATGTGTGTATGTGTGTATATACATATACACACACACACACACACACACACATATATATATATATATATACATACACACACACACATATATATATATATACACACATACATACACACACATATATATATATATACACATACATATACACATATATACATACAGTACCAGTCAAAAGTTTGGACACACCTTCTCATTCAATGTTTTTTCTTTATTTTTATTTTTTTCTACATTGTAGATTAATATTGAAGACATCCAAACTATGAAGGAACACAAATGGAATTATGTGGTAAACAAACAAATGCTCAACAAACCAGAATATGTTTTATATTTTAGATTCTTCAAAGTAGTTGAATGAGAAGGTGTGTCCAAACTTTTGACTGGTACTGTACATACACACACACATATACACGTATATATACACACACATATATACATACACACACACACACACACACACACACACACACACACACACACACACACACACACCTTATTCTCTCCATGAAAGATGTAAAAGCATATGAAGGTAAAGTGACAATATAATTGTAAAAGACACACAAATATATATACACACATACATATCTATATATGTAGACGCCAGCAGAGTTACGAAAAGTGCTTTATTCTCCAAAACCAACCAGCAAGACGTGACAATGAAAATAAAACAACTAAATGAATCACTGAAAAGGGTTTGTAACAAGTCCTAAGGAAAACACTTGATTTACCATCAAAAGCACCAATGAACAAGGTGAAAATAGGCATAAACATCAGCTCACTGATACAATGTCATAGCAAGATGAAGGAGTCGATTCTGATAATAAACACTGCGTTTTATATTCCTGTTGGGTTTCTTTCAGCAAACTTGAAGCATATATAAACTTAGATTATATCCAGATGAAAGTAGAATCAAATGAGTGATACTACACCAAGACAAATGAGTCCAAAGGTGTCCTACTCGTCTCCGCCGTCCCCCCTCCCGACCCTCCAAAAAAGTACAATGAAGTTCAAAACTACAGCTTATTTTCTGCGTCAGTTTTTTTTCTCATCCTTTTTAACGTCTGCAATGAGATGTGAGTGCAAAGCGAGTCTCTGTTCGTAGAACGAGATGACCACCTGCGGACACTTCACGTTGGCCTCCTTCGCCGGCACCAGGTCAGCTTCATCAGAGTTTTTCCTGCGATCAAAACAAAAACTATTTCAACTGACTTGCATTTGGCTTTCAACAAGTTTCAAACAGCTGTCCCGCATTATATGGTGCACACAAACCATTTCATGAGGAACATGAGTTCTCCAGAGGAATCGTTGGCATCAATGATCCGTTCTGGATCCAGCCCTCGAGCAAAACCCTGAAGCTTCTCTGTCTGAGGATCAAACAACAGAAAAACAAATGTCAATGTAAATCACCTTTTATTGTCATGCATTTCTACATAGCACAGAACACAGTAGAATTCAGCCTCTGCCTTTAACCCCTCCTAGTATAAGAAGCATTGGACAGCTACTATAAAGCTGCTTGGGGAGCAGTTTGGGGGTTTAGTGCCTTGCTCAAGGGCACCTCGGCATCCGAGTACTAAATAATATGCTATCGTAGTTCAATGAGGTTTTTATATATGACAACCACAGTGTTGCTTACACTTTTCTATTAAGTTACATTATCATTATGATGCGTTCAGGCTCTGTTCAGTAAAAATGAGTATTGGGCAAAGGGTCATTTATAACATTATCATGATGTGTTCAATGTAATCTTGTAAAATGTAGTTTTGGCGAGAAACTTGATTAACTACAGTTGTTTAAAAGAGATGTTTTCACAGCAATATAACATAGATATCAGAGAGGGATTTATGACATGTTATGAAATGCAATATTTCATTCATAATCAAAACTACTCATGCCAAGATTTTTCTATCAATATAGTACAATATTTTATTTCCTAATCCTTTTATGCAAATAAATAAGTTTACACTGATTTATGGATCATCGACAATCAGAAATTGGTATCAGCGGCAAAAAAGTTCAAAGATGCCCAAAAACATATTTTGCCATTGATACAAATGGCGAATTGTTTATGATCCATAAGTTAGTGTAAACCATCAAAAATTTTGAACACAATCCTTTTACTTTATTTTTGTCATTATTTGAGGATTAGAACATAAAATACTGGGGGTTTTTATATACATTTTTTTGGGCATTATTAGTTTTATTTATGTATTATAAGTAGTCTTAAGATCAGTATTATAAGTAGTCTTACGATCTGTTGCATCCCTAAACAATAACATCATCTGGAGGCGGTGGTGGGATTGAGGGTCAAAAGGTCAATCTTACCAGAGTTGCAGTAGAATCCTTTCCTCTCCTCCTCATGTAGCGGGTTCTTGCAGCGTCTCTTGCCAGACGCTCGGCTCTCATCTCCGGCGTTTCCCTCGCCCTCATGTTAGCCATGCGAGCGGCGTTGCTGGCCAAGCGTGCCGTTCGTGCTTCGTCTGACTCAGCAGCCCGCTCACGCCGCCTGGCCTCTCGCAGCCGCTCCCGCCTGGCACGGCTATCTTTGGGCATGTTAGCATCCGCAAAGGTGGTCTGCAACAAGATTAGATAACCAGAGATTAGCCTCTTAGAATCCTAAACCTATGACAGAACATTTGAGGGAAATGCTTTTATCATTCATTGATTATTTTTGCCAAAGTTTATATACATAAGTGTACGTTTATTAGCCAAATGCCTATTTTTTGTGTTTTTTACAAAAAGTTTGAATGCTTCATAAAAACGATTCAATGCTGTACCAACAGAAAGGACATAAAAAACACATGCATTGCCTGTGATATATGTATGTAATTACACAATCAAAATGTGTGCCTTAATGTCTAATTATTTATTAAATTTTTTCAACAAAAAAAAAGTATGCTTTTATTTCTGTCTGTCTTTCTTATCCTACAGGGTTGACCCTCTGGCATGTTAGTTTTAATTGATGCATTGTTCTGTTTCTTATTGACAATTTTTTCAATAAAATAAATAAATAAAGTTATGGTGGTCGTCATCTTGACAGTCACAAAAGCCTAACCGGAGCTGAGGTGGTGTAGCAGAGCAGAAAGCTAGCAGCTAACCTGAGATAGCACCCACCTGTCACTTAAAGTGGCCACGCCCCCAATTATGCTTAATTGAAGCCCTAATATTATTTAAACGAGTGGGTTGTATATAAATCCACCCCCTGTACAGTTGTCATGAATTGGGATATTATAGAGACCAACACAGTTTTTGTACAAGGGGGTAAATATGTTTATATCTATATATCATTTTAACATAGAGGTCTATGGAGAATGAGTCACTTTGGAGCCTCAAGTGGTCATTTGAGGAACTGCAGTTTTTGCCACAAACACATTTTATATATATATATATATATATATTACTATAAAAAAATATATATATATTTTTTCATATATCATAATTGTTAGGATTGTTATAGTTTTTATAATATAACAATTCATAACAATTATAATATATGAAGAAAAAAATGTATTATTATTTACATATTAAATAAGGGCAATACAGACTTACAGTATTTATTAATTATGAACCTTTTTCCCCACATCTATCTATAGTCAACATTTATCATATTGTACTACATTGTATATGTCGGGTACTTTCAGTGGTTGAAGAAGTGCACAGTGTAAAAAAGATATATATATATATTGTTTTTATTCATTAGAAAGCCCAGTCAAAAGTTGATTGATGTCCTCATGTTTTTTTTAAAGTGAAGATGTCGGCCATATTATCTGCCCAGATAATTGTTTTGTTGCTTCTGTTTACATTCCTTATGATGCATATAAAAATAAATGTTATTAACAGTTTTATTGATATTTGTTAGTGTGTTAAACTTACACAGTTTGAGTTGCATTAGCAGAGTGTCGCTGGACTGGTTGGCTCCAGGGTGAAGTGAAGAAGAGTCTGGTTGAAAACCTTCCTCCATCCTTCATGCAGCGTTTGAAGGCTTCATGCAGCATCCAGCACGCAGAGCCCAGCTGCGGTTGATCCTAACCAATCGCGTCTCTCATACACAGAGCCGTATAAAGAGAGAGTCGCGTCCACGGAAGTTCAAGATGCTTGATTGTCACATGATTCAGGTATGCTTTCAATAGTTCTAAGAAGTACTTGGTGGGATAACCTAAGAGCAGCAGGAAAAATTGAGAGAATTTATTTATTTATTTTCCTGTTATATCCACTGCTACACACTTTGGTTCAATAGATGGCGGTACTAAATCTTTAAGCTGCCACTTAACACCGAAGAAGAAAAAAAGGAAGTACTTGGCAGGTTATTTGCATGTGTAGATATTTGCAGAAATCCGTACAACCAGAGAGACACAAATCAATTATTTTCTATTTAGTAGTCAACAAATGAATCGATTTACATTTATCATATAGCAATGACATAAATATTTAGAATCATCAATCAATTTTGTGTTATTGAAAAGTCAAATGTGCCAATATTTGAGGATTAGTAAATGTAACCGCAAGAGTAACCTGCCTTGTTGACATATTTTAGGCTAAGTGAGTGAGATTTAGTGACATCTAGTGGCGAGGTTGCAGATTGTAAACAACAAATACCCCTCCGTTCATTAAACAGCTTTGTCTTGAAACATAGGCCCAATCCCAAACTCCACACTCAGGGACTCACAGACTTTCAGGCCCGCTCCTGCAAAGTCCGTGAGGGATTAAGGCTGTCCCACCCTCAAATCCATGAGTGTTTAAGGGCTCTCTTTATGAACCCTTTCTGTAAGTACTCATTTCTGCAGACTGTGCCTGTGGGTTTTACCCACAATACCTAGCAATGTGACGTTAAACACGGGGTTATCAGTGGAAGCATGGAGACGTTAAAAAAGGTAAACAAAGGGGACGGCACACACATGTTCAGCCTGGTATACTACATTTACTCAGAAACATTAAAGATTAAAGATGGAACTTAAAAACACATGAAATCAGAAGAATGTAGGCAGAAATGATATAACAAAGATTTATTCATCAAACCTTTCATTTTGTTATTGATACTGTTTTGACAAAAAACAAGTAAATATTATTTGAAGTAATGTTTACACTTCAGAATAGCAGCATGAACACATTACACATTACCAGAATACAGTTAGCCAATAATGGAAAATAAATCAATAATACATATAAAGACTCAATTTAACTGTGTATCTTATCAGGGCCCTAAAGCGTTCAGACATTTTTTAAAGGTCACAAGTTGCATGGGACCCTGTTATCAGTAAAAACACAGAGAAAGAAAATGATCCTCACGAAACTTAGAAAATTCTATACTTCCAGGCCAAGAAGGAGGCCGATAGAGATTATCAGTGACCCTTGTGAGGGAGAAATTATCCCCTCTGTAACCTCCATTGATGCATTGATTAAGAAGCCTGAAAATGCAGGGGGGGGGGTTAAGTCTCTGTGGAAAGAGGATCTAAACACTTTCTTTTATTCAGTGTTCAAACTAATCTAAGGCCATGTGTACATTTCTCATCAGCCGTGTCTCTTTTTTTGTTTTTACGTCACAAGCTTCCTCTTTCCATTTGGAAGAAAACACACCATCTGTGATAAGCACTTGTTGATGAGACAGATGGACAGACACACAAAGTTCCCCCAAAGTGCTTCTGCAATCACACAACCTATGCATCCTTCATCATGTGGTGCAATTTCTTCTAAATGTTGTTCAATTATGATTAAATGCAATATTTTTCCCACTTCCCCATCCAGCCCGTCCCATCTTCCATGTGATTGACTCCTCCTTTTATAGCTAGACATGTCATACATTTGACTTAATGTCTTATACATTTTTGTTATTATCTTAAAAGTTTGACTTAATATCTTATAAGTGCGACTACATATATCATTTTGATTTAATATCTAAGAATTTCCACTGAATATTTAATAATTTTGATCTAATATCTCATCATTTTAATTTGTCACAGCCTTTTTAAAAATCACACTTGATTTGCAATACAAATATACTGTGCAATACTATAACTATAATAGATATCTTGGTATTTTATCTTATATTTGTTTACTATATTTTACCATTATCACTTGATTTATTTTATTTATTTTATTTATTTCATTTATTTCATTTATTTCATTTATTTTATTTATTTTATTTATTTTATTTATTTTATTTATTTTATTTATTTTATTTGTTATTTCATTTTGTTTCTTATGCACTGTCTTGCTGGCTGGTCTGTCAAAGCACTTTGTAAACCTTGTTTTTAAAAGGTGCTATATAAATAAAGTTATTATTATTATTATTATAATTATTCTGTCTGTATTAATAAGATTTTTTTTTTAGTTATTGTGGATTTTTCTTTTTCTTTACTTACTTATTTAAAATACTTGTTTGTTTTTTCTACTATGTACCTTGTTTGCACTATATCTATGCTGCTGTAATCCTAATACTAATAAAGGATTATCTTATTTTATTTTATTTTATCATTTACGCCACCTTCATCACCTTAGCAACCATCAGCTGGCGGTTGCTATGGCTACAGGTTAGCGGTGTGTCAGGACGAAAGGTGTAATTTAAGATTTTATTGTCAACGTTTATTTTTGTATTTTTTTTTTTTGGTTCCTCACGTGAATTCAGTTTAAATGTTTTGTTTAAAAAAATAATAAATATTTGGTGAATTTTTAAAAACAAAAAACAAATAAAATCGGTTCCATACCCTCTTCCGCGCACACCGGAAGAAGACGAGTATGACGTATAGGCTGCGTGTGACTTGCGAAATGGAGATATGAGGTGTTTGCAGGAAACGAACCGCTTCATGTGAGGACGTCTGTGGTCGAATAAAGAGGCAACGCCGACCTGGAAACAAACACATCGGCCGATACGAATGAGAGTAAGTATCTGACGTCTGGTTATTATTATTATTATTATTATTATAATTATTGTTTATAGGTGTGATCAGTCAGGCCGCACGAGGAAACTTAATGTCAACAAAGCCAGCTGTAATGAAAGGCCATGCATATACACCAGGACATAAAAACACTGAATTATCAAACATTGCAGCTTGAATATTTTTGCTTTTTGATGCATTAATAAATTGTTAAAGTTTTAGCAACAATGGCTGGAAAAAAACTAGTTTTTTTGTCTAAATTATTGTTCTTGCAGTACATTTTCTTACTGTTTATACATGTGCATTATTTACAGATTCAGGACATACAAACACTAAATTATCAAACATTGTTGCTTGAATATTTTGCTTTTTGATGCATTGATAAATTGTTAAAGTTTTAGCAACAATGGCTGGAAAAAAAAGTGTTTTTTTGTCTAAATTATTGTTCTTGCAGTAAATTTTCTTACTGTTAATACAAAACACATACTTTTTTTTTTATTCATAATTTCACCCACCTGCCACACATTCCATATACTCCTGGTTATGTTATATTATTAACATTCTATGAAACTCATTCACAGTTATTGTTAATTTCCATGAAACCCACTAATATATTCCTTTATTTTTGTATAATATCTGATTCCATAATAGTCTGAATTATATTTGTGAGCTGCTTTCTGGCGCTGTGCACAAAAGACTCACAGTGACATGTTGAACTGTGTATGATTTGATTTTAAGCAACCAATTGATTCTTTCATAAAAACAGTCAGCAGGTCACTTGATAATGAAAAGAATTGTTTGTTGCAGCCCAAGAGACTCTCTTAAGAGTCTTGAGTCACGAACCCTAACCCCTGAACGCTGAAGAGAAATGCTTGTTAGAGTGACTCAGTGGATTTTCGCTGACCAGCTTCTCTTTTGGAGGATGAGTCATCAGCTCATGACAAAAACTATAAAAGACACGGTTTGATCCTTTTTCATTGATTTCTCCTTTCTTTGCAGTGCAGCACTCGGTAGGATGAACAGCAATCAAGAAGAAGATGTGAGTCCTTTTTGTACTTTATATTAAAACATTAATATCTAACTTTTGTGAATCTTTAACTCCCCGTTTTAAACTTCTTTAACTGTTTTAAAGAACAATACCTCCATTGATGGGTTTAAAAAGCATATGAGGAACTCGATCTCTTTGAAGAGATGGCAAGAGATGGCACGTGTCTCCACTGTTATCTATGATCTGTTGGTTTAACCACGATGCTGCAGAACACACACAAACACACAAACACACAGAGCATCGTTTTTATTTAAACACTGACTCTGTTTCTGTCCTCCAGGAGTTTGTGGCAGTGCGGGTCCAAGATCCCCGCATGCAGAATGAAGGCTCGTGGAATTCATATGTGGATTACAAAATATTCCTACATGTGAGTATTAACACTGAAGATTACAATATGTCTGGTCACTTTGGAGCTGAAGCGATTAGTAGCAGAAAATGTCCACATTTTGTGGTTTCAGCTTCTTCCCGTGTTTAAGTTTAAGACAGTTGGTCATATTTAAAAAGACATGAAGACAACATGGCGGGCTATGTAAGATGGAGAAGTGCATTTTTAACAATTTTCTGAAAATATATCTGGAAAATAATTAGCAGAACGAATGACAACAAACATTACTGTTGGCTTCTAATTTGTTTTACATATGGATTGCGTAGAATGCAATTAAAACAGATAACGATCATTGAGTAGCATTTTGTTGTCACACAAATAAACCAGCCTCACCCTAAAATAAAACAATGGGATGTTACTGTGAAAGAGTTTCCCACCAGATCCGGTTTACATAACCTAACCCAGATCTTTAGAAACCTCTGAGTTGGCAGCAGCGTGGATTCCTCTCATTCTGTTTGGACAGGAGTCCATGTTGTTGTCGGGGCAGCGGAGTGTTGAGGAATGCTGCGTCAGCATCGAGGCTGCAAGACCAGACGGATGTTGTGAGGGTGTTGACTCATGAAATTGACTAAGATCACGTGACCTTGCGTGGTCTTAATATCATTCTGGTTGTCATAGATATGCTTTTGTTTGTCACGGCTGAATGTGCACAATGTTTGAATTCTAAATCCAGAAAGATCAGTCAAGTAGTTTTGGAATATTTCAGCTTCAACAAAAACCTTATAGTAAAACCCTTCTCACTGCTTTTGTCACCCATCTCTTTACAGAAACTATGAACCTGTTTGGTACAGATATTTGTGTAGACTATTTTAAATTTATTTAAAAAAAAAAAAGACACCTTCACATGATTCAATGTCTACTCCGTGTTAACAATATGTAAGTCTGCATTAAGCAATTAGATTCGTAAAATGTTAGAGAAAAGTAAGAAATACTGTTATTTTTACCAACAGCCAAAGAGTGCAACTTCTTGTTTTACCAATTTTCTAAAACCCCAAAGGAAAGCATCAAATACTCACATTTAAAAGGTGGAACTAGTTTATGTTTTTAGGTCTATTCTGTTGAAGAGTTAAGTGAATTTATTGAAACGGTGTAGTCATGGTGAATAAGTGATGGTGTCACAAGTCATTGGAACAAATCTGACATGTGATAATGTTTAACCTCAGCAGCAGTTGAGTCATTCCTGTTACAACATTAGGGTTAACGAGATTATAGTCAATAAATTGTGATATATTTATAAATTAAAGGATAACGCTGGTGTTCATTATTCAATTTAATTGACAAAAGTGTGTGTTCATGGTGATGAAGGAACAACACTGAGGCTCACTGATGTGTTTTAATGGAGCTCTATGAAGAAGAAGAAGTAGAGATATCAGGCTTTAGATACACAGACAATACTTGTTAGTTGTTGATTCATTGTTGTTTTTTGCTGTTTTTGTTGGGATCTTTTTAACCGTAAGAGAAATATAAAACCCCTCATACTTTGGCTGTGTATAATAATCTAGCATTGCTGACTGTAACTCGTATCTTTTAATCCACAGACCAACAGTAAAGCCTTCACAGCCAAGACGTCCTGTGTGCGTCGGCGCTACAGAGTTCGCCTGGCTCAAGAAGAAGCTGCAGAAGAACTCTGGTTTGGTGTAAGTTGTTGTCCTGCTCTACTATTCTTTAAATGTATTTTCTTATGGCGCTGTGGTAAAAGAGAAACATATTTTCAACACAAATTTGTCTGCATGTCACCATTGTTTTCTTAACACATATATTTAATGAAGCAAATACCTACAAACCTGTGTTCATCCTCGTAGGCCGGTCCCAGAACTTCCAGCAAAGTCTTTCTTTTACTTCAGCAATGAGGACTTCCTGGAGAGGAGAAGGAAAGGACTTCAGGCCTTCTTGGACAAGTCAGTTCTTGTTGTTTAAAAAAATAAAATTTTATATATATTTATATATTATATATATATATGAGATCTGCTATATAAAAAGGTATATTTGTTCATAAAACCCACCTTGATAACATTACCTTTTTGTGGTGGCAGTGTGGTGAACATGACGGTGTGTCTGTCAGACAGCCAGCTCCACCTCTTCCTGCAGACCCAGCTGCCGGTCGGTCACATCCAGGACTGCGTGCAGGGCCACACGCCGTACTCCGTGACGGACGCCATCCTCACCTACGCCTCGTCCAACCGGGGCTACGCTCAGGCCCAGGAGGAAGACTCCATCAAGGAGCCGAGTCTGACCGTATCGTACGAGTCCATGGAGAGGTAGGAGGAGATTTAAACTATTGACCCAGTGGTGTGTAAATAACCGGTTTCCTTTGCATTGTCCCTTCTGTTTATTTAATGTTATTTGTGCTGTATCTGTATCTGCCACTGCAGTGAAACATATAAAATGTGCTGCATAGTCAGATTTGGATTTTCAAGGATTCAGCACTACTAACAACTCCTTTACACATTCAGTAGATTGTATGTCGATATAGAAAATATTATGTAAGTAATGTTAGTTTTAGACCCTCACATAAGTGTTTTTTTGATGTATTGAATTCAAGAAATAGTAAGATACATATCTGTTAAACCGCAACTTGTTCTTTGTGGACTAGATTTTGTTGCTGTAAAACAGAGCCAGCTAGCTGTTTAGCTCCGTATCCAGTCTTTGTGCTAAGCTAAGCTAACTTTCAGCTGAAACTTAAAGACAAAAGAGTGGTATCTATGTTCTTATCGAAGTCTTGGCAAGAAAGTGAATAAGCATATTTCTGGAAACCCCTTACTATTATTCTGAACAAGTTCCTGTTCAGTTGAAAAAGTAAGCTAAAGTAATTGTTTTTCTCTTTGCCCTCCACAGCCCAGCTCCTCATCAACCTTGCTTACAACCTAAAGAGATCCTCAACCCTGAGCTTTTGGCCTGCGATGACTCTAATCATCCAGAAGATTTACTGGAGCTCTGTGACAAAGACACCATTGAGCTTCAGCACAAGGAGAAATCCTCAGTGAGGGTCCTCCAGAAGGACAACCACCTAGAGGCCGTCGTTGAGGACTGCGGTCCGACCAAGGCAACCTTTTTTCTGGGCGACAGACAGGACGCCCCGGAGAGTCTCGGCCTTGCAGAGCAGATCCAGCAGAGGAGCTGTCAGATACTGACACCGGTGGAGGTGCACTCTCCCATGGGTGCTGGCCTTGAGAAGAACGGGGTAGACGGCCTGTTTGAGGAGGAGTGTTCAGTGAGAGAGGAGAGCGTTACGACATCGGATACAGAAGAAAAGACTGTTCCTCATCCGGACACAGAGGAGGAGGCTGATCAACGGGAAAGTTCAGGAGAAGCAAAGATGGAAAACGTTGAGTCTGAGCCAGAAAAATGTGCAAACTCTGCAGACATTTTAGATTTTAAGGACAGTGTCTTTGAGGAACAGGGAACAGAAAGCGGCGCCGGACCTCAGGAGGAAGTTCTGGAAGTCGTCTGCTCTGAGCAGCAGGTTTTAGAAACTCACGACATCTCTGAAGTCAACGGTCTAGAAGGCGTTGACGGCACGGAGGTTCACGTGGAAGACGCCGGCTGTCCGGAAGAGTTTGAGAACTCAGACGGACAAAAAGAGCCAGACAGCAAAAACAATGATGAAGCTGGGAGCGAAGTGGAGACGCCGCTTCAGTCAGAAATCCATGAAGAAACACAAAATGTGCTGAGTGTCCCAGAGGTGGACGGCAGCGACGAGGACATTGTTCAACAAACGGACCAAGCGGATCTGGTTCGGACCACGGAGGACAGCGACGAGGACGGCCACTCATCTTCCAATGAGAGCATCGTCAAGGTCAGCGACGAAGAAAGCGTTTATGACGACGCCGAGGACCCGATCCAGGCCGCTAACGGCTTCACGAAGACGCCTCCCGAGGAGGTCGAGCACTGGTCACCAGTAGAGGCCTCCAGTAGAACCAGCTTGGACCTGCACATGAATGGAGGCTCTGTGGAAAAGGAGGTTGTTTCCGCCGAGGAGGACGAGGACCTGCACTACATAACAGACATCAGTGACTTGAGTAAATCTCTGGATTTGAACTCGACTGTAACCGTTGGTGATTTAACAGAAAACAGTGACTTCAGCGTCTTAGAGAGCAGCTGCACGGCTGGTGTTAAATGTACGGAGCAGGAAAACGTGTCCTCGCTGTCTTAGGACGCCTCGGAGGAGACTCAGGAGGTGGAGGTGCATTAGTTAGACAGCTGAATGACACCCCAGAGAGCAACAGAAATGGATTGTGGGAGTTGTCGTCTGCCAAAGACGCATTTGATCACGCACACGTAAACAAGGGAAGTACATAAAAAGTCTGCTCGTATACACCATCTTAAAAAATTTAGATGATCCGGTCTGTCACACTGTCACAACTTCTTTTTATTTTTAAATGTGTATATTTAATTTTAAAAGGTGCATCTCCATTAACACTCAGGTAAATTAAATATCGGCACAGTTTGTTTTTTTCTCCTCTTCTGTGGATGATGATCCCTTTTGAGAACAGCAGAGGGTGCTAGAGTTCTTAAAAATATCTAATATATATAATATTTTTTTGTTTTTTATCCATAAAGATTTAAAGGTTTTATCATTGTGTAAACATACGACATGATTCTATTTTTATTTTAATGTGATTTCTCTGAATTCTATTCATGTTGTTGGAAACTTTTGCAAATGATGACAGAAATATACACTTGAATTAAAAGATAGAATCACATTTTTGCTTTAAGGTCTATATTAATACTCTGTATGGCCTTTTATAGAGCTTGTGGTTGCTGTAGTGGTTCCTGCTTTTTGGTAGACGCGATTGTTTCTCCTGTCCATACTGGCTCTGAAGGGAGTATGGACAGGAGAAACAATCGCGTCGACCAAAAAGCAGTCTGAATATATCTTTACAGTCACCGGAGACTTATACACAGTTATTCTTACTCTTATTTACATCTTGCTAAATGTGAAACTCACGAAAAATCACTGTTTTAAGTAAACCACTGTGCCCTATTGAATCCTGATAATTATGCATTTAAAAAGTCTCTGATCTTAAATGTGTATATATACAACAATCCTGTAATAATTAGCTTAATCCAAAGTAAATATAGAAGTCACTAATTCACCACCAAAGGAGGGTTTAATTTGTCTAAAGATACAACATTTTTAGAGATCAACATTAAACTGGTTTAGTATCATGTTTGCGTTTTATAGGCAGCACTGTTAACCTGATATTTATTATTGGAGAGGGAAAAGAAATTTGAGGGAATAATGAATTATCAGAATAATAATCGGAACCCCTGTGCAATAGACATGTGATCCTAATGATAATGTGCATAATGTGTCATTTTCTGCTCTTTTACTGCATTATTTTAATGATCACAGCTCTCCTGAGACGAAACAGGGTCTGGTAGGAAGTTTACATGTTGTTTACAATAGTTGGTTTAAGGAATAGTTGAAGTGTGGTTATATCAGGTACTTATTCATAGTCGGTGTTTTATCTACAGTAGATTGAGGTCGGAGTAAAGGACAAAGCATATTGTCACCTCTTTACTACCGCTGCCTTGTTTGTTTTTGTTACTGTTTGACTTGAATGGTGAATCTGAACTAACCGTTTAAAACAAAAGTACTCATACAACCCCGCTTAAAAAAATCCAAGTTCTCGTTTTAAGGTGATCATTTTTTTTGAAGTATACTTCTGTGAATACAGCCTTACTTCCATTTATTTTTAAACTCGGCTGCAGTTTGACCTCCACATTGTTTTCACACACTACTACTGTTGTTTGTGATTTTAAATAATTTTGTTGCTTTTTAAAAAGGGACCCAGTCTCACTGGTTTATTGTCCCGTTGAAGGAGACCTCTATTTTATAACATGGATCTACAAGGGCAATGATAACCACCTGAGTGACTGTGTCCATGTATTTGTTTTATTTTAAATAAATAGTTTTTCTTCTTAACTTTGCTTCATGTGAATGTTTATTTCAGTGGTTTCATTGGACTGATTTTATTATACACGTCTTACCAAACACATCTCATGGATTTCAGACCAGATATTGGAGCAATCCTGCCGCCTAGTGGCTGAAAATGGAACAGTTTAATAACCCAACACAGGAATTTAAGTTAAAAAAATCACACACAAGCAGAAAAGGCTGTTGATATTTTTTTTAATATTTTGATGTAAAACTCCACATACATAGTTAAAAAAATTATACTTAATGTACATAAAATCTTGTTTATAAAAAAAGTGTCAGTATTAAACAAGAAAAAAGCTCCTAATAATCTACATATTTCTAATTTTAACCAGTGAATTAATAAATGTGTCGTCAATAATAATTAATCAATTTTCACTAGAGCTGCAACTAACTGTTATTTTCATGACTGATTATTCTATTATGTTTCTCATTAATTAATTAATCTTTTAGTCTATGAAAAATTTAAACATTCTAAAAGTCTGAAAAAAGTCTCATCACAATTTACCAGCCTGACAACGTCTTCAAATGACTTTTTTTGTCAAACCGGCAGTGAAAAACACAAATATATTCAATTTATAATAATATAAAACAGAGAACAAAAGCACATCCTCACATTTAAGAGGCTTTTCTTGTAATTATAACAATCAACATTTTCGTATTTTCTGTTTAAATAATTGCTTTAGCTTTGGTTTGCGCATTCAAATTGAAGGTAAGACCTTTACATGTGGTTTATAGTGTACAGGAATAAGCACTACTGCTGCAGATTTACATGACATAACTCACAGTCTTATGAGGGGGAATTATTTTCCAATTACAAAAGATTATCTGTGAAATTCATGGCCGGACGTGTCAGCAGCAGCACTGTAAAATAAAAACACACCAACGGAGAAACACGCATTAATAATTCAGTATTCATTCTCAGCTGCGCCTATCTAACGGTATTAGGGAATCATTTTCTTAAATAGGACAACCAACGCTGCAATCGTGCTTTTGTTGCACATATTTATTGTCACCCATTGCCCCGCTCTGACTGCTCTACGCAGTACTTCTTCCAGCCAGCAGATGCCATAAATGGCAGGTCAACGACTGAATGTACCTCAATGGCAGTCTGGATGAGTACCAGGGGGACCGTTTCTGTGTATTAGGCCACAGTAATGGTCCATAATGCTGATGATAAGAGAGTGCCTTGGTACCTGTTGGAGCTCACAGGATGTAGGCCGGGTGCAGGAAGTCCTTGGGGACGATACCCACGGTGCCGTTCAGCTCGCCGACCCACCAGCCGTGGATGTTGTACTCCTGGACCCCAAAATGAACAAATAAAACAACAGTGAGTCTCTGTGGGGGGCTCGAGGGGGACGAGTAAACGAAGCAGGATTGAGCGCAGATCTCACATTTATATTTGATTTGAGTGCATTGTTTGTCTGGTGTTGTTAACATTAGAGCGACCATTCGAATGATTTGAACTGCAATTACATGTGGCGCCGATCCCTCACAGTGGCGGCTAAAATAATAAGGTTAAACAGTATAAACTCAACTTTAGCAAAAGGAAATCCAGGAGGGACCAGATCCAACACACAACACGGCCGTGTACAATATTCTAAGAGACACTGGGGTGCTTTTACCTCCAGGGTCTCCATTCAAAAAATGGGGGAAGGCGGTAAACAAGACTATTGAGACAGTGTCTAAAACAAAACTGGTTTTTTTTGTTTTTTTTACTGCTCAGGAGCCATGACAACAGCCTGCCTGTATCCCCAGACTCATTATAACAAGACTTAATTTCTGCACTTTGATTAAAAAGGAAGTAGGGAACTGGAGTTTTATATTTAAAAAAAACCAAACTAAGATTGAATGCAAATTTAACTGGTGACAGTAAAAAAAAAATAAGACCATAATGAAGTTAATAAAATCATTCTTTTCACTTTCATATCACCTAAAGTAGAAAAATCTTTAGGGCATAAAATAAAATAAGCAACTTCAGGAAATTCTTCATAACTTTTTTGTAACTGCCGGTGGGATTTTGCATACATTTTGGACATTTTGTAGACTAAATATTAGGGGCATAAACACAATAACAACACATTATGCACCACTTTGAATAGTTTTAAAATAAGAAACCATGTATGCTGTGATGAAGGTCCTTTAGACCGAAAAATAAAAATAAAAATAAAGTGTTCTCTTCATAGATTTAAGTGTGCAGATATCTATTCTACCATAAAATTAAATTAGTAAATAAAATAAAATATTATTAAAAAAACCAACACACGACTTTTGTTTACGTAAAAATATAAGAAAGAAAATATAATAAAAGTCCAGGTCCTTCAAAAAGATGTTGAAAATATAATTTAGCTGCTGTCGTTTGAGTCTTAAATTTAACTTTTAAAATAAATGTCACTCTTTTAAATAGATGCTTAGTGTCACGTCTAATAATTGTAGGTTGAACCTTTTTTTAAATTTACATTTGTCATAAACCTTTTGGAAGAATCTAAATTAATTAAATTAAATTGTGAGTGAGATGTTATGACAGAGAAAGAATCACAATCAAATTAATGTTAAATAAAATTAATACACTTCTACTACACAATTATTTGGTATTGGGTTAAATAATCAGAAAGTGAAAATTACAGCCCAGAAAGAATAAAAAAAGTGCAGATATTTTAGGTGTACGACGCCTTTTTTTCCAGATCGAAAAAACTGACATAAAAAAATATTTCATTCATTCTCTATCAAGTGCTTTAAGCGTTTTAGGAACCGGAGTGGCATCAACAACAACATGATCATCTGATCGCAGCAGTTGGGCTCTAACTAGATCTGCACTGGATCAATATTTGGCCAGAAACCAGAGGGGCGTTTGAGGCTCAGCAGTGGAAGCACAGGAGGCACCAGCCGGCCGTCATTTTCTCTACCCCTGATGGAGCGAGGAGCCTGAACTCATCTCTCTCTCCTCTGTTCTCTCCAGCAGATTGGGAATGGCTGCTCCAACAGTTTGTCTCGAGCCCTGAGGAGAAGATGAAACCCTCGGCTATGGCACACACACATATGCTACGTGAGTGTGTTTGCAAGCAGGCACACCTGCGTTTAAGTTTTGTAATGTCTGAGATTGGAATCAGGCTCCACTTCTCACTCTTAACAGGTCCTAGATGTGAAAACACACACATTCTCTGACATGATGAACAGCGTTTTGTCAAAGGTTGAGCCTCCCTCCATCCAGAGGAATGGGGCCTGCAGCTAATGAGAAGTGTTTGGACAGAGGCGATGAATGGATCGCTCAGGAAGTGATAAAACCGCCAGACTCGAGGGTTCTTACAGCACTAACAGGTACCCACAATAAGCAGATTGTCCATCCAGGCCTCATCGCTTCAACCCACGAAACCCTTCGCTGACAGCTCACACCGGGATGCTCCGGTGTGCTTGGCTCTCTGACAAACTCTGACGGACTAGTCGGTGTGTGTTTGAGCTCATAAAGCAGGAGAAAGTTAAGTCCGAAATGGGCTTTTTATGCCCCCCATAAGACCAAGAAGGGAGAAGCCCGGTTGCGGAAAGCTGGCTCTGGTTCCCATTTGTGATAGTGTGAACAGAGGAGGAGAAAGGGGGGGGACAGACAGACGGGAGGGGAGGGAGAGAGAGAGAGAGAGAGAGAGAGGGAAACAGTTTTTCTCTCCCTTGGGGGGCGTCGCGGCACTATTCCACCGACCGTAGTGACAGAGAGTTTTATTTATCTCCGTGGCCCATCTGTGCAGTCGGTCTCAAATTCTCCCTGAGAAAGGTCTTTTGGATTATCAGCGCCGCCATTTTAATACAACTGCTACATCACAGAGTGGGCGCCAATGGCGGTGGAAGTCTGTCAGGCGTGCCGAGTCCATCTTCCTCATACTTGAAGCGGGTTCATCCAGAGTACACCTGCTGTAATAGGGACATTCCAAGAGGCGGGGAGAGTAAATTATCCAAATGACAAAAACTATGCAAACTCCTCAATGCCCTCTTCCTTCTGTTTGTTTTCCTCCTTTATTTTTTTTTGTCTCTTATGTTGATTTGTTTTCGTGTGATTTTGCATCTTAAGCTATGAAATGCCAACGTCAAGGCAGGGGGGAGAGGGGGGGCAAAGAACAAGAAGTTCTGGGGTGATGAAAATCAAGCGTCCCCAAGTGTTCTGGGAGACGTCTGGTTTTGTCTCATTAACAAGATGTAGCAGGATACACAGTGTGTGTGTGTGTGTGTGTGTGTGTGTGTGTGTGTGTGTGTGTGTGTGTGTGTGTGTGTGTGTGTGTGTGTGTGTGTGTGTGTGTGTGTGTGTGTGTGTGTGTCTGAGAGGTGACACACATCTGCAACCTGGATGCAGATCAGATCCCCTCTGTGAGGAAGGGGGTTGGGGGTTGGAGGGTTGGAGGGTTGGGGGGGGGGTGCCAAACAGCGCCGTGTCGTGGCGGCTGCGGCGTGTTGACTCGTTGACCTCCCGGTGACTCCTCCGCCGAGAGAGAAAGAGAGAAAGGAGGCCGGGGTGGGGTGGGGGGATGAGCGTGGGCGGGGCTGGCACTGAGAGTGGGTTGCCATGACAACACCTGCAGTGTACCGGCGCGATCGTTTATTTACCACTCAGGGGGCTGGCTAATGGCGGCATTCTGATAGGCCCATCGCTCACGCTCCCGAAACCGGAGGACGGATTGACAGCTACCCCGAGCCTGAAGCGGGGAGAAGGTGAGTCGAGGGTTGGGTGGATGCGGCGAAAGACAACGGGGTGGCGGCGGCGAGGGGGGGGAATGACGCCGTCACCCACATTGTGTGTACCTAAACAAAACACGAGCTTTAAAATCTCTGTCAGAAAGTAAATGCACCCTTTTTTTGGCAGAAAACGTAAAAGTCTGCGCAGATGTCCTCTTCTTTCCCTCTTTTCCTTTCTCATCTTGTTCTTTCACACACACACACACACACACACATGCTCCCAAATGACACACACACAAACACACACACACACACAATCCCAAATGCATACAAACTAGGGGGAGTGCTAATAAGCCTGACACATGAGGCATCTTTCCTCGGCCACCAGCTGACTGAGGCAGGCCTTGGGCGTGATGGAGCGCAGGAAGTCTCTCATTGCCCTGCCGCTGAACCCGCCGCCTGGGTGTTACAAACCCTCCCTCCCTCCTTCTCTCCCCCACCCATCTCCCCTCCTTTCCTCCCCTTCCTCTCTTCCCATCCCTCCTGTAGCAGCCTTTCCACTTGCATCCTCTCTATTGTTTTTTTTTTTCTTTCTGCATTTCTTCCTCCTCTACATAAGACTCATCTGATACACTGCAGCTCTCTGCAGTTCTTCCATCACTGGTCACTCTAACAAAGAAACATGGAGACCTCTAGCAGAGATCTGTAACCCGCTATTAGGTTAGCGAGCTCTCCTCCCCGCTCACACAGGTAGCACCGAACGATCCACTTGATAAGACCTGAAACTGTGTGGGGGGGGGGAGAAAATGCTTATTTTGGGGCTGTAAGAAAAAACTCTGCGCCAAAAGTAATCTTGTCGAAATCCATCCTGAGATATGGCCGATAATTCTGCACAACCAGAGATCGAAATGGCTACTTAGTGTCCATTTTTTTCCAAGTGGGCTTTTAATTAAATCAGTGAATTGGCTTCAAATTGGAAACATGACAGAGCATGAGAACGTTTGAAAATATCTCAGGGACGATGAGATTTAATAAAAAGAAAACCTACTCGCTCCTTTCTAATGCACGCCTGGGATTACAGATAGCTCCTTAACTTAATAGCAATTTAAAGTGGATTTGTGTATGCCACTGAGTGTCTGTAATGATGGCTGTTTACGCCGCCCCTCATTTATAATAATTAGGCAGAATGGATTGGGGGTGGGTTGCTCGGACGCGGTTCTGGGCTATTGGCTTGGGCTGAATAATGACCTACTGTAGTTGACCGGGAGTTGACCGCTGCCTCCTGCGTGACCCCAAACCCCAGACTCACCCCCTGCTACTTCGGGTGGTAAATAGGATGTCTTGCCTGTCTAAAGCGTCTTGGTGTCTATAGCCACAATAGCAGCCAGGGGTCTTTAAATGGGTGTGTGACAGAGAAAAGGAGAAAGGAGAGAGGGGGGGGGGGGGGGGGGGGGTTCACACAAAAGAATAAAGAGGATCCACCCTCTTTGTCTCTCTTGCTTGACTTTTCCCATCTGATTGTTTGCCCACTTTTCCTTTTCTTTTCGGCTGTATTCAGTCGGTGTGACCTGTGGGCAGCGGCCTGAAATCGGCTTGTTAAACAGAGAAGAAGCCTGTTATGACCCTAAAGAAAGACTGTCACAGGTTGCCTGGACAGAAAACAAGTGGCCATTTAAGCACAAAATGAGTTTTAGAATCTCTTATTTCAATTTTTTTACATCATAAATTGTATTCTATAAAAAGCTATAAATCACAGCAAGTAAATCCATAAGGCTGTAAATCAGCTTCTGGTGTTTGTATAAGTTGTCATATAATAGAAAGACTAGTAGAAACCGCCACAAGGTGTCAGTGGTGTCCACGCTCTCATCGTCTCTGACGAGCAAAAAACACTTTGGACAAACGTGACGTGGCGCTCGGCTTTGGGAGACGCACCGGATTGGCTGGCCCGTCTCCCTCTCTGTGCGTTATGGTTGGACGGCGATGGGAGAAGAGGGGGAGAGACGAGCGGTGCGATGGAGAGAAAGAGGAAGAGGTGGCAGCAGTGCTTGCCAGAGTTTTAAGGACCCTGGATGGGTTTGTGTCATAAATCTCTTCCCACTCCATCGCCGCCGTTCTCCATGAGTGCCTGTGGGAATACAGGAATGTGACAGCTGACCTGTAGAGCCCGTGTCTTTTGATTCTGGACACATAAATTAGAGGGCAAGAATGCAAGACAACCTTATGGTTCAGCGTGGAACATGGCCGACTAAGTACACAAGGCATTACACGTGTCGGGGGGGCAAGCGAAACAACGGATTCAAGCCGCTGTGACAAATTAATCCAACGCTCACATTGTAAATCGTATAACAAATATCTTGTCGCATATCATGATGAAGTGAAAATGTGAGCCAAACATCTCGATAGTTTAAAATCGAGTTAAAAAATAAATAAATCTGAGAGTGTGATACTGCAGAAAACTGGGCTCGCCAGTATTTGTCATCACACAGTAAAATGTCAGCGTAAAGCTATAATGCGCATTAGAAAAATGCAAGCTCTCAGAAATGAAATGCCAGAGCAAAACTCACAAGATGGATTTAACCGCGTGTTTGTACCTCATGTATCAGCACGCTGAGCATCGCCGTCGAGCTCTGCGATGGGGAAGTTAGGCATCGCTGGAACCGGCGGCGGAGGAGGCACACTACGAGATTAATTCTCTTGAACTAATGGGATTCATATGAGTTGTGAGGTTCCTAATTTATTTACTTTGTCAGGGATACACAGATATGCACACACACACGGAGAAACACACAAGGGGGAAAAAAACACGAATACAGTAAAAATGCCCCCGCTTTACAGTAAGTGAGAGATCAATAATGATGGATGAGGGCCTTTTATACAATCGGCATGTTCTCCTCAGTTCACAGCCATATGACACCGCGCCTGTGGCTATACCATTCTGCACTTCAGCAGTCAATCACATCCCAGCTTTAAAAATAACAGTTTGTTAGCACCATTGATTTAGCACTTAGAGCGTGTCCTTATTACCTTGTAATTATGGTCAGTGTTGACATAACAGCACAGACAACCAGGCCTCCCACCCTCTGAGAGAATTTATGGGCCCTGGTTTTATTACGGCCATTTCATGTGTCTGGGTCCCCAGTTAAGCGACAGACTTGAGTTCTAGCCAAGGGCCCGTATTTCACTCATCGAGGTCAGGGTTCTCAGGAATCCCCACCCGTAAAAAAAACTGAACGTCGGCAGGGGCGTGCGTGTTCACACAGGAGACACAGGGAATCCCTCCCCAAGGGGCTCATTAAAACAAATAGCCGATTACAGGCTATAATCCAAATAATGCTATTCATGGGGGGAAATTAGACTCTTTTAGGGACGCAAAAATGGGACGTGGGGCGGAGTCGTGTCGTCACACTGAACCAAACAGTCGGAAGCTGTCCGGAGATCACCTCTGAATAATTTACAACCAGACCCTCGCTTTAAATCCATTAGAGGATAGCTAGAATACTCTCTCGTAGTCTGTCACTATGTTATGACTTCAGCGTACAGCTTGACAAAACGAGAGTAATCTGTGTCATTAAGATTGTGAGATACTACGACCTAGTCTTGCTTCCAACTTGGAACTTAGTTTGCTTTTTAAGGTCTTCAGAGAAGCAGTAATCAGATCTGTACAGTGAAAAGTAATACGCCATGGCAGGGCCGAGGCTGTCTGAGGCGGATCAGCGAGCTCAGAGCCAGGTCCCCTTTGTTTCCTCAAGTACGCTGCCTTTGTCATCCTTACGTGAAAAATGACCATGGCTGTTTTGACATTTTCCCCCATCAACCAGCACGCACAGACTGAGGAGGCTGGCATCTCATTAATCTGGCACTGCCAAGAGAGCCTCAATTAAAAGTCCATCTTGGGTGAAAGCATTTTTCACCTGTGCCACATCTGCTCTTACAAACAAAAGAGCCGTATATCCTTCAACATAAACTGACACTGTTTGTTTATATATCTTAAACTTACATAAAAGAGAGAACATTATTGTTTTCTGCACTAAAACTAGAAAACATCACGAATAATTAAAATTCAGTGGCTGCAGCTGCTGATTAAAGATGCAGGAAATCATGAGGTTCAATTCATCATTTCTCAATCTGTACTGCATAATTACCAACAAAAAAAAAGAAGAAGCTGAATACACTGTAAGTTCTTCCTCCCTCACACTCTTCAGATAATTTAGCCTAAACACAGAACATGGTGATTCAATCTCGAACCGACCAATAGAAACAGTCTGAGGAAACAAGTCCCTGCGCGCAGCAGAGCAAAAGTGCCCAAATTACAAGCCATTGATTTCCAGTAGGGTGGCTTTTCACTGGTAGATACTCTGCATGTAACTACAAGATGGCCATAAAACATGAGGAAATAGATCGAGAGAGGGAAAGAGCCGAGATGCAGGATGGCTTCACCTGCAGTTTATGTCAAACAGAAAGGAAGGGCTTCGCATGGCTGCCTACTCAATTAACCCCTGTGATAGAGGCTCCGTAATGAACAACAGCACCATTACGCAGCGCCCGAATGGCACTTCACCCTAGTGGCCTGGGAAGAGACAATGCCTCAGTTGGTGCTTCACTGCTGCATCGAGACACGAGCGCTCACTAACAGAGGAATTTAGACGTTGGGGATATCAGCATGTTGGGAAAGTAAACGAGGGGCAAAGTGATTACTGGCATTGATGTTGTTTAACCCCTTAAATAATTTAATATTCTGCACATCTGCTTCACATTTCACTCATTTTGAACTCTTGTAATTATGTCTTTGAGTCAATGTTGCAATCAGGAATGGTTTTCATTAGAGGTGACGATGGTCTCCCTTTTCAACTGCGAGACAGCGGGTCCAGAAAACAGAAATCTGGTAGATGTTTAAGTAACCTTGTGGATTATTTTGCTGACCTTGCTAATGATGTAAATGAGATCTCCTCGCTGGAACTGCAGCTCGTCCGGCTCGTCCGCCTGGCAATCCCATAAACCCTGGTAGAAGTTAGCGTAATCTGATGACGGAGCTGAGGGGAAATGCAGAGCGCAGATTTAAGCAAAAAGAGCAAGACAATGTTCTTTTCTCACTGCTTAACCATTAAGCTGGAGATTCTTTTTCTCATTATTAGTAGCAGCCTCTAATGAGGTTCTGACCTGGTTTGTTGTTCTTTTCACTGCTCTCCTCTGTCGGATCTGGAAAATCATCCTCTGAATAAAAAAAAGCACAGCAAAAACAACAAAATGATGTATGTAACAGAACATTATAAATATATATTAAGACCCAGACGTTTTAATTTCATTATCTCACGGGAAAAACTAAATAATGACCAAAAACACAACCTGCTGCTAAAGAAAGACATTTTTTAGACATGTTTCTTTTTGTTTCACACATTAAGGACTAATGTGGGGTAAAAAAAACAAAGCATCATGATAAAACAACACATAGAAAAAATAAATAAAACGGATCATCAGCCAGTGCCTAATGTGTTTGCACAAGACACAAGATGTCTGTTTTTTCCTTTTTCAACCAGACTGAACTCCTCAGTGAGAATCAATTTGTTCACATTCATCAGAGACGCGGGCGGGAAAAGTTAAAGAAAAAAAGAGGCCGTCTTTAAGGCACGCAGAGGCGGACGTGTCATCGACTGCGGGGCGCGGCACACGGTGGTCTGAGAGGTGACACGGTGATACGCCTGCCTTCAGTCTCCCACATCCATCCTTAACAGAAGCAGGCTGACAGCCACGCCACAACCCAGCAACACTATCCACCTCCCAGCACAACCTGCGCCTCTGCTTCCAGGAAGAACCGGGACGAACGACCCACACACAAGCTCGCACACACACACACACACACACACACACACACATACTGTATATCCAGATGCATATTTGTGATTATCTGTACAGTTTGGATGCAGGAAGTCTCTTATGTGTAAAAGATTAGAGTGATTGTTTTCTCCTGCTTTTCTTTCTCATTCACATTTTCAGGTTGTTGCACATTTTATGAATAAAATAAATATAAAAATGCAAAAGATATTTAAAATCTTAACGTTATTGCTTGGTTAATAAAATATTAAAATGTGGTATGTTGTTACGACATCAAAAAGATAAAAAAAAGTCGATTTAAATTCTGCTTCTAAAGGGTCCAAACATTTATTCAGCCCTCTTCCACTGCTTCACAGAAGAGCATCGTTCAGTGGAGAGGCCGCCGCTATGGGCCAACGGTTTCTGTATCAAAGTGATTTAATTTTCCAGTCAATAAAATCAGTCATCAGCATCAGAGCCAATACCACCATCGCTCTGCATTCTGCCTGCAACCGAGTCATGTTTGGAGTTTTTTCTCCGACAAAACTGATTTAGCTCATCACGGGGAAAATGATGCTTCACTCCTACTCGACATTTCTTTTTTTAACTTTAAGAAATGGTGTCTATGGCCACAGAACATGCAAAATGTATGTGACGTGCAATTTGTCAAATTCTTGCTAATTTCCAGGTATGTAACATTGCAGGGAAACTTTAATTTTGTATATCTGCAATGTGAGTGGTATGTTCAAATTAAGAATGTTGGCAACCTGTAACAGGAATCATAAGAAAATTTGAACAACAACTCTTGCAAAGTAATCTTTAACAATCATATGAGCAATGACGGAAGGAAAGTCTAATAAACTAACAAAAGACAGTCATTGCAAAGAGTACTATCTAGGAATAATTATATTAGAAATGAAGATTCCTCTTTTTTGTCACATTGTCTTTTGCAAAAGAAAATAACCACAAAATCTAATAATTTAACAGTATCGAATCACTGTGTAGGAGCTGCTAGTGAGCAAAGAGAGGCGTGGGGTGATTGATAAGTGAAGGGGTGAGAAAGTGAACGAAAGAGCCCGTCATTCGATATGCCATCTGTGGTCAGAGTCTGTACCTCTTCCCAGATGGCTTTGAACGCCGGCGTGACAGTCTGAAGACTGATTCCCCTCTCACCAGTGATTTTTGGCAAAGGTAATGTACTCAGTGAGTGAAACAGAATCTTGATGTATCTTATTTAATAGAAGGAGTGATGGACGACGGCCCAGAGAAGATCAGATCACCCCTTTTGTCCTTCTCTGGATCTGGTAGCCACCCTGACACATGGGGCTGACTCCCCCCCCCACCCTCTGGGTAGAGACTCACACACACTGACTCGCAACATTCTCAATCAAACTCTAATTTCTATTCAAGATGTGACATTAAGAGCTCCAGAACTATTTTAAGCCCTGCGAGATGCCGTTTTTTGCTTCCTTTCAACTAAATTGCTGTTGCTAGGCAATTTTAGCCCAAACTCTGCTTAGTGGATTGAATTGTGGGCTATTTGTTGCCTGGCAACATTAGCTAATTGGACGTTCTATGACGGAGCATTCGGAAACAACCGGCTCTCGCTGATTTCAACAACATAACTGTTTCTCAACAGATGGCTCTGGGTGAGATAAAGAGGCAGACCAGAGGAAGCTGATTTCTAGTCGGCGTAAGGAGAGTCTTCCCTTCCTGCCCTGTGTGCCTCTGCAGCCGCCACCTCGGTCCTGACAAGCTTATTAGTGTTGCTTGATTTAAAATGAGCGATCGGTCGGGGTGTTGTGGTGGTAGGGAGGTACCTGGCAACACAGATTTCACAGCCAGGGGAGATCATCACAAATATTTCTTGTTGCAAAAATCCCTCAGGACTCGAGTGTGTGTTTATTTGTCTGATTGAGTATCATGAGTTTGTGTGTGCAGCCCTCCTTATCTGTGTGTGTTTGTGTGTGCGAGGTAACCACGTCCTCATACCTGGCAGCACCTCGTAGATATCCTCCTCCTCCTCGTCCTCCCCCATCTCATGCCCCACTCCCATTTTGCCACTCTGGAAGGCCTGGGCAGCGCCGGGCCGAGACGAGGGACGTCCGGTTATCTCCTCAATGTCATCATAGGTCTCCTCTTCCTCCTCGTCGTCGCAAGGGATGGAGGTGGAGTGGAGATCTATGGAGGGAAGGAGGGACAACGTGACGGGCGGGGTTAGCGTCAAGATGGAGCACAAGCGTGGCACAAAAGACACACACATACATTAAAGGGTAAAGTAAGAGAAATGCTCAAACGGTCCTGACTGAACAACAGGCCAGGACACGTGCTTTATAGCAGCAGCCACAAACACTGGAGGCTTAAATTCTGCCTACAATTGTAGATTCTTTTTTTCATTATCTAATAATGTGTTCATCTTTTTAAGCAATCTATTGACGAGTCTGAAATTGTGAAAAACAGCCAGTACTATTTTCCAGAGCCCACTTGTTTTGTCTGCTTAAAAACTCAAACCCCAAAAATAGTTAATGTACAGTTATACAGTATAAAACCCACAAAAGCAAATTGTGACATTTGTGAAGTCAGAAGAAGCAATTGTTTGCTTGATAATTAATTTAACGCAAAATATGTAATTGTATGTCGCTAGGCAATAACAAAAGACGGAGTTTGTTGATGTCGGGAAGTAGCATAGGATCATGGGAGTTGTTGTCTTCAACACCATTGTTGTCAGCTTCTCCATGAAATGATTCCTTCATTTTTTTATGATTCAGGACTTTTTTACAGGCAGCAGAATCATCCATTCTGGTCTTTTACAATTCGAATAAAATGGACCCTGTGATAAAAAGTTTTAGGTAAAATATTTGTGTTTTTCCAACGTTTTCTGGTGGACAAAGGATGCGAGCCGGGACACTGCTGATAAGTCAAGATCCAGAAGTCTGACGGATAAAATCATTCATTGGGTTAAAATAAAGAGTTAAAAACCACCAAGATCTAAAAGTGTATTTAAAAACGTGGCTTAAACCTGGAAAAAAGTAAATTTATGACAGCTGGCGCATGCACAAAGGGGATATGACGCCACTGACAGGCGGCCAAATGAAAGGGACTGTAACCTTGATTAGAATTCCACATTTCTCTCGGTTTTAAAATTGTTGTAAACATTTGCAATAACATAAGAAACACAACACATTTATGAAATAGGTCTAGTCGTTTTTAGACAATTTAAATGCATTACTTATTATACCTTTAAAATGCTTTTCCCATCTTTCCTCTTTTTCTTTTGTTTATCATTAAAATCAAAAATCTGTAAGTCATATCTGTCTCTCTCTCCTTGCATACGCTATCTGTATTTCTACGATCAGCATCAAATGTAGGCAACATGCCAAGAATAATATTCCCACAGTTCAAGGTGTAAATAAAAGTACATTGCAAAGACAGGTCAGCCTTGTTCTCGGGTTAATCTAGGAGGTGAAGAGGGTAAATATTAATCATCTACATGTTCTGGATCAGGACTGCATTTTGTAGTAAAACGCGTCTGGAAGGAAGTAAGACAAACTGCAGAGTGTCTGTTACTTCCCGCAAATCAGTGGCCCGGCCCGAGCCCATTTTAGAGGAGGCTGGGCAGGAGTGCTCGCTCAGATGGAGGAGCCGTCTCATTGCAGGCGACTGGCCGCTGTGACACAGGGTATCAGGTCCTCCGCCGTACACCAGCGGCCGAGCAGAAATCAATGTCACTGGAGGATAACCAGAACATCTACCAATCAATTTCCTGTAAGTTGGAATTCGGTAGGAGGGTTAGGGGAGGAGTGGTTGAGGGGGTGGAGGAGAGCTAGAGCTACATGATGGTGCACATGACATGTCGAATGAGGAGATTCAGGACCCGGCTGTGCAGTGTGTGATGGATCGGGTGTTTTTTATCTGAGTCAGAGATGATAAAAGGCTCCCTTTCATTTATGACCTTTCTGCCCCTTGAAAAAACACACACAAAGCAAACTAAAGTGGAAAATGTAGAAAAAAGAAGGTTGGACGGTTTTGATACTGATTTAACTGTATTTTCCAATTAACCTATGTGGCTTTTAAAAAGTCAACTCAAGTCTATTTTATTTATATAACCCAAGATCAATTTGTCTGAGAATCTGAACTTGTAACATCTTCCAACCTTAAACTCTTGATTCAAATAAGGAAAAACAGAAAAGAAACACAGCAAAAGCAAAGAAGAAGAAGAACGCTCTTATGGAAAACTGCACATGCAATAAGTACCAGAAGAAATTGCAAAGAGAAGCTGGCTTACCTCTAAGTATAAAATTGATTTGGTCCACCCATTCTCTGGCCTCTTGAGGACTGCTGGCAGTGAACTAATGGGAAACGGGAGCAATAATCATGCAATTATCATCACATCGAAACGTGCATTTATATGGAAATAAAAGTCCTGATTTTTAATCTTCACTTCAATACACCAACTCTCCTCCTTGCTGACTAAGAAGGTGGAAAAAAAGAGCAAATAGACATGTTCCCTCTTGAAATAGCTATAAAATGATCGGATCTAAAATATTAAATTAAGACATATTAATTCTGGGATAAATGTATAATAATCAGACAGTATAACTAATGTGCCATATAGACATGTGAATAAAATGCTTAATAAATGGATTTAGAGTAAATTCCCTTTTTAAAGAATTGAAAACAAGAAATGTACTGAGAGTGACATTTTAAATTAGAAAATTCACCTCAGTGCCTTCTAGTGGACCAACTATGTAATGTTATTACCTCAAAATAATAATTGGCATTCATGTACTGCAATTTCAGGTTACCTGACAATTAAACACAGATAATAAAATATCTGTTATAATCTGAAATCCGCTGATGTATTGACATTTCTGCATAAGATAAACTACTTATTCCAAAAACACAGACTTTTAGTAAGTAATCTATAAAAGCTTGTTGTGGTAGCACAGACCTGGAAAGATCGCCGTCCGGGGCAAAAGAGCTCAAAACAGCATGTTTTTTTGGAATCTTTTCTCAGGTTGGTCACCAGCTGTACGTTGTAGTCGATGATGTAAAGGGAACCCTTCTGCTGCTTATCTGTGGGAGAGAATACAAGTGAGATGATGTTATCTGATTCAATTTATGAGCCTGTAATGTTCATAACACACTGTAACAAACCTTTTTCAGTCCCAAAGTAGTAGAATATTGAATTGTTCAGAACACACCATCTCTTTTGCCACTCCGAGCCGAAGAAGCTGTGATCTACAGAATTAAATTACACACAAGAACAATTGTTCAAATATATATATTTTTTAAATCAATAACCCATTTGACCCAGGGCTGGTCTCTTTATGCTGTTATACCTCTTCGTTTCTTCTCCAGGTAGCCTTGCTTCAAGATGTTGCAGAGGTCCTGGGCGGCTACAGGGGGGATGTCACCAAAGTCTGTGAACAGAAGAATTCAATTTGTCTCTAAAAAGGAAAGTTTTAAAGAAGACTTCTTCAGATGTCTTGTTTTGTCCGTCCAACAGACCAAAACCGTAAGAAATTCCATTTATAATTATATAAAAAAAGAGATAAGCAGCAAATCCTCACATCTGAGAAGTTAGAACAAGAGAAAGTTTGCCATATTTCTTGATTAATGAGTTAAAATAATTGAAATAGTTTCTGTCAATCAACCAATCAATTCAGCAACTGATTGTTTCAGCACTAACTCCTAATAAGCTGCACTTAAAAGGTTCCTCATTACCACACACAAACACACACCATGAATATAAAGTCTCCAACCCTGTGGATCAAATACATCCCCGCTAGGCTTTAGGAAGCCGGGATCAATACATTTACAGTGCTGCTGAGCACTGCAGTCCATCCATCTGCTCACATTGCACTTTTAATGGGAGCAACCTTCCTGTGTAAATCGCTCTTCAATTTGCAAAGTCAAATTTTAAACATGATAGGAAAATGATACGACTTAAAAGGCTTTAGTTAATTAGAGCAGTTGATAGACAATGCAGTTTACAAAGTATTTAGCCTACTGGGCCATTTGTGCTGGAGAGAAGTTTTAAAGAGGAACTCCACACTAAACCTTGTTGGCAATGATATATGATGTTAATACAGGAGATTTCACCAAAAATGCACAAATTGTGTCTCACACAGGCGGCAACCACGGTTTCTGAAAAGTAAAGCCAATGCTGAAGTGCATTAAAGCTGCATTCTCTCTAATGCCCATCAGGGGGCGACTCCTCTGGTTGTATAGAAGTCTATGAGAAAATGACTCTACTTCTCTCTTGATTTATTCCCTCAGTAAACATTGTAAACATGAGTTTATGGTCTCAATCTCTAGTCTTCTTCAATACAGCATGATGTTCATTTAGTAAATGATGGTCCATTTAGAGTCAAATAGAACATAAAGCAGGGTATGCTTTAGGGCGGGCCTACACACTGATTAACAGGTCGCTACCAGAGCCGTAAACATCGTCTCTACGTCACTCCTCCTCAGTCCAAATATGGTCACTTCTGTTCACTTCCGTTGTATAATGCTCAGATGGTGACGACCAAAAGGCAGAATTCTAGGCTTCAAAACAGCAGTCCACAAACATTAGGGCAACAGTAATGTATTGAAGCTGCTCCACAGATACGCACATCGCACGTCATACTACTACTACTACTGGGAAAGAGGGTTCTAGCAGAATTTAAGGGTGAAGTTACCATTTAAGATGAACTTTATTTGGCATTTTCACCTTTGAGGGTCACTAACGAGAAACGTTGTATAACCACTCCATCAGCAGGATGCCTCGAGAGAAGAGGTTTTAACCAGCTGTTCCATGTTTAAGTTAGTTTCAAAGTCCTATCAAGACGTCAGCTTGTTTGACCACTTTTCTAGCCTTTAGCCATTAGAGGGGATCTTGTAAAATTGACCCCAGGTCGGTCTCGAGGGCCATCTTCCGCCCTTCGTTTCAAAAGGGTTACATGGCTTTTCCGCGTGTCAAAAACAAAGCCCAGCTTCCCCTGAATTCATTACTCAACAGGCATTAGCCTTGCGGGGGTAAAAAAAAAGCAAAGGGAGAGCAGGAACCGCCTTTTTAGTCTGAAACGCAGGAACAATTTAAAGGCCATTTACACGAGTAGGTGTGACACCCCATTCAGACGGCTGATGACAAGGGGAATGCCTGGAGTCCATCCCTCTCAGAGCGGACCCGTTTAACTGCGGGGAAAACCCAAACATGTCATCTCACACATGGGTCCTCTGGTTTAAACAAAGAGCGTCCCCCCCAACATCAGACGAACATGAACCTCTTTCTCATTCATAAAAATCGGCAACATGAAAAAAGTTGTTGTTTTGAGTTCAATCTCAGTGAGTTTTGTCTGAGTAACTTTGATCCAGAGAGCAAAATAAAGCTGATATGATATTGTTTTTTGTGGTTGGCTAACATTCCAGAGATTTAACTTCACAACAATCCAGCCTGTGATCCCATAACCCTGCACCGCTTCAGCCCGTGGGCCTGACAGATGAGCGGGTCGTTCCAGAGCAGAGCCCCAGACACCTCGCGGCACTAACACGCTCACATATCATCAGCCTGCCTTTGTGGATGGACTGACTGGTGACACTATAAATACAGAGGTGCTAAGGACTGTTTTGTCAAAGAGAACCTGATTCAGTACATCATAACAAACAGCGGTCATTATGCTCCCCCACCTCATCTATCCGCCAGCAGTCCGTCCATTCTTTTTTTCTCCCCGGGCCTGCTTCCCTGTTGCGGCCCACTTCTAATCCCCTCATCCGTCTGCTTCCCCTCGCTCTTCATTTATCTCAAAGGTCGAGTCCAGCTAATAGACGAGGAGGTACAGAGTCAACACGGGGATGGCTCTGATCTGCTTGAGTCAATAAACATCACACATTCATGCGTGTTTAACACTTCGACGTTCGCTTGACCCGACCTGACTTCACTGTCCTGCTTTTGTGTGAATTTAAAACACGGGTACGACTTTTAGAGAAAACATGAACACAATAGTTCTGGATTCTTCCACAAGGTAGCTGCACAACCTGAAAGCATCATGTCTGCTTCATGCTGCTCGCTCAAGTCCCAGATCCCACTCTAAACAAAAAGCAGAGTCTTGATTGGTCCTGAGTTAACCATTCCTCCTTTAATGAAAATTACACGCTAACACTTCTTTGGGACCCGTGCAGCTTTAAGTGGGAATTCAAGAGGTAATGTTATTTGAAAATGTGTAATTAAGGGCGTTAAAAAACCCAACAACCATCATGGTGTTTGAGTTTTGAGTTTGACTACAGGCACGGAGAGACACATTAATGCATCTAATTAAGGCCTCATCAAAAATCGCAGACAGACGGCACTCTTTCATAAAAATCATAAATTGCGTTATCAATTATTCAGGGCAATGCCACGACTTCATTTTCATCCCTTTTGCGTTTTTAATTAGCACCATCCACAGCTTGGGTATTGACATTAATTTGATGGCAATTTATTGATATTTCAGCGTAACCTATTTAGCTGAGTGCAATTACCAACAAAGAGAAGCAGATAGATGCGGCCTTGGAGTCGCGTCACGTGCTTTTGTAAATCAAGGTGAGGAGTTGCTGCGGGCTGCGCTAACTGAATCTAACTGCTCTCCGTGGTCATCAGCGAGAAAATATGCGTGACTCACCCCATTTCCAAATGGAAGGAAATAATCAATAGAAATTGACCGGAGATATGTGTTTAATTGATCCTGACACAGGGGAAATTTACATAAGCGAGCTGACTTGGATGCTGATAAGTGCTCTCGTTATGTTGCCTTTCTGAACTTGTTTTAAACTCGAAGAGGTGGAGAAGGGTGGAGAGGAGGGGGATACACAACAATGCATCTGAGCTGCCAGCGGTTCGCCACCGCCTCAATCTCTCATTTGGTTATTCACACTCTCTCAGCATGGTGTTATGAGCTCAGCAGTTGATCCCGCAAGAAAAGGCTGATTTATGTGAGCATGACCAGAGGGAGTTAATGTATTCTCTCATTAAAATCCACTTTACTTAGGCTGAAAGTCAATCAAAGGCTGGATAGAGACTGAATCAAAGTGAAGGGAAATGGTCGGGTGGGAGGACTAATATGTTACATTAGATCTAACGGTGGTCATAATGCAACAAAGATGTTGTGAAAAACACAAGAAAATGCACCAGAGATGTTGATGGGAGCTACAGAGGATGGAAAGTGAGCGGTCGCTTTAGTGTCTTTTCTAGGCAGAGAGGAGCTACAGCACTGGCAGGGGAACATGCACCTATAAAGGGTTTGAACCACTATCATACCCCCATATAGAAACATTTAAGTCATCAACATACATGGAGAACGACGAAAATAAATAGCTTTATTGGAGTAAAAAGCTTGTAACAAAAGCTTTTTCTTACGTACTTCTTTTGCTATTCTGCGCTGCTTTTTTCATGCTTTGAAAATGTTGTATACAAACATGAATTACCTAACAATCATGCAGATGTATGCCAATAATATGATATAATATACTGTACACATGTGGAAGATGTCTTGCTGTATTTATGATGGTTGGAAACACATGGAAATAGGAATTATATCTTTATCTTGCTCCGACCATCAAAGTCTGCATGTCTGTAATATCCTTCTTTTCTTTTTTTGTGAATGTGTCATGTTTCCTCAGTCTTTGCTTGAAGACTATATTTATGTGATCCTTTGTGCTTGTAAGGTTATACTGTATATTTGTTATGTTTACTCTCATCTGTTGTGAAGTTATATGTCATACGGGCTGTATACGTCTGTTCTATAACAGCTTTTATTGGGCTACTTATCGTTTTATGTCATATTTCACTACATGTGCTTTGATGGTTTTATGTCTGCTTTAGGGTTGCAACTAACAGTGGTCCTTAAAATGTCATTTAAGAGTGAGTAATGTCACTAGTTTCTTAACCCCTCGTTGACATATTCAAACTGCTTTGTTTGTTTTGTCCGACCAACCATCCAAAACCCAAAGATATTTACTTTTTATATATAATTCTATTAACATAAATCAAGAAAACAAGCAAATAAGTGTTTTTGGTATATTTGCATTAAAAATGACATAAAAAGGATTATCGAAACTGTTTCTGATTGATTTTCTTTATTTGATGTTTTTTATTATATTTTATTGTAAATGTTCATATTTTCTGTTTTTAAATTATGTCTTTTACTTTTACACTATGTTTATTGTCCCGCACCAATCACCAAGCCGAATTCCTTGCATGTGTAACATACTTGGAAGTAAACCGTTTCTGTTTCTGATTCTGATTTTCTTTATCAACTAAATAATACATTTACTAATTGTTTCAGCTGTCTACTGTTTTTTTGCCTGTTTATTTGTATCTTTTAATTCGTTACATCAAGGACTAAAGATGGAAATGATCCTTCTCGCTAAATCTGACAAATTTAAATTCCACTAATGTAATTTATTGTCTGCTGCCCCTCGTAGATCAACACATAGATAAATAAATAAAGAATCTTTGTTCAGAGAAAAACACTGCCAGCAACAATCACAAAACTAAGCCATGGGAAAACTCTATAACTCTTTAACATCAGCCACTCTTATCGGATCAATATAAACTCTGTATTAAGAGGTGACCCCTTTCTCAACGCAGGTAGAAATCAAAATCAGTGAGTTATCATATGTTTTCTCTCTCCGGTCCTTGAGGGCGAGGTGGGGGGCTCTAACAGAGAGGTATTGCATTGAATGCAGCATCAGGGGGCAGGACCTGACCCCCGTGTGAACTCTGCTGATGAGGTGAAACAGAAGGCAGCGAGAGGCTCCCCCCCGGCCCTGAGGGGGCTGAGGGGAGGAATGCTGCTGACTCTACAGACGGACAAGAAAGAGAGAGAGACCGCAATCCTCTTCGATACCGTCCTTGATTAGGAAAAAGGATTCACTCAGTGCACCTTCACCCACCCGGCGCTCAATCTGTGCACAGGCCAGAGCTAAATTGATACATTTTTCCTCATTAAAGCAGGAGGCCTTTTGCGGCGCGTCCCTCCAGCAAGGCGGCCAGAACAGACGGGAGGAGAGAGACTGAGAGGCACTGAGGTTAAGGGCAGAATGTCGTCCCTGCCCTCCTCTCCTCCCCGTGATTTGATTAGAGCCTCGGTCATCGATTCATAAACCGTGTTTAGAACCTCCTAATGCATGTGTTTGAACCAAAGAAAAAACATGCAGTGCATTATATCAGGCTGCACGATGCGGGTATCCTCGTCTAATAATGTTTAATGGGACCGGGAATTTATGCAGGAGTGATTAAAGATTTATTTTGAATCAAGGATGTCAATCAGGTTAAACAACAGATCTCTGACTCAAGTTAAAAAGCTTTACGACTGAGCGAAGGATACAAACTTTAATACACGCAGAGATGATCAGGTAAATATTTGATATCGCACATTTGGATCCTGGAAATTCATTCGTATTGCAACTTTAATGCAGTGCAAAGATTTATCTATTTTATTGTCTGACTTAGTCTGTTACACTTGATGCAATTTGGAAGAAAATTAATTAAATAAATAAATACAATTCTGTGCCTATTTCACAGGATTAGATGTCATTCTGGGCTCCGTTTTGGCTCTTTTTCTACATTCAAACACAGAGGTCGGCCACAGTAAAAGACACTAAGGGGCTAAATTTACTATGTGACATCGGCTTCCCCCTGGGCAGCCATAAGCAGCGTATACAGCGACCCTGAATTTCCCTTTTCTAGATTTACTACCACTATTCAAATGCTTAACTGCAGATACAATGATCCTCTAATCGCTGGGGATGGTTTTCAGCTGCTTCACTGACAGAGACAGAAGAAAGAAAAAAAAAGAAACAGTAGTAAGAATATAAATACCAACAATGGAGGAGTTCAGGCCCACAGGAGAGCCTGCGTATCTGAGATAAAAACGGGATATAACACAATCAACGACAGAGCCTGGAGGGAAAAACACTCGGAGAAAATCGACACACTCGCTCTCTGAATGTACAGTTATTGCAACTTTAAAATGCTTCTGTTATTTCCACTAAAAAGCTTTAAATATAATTTCAGCAATAATGGTAAGTTAGTATGTTCGTGAGGACCGTGTTATTGCACTGTGCTTTCTGAGCAATATCTCAGGCCCATTACCTTTTGATATAATTGGTCTTATTTTATAGTCACTGCTGTCACATATTATGGCAATAAACAATTATGTGATGCTATCATTCTTTGACTCCTTTCATAAATCACGGGCAAGTCCAACGGGCAACAGGTGTTTCAGAGAATTATTCCGTCCAGGAAAATAAAGCAAACTGCTCAACGAAATCGAGTCTGTTTTTAAATTTGAAGCAGGTGGTTTCGTTTAAAATAAAATAATAATATATATTTTTTTTATATCTTTTATTTATGTTATTTTGAGTGGACCAAATTATGTGTTTTTTAACGTATTGGGATTAATATAAATAACCATAAATAACATTATAAAAACAATAGCTCTAGTCAATAAATCATATAGAGAGAATTTGTTTTTCTATTAAATGCCACCATCAATTGTACTTTTTTTTGTATCTTAATTCTGTGTTCTAAATTGTATTCATACTGTGATATATTGGCTATATTTTAGCAGATTTACATTCATTCTTTCATAAACGAAGATGAGAAATGGCTGATAATTACTTTATCCGGCCTTATTGGAACAATATAGAAAATTATGCAATTCTGTTTTTGCATGTTTTCCTTTTACGCAAAAGTAAATATGGAAGATTTATTTGGATAGCTGGAATTAAAAAATCATCTTAATATTATGCCAGTATTAACTTTCTTAAATTTCACACATATTATATTATTTTATCAAAAAGTAAGATAATAGTTGTATAAAAAAAAGATGTTTCCAATATTCCATTTTCTAATAATTTATAAACCTAAATTATAGGTTATATTATATATTATATTTTCTATTAGTTTAAAAATAATGAATAAACCTGAAAAAAGTAAAATAAAGTCTTTGTTTGAGAGTTTCATTCATAGGAAAACTGTTAATAACCTCTATGACAGTTACTGCAACAGAAGTGATTTAACTCTGATTTTATGACAAAATACTAATGAATTTATAGAAAAATATAACATAATATAAACATTTAACAATCTCAATACTAAAGGTTTTTTAATTATGTTTGCACGATTCTTTTTTTCACAGTATTACCAGATGCAAAAGAACTACAATCACTGATAATATTTAATTTAGTAAAATAGCCTGACCTACTAAATAAAAAAAACAATAATATAACCATGTTTATTTAAGCCTGGCATTTTTTTAAGTTGTCCCTTTAACTGCTATCACAGTTTGAAGTTAATTATCTCATAATTGTTTTGTTTAAATACAACATATTACCGTTTTAGTTCTGCAAAACAGTATGAACAGTACTCTCAATGTTTTCCCAATCAACTGGCCTCTGATTTCATTTCTTTGAGATAAGCTAACTGACAGCCACTACAAATCAATAGTAAAAAGAAAAATCCTATTGTAGATAAGGATTCTTCCAACAGCATACAAGCCCTCGGCAGCCCTGTCCCACTTGGCACTCACACACACACACACACACACACACACACACACACTGCTGACTTCTTCCAGCAGAGCGGAGATCCCGGTGTAAAGAGGGATGCATCCTCAACATCCTCAAATAACTCCACAAGGGCATGTTAATGACCTTAAAGTGCTACATTACAGCAACAATTAAACAGAGGGATCCCGGAGGCATTGGGAGCCGTCGTGTCACTGTCTGTGTACAGGCCAACACATCTCTCCCATCCCCATTTATTTCCCTAAGAAATCAGCGGGGCCACCTGGGCCTGGCATCGAAACTTCATTCATCTCCAGGAATGGATTCCAGTGGAGGGCAAAATCAAATTCTCATTTGCAAGGCAAGGGGAGAGAGAGAGAGGGAGTGAATGCAGGAGGTACCTGGGAACGCTAACCTCTGGGTGAACCCGCCGCATCTGATAGTTTTGCTATTTGTCTGTGACATTGACAGCTCTGGGGGAGATTAGGAGCCACCATGCCCCAGCTTCCCCACTTTGCATTCTGCCTATGTGCCTCTTTACAGATGGACTGCTGCACATTTCCCTTCGCCTGTTTTCCCTGGGTTTCAACAACGGTGCTACACCAGAGGCAACCGAGGGGATGTAATTATATGCAATGCAACAATAAAACAAAGCAAATGAGGGTAGAGCTGCATCAGAGGGGCTTAAAAAAACAAAAAAACGAGAGGATGCAAAAAAAAAAAACTACACGGTGTGGCTTTCGGTGGTGGGGGTGAAGCCGGAGATGAGAGTGATGGATGCCCTTCGGTTAAATACGTCCAAATCCCCCCTTCAAGCCGCTCTCTTCTTGCCAGGCAGCGTGAGTGAGTGTGCGAGAGAGAGTGTACAAGATTAATAGTGTAAACAGCGAGGGAGAGAGGGAGAGAAAGGCAGCAGGGAAAGAGAGAAAGAAAAGACTATCAGCATCTGCAGCAGCACAGTAGCCCTGGGGGAATAGTGTGAACTTTTGAACCCTGGTGGCGAGCAGTCGCAGCGATGCACAGAGCCTGCTCCTGCCTCGTTATGTGTGTGTGTGTGTGTGTGTGTGTGTGTGTGTGTGTGTGTGTGTGTGTGTGTGTGTGTGTGTGTGTGTGTGTGTGTGTGTGTGTGTGTGTCAACAGAGAGAGAGAGGAGAGGAAAGGGGAGTGAGGGAGAACGAGGAAAGACTGGAGGTCATTAACATATTCCTCGCTTCCTAAACGAGCTGCTGCTATCCAAATGTCAAGAAATCCATACACCGATGAATGCCATGAAAAAAAATCTGTCTCTACTTCGGGGCGGATATTCTGACAGATAGATACAGTAGATGGCTATCAGAGAAAACTCCAAAGAAAGTTTGTGACCGATGGGCATTCTGTGACGTGAAGGACAATCATTCACACAACTCTGGACTGAGTGCAGACAGGTCACAGGTTGGTCGTGCAAGAGGTCAAAAGGTCAAGAGTTCAGTGCGTGGGCAGACAGGTCAACAAACCTGCAAGGAGGTCATGTAAGCATTCCTAAAATACTGTCCAGGTGCTGCATGTAATTAAGGAAGAAACTGGGACAAATCAGCCATGTTTTAACATTTTTATGCTTTTAATGTAATTTCTTACTCTGTGGAGCACCGAGAAACACGCTCTTTCTCCATGACTTAATTTGCGTTCAAAACACAGACAAGGGGCCAGTTGGCGCTTTAAACACTGCTGATTAACCCTCTAATGGAGCACCGATCCGTCAGCTGGCAACGTTTTTTTTCCCCCCGTTTCAGCAGCCAAGAGACCCGGGCATGCACCCTCGAAAAGCACTTCACTTTATACAGCTTTTTAAAGCTTCCGCCAAAATGACTGAAAAATTTAGATTTAATATTCTATTTACCGGCACTGCGTAATAATGTTGTTACTGTGCACCGGCTCCTCATATTCAAATGAGAAATATGCAACAGCAAGACATAAATGCAAATTGGTTATCCTACTGCATTCTATTGCAAGTAATTGGTTTAGGAAATTGGGTCGGCACAGTAATCACTGACAGGAGTCACATTCCTGCATTCTTTAAATAGGCTAACACAACAGAACGCACCTTTAGTGCTGGTGCTACTAACTGATTAATGATGAATCATTAATTAGACATTTAAGTCACTTTTGCCCCAGTAACATTCCCTAGTTCTCAAAATGTAAGAAAATGTTCCTTTTCTTTATCTAAAAACTGCAAATGTTTGGGTGGAAAACAAGCAGTGTGAGTAAATCATCTTAACATATTGGAAATTGTGACATTTTTCACTATATTTGGACATTTTATAGGCCAAATGGTGAATTGATTTATCAAGAAAATAATTAAAATAATCATTACATGCAGCCCCATCTGCCCATATGTCAAATCAAATGATCTCCAAGACATTTCTTATCAATCTAAAGTATTATATATATGTGCCAGATAATATACAGTGACACAAACAGATAAAGTCACTTGATATGAGAAAGGCAGAACACAACATGCACGTGGCATCTAGAGTTTTGTGAATAAATTCTACATCCACACCTGAGCAGAGCACAGACTATACATTGCATCGTAATAGAATCATTACGATCGCAAAGAAGACGAGGGAATACGCATCAAGAGCGTCATCTTTTTTTTTGTTGCACGCCTCCAGAAACAAAGCTCTTTCCTGCGGTGCTCTGTCATCGCCGCAGCATCCAAGCAAACATCCCCGAGCGCCCAGCGGTGCTCCACCAATCAAAGAAAAACAAACAGGCCATTTCAACTTCGTAAACTTGACCCGCAAACAGCATGACAGGGCTAAAAGCCCCACATCTCCAGCTGTCTCCTGGGGTCTATATATATATGTGTGTGTGTGTGTGTCTGTGTGTTAAAGGAGACTACACGCCGGAGGGATAAAACTGCACATATTTGTTGGTGTATGCAAAATGTATTGGAATGGCAGTGTGTGTGAGAGAGAGGTGGAGGGTGGTAAAGGGGGCAGACGAGGTTGGGATAAGGCTGCATGCGCTGTCAGGTCACCGGTGCGGTCGGCGGGTGAAACTCAGTTCACATTACCATGCAGACACCCGGGCTAACAATGGAGGTTCCATCTGTTCCCGTCAGCCATTACAAATCTGGTGTCACCCAGTCCGCTGAAGACAACAGGCCACCGCATCTAATCAAACGGCACAGGCTCCTCCTGCGCGTAGAAGCAGCCATCGACTTCACACTCACTCACTCTCTGGTTAGGGGACGGAGAGCAGCGAAAGGCAGGCAGTCCATTACCTCGGGTAATGCATTCTCACAGCCACAAAGTCACTATTGTGTACAGTAGCCTCAAATAAAATGATACAATTAAACCCGAGAGAGAGAAAAAAACAACTTCATTTTCTACCTTCCTCTTAAAGCCAAATGCGTTTTCTCTAAATCACAAAATTACCTTTCACTTCTTAGCAACAAAGCTGCTGATTTTTTTTTTTTTTTTTTTGCATTTAAAGGAATAAAAGAAAATTCAAGTCGTCACCATGGATGATTGTTCCTCCCCAAAAAAAATGCAACTGATTTCATTAAATGGTCATGCCATTATTTTCCGCAAACACTCCCTCTTCCATTGAAAACCGACCGCCCAGCAGAGAAGTGCGAGCCGTTTCTTTCAACTGGCGGTGAACAGAGAATGAACTATGAACTCCACATGCCCCTTTCAGTGAGGACACAGGCCATTCACTACGCCAACATGGTCGCAGCAATAAAAAGACACAGAAGCTGTGAAGTGTGAATTTGTTTTACAGAATCAAATGTTATGATTATTGATCAAACAATAAAATGTGTGTTTGTCTTTTTTTTTTTAAGTGTAGTTTTTTAGTGTCGAGGGACATTCGATATTCAAAAGCAAAAATGCAAATGAAAGAAAAAAGAAGATTCTGGAAGTGCTGCATAATTGGCTATTTCTCACATTTCACGCCAACAACTATCGCATCCACAGCAACAGACGGCGTAGTTTGTGGTTGGGGCGTGTTATTGTTATAGCCTTAAGGGAATTTTTAAAAGCGTTTTATTGTTTGATTTTGTTTGTTTCCCCAAAGGAAATCTCAGCCTTGTTTATTCTGAAATGAACAATTCAAAAAAATGAATTATCATAGTCTTGTGGTCTATCTTCCCACCATCTGCTGTGATTTGTTCACTCTATTTTTCCAAAGATGCAAAAAAAAGCCCGCAGTTACTCTTCTGTGGGCAAAGGACCGAAGAGTTCATTAAAGACATTTCCAAAAAAAGGAGATCTTTTTTTTTTTTACTACATCCAGCTGGCATCGACGGTCGGTATCACAAAACGACTGCAAACAGGGACATTTTCTTTCTTCTTATTGGGAAATTCCACATGATTCCAGCTTTACCTCAGGAAAGAAGATTTTTTAAAAAAAAAGGAAAGCACCGGGTGTAGATGGGCACCTGAGGCAGCGGGGTCAATAAATGCCCACCTGCGGCATGTCACGTCAAGGGCTATTAGCTGGCACATAGAGTCAGAAATACAAAAAAGTCTTAACGGGAGGGGAGGGCAAGTCCAAGAAGGGAAGATAGAGAGAAAGATTGATAAAGGGAGAGAGGGATGGAACACACATGGCCCCTCAGGTACAGTGTTGTATTTCAAACCCCGGTTGTGAAAGAATAGAGGGGCTCGAGGTCAATCAATCACGGCATTAGCCCGAAGCTACAAAGCCTCCTCTCTGTGTGGCCGGCCTCCCACAGTCCACACACACAGCTCACGGGGACAGATCAGGAGCTGAGGATCCACCACTGGAGGGAGCTCTAGGTCCCCAATCAGGCCTCGGAGAACTCACCGGCCCCCTTTCTTTTTTTGCTCCAGCATCAGGACAGCCTACCTGACTACACACTGGCCAGGAGGAGGAGTCACTGATGCCAGGCAGAGAGGTGGGAGGCCAGCGAAAGAGGAGGGGGGTGGGTTTCACAGATGTGGTCTGTTTTTTCAAATTAAGAGAGCGAGCAACAATATGCAGCAGAAGGGTTCGGCTGTGCTTCCTGTGGAGAGGTGTAGGTGTGCCAGCGAGGATGGCGAGGGGTTGTTTGTTAAAACTGCATTTGTTTAAGTTTCCTCAGAGGAATACTGCATTGTCTCCTGTGACACGACTCCTCCTATTTTTTTTACCTTTTCCTTTGTTGGTGCAGCATTCCTCACACACTGTAGCCTTTCAGCATGTTCACACAGACATTAAAGACATGTGCGTTCCCTTGGTTAGGGTTAAAATTTCCCTCAAGTGTCCTTAATTAAAGTATGATATTTATAATCTAAGTTAATGTCTTCTGCTCAAATTAAATATTCTTGTCATTTTTCTTTCATTTGATGTTGTGAAGAAAAAGCCATCAGTGCTGCTTTGCCGCACATAGACATTTAGAATTAGGCCTTTTTGAGCTCAGATCTCTGCATTGCGCAAATAGCCTAAGATCTCACACACACACACACACACACACACGGAATCAGAATCAGGACTATTGTCAACTCACAGTCAGTGGCTCCGTCATCCTGGTAGTCAGAGGCTACCGAGGCGTCGTCCGATGGGGCAGAGCGACCCAGACTGGAACTGCGGTTGTCATCAGAACCTTCGTCGTCCCTAAAGTCCGCTGAGTGTGTGTGTGTGTGTGTGTGTGTGTATGTGTGAAATGGAAAAAACACGAAAAGATTATAAATTAGTCATTCGTGCACTTGATTCTATCAGAGGAATCAAACATGCATATACAAATACACTCTTATACAAATATACTGGTGATAGAGCAGTATGTGATAAGAGATTCTCGGTAATTTTACTTACATGCGGGGAAGGGGAATTCTTGAGGGTTTCTGTTAAAATCAGATTAAGTAAATGTCAAAATCTTTTGCACTGAATTTCAAAGCATTCTGTTCTTTCATTTTTCAGACAACTCAGCTCCAGTATTGCTTCAAGCATTCAGCCATCGTTTCTTGCACTGAAGACCACAAAACCACAAGTTTTCTGTACCAGAGCATGCGACTCTTGTCGTGCAGTGCAGGAAACTGTTTCCGGAGTGAACTGCACACTTCATGCAAGATTTTTTTTGGGGTTCATGGACTGTTCATCAATGCTTGTAAATTATATCACATTAGGATTTAACTATCCTGATCAAAACTGATTATTCTATGAGATCTTTAAAGACTTTTAACAATAATAAATAAGAGCGTGCATGAAGTCTTGAAGGTGACACCATTAGACAAAATTAGTTTCTTCAAATGTAATTTTGCAAACTGTGTTTAAAGCAATTACAGCAACAATTAAGCTTCTTGTGTGGTATTAACAGCAAAAGTTAGATAATGGTGCCATGAAATTACATTTTGACACTTCACTAGTAAAGCTTTGCTAAACACTGATGTAATGCTGCTTCTGGAGGGAGAATCCTACCTTACATGGATGACCCTGAAGTTGTTCAGTAAGACCTTCCGTGTCTCTTGGGCATTTTCACTGAGCTCTTCATCTTGAAGGATCTCAGCTACAAACAGCTCACAGTCTGAAGACGACAGAAAACGCTGTAAGTGTGGCGCAATTCATGGCGTGTTTTCCCAAGGACACAATTCTGAAGGATTCCAACACTGAGTAATACTTTGTATGATCAAGTTTATAATGTTTCTGATGGATAGAAACATCTCAAATGATGTACTAAGATAATATCCAATAATTAGGAGTTGAAGATCACACTTCAATCCGTCCACGGGTTGCTAAATATCATGACCTTGGAGTATAACATTTTAAATGAAAGTCTCAAAAGTTTATTTTTCTAAGTAAAGCAGGTGGACCCAATGACATGATCACCTGCACAATATTCTGCATTTCAACACAACCTTGCAGTTGTTATCACAACTTGTTTCTTTACACATATATTTGATCCTTTACTGTTAAATCCGGTTAAAGTTTGAAGGACTATAGCTTCTTGTTTTGGTTTCCACTGCCTGTACTGAACACATCATTCAAACGGAAACTCATAAAACAGGGCCTAAACTATTTTTTGTGTGGTTAGACCTGAGAAAAAGAAATCCAAAGACAAAGAGAGGTAAGACATTACACTTTGAAATGACTGTAGAACAGATGAAGTTATGATTATGATTTTCTTTCCCTGTGGTATTTAACTGTAAACTTGATCATGATAATATACGGTAAGTCAGAGTCAAATTACCCGGTAAAAGCAAGAGCATAGTTTGTAAAACTGGTTGGCCTGCATCACTTATCTGATTCCATGTAACACAAATGGACTGACACATGCAAATGTTCTCCCAAAGGCCCCCTTTGCTGGCAGCAGTACATGCAAATGTAGTAAAATACTGTTAACTGTGGTTTGTTTTTTATGTTCTATTTTCAGTTTTTATTGTTACAACTGGAAGTAAGAGCAGGTACAAGGAATTTCTGAGCAACAAAATAAATAATAAAAAGAAAGATGTGACACGTTATTTTTTAAGTTTAGCTTGCTTAACTGTCCGTGTTTCCTCAACTCAACCAGTAGAATCATATTACTATTACATTTTAAAATGTCATTTGTTGTGATAAGCATGCCCGCTTACAGTTCCAATCGTATTTGATCAAAGGATTAAAAGATAAAACTGTCATGTTCTGTCAAAAAAGTAAAAAATAAAGACATTACCATCCAAAAGCCGCCTAATGTCAGGTGGTAGCGTTCCCATCCCTGGCTTTCAACTGTGCAACTTCGGTTTGCTGACTTTTCACCCTTTTTTCTGCCCCTTCACACTTTGGTTTTATATTCCACAAGGCAGCCTATGTGCACCCAGACTCTGTCATACTGTTACAGCTCCATGCCAGAAAGAAGAGCCTGGCACAGCCTAGCATCTAACCACCTGTGTCCTCTTGTTCTGAAACCTGACTTCCGTGCATGCATTTAGATTTGCGCAAAACGGGGTGGAGCAGGTGCACAGATGACAACTTCCTCTGCACTCTCATTTCTCAGTCAAGGGCTGATGACAAGGTTTGACTGACAAAGAGAAAGCCCCTCTGTCTGAGCTAAAATAATGCTGTCGAAAAAAAGAGACCGAGTGGGCGCTGTGAACCTGTACATTGGATACTTTTAGCAGCATTGAAGCTGTGCAAACTGCCTGTGATAAATATGTGACTACTTGTGTAGGTGCAGGTGTTTGTGGTGACTCAAGAAACGAGCAACTTGAAACACTCAAAAAAAACATGATCCACTTTAAATATGACTGTTGTCTGCAGCTGAAAAAACATGCACCTCTGCCTCTTTCTTTGTGCTTTCCCTTGTATAGGCGTGTCGATCTGCCCCATGATCAAATGAAAATAGATAAAAGAAAAGAAAACATTTGGGTTGTATAACTTGCCAACTTGTGTTTCCCCGTGTAAACATTTTTCCATGTCCAGTTACATTTAGAAGTGCTTTAAATAATGCAAAAATCCCCTCAGTCCTACCTCCAATTCTTCAACCAAATGATCTGGGATCACATGATCTGGACTGTTCTTGAGCAAGACAGTGAATCCCTGCCAACCATCTCCAGATATGCTGCGCTACTGCTGATCCTTTGCAGCCTGACCTCCCTGCAAAGTAGTGGGAAGACCAAAACAGACAATTTCCCCACAGGGATCAATAAAGTACCACATTATATTATAGGAAAAATACTTCTCAGCAAAATAGTAAGCCCCTATTTCGCTGAAAAGTATTTAAATCTTCAAAACTGTTGAAATAATATCCAAATATGACTCTTAAATTAAAAACTGCACCCAGCAGCACTTAAGCTCCTAGGATGCCTTCATCTCAGACACTGATATTATCATTTACAATAAGCATAGGGGTCAACTTTCCTTTGTGCCTCCAACAATCCTATTTATACACCCAAGTCCAGTACATGTTCAAGGTCCTTACCCCTGATACAAAATATAGTTTGGTCAGGTTTTGTTTTCTTTTTAGCCTAAAATAAACTCTATTGTTTAGCCTGTGCCAATAATTTAATCCTGCAGAATAAAAGTCGATTGCAGTTTTGAATTAATTACATACTAGTAGTATAACACCATTTCTCACACAGGCACAAATACAACATGTTTATTCTACTGAAACTGAAAGTAATGTTTAACAGGCACTTCCCTGCTCATTACTAGAAGCAACAGCTAATATGGATAACGTTAAGTCAAGTTATTAGAAAATGGCTTATTATATATTTTTAATTTAAAGTATGTGTGTCTGTTTGTTTGATAAAAATACTTTCCCTAACATTTTTTTAAACGTTAGCTTGTTTAAAGTCAAACGACCTAAGGGAACGTCCTCTAACGACTTAATATCAAAGTAAGTTCATATTTACCTCCTCACGTTACATTAAAGTGAAGATTACTTTCTGTTTTGTTTCTAAACTGGCTTCCACGAGGGCTGTGCTGCATTCAGGTACTCATGTCCTCCTAATCGGCGAATGAAGTTGTAAAATCGTAAATCAGAGTTGTTGTACATTCAGACCTTCTATTTGTATGGTAAACTTACTACGTTTTTCTACAACTTCGACATCTAACGCTAAGGTATTAATGTATTTGTTTTTTAATTGTAAATCAAAGTTGTGGTGCATTCACATTCAAGTGATGTTTCATTTAAAAGTATAACATAATAGGAAGCTGTAACAGAAATCCAATCAAACTACTGCCTCAAAGATAAGAAAATATATATCCACAGGGATTAAACTGATGTTTTTATCAAAGCAGCTAAGGCTCACTTACCAAACCAGAGAAATAAATAGCTTAATAGCACATGTTGTCAAATGGGGTATCAGAATTTCTCACTTTCACTGTTTTAAATTACAACAATCCCCACTTTAATGGGTCTTTGATTTAAGCTTGAAAAGTAATTAGGGTATGTCAGACAACACGTGAATGCAGCATCATTAAATTGGTCCCTCACTATATGTGACAGGGCATGGATGAATGGCTTATATTACCAGTAGAGGGTGAACAGCAATGGGATGTACTGGACTGGGCTTTAATATACTCGGTTGACATTAGTGTAGAGGAGGTATTGGTGGTGGTAGTAATACTAATAGAAACAGTGGTGGGTCCGGCTATCGCATTATTGATCCTGTCTTACTGAAACACTACAAGGAAAGCCATCAAGGAACCAAAGCTCCATCAGACACTGCTCACATCGACAGAATACACCGGATATCAATCGAAGGCTAGGTTGAACTAATGTGTATTCAAGCTTGCAAGATAATTATTTCATATCCTAAGCAACATCACACACACATACACAACATTAATCGCTATTTCACACACTCACAGGCCTGAGTATATTACCAGAAATTGGTCTTAATGCAACATTTATGAAGCACATTTCATTTTGATGAAATAAAAGGCTATTTGCATGGATAATTGCGGATAATCTGGTTTATTTTAACACATATTTTTCCTACAGGCCAAAGACTTAATACTTGAAATGCTTTTTAGGTGCAGCACTGTTCTTAAAATCTTGAATTAGAGTAAAAAATGTACCCTGTGTTGCATTTTTACTCTGAAATAAAACTATATTTTCCCACACAGCAAAAAAATCTGCAATAGTAACTGCAGTTTCCTTTCAGTGCATAGTGGTATTTTAAATCATATCTAACTAATAATTAAACATTAGCTTGTTTAACGATAACCCACCTGGCATCTGAAGGCAGCCAACGTTCCTCCTCCAACAACACTATTTCAAAGTAATTCATATTCACCACCCAACTTTACATAAAAGAGGAGATTAGTTTGTGTGTTTTTTAGGGTGGCTACACTAGGTAAATATGTTTATCCACGACGTTTGTGCTGCATTCATGTACTCATATCCTCTCAATGGACTAATAAAGTTATATATTGTTGTAGTACATCCAAACCTTCTATTTTATGATCTCCTGCAGGCCAAAGACTTGAATCTTACATTTTTTTCTAGGTATTGCACTTATCTTAAAATCTTGAATTAGAGTAAAAATGTACCTTTTTTAACTCATAAATAAAACAATATTTCCCCATAAAGCAGAACATCTGCAGTTCCCTTTCAGTGCATAGTTTATATTATTTTATAATTTTCAGTGTTTCATGTCGAATGCTAGATATTTCATGATGGTCTCCTTCGCTGTCACCTCTCTACAGGAAGCCGTGGGGTCAGGGCGAGTTGAGTCCCATGTCAGAATTGTCCCCACGCTGACCTGCGCCTGACTGGCCTCCCAGCAAAAAGCCCCTGTGAAGGTAAGAGGAACTGGAGGTCCCCTCCCCTGGAAAAGAGGTTCCCTCCCCTTGACAGCTCCACAGAGCCCCAGCCACCTGCCTGCTGGGTCGGTCCCCATATGAAAAGGGAAGCCCTTTGTAATCCGACGGGGATTACACCACCCAACAATGCCCCGCTGAAAGAGCGACAAAAGCCCTGTATCAAACGCAGCTGAGGGGGAGCGAAGCTATGATCTCCCGCTACTACCAACACTGACTCCTCCGCCACCTCTCATCTCCCCAAGAGGCTCTCCTCTCCCCCCCAACCACCCACCCTCCCCTTTTAGCATTCGCTGCCTCTGTCCGCCTTCTGCCCTCTCATCTTTAGGATCTGGCCTTTTATCAGTGCATTCCTTTTCATTTGCATTGCGGTGTGGGGAGGGACAGCGGGTCTCTCTGATCTGATATAGAGCCAGCAGAGAGAGTCAGGAGGATCCTCAGGGCATGAAGGGTGTGTGTGTGTGTGTGTGTGTGTGTGTGTGTGTGTGTGTGTGTGTGTGTGTCCTGTCCACACACACACACACACACACACACACACACACACACACACACACACACACACACACACACACACACACCACATTGCATTCTCAAGATAGGCAGAAACTCCTTTGCAGTCCAGAGGGACAAATAGTGAAGCACCCATGCCTGTATTTCAGGCTCTGTCTATCTTTATATCAGTAAAGGAAATGAAGTGATTGAGGGCACATTTATGCTTTAAATGAGGAATTTGCGTCCAAGATTCTGTTAAAAGCTTCAAAAATGGAGAAGATTTGCAGCTGCAGATTATACTATTTGTTTTAAAGTCCTTGGCATTAATCACTCTGTAAGAATGGGTGTCACCTTATCCAACAGCAAACATCTCAAGTCAGTGCTCAAATGTGGCCCTAATATAAACATGTCACAGCATATTCAAACCCCTTGATACAAAAAAAGAAAAGGTGTTTGGCCTGATTCTTAAGGGTCTGTTGTAAATGTTTGTGTTGCTCGAGGAGATAAAAAGAGGTAGTTTACTTTTCGGATTTCCTCAGTATCATTGTATTCCCAACCCACCCATTGCTCAAACATATGTCAGTGTAAAGGAGGGTGGGGGGCTTTAGTGGCGGTGAAGTAAAAAAAAAAAAAAAAAAAAAAAAAAAAAGTGATGATAGATTGAGGACACAAAAGACAGAGGAGCAAATGTGTTGCGCTAAATCTACAACCTTCAGTCAGCCACATATTGACCGACTCGGAAGGGGTTACCTTCAGCTTGTAGTCAGATCAATGTTAGCCCCGGAGAGCATTGAATAGAAAATCATTCAAATTGTATTATGTTAGGATATATGAGCCGTTTCAAAATATTAATTCAGCATTATTTGAGGTGTCTGTTAAGGGGAGCAGTTACAGCTCGCAGTGCGTCGACTCGACTGAGTGATTACACACCTCTATTACGTTTGATATATGAATGTGTGAGAGGGACCTATTTTTCATTGCCGAGACATTGTCCCCAGAGGCAGTTGTTAAAGAAGAATCTGTGAATTATCCCCCTGGAACAACTGGCCCTTGTCATGAGCCGACGAGAGGAGGGGAAAAAGGAAAAGGGGAAAAAGGAAAAGGGGAAAAAGGAAGCGCAGCACTATTGATAACAGAAGGATTGAGAGGCTGGAAGGACGCCAGAAGAGTGTGTCTGCCTGAGCTTGTGATCCTGCACACCGCCGCCTCTCCCTCTGTCCAGTTAATTGGAATACAAAGCAGAGCGGGGTCGATGAGAGAGCGGTGAGGACGACGAGGAGGAGGAGGAGGAGGAAGGAGGAGGAAGGAGGAGGGGGGTAGCTGCTGTCTGTCTCCAGCAAACGCTCAACCTTCACTGCTCGCTGGGAATTGACTTGGGGAACCAGCGAGCGAGACCGACACACTGTCACCGGTAAAATGAACTGTCACCTTGCATTTCTCAGCCTCCTGGCAGCATCGAATTGGCCGCTTTGAACCATGTGACGTGACACTGATTGAGTTCTGGCCCCCAACACCCACCCACCCTCCACCCTCCACCCTCCACCCCTCCTCCTGGGCCCTAAAGGAAGAAGCCGGTTTAATTTCAAGTGTACAGCCTCTCCATGCAAAGTATCCAGGAGGCAGTGAGCGGCGTCTTCCAACCCTTCACACCAAACCTTTTCATGGCCGCCCCTATTCTTCCTCACCGCCCCTCATTATTTCATTGTGCTGCTTCGTTACGCCGCCTCTCAGCCAGTCTTGTTTTTCTTTACGGCGTATAGTCATGGCGGACTGACAGGCACACAGAGGAGGAAAACTATTAGGGGTAGCCATTTGGATCCTGGAGGCAATCCCAGGGAGTATTAAGACGTTAACTCTGGCCAAGTCACTTGTCTCTCTCAGTTACTATGCTGATGGAGAGGGGGAAAAGGATGCAGTTGTAGGGCGGGCGGGTGGGGGACCCGGGAGGCTGGGGCTTCAGGTCGGCTGGCGCTTCCAGATCCAATAGAGCCTAACTCGGATGGGGGATGGTTGTCAAGAATCTACCAGCCTACTGGGCTAAAAAGAGCCTCAGTGCCATAACAAAGGAAGAAGACAGCATGCCATTCATAACTATATAACTATAGGCAGCAAATCTCCACAAGGCCTCAGCTGTGGATATTAATATTGATATCTACAGAATAAAAGTCACATATCTGGCATATCTTTAGCTTCCTCTAATTCCCAACACTCTGTCACCTCCTTAAGAAGCAGTAAAAAAAGTATAGTTTATAAATGCATTATGCGTATGGATATCTAAATGCATTGTCATGTGTTTTTACCTTTTAACCCATCCATGTTGTGACTTGAACAATGTCATGCTACCGTTGGGTTTGAGAGTCTTTCATAGCTTCTTAAAAAAACAAAGAATATCTGATTTTATGCTTATAAGTTTACTGTTTTTACTTTTACTAGAGCTGCTGAAACACCTCAAGTTATCAGGAAAATTAATATGCAACTTATTTTAATAATCATTCCATTTTTTTAAAGCAATAATGACAAACATTTCATGGTTCCAGCTTCTCAAATGTGAGAATGTGCTGCTTTTAATTATCTTATGATATAGTGGATTCAAATATATTTCGATTTTTGACTCTTGATTTGACAAAACAAGACATATATTTACTTCAATTCGAGCTCTAGGAGTTTGCGATGAGCATTTTCGCTATTTCCAGTGTTTTAGAGACCAAGCGATTAAATCAAGAAAATAATCTGCAAATTGAATCAATGATGAAGATAATCGTTAGTTGAAGATCTGCTTCTTACTTTCCAGTATTTCTTCAGTCAGCCATTAAATTCCTCTCTCCATCTTGATAATAAAACAAAAAGGACAATGATGGAAATATGACTTTATCGTTCTATTGCCTAAAAGATCTGTTTTGTTGTTTATTATATGAATTTAAGAAACAAGACTCTGTATACTATATATACTGTATATGATAAATGTTGCTTACATAAAAAGCTGTGTTTGATAACGGTCAATAAAACAGACTCCTCTTTGGTATCTCTTAGATGACCAACCCCCCGTTATCCCATGAATACTGTATCTAGTTCCCCTTTGAAGCCCTGGGACCCTGCAGAGTGACATGCGACAGAGGAACCGGTAAAAAAACTGAGGAAGTGAGCATGGCAATAGACTTGTAAAAGAGCCTGCAACAACTGCAAGCAGCATGGGGTACAAACAGGACCGGGTTGACCTCAAACAGAGAGCAGAGGGAGGCGGGCCGGCTAAAGATGCGTAAGATATCTGAGGAGAAGGAGGTTGGCTGCTGTATGTATTAATAGACCTCGTGTTTGTGCAGTCAGGTGATCGAGCTGCAGAGCTTTTGATTGGGTTTTTTTTTTCTCCGCGATCATAAATGATCTCCCCTCTTATCCCTCAGTGTTCATTAACCACTCTCTCCTCTCCTCTGCCCTACATTCTGGCGGCAGAAGGCGAAGAGCTGAATCCGAAGGTGAAAAGCATTCTCCTCCTCTTCCCCCATGCTGAACATCTGTCTCCGTGGTGTTGGCTGCAGCGCCGGCTCTGACACCTCCAGATGGAGAGCCCGCTGGGAGCGCTGAGGTATTACCTACAGAGATGGCAGGGATCACACCTCTGGAATGAAGTCCCACACTTGTTTTTCTGCACTGTCCCCCTTTTATTGTTGCTGGATCTGTCACCATTCACCTTATCGATCGTCACCTCTGTAGTCCTTGGCCTTGTGCCTCCTCTGCAAGCTTTTGGCTTTTAAAGAAAAGGACAACAAACCTCTCAGACCTTTTTCTAATTTGCAGTACTGGCCTGTGTGGTAATTCAACTGTAACTTCTATTAATGGAACTGAATTCATTTTTAATATGGTTGTAGGAAAACTGCGTACGGATACATTTCAAATGATCGCTGATTTTCATTTCTTAGAAACATTCCCTGAACTTATATAACAGTTTTTAGTTTGCATAAACCAGAACTTTGACTAAATGGCATTTAATCTTTTAAGTCTAAATATTAAAGTTTAACTTCACCTCGGGAGTCTAACTAACTAACCTAGATGTGTGAGGCAGGAGTTTCTCAGTGACATCTCCCAGCCTCTTCTGATTAAAGGGCGTTAACATTTTTCTTTTATATTAAACTCATGACGTCCCAACCCGGTCATCTCTAATTCGGCATTGGTTCAGGGTTGATGGCACATTGAAGCATTTTCAACTTGTGAAATGCCACAAAAAAATATACATATTCTAATACATTTTGAGGAAGAAATCTCAGCATTGATGTGTTTCATCACAGTGCAGTCATATCATTTAGTTTAAAGTTTAAATGTGTGGCACCTCTTTAAAAGAAATACCTGCAGAGATCTCAAGTATGAGAGGCCCGGGAGTCGACTTCTCCGAGCCACTCTGGTGCCTTGACAGATTGACTCCGCATTCATTTGTGCCTGAACTCTGAGTGAACCGGCAGCTTTAGGAAAAAAGGGCACCAACAGGCCAGTGCTGCTGGGGCAGAAACCGTGTGTGTGCGCAAACCTAACACCCAGTGCAAATATTGAAACTGCTGCCCCTTCTCCATCAGAAGAAAACCAGGTGGTCGGGTCCGGCAAACGTTTATCCTCGGCCACAATGAGCACTTAAATGTTAAACTATCAACTCAGTTCTTCTGATTTTAAAAGGGAAAATTGTGGTGGTTTAATTAAAAATGTTTCACTCATATTATGTAAAATACAAGTGGATGTCATTGCAACCTGTGTCATCTGTATCCGAGCAGAATTTGTGTAACAAATCAAGGGTGAGACCTGGCTCCCTGGAGTTTGTTGTCATGTTTAGATCCCCCGGAGGTATTTGGAGGTGAAAAGGTCACTGGGAACCACCCCATGTGTTGTGAAAGATTCCTCTTGTCACATTATGCAAGGGGACTTTGGACGAGACCATTAATGGAAGAAGTTTGTGATGCGATTCAAGAACATTCATATTTAGAACAATTTATTATTTACATATATTTAAAAAAAATAGGAGGAGAATACTTCAAATTCTGTATCAAGATACAAAGTTTGATTGGACTTAAGGAGGATTTTTCTTACAGTCTAAACATTTTGTTTTTACATAAACAGCAAATACAACACTCTCTTTTCGTTTCATAAACTTTATTAAGCTAAAACATTTCCACAGTTGTTGGAAAATACCCTGTAAATAAATAATGCAAACAATGACACTGAGTACTTCAGTACTCCAACACAAACATTATGATAAGAAGGTTACAAACACAAGAACGGATGACAAGACATTTTTCAGAATCACATTCAGCATTAATCATTGCACTATGAGCGCATAAGCAGACACACAAACATACCCTGTTTATTTCACAAAGTCCACATGCATGTTTCACAGTGTGTACTGGAATGGTGAGACTGAAGGAGAGAAGTGGAGAACTGCTCAGGTCTTCAGTCATATTGTTTGTTTTTCAAAAGTCACATCATGGTTCACAGTCTTTCCCTTTTCCCTTCGGAGAGCTGTCCGTGTCGCAGAGCTTCTCCACAGGTGCCGCAGCTTTGATCGAAACGCAGGCCGACTTCTCGCGTTTCTTCTGCTTCATCCTCCGGTTCTGAAACCAGATCTTCACCTGCGTCTCGTTGAGCTCCAGGCCGGCGGCCACCTCCACCCTCCGCGCCCGCGTCAGGTACTTGTTGAAGTGGAACTCCTTCTCCAGCTCCGTCAGCTGCTTGGTGGTGAAGTTGGTGCGGATCACGTTGTGCTGACCGGGGAACTCCGACAGGAGAGCTGTAGGGAGAGAAATGGATGAATGAATGGATGATGGAGAAGAAAATGGACATGGAAGTCATGGAGCTAAAGCGTTTAGATGTGAATGAAACATGTGAGAATGACAAGAAGAACATTAGTTGCCAAATAGACATTTTTCAGATCACTTTGGGCATCATTAAATTACTTAAATTCTACTTTTACGCACAGTTTACGCACTGTGCGTCAATTGGCTCAAGGGTCCTCTGAGCAGCACTTCATTCTCAGGAATGTGTCTCAGGAAGAACGAACCTGTTTTAGGAGGATTCCTCTTCACCTTCATCCAGTCGAATGTCTTAGAAGTGTCCTCCACTTGCTCCACATCCTTCTCCTGACTCTGGAGCGGTAACCTCGCGTAAACACTCTCCGGATACTCTTGCTGTCTCTGATCCCCGTTTCCAAAGTGTAGATACTGGCCGCCGGTGGCAGCCCCAGGCCCGCAGCTGTCCCCGGTGTAGGGGGCCATGTGTGGTCCGACGGGGGAAACCTGCGCGTGGAGGAAGCTCCGGTCCTGCTCGGGTGCGAGGCCGTACTGGTGGTGTCCGTACTCCAGGGCTGACCCGTACATGGAGCTCCCAGTGGCCGCAAACTGCAGGTCCAGGTTGACGTGGGTCTGGTGGTGCAGGGGGAGACTCGGCGCAGGAGTTGCGGCAACTAGTCGGCCGTCCGGTGCGTAACTCTCACTTGTTGCACACGAGCTGGACGACACGTATCCATGGTTCAGATTGTGGTATCCGGCCTTGGCACTGAAAATATTTGCTCCCCGGTTGCACACTGGGTAATCTAAGTAAGAGTTCATCCTGGACTTGGGGCCTTTTTGTTTGTTTCACAGCTGATGAAGACCGAGCGGTCATTAATCTGTGCTCCCTGAGCCCTAACCTTCTAGGTAGTATGTCAAAGCTGTAAAACGGCCTTCCGCCCTCATATCACCTTCCTGACACACCATGTGACCCGATAAACGCCAATGGCAAAGGACCTGCAGCACTCTGTCAAGTCTGCAGGCTCGTCCATCAAACGACTCGCATTTACATGACAAAGCTTCAATCAACCCTCTCATCCATCTGATAAGAACACAAACATCAGGACTGGTTCAGACTGCAGCCTTACCAGAGCTCCAGATGTCAAACCATTTACATAATGACTATATACCTAACATGATAATAATAATTATTATTATAAGGATTTAGTATCATATAAATAGTAATAATAACAATCGACTGCAAAGATTAGAAAATAGGGTGAACTTAATGCAATGTTATTGTCTTAAATATGGCAAAAGTTACTACATAAACTGCTAAATTATTTATTTAACCAAACATGAATGCCACCTAAGTAGTAATACACAATAATAGTCTTAATCTTGTTTAGTTTATTGCCTAAGTTTTAGCTAACGTATATATTTTTCTTTTGCGCGATAATTTAACTTAAATTTAAAGTTTGAGAAGGAAATTCTAACATTAAAACTCGCTGTCGATGTTTCTAGTTTGGTGCCAAACATTTCTTCGGCCTCTTGTCAACATGAGTCCCGCAGACAGACTCAGCTCAGGGGATCCAGTCATCCATCATGAGCCCTTTTTACAGACTGGCAGCTTGTGTGGCCCACCTCGCCCATAAAAGAACAAAAGACACATTGAAGAACCATATAAGCCTCGTTTTCTTTTTAACGACACCGAGACTTTAATGTAATATGTTCCAAAAAAAAGAACCTATCACGTCCACACTCACTCCTAAGGACTCTGTGATTAAGTAAGAGTTAATGTGGTGTTATAGAGCTCAAGTGCTAATTAAGCTTTAACATTAAAAACAAGGAAAGTTGCCATTTATTCCAACGTTAAAGCTGCTTTAAAGCCTTCTTTTTACGGTTCTTAGAGGAGTATTTACTGGAGAGTCTGGTGGAATCTTAAAGAAAGTGCGTTTATTTATGTAGCTGAAATAACAGCACTTAACAATTTAATCTAACATACACAGGATGTCTCTAAAAAACAATGTTAAGAAGAGGCCCATGCGTAAAGGTTAACACAAGAATGTATATAAAACGAATTAAAATGTATAAACACAAATAAATAAGACTTGAGACTAATATTAAGGTGAATAAGTGCAATAAATAAATTATAAAAACGCATGCATCAATACAAGGCTTCTTCTATCAAATAAAAGGGACATTTATCTTTGTGTAAAGTCGAGGGATTCGTGTGTTTCTGCTACAGATGAGTCAGTCTTGGAGCGTGCATGATTCTGTCCCGCGTGCAGCTCTGTGGGTAATAAGCCCCGTTAAGATCCAGCTGAGGCTCTGGTGCGCGTGAGGGGGTGTGCGTGTCGTACTGCACGTTATACTGCAGCTCGTGCGTGAAGCCTGCAGCGGGGTATTTGGAGTATTCTGCCGGGTACTGGGCCTGCTGCTGTTGGGACTTGAGCGGAGGAGAGGCCGGCTGGAAATCCCCACCCAGATGGACATAACCCAGGCTCGACAGAGTGGGGCTGCCCGGGGCGGAGGGGGAGGACGGGGGTGGGGAGGACGAGGAGGTGGTGGTGGTGGTGGTGGTGGAGGTGGTGATGGTGGGGCCCTGCACCCTCTCGTCCTTCTTCTGCTTCATCCTCCGGTTCTGGAACCAGATCTTGATCTGTCTCTCGTGGAGGTGGAGCAGGCTGGCCATCTCCACGCGCCGCGGCCTGCACAGGTAGCGGCTGAAGAGGAACTCCTTCTCCAGCTCCACCAGTTGCGCGCTCGTGTACGCGGTGCGCGTCCTCTTGGAGGCCGGGGTCGCGCCTGGACTCTTCTCGTTGACGGTGCAGTCTGAGGGGGGAGAGGCAGGTTAGAGCAGGTTGATACCACTGAGTGGAGGAGGTTTGCTTTTCCTGGTTTTTATTTATTTTATTTATGACTTCAAGGTCGTTCTCACGTCCCTGCTGAGTCTGCACCTTGTTTACTGCCAGTTCTCTGTTTTATTAATTGACTGTGAGAAGAGCCTGAACGCTAAGCCAACCATACCTGTATAAATAAAGCTTAAATTGACAAATAAAACTAAGACAATAGGCACACACATCAACAACAACAACCAATGAGGGAGGAAAGGCAAAGACAGAAACTAAAAGTAAACAAGACCACACAAAGTTGTTTACTTAAATCAGAGGTTCTGGTGTTTAACAAAGAATTAGTGATATATAGGGAGAGCAGGAATGGTGATGACGTTTTAAAAATGGCGACCAAGAATTCAGCTGACTAGTTTGTTTTTTTTTGATTTTCAGAAGTGGTAAATTCTGTGAGTAAATAACCTGTGAATACACAGAAATGTGGTGTTGTTCCTTAAATGAAGATTCAAAGGTACAGATTGTAAACAGGCCTCTGAGACAAGACAAATTTGAATAATATATTAAAATAAAATAAATGATTTAAAGGGACAGATTATTATCAGGCCTTAAAAATGTGAATTATAGTTAAATGAAGGGAAGCTTTTAGGTTTTCTCTATTAAAATAAAATAAATAATTGGTCTTTCTGTTGACTTTTAACTTCATGTGTATTGTAGTAATTTTATTTTATTATTTCGAGTAGTTTGTTGTGATTGTTTTTGTTCTGAAAACGATATAAATATATATAACGTCATTATGATTCTAAATGAAAAAAAATGTGAGCCTAAAAACTGAGCCAATGTGTGCTTTATCCTCCTGAACGTAGCTCCATTAATAATGAATAGCCACCTGACGGGTTGAACCTGAAAAGGAGAGCAAACATTAAGTCATTTCCTCCATTAAGAGCTCGTTACAGGGGACATAAACCAAAAGGCCTCATTTGAAAACGCTCCGTTACGTCACACAGACCTGCGGCTCTCCTGTGCTCGTGTTTCTGGTTTGGGGGCCTGGACTCTTTCATCCAGGGGAAAACCTTCTTGTTCGGAGGGAACTTGTGGTTCTGCTGCTTTGACCTCCCAGTAAACGTCTCCGCCTGAGCCAAAGGCTGCTGCGAGGCCACATCCTCCTCCAAGGACCCACCGCAGAAGAAGAAGTCTTGGTGCTGGGTGTTGTGCTTCTGCATTTCCATTAAATGTGCGCCGGGTTCACCTTTGACCTTCTGACGGAGCGCTGGCAGCCAAATGTCACATGGCAGGTTTCCAGAGAGCCCTGCAGCTTCTGGCCTGGGAGAAACCCAGAAAACGGAGACAGAATCAGGGAGGAGACCACATGATCCATCTTATCAACTCAATAGTATGCTGACATGAATAGAGAGCCTCTCCTGGCCTGAGAGGCAACGGGAACATGAGAGTTTAGTGGAAACAAACCCTCTGAAAAAACACCAAACAGAGGAAGATTTAGTCAAATATGAGCAGATATAAAATAATATAACAATGAGTGCAGATTTCACTATACAACGAGGCTCATTGTCTTGTTCATTGTGTGGTAATGCAGCTAAAACAAACACAATTATTATGAAACGAGGTTAATTCTGTTTGTCTTTATAAATAATAATATTAATATTAATGGCAATAAGAACAAATGGCAAACAGTAATACTAATTGCACATAAACAAACACAAATAGGCCCATAAATAAAAAATAAAATGTAAGAAATACATTTAATATAATTATAAAATATAAAATAAATTCTCTTTTGTTGTGTGTTTACTGAAATCACATTAATGGGCCACATTAGGGCCTGTGACTGTTCATAAATAACAGCCTTTGTGTCAGCTAATGGATGCTCCTGTCTGCAACATTTTCAAGGGAGGGAAAAAATTAAATGTTATAACACAATCTGCTAAAAAACTCATCCATCTCCATCAAACACAGAATAAAACAAGAGTCCATTGTGCGGCTGCAGCTGTTTGTTCTTTTCTGCCCTGAATTGAAACGCAATTTAAAGAAGAATAAAACACAAAACAACGTCTTAATTCAATTGAATCCAACAGAACAGAATTATTAAGCAGCAATTTTTTTGTTTGTTTGTTTTAAGGGCGAAGAGAGACGAGGAGAGAGAGAGAGAGAGAGAGAGAGAGAGAGAGAGAGAGAGAGAGAGAGAGAGAGAGAGAGAGAGAGAAGAGATAAGTCTGGAGGCATGCAGCTTTATGAACTCTGGTTGAACCGTGGCTGGAGTCAGGCTCGTAAATCATAAAGACACATAACCCAGTCCTTCCACAGCCCGCACTGACACAACCCACGCACCAAACACACACACACCGGCTTCCTCTCACCTTTCTGCTTTTTCGTTTCCTTTTATTTCGGTTTTTTTTTGAGGGGATGGGTTAAAAACCTTCCTTAGATTAGAATAAAAATCCCTGCAGAGAAAGAATCGTGGTGATGTGGCTTCGCGTGCCAGTGTGGGGTGAAAGCAGAGTGGACAGCCTTACTGCAGCTCACACCGCCCTGCACAATGTCAGCCTGTGTGTGTGTGTGTGTGTGTGTGTGTGTGTGTGTGTGTGTGTGTGTGTGTGTGTGTGTGTGTGTGTGGAAAAAAAAAAAAAAAAAAAAAAAAACCTTTCTGCTGATCATGCAAGCTGAGTTTCATATATTGAAATAGCCCTGCATATAAATATATATATGGCCTAATGTCTACCTCTACATCTTTATGGCAATTAGAGCAGCATGAAAAGACTCAAGAGAGGCAGAAAGAAGCTGAATATTTAAACCTATTTTAAGTGGATTTATATAAGTAAATAGTCTATTAAGAAAAGCCTCCCATTACCATTGACATGCATTAAAATAACCCCCAAATTACTAGTTTTAAAGTATTATATTTTCATATATGAGCACACAAACGTCTGTATTCTCGTCCTGCACTATTATAATAAATCAAAACATCCCCTTTAGGACCGATGCCAGCAGAAAGGTCATAAATTACTCCACAAAAGAAAAGTATTTAGTCTGGAGGAGTTGTTGTTGTTGTTTTTTACACAGTGCATTACGTCTAATGAGTTTATTATTTTTTTTAAACTTCTAATTCAAATGAGCGAGTCGTTTTAAAGCACTCACAGAGGAGACAGACAGCGGTCAGCAGCATAATGAGGCCTTGGTTCGGTTTACATGGACCATCGGGCTGCTGCACAGCATCGATCGGCGGCGCTTTGATGTCTCATCTTCATGTTTTGTGATTGGCTCTGAAAGGTAATATTTAACTGAGTGGCGTTAATTAATGCAAATGAGCGTCTTTGATCTCTGATCCGTGCACCGTCGAACAGAGAAAATGTTAATGGTAATTTTTTTTTTTTTTAAACAGTTGTACATAAGCTTCTTGTTTCATGGCTGCAGGAGAAGAAAGCTGCTGTTATTTAGTCCCATTTTAAGGTTAAAGTTGAGTAAAATGTCTTAAGACATATGTGGAGTTGTACGTTTATAAAGGTACACATGACCTCAACTATACTGCAGTACAATGCAAGAGCTTCTTGTATTAAATGGTCCACTTACTGGACATTTTTTAGGAGCTTTTGAGCCACATCCTCTGGGTTTTTATGTTTATGTAGCTTCCACGTTTATCATTGAAGCTAGCTCCATACTGCTGATGAAGACCATGAGAAGTACACCTGAAAGCTCTAGAAATACGCTATAGTCATAAATTGTATTGTGGTGTTTCGAATATTGCGTCCTCCCAAATCACTGCATGGTTTATTAGGGTGTACCTAATAAACTTGCAACTTATCGTAGATGCAATGATGGAAAGTACATTTACTCAGGAACTGTACTTAAGTACAACTTAGTCATACAGATTTGGAAGGAAATATTGTACTTTTAACTCCACTACATTTACACTACACATACTTTTTAGATTAGATATGATACACTTCTGTAGTACTAATCTAGTAGTGCTACAAAGTATTCCAATTTGGCTAAACATTGAAGAATTACAACATTAACAATGTACATTTTCTTAAGAACTGTACTAAAGTATTACTTTGACATACTTGTCCTTTACTTGAGTATTTCGGTTCTCTGCTACTTTATACTTACAAATCAGAGGGAAATATTGTACTTTTTACCGTACTACATTTACAGTCCACTTACTTTTTTAGAATAAATATGATACAGTACTATATTACTAATCTAGTAGTGTACAACATATTTAAATGTGGCTAAACATTGAGGAACTACAACATTAAAAATGTACATCTCCTCAAGAACTGTACTTAAGTACAACTTTGACATACTTGTCCTTTACTTCAGTATTTCTGTTCTCTGCTACCTTGTACTACTCCATTTCAAATCAGAGGAAAGTATTGTACTTTTTACTTCATTACATTTACTTACTTTTTACATTGAATATGATGGAGCACGATAGTACTAAACTAGTAGTATACAAAGTATTCCAGTGTGCCTAAACATTGAAGAACTACAACATTAAAATGTATTTGTTGTCCTGATGAAAACAGAATATATTTCGGCATAACTCAAAGTATAATAGTTTTACTTCTTTAACATTTTGAATTAGCACTTCTACTTTTAAAGGAGTACTTTTACACTATTATAGCTCTATTTTTACTGAAGTAAAGGCTCTGAATACCTCTTCCTCCACTGCGTCTGTGTGCCATAAATCTCTCTGATAGCCTATACGATGCTATAAAAGGAGCCATAAGAATACAAAGAAAATCAGCAATAAGTGTGCTGTCTTAAAACAGTCTAAATGGTCCAGTGATATACGAGGAAGAGGAGGAGGAGGAAGGTGATATGATAAGTCAGTGTACAGTATAAATATAAATTCATGTTTGATCCTCGTGGCCGGCGGCGGCTGACAGTTATTATTCAGATGTGACAACAATCCCTGAGCTGCACTTAACGTCCCATCTTCATCACCACGGCGAAGCTCCACACTCTTCAGGCTGCCTGTCTGAGCTGTGATGGACATGTACAAATCCCCCCCACCACCACCACCACCACCTCTTCCTCACCACCACACACACACACACTTCCACACACACACACACACACACACACACACACACACACACACACACACACACACACACACACACACACCTCCTCCTCCACCCATCCATTCACTCTGCAGGCTGACAAACCCTCTCTTGTCAATTAGCTGCAGGAACCACGTGTCCACATGGACGGGATTGATGGCTCTGAATTAATTCAAATACAGTTGAATCAACTTCCCACAGACAGCTTAAGCAATAAAGCAAATTAATACATAAATACATATAATTAAAATACAGGTTGAATATTTAAAAAAAGGATTTAAGTAAAATAATTCAAAGTACCTGTTTGCAGCTAATTTCCCCAAGGGAATTTAAATAAAGTTGTTATTGTTCTTCGTCATAAAGAAAACTTAATTTTCCACCTTTTCACACAAGTCAGACCTCTAACACTTTACTGTATTAAGCATTTATAAGCAGTCTATAAACATTTAATGAACGCATTATAACACTCTGTAATGTATAAGTGTTTATTAATGTATTTGCCAACTGCTGTAAGTGGTGAATAATCACCAGGTCAGTCCTCTAACACTTTACTGTATTAAGCATTTATAAGCAGTCTATAAACATTTAATGAACGCGTTATAACACTCTGTAATGTAGTTATCAACAGCTATAAGTGTTTATTAATGAATTTGTCAAGTGTTGTCAGTTGAAGCTGGTGTATGATAATATAGCAAAGCACAGTTGTAATAAGAGAAGTTATAAAAACTGACAAATACTGTCCATTAATAAACACTTAAACTGTCATTATATCTGATTATACTGCATTATAAACAATTTATTAACTTTTTTTTTACATCTTTTAAATGCTTGCAGTAAAGTGTGATTATTCCCTCAAAACTTGACTTTATTTAGCATTTATAAGCTGTATCTAAACATTTAATAAATGCTTTATAACACTCTGTAATGTAATTATCAGCAGCTATAAGTGTTATTTACTGAATTTGTCAACTGCTGTAAGTGGAAGCCTGTGTATGAACATATAATTAATGATAATATAGTAAAGCACAGTTGTAATAGGGGAAGTTATAATTACTGACAACTATGTTCATTAATAAACACTTAAACTGTCATTATATCTGTTTACAACCACATTATATTGTGTTATAAACCATTTATTAACTGTTTGTTTACAGCTTTTATTGCCTTACAGTAAAGTGTGAGGCGTACGTGATTATTCCTTTAACATTTGACTTTATTTAGCATTTAGAAGCAGTTAATACACTTTTTATAAATGCTTTATAACACTCTGTAATATAGTTATTAGCAACTATAAGTCTTTGTTAATGAATTTGTCAAGGGCTGTAAATGTAAGCTGGTGAATTAACATATTATTTATGATAATATAGTAAAGAGAGAATAGTTGTAATAGGAGGATCTGTAATATATATAATAATACTGGTTATTAATAAACACTTATCTGTCATTTTATCTGTTTACAACCAATTACAGTGTGTTAAAAAACATTTATGAACTATTTGTTTACAGCTTATTAATGCTTACAGTAAACTCTGACCCCTGGGTGATTATTCCTCCAACTCAAACACAAACTCCTGTTCACTTCTGTTATCAACACATTAATAAACATCTTTAATAAACTTACTTTCTGCTTTGGGCCTCATCTTGTCCTCAGCTCTCCGTCCGGTCTGCTGGCAGCCTGTTGGAGCTGTTTGTCCGAGGTCCTCCTCACGTTTCCCTGCAAACTAAAACTCCTCCTCGAACATACAGCCAGTGAAAAGAAGATAAACGACATGCCGAACAAAGCCCCTCATTGAACGGCCTGTTTGAAACTTTCACAGATGTCATATTCTCCGGCAATGTGCGGCTAAAAGAGAGAAAGAAAAGGAAAAACACTCAAAATACTGAATGGAGTCTGGTGAGAGCCTGCAGCTCTGTGTGTGAAAACTCCCTGCAGAACTCCCATCACAAAAACACACATTTTAAACACAAATTACCAGCACAAGAAAACATCAAACATGTTGCATTATCTACCATAAAAAAAAGATATATTTCACGGTCACACAGAGAGCAGTGAGTATTTCTCGTCTTTAAAATAAGAGTTTTTCTTCCCCTGGAGGTGAAGTGTCATCACCTAAATACTCCCCAAGAAGCGAATTTGTGGCTGCTGCTGTATTTACACAAATTCGGATCTACAGGGTTTATATAGATGACAGGTGGTCGGACTCTGTGTGCACGATGACAGAAGCTGCAGCCTGCTGAAAACTGTGAAGCATCTAATGAATAAATATTTAAAGCAATTCCCTCTGGAATGCAGAGATTTAATATTTTGGACGTGATAATTCTTTAAAATGTACCTTTTTCTTATAACCCCCTTATAAGATATAACAACTTCCTATTTAGAGCTTTATTAATGGTTAATAAATAATTTAGAGCATAATTTTGGGTTGCCAGGTTGTAAAAAAATACACTTGTCTGGTGTTTATACATGTCTATTGAGTATTAATGCAGTAAAAAGGTTAGTAATCCATTTAATTATGCTTTGTTTAATTTCTAAGAAACCATCAAAAATGTTAATAAGTTATTAAAAAAGGTGTTAGATGAATCAAATGTGCAGTTTTAAATGTTAATAAGTCTTTAATAAAGGGGTTTAATTAACCAAGTCTAAAGTTATAAATGTTAAAAAGTCTTTAATAAAGGGGTTTAATTCACCAAAACTGAAGTTGTAACCTTCCAAACCAAAAGTTGTTATGATATATGGCATAAAAATAATCTATAAAGCATTAGTTAATGATTAATAAACAAGTATGACCTTAAATATCAGGCTCACATTAGTGGAAGAATGCGTATACTCAAGCATGAAGTACAAATACAACAATATAAAAATACTCAATTACTAGTAAAAGTTCGGATTTCAAAATCCTAGTCAAGTTAAAGTACTAATATACTGCAAGTATCAAAAGTTAAAGTAGCCTTCTTTTTCTGCAGAAAAATGTATGAGTGAAATATTATTGTTGTCATTTTACTGTTAGCTGCTTCAGGTGGAGTTTTATATGAAGTAAGTGTAGTCCAGTGGTTCCCAAACTAGGGGTCGGGCCCCTCAAAAGGGTCACCAGATAAATCTGAGGGGTCATGAGATGATTACTGGTAGAAGAAAGAAAATGAATCTAAGTTCTGATACACAAATCTCTCTTATTTTCTAGTATGTTATCTGATCTTTGCTGTTTTTGTAAAATATTGAAGGAGTTGACCTCTCTGTCCCTCAAACATTTATTTAAATTAACACAATCTGAGAGAAGTTCAGAAGGAAAATGTCTCTTTGTTTGAACTGCTAACAATTTATTCACTTTGTGTAACTTGTTTACTCTTTAAACTCTAATGTTGTATAAGCTCTATCCTCTAAAGTCTTTATCTGAAAGTAACAGGCTGAATAAAAAGCATAAAATTGGCTCAAAATTGCAGTACAGCAAAATACACTCAGCTGCTTTCCAGAATAATGAAGTAGAGAAGAAATTAAATTTACTCTTCAGCCTCAACAACTTGAAGGTCCAAAGAGAGTTTCCCTGTCAGCTCTGAGTGTGCAGCATTAAAAGGTTTATTCCTCCCACTCAGCGCGGACTAAACCTGAAGAGAGAAGTAATAAACAGCTCAGAGGGACCCTGGTTTCTCTCTGGAGCCTGAATGCCTCACGTGATAAGACCCAAGCACGAGGGGAAGGAGAGGAAAACCCATCCATCATCAGCCAGGGTCGGTCTGAGGCGCCCTCTGCTGGCAGAACATCTGCACCACACCCCACACACACACACACACACACACACACACACACACACACACACACACACACACACACACACACACACACACACACACACACACACACACACACACACACACACACACACACACACACACACTGCCAGATGTTCCATATCAATGACACGTTTACTGGCCCAACAAAAATAAAAAAAGTTGACATTTGTTTCATGTTTTCCATCATTATGATTAAATTAAAGGGTTAAATTCCACGTGAGAGGTGGCTGATTTAAAATGGTTATTCACATTAAGTCATTTCATCCATTTAAATCTAAAACAAACACATTTTTTAAATCTAGTTTTAATTTTAAAGCACATTTGGCAATTTATTATTTGTATTAATTGGGTTGAAACAGTGTTTAAGTAGATTTAATGTTAGTTTGTTAACCAATATGTGGTTAAAAATAGTGTTTCTGTTGCTTTGTGGTGGCTTATTATTCAATTAACATCTCGCACTACTTTCTCTACACACTTTAAAGCTACTAAACGAATCGTATTGCAAAGCACAGCAGACAAAAAAAGGAGGAACTAAATCTGTCATTTTACGCAGCACGTTTGCAGTGATTTTTCCACTAAAACCACAATATGTAACATTTGAAATATACACATACAAATAAGAACATTTTGTGTTTTATCTCACGTGCAAAACACAGATATATGTGTGTTTGTTTCTCTGGACGGTGACGGTGCAGTCTGGCAGCAGCAGCGTTTCCGCCTCCTGACGCATCTGTGGTCGGATCGTCTCCTGACCCGGCGATGATCCCCGCCGCATGAATTATGCATGAGATCCGGGTACAGATTACCCCTATCAATATGCAATACTCATTACGCTGGTTAAATTGCCACTTAATAGTTATGAATATGTGGAAGATGTCTGGGACACATATAGCCCACCACTGGTTTTAACTTTATCTTTTCTTTGCTTTTTTTTTTTTTTTTTTTACCTGAAATGAGTTTGAAAAGACTTTGAAAATATTGTATTAAGTTTCCCGGAAATAAAAACCATTATGTTCTTATTAGACAAATGCATATAAGGGCCACATGATTTCTTTATGTTGGATCAGTGGAGCTCAGTTTGTCCGAGACTTCACCTTTGGCCGCTCGGTGACTCCTCAGACCGGATAAATCACTCCAACACTCCGGGAGAGGCTCAAGTTCGTCGCATGTCATCTGCATAAAAAAAAGTTAGTTTTAAAGTCTAATAATTAGATTACTTTTTTAGTTGTTGTTGTTGCTGCAAAATATTTTAGCAATTTGAAGCACTCTGTGTGTGTGTGTTTCTTTCTTGAATACGAGAAAGTTGCTGAGCAGAAAGAGAGGCCTTCAAAGTATTTTTTGCCAAACAGAAAAAGTTTTGGGATTCAAATTTTAGCAAAACATTAAAAGTGCAAAATTATTTGAGTTTACTGCAGGTAGAAATGTAGAAGTACGGTAGAAACCGTACTTGTATCTCATATTGTAGGAGTGTAAACAGGATTTGTTTTTTGTTTTTTTAAATGAGAGCCACAGTTTAAAAAATTCTCACATTTTTAAAATAAAATTCTTGCAGCCACAATATTTTTTTTAAAAATAGAAACATTTTATTTCCCAGTTCTCCCAGAAGCTTAAACCAACTAAATATAACTGGCCAACACTTCCTTCCCCAGTCCAGCCTTTCCAGTCCCATCCATGCAGTTAAGCCGTCACTTTCATTCAAGGTTGTGAATTATATAGTACATTGTCTACTCCCCAAAACCATAAAACCAACTTTATGGACCTCACGTGACTTTTCTCAGTCTGTAAGTAATATAGGCCTATACAATCTTTGGTAAGGGGGGATTTTTTACCAACTTCAGTCTGGCCTATATACCTGTAAGCTAAAGCCACTCTTTTTATTAATTTTTTTAGGGGGGATTTTATCACCAACATATTTCCCACATGGCAAAACCCGCGTGTCGCTGCAGGAGAGTCAGAGGAGGTAAGTTTGAAAAAGTTTTGTTTCTCTCTGTCACTTTGTCTCTGCTGCAAAGAGACCAAAACAAAAATCTTCTTGTTCATGTGACAGTTTTATAATTATAAAGTTAATCATTAGTAAAGTTTTATTCTGCTGGAACCAGCTGCTTTAAAAAAAAAGAAAAGGAAAAGCCCTGACTTTTATTTTGTTGATAATACAGTCGAGACCATTGAGAGAAACTTTTTTATTTTTCAAGCGCTATGAGTTCACTTACAAATACAAAAAGCTTATTGGCGAAAAAAGCTCACATCACTGCCTAACCACAGAATAACCCCTTTGCACTAAAAATTCATCACATTGACAGGTTGAATACATTTGCATTGCTCATAATTACTCTAAACAATAATAATTATTATAATAATTATAATAGTTGCACATAATATCCTAGAGCTACACATTTGCTTTTGGACTTTATGGACCTGGCCACAAGATAACCATCAAAAAAATAGCAGTTAAACTTACACTAAAGCGCTTTGAATGGCCCCGGGATACATCAGGTTCACATTCAATGAAGAGCAGCATATGGTTTGGAAACTTTTTTTTGTTTTGTTTTTTTTATCTGTACACTGAATTTACTCCTGTTAGACCGTCAAGAAGTCACAATAAAGAGCTCAAGTTGAAACACCTCCAATAGAGGAAGAGAGAGAGAGAGAGAGAGAGAGAGAGAGAGAGAGAGAGAGAGAGAGAGAGCAAAAACCATGGACAATTAATACCCCCAATAATATTTACATCTTGTTTTTTTTCCAAATAGGACATCTAAGCTATCATAGTACAACAACAGGGAACTAAAAATGGCATTTTTAAAGACCACAGAATACTTATTTTTCTATCACAATAGCATGCTGGAAGGTGCTGCGCTTTCAAATAGCTTTACAGTACTCATGGATTCTTTTTTTATTTTATTTTTGAAATTACTATTATTATTATGTTCTTACTCTCCCCCCACACACACACACACACAAAAACAAAAAGTTGTTCAGTTGTGGAAGGCGCTGCCTCCTGTCACCAGACTCATGCTTTTCAGCTTATTGTCCTTCTTCCACTTCATCCTGCGGTTCTGAAACCAGATTTTGATCTGTCTTTCGGAGAGACACAGGGCGTGGGCTATCTCTATCCTCCGCCGCCTGGTCAGGTACCTATTGAAGTGAAACTCTTTCTCCAGCTCTAGCGTCTGGTACCGGGTGTACGCGGTTCGGGCCCTTTTCCCATCCGGTCCAGTCATATCTACACATTTTTTTTTTTTTTACAGAAAATCCAGAAAAATTAGCAACTGCACTCAACAACAACAAGAAGAAGAAGAAGAAGAATAATTGGTTTGCACTGCTACACTTTTTAAAAAAAAAAAAAATGTTTGTGTGCAGCGTGAGGATGCACAGATGGGTCACAACACGAGACATGCGACACACAACACACACTCACACGGTGCTCTATAAGAGAAAGATCCAGCCAACAAAACCAGCCTGCACACATTTTTCTTTAAATCCCACACTCCACAAGCACATCTTGTTTCTCTCTCTCGGGCTCCTGCTGCATGTTAACCCAAATCTACTAAATACTGCCCCTTTTTTTCACCTCCCAGTCATCCACACAGAGCTGCTCACTCATGCAACACTTGACAGATTTATGACACAACCGTCCAGCGTGACATCCGTCCAAACCAAATATTATTAGAGGTGTGAATATATATATATATATATACCATGGCTTATGTGCAGCTTCCGCATCCAGGGGAATATTTGTGGCGATTGGCAATCATTTGATGTGGGAGTGGAGGAGGTGGCGTTGGGGTCCTGGTGCTGCTGCTGCGCCCGAGGAGGAGCCGCGCTGGAGCCGCCGCTGCCGTGTGCGCCATCCTCGGTCTCAGAGGCGACGCCGGCGTCCTCTATCTCCGTGAAATGCGCACTGTTGCTGCTGCTGTTGTTGCTGTTTTTGTTGAGATTGTTGCTGCTGGATGTGGAGCTCCGGTCGGAGGGAGGAGACGGGCTTTTTAGCTCCAGAGGCTCCCGGCCGGCCGTGGCGCACGACGGCGGCGGCACCGGGTCTGGAGACGCCAGAGCGCAGTTTGGCGTCTGTCGGTACCGGGCGTCCGGAGCAAACCCCCGGGCATCCTCCTCCCTCACGGCCCCGAAGTGGCCTCCGTTGTTGGCTCGGTTCACGGTTAGGTCCATGCCATTGTAGTTGTAGCCGAAAGACCCGGAGTGCATGGTGCCAGGGTCTCTGAAGGAGCCGCTCACAGCTCCGTTAGTCCCATAATTTAGCAGCTGATAGTCGGAGCCATTTGGATAGCGCCCCGAGAACGAGTTTACAAAGTAAGAGCTCATTTGCTTGGATTTTTAAAGCCTCGATTTGTAGATCTTTGTCGCTATAATCCTGTGTGCTTGCACGATTTATGGACGCAATCATGAATTATAAGCAATGAAGCCCCTACTGTACTTTGCCAGGTATGCGGCCAAATATGGGAGCGCGCTCGGGAATCACGTGCCTTTGTTGACCAGTCGTAAATCCTCACTGATGACTTCAAGAGGTAATTCATGCTCCGTGGATACAAATGATGACGAAATAATGGTCGTTAGGCTCCCAGTCAATGGTGCCTCCCCGCTGGGCCCCGGAGAGCCGGAGTGGGCAGATAGCGCCATCTACCGGACAGTCTGCAGCACTGCACCGGGGACGAGCTGTCAGGGCCCCGAGGAGACATCCATCATTCATGTACCGCACCGGTGATGATACGGGCCACAAACAGGCTCAGGTAACACGACAGAGACTGAGTGTCAACCCGGAACTTATTTGAATGGTCACACTGGTTTTATGTGACTGTTTAGGCATAATTTATAGGTTTATTGTGACTTCAGAAAGCAGTTTAATACCTTAGATGTAATATTAATAATTAATAATCCCATCAATAATAATGATAATGAGCTTTTTTCTTCTCTCGGAGCACAAATGACGCCACAAGATCTTCCAATATACATCAAAAAGCCTTTATTTCTATGTACAATTTCCTAAACAAAATATTGCACACAATATCCAGATGTGCATTGAACACGAGGTGAACAACAATAAATAACATGGAACATTTTCTCGTCTGTACAAAATGTCAAGTGTCGATGGCACAGCTGCAAAAGAAAACAACGAGCCTAAGACTATTTATTATAGAACAACTAACACCACGAGATGTACAGTGAAGAGGGAAAAAATATAATAACAAAGTACAACTCAGTAGGTTTAGACGATAATGAGGTAACGACATTGTCAAAAACTAAAAACACTAAAAAGTATTTACAGTTTGGCGGATTTTGCATAGTCCCCTAAATAAAGACACGAGCACAAGGACAAACAAGAAGAGGACCTGATATTTAAACCTAATGCAGACATTATCACCGTGCAGATACTGAAATAAAGTCTATCCCTCTACACTTCTCTAACATGGGATTTGCAGCACTTTATCTACAAAGAAACATTTTCTTTTTTTTTATTTGGCACACATGCCTTTTCCTCCAGTGTCCCTTTTTTAGCTCTTTTTCTCCGCCTGTTCCTCCTCCTCCTCGGGTGTCTTTGAAGGGTTGAGGAGCTTGTTCTCCTTTTTCCACTTCATCCTGCGGTTCTGGAACCAGATCTTGATCTGTCTCTCCGTCAGACACAGGGCGTGTGAGATCTCTATCCGGCGCCTCCTGGTCAGGTATCGGTTAAAGTGGAACTCCTTCTCCAGCTCCAGGGTCTGGTACCGGGTGTAGGTCTGTCGGCCCCTGCGGCCACTGTTGCCAAATGGACCTGGAAACAACAAAAAATACATAAATAATTGAATTCACGATTAAAAAATCAAATGTTTTGTCTTGAGTCAATATCGAAAGTGTATCAGAAAAATCTACCTGAGAGTGCACTCGAAATCTGTAGTGGTGTGTCTGAAAAATACAATAAAGTGGGGATTCAGATGTTTGGTGTATTTCAACTCCAAATCACAGTCTTAAAACATTCAAATATAATATTTGGTTGTGTATGGAGTAGTAGAATATGATATAGTAATTAACTGTACTCTAATGTATGTATTTTTTTAAATTTCCCCCTATAATATTCCTGTAACAGCCTCTCTCTATATAGGTACGCAAATGGCCCTCAAGAGCAATATTCATTAAAAATATATATACATTCTAAAATATCACTATATTTTCATATAATACATCTTTATTATACACATAACACACATTATAGTGAGTTTATATTCACTTTTACATGTTTTTTATTGTAAAAATATCCTGAATGATGTCATTAATGTAGGCTACAATAGGATGTATGTGTGCACTGTTTGGTGCGTAAAAGTGCCCTCATGGAGTGTTTTCCTCTCTCATGACAGCAGCATATTGTTACAGTGAGGATGTAGAGTCAGAGTCACACTGCGCAGTAATGAACAGAGCTCTTACGACGTCTTGTTCTCTGATATTGACTATGATATTATTTATTATTTTGGGATATTTAGTCGCTGTTGGAGGTGTTTCTGAGATATTTAAAACTGAGATAAAGGCCCATTCCGGAGACGCCATGTGACACTATGGGAGCTTTAAGGTTGGTGTAGGCCAAGTCTGGGTGTGCGTGCGTGTGCCAGTGTGCGCGTGTGTAGCCTATGTATGTGATGATGGTGTCGCAGCCAAAGCCCAGAAGACACATGGAGATCTGTGCGCAATCACAATAACCTAAAAAACTTTTCGGGTGTCGGTGGCGTTAATCATTGGACTGTTTCTGTCTCTAAACGTTAATCCGGGTCCACGGTGGTCCGGCTCAGGGTGCCTCACGTCTCTCCTCAACAACACAGAGAGGAAACGTTTGCGTTACTCACCGGCGGAGCAGGCGTTCATCCGCTGCATCCACGGGTAGATGAGGGTGGAGGACTTGTCGTCGATGCCGCTGCCCAACCCGCCGGGCTGCTCCGGGCACTCCGCTTTGCGCTGCTCCTGCGTGACGAACAGCGGCGGCTCGTCTCGGCTGGAGAAGGAGCACGAGCCCTCCGCCGCGTCCTTGTAGAAAGTCCCGACCGGGTTGTAGTCGCAGGTTGGCCCGCCACCGCCGGCCCTCCCGTAGATGGCCGCCGCCGCCGCCGCGCCCGTCTGCTGGTAGTAGGACGCCGGGTAGACCTTGTCCTGCATGCTGGCCGCTCCATACGTGGCGGCGTTGGAGTAGTGTCTTAACGATTCGGTGTATCCCGAGGAATATAACGGTATCTGACCCAGGAGAGAGTCCTGTCCTCCCGGTAGAGACACGGGAAAAGTTGAGTTTACAAAATAGGAACTCATTGGGTGGACAACGGGGTGTATATACTCCGGAGGAATATGATTTGTTGTCTTTTATAGTCCAAGTGGTTTTGCCATTACTTTATCCGAGATTTGGTTTTTGCTGAAAGGGGGGTTGCGAGGTGCCGCTGCACACAGAGGGGAAGAGCACCATCTGATCAACCTCCGGCCAATCACACGCCGTCTGTGTTTGCACTATTGCACCCATGGGGGGCTCTTGTTGCGCGCGGGGTCCCCGGTGACTCGAGATGAAGCGCTCGAGCCTGTCGGTCTTTTACGCATGCTCACGCGCACACACACACACAGAGATGCTGAATACAAACCCACTAAACAAAACAACAACAACAACAACATGCTACATATAGAGCAACTTTTTCTTTTTATGCAAATACAGTCCAATAAAGCAGACGGACTCCTTCCCCTCCGCCATAAACACTCTCTCTCTCTCTCTCTCTCTCTCTCTCTCTCTCTCTCTCTCTCTCTCTCTCTCTCTCCTCCCTAACACACGCTCGCGCACTCACATACACAATCCAAAAATATCGAAAAAAACATCGCACTGAAATGCCAAACACTTTGCGCATTGTTTCCATTTACGCACAAATATCTGGCTCCTTCTCTCTCTCCTCCTCCTCTTCCTCAACCTTCACTTCCATCTCGTTAAATAATTGAATAACTAATAAACACATTCAGAGAACACTGTATTCTCAAAGCAGCTGCCGGAAATCCTAATAATAAGTATTAATTCATCTAAACTGATCGTCAATAATACATGTTGATGTTTCACTCTTTGAAAAGGTTCAACGCCAACTGAGACTGCAGAGGGCACGAGGGAGGACACGCGCCTCCACACAGATCATCACCTTCATCATCATCTTCATCACCTTCGTCATCTTCACCCACCGTGATCAAGTGGGAACTAGTTCCTCAGTTAAAACAAACACACCTATGTGAGTATATAAATGTGTTAAAGAAGTCTGCATCATGATTCAATGACTTATCAATAACTGCATATAATAAATAATTAAGCAGCTCAATTATCGTAAATATCAGCTATTAATATTATTATTATCATGTTCATTAAATGTACTATTAGAGGCTATTATTAATCGTAAGTTCATTATGTATCAATTAAGTAGCATTAGTTGCTTAGTATTATTAATAACCTTCAAATGTACTCTGGTTCTGCAGTTAAAGCACATTTTTATAGATAATATTACGATGATAATACGATTTTACTGCATTTTCTTGCAAAGAAACATGTGAATTTGTTGTATTAAGCGTTATTATTTATTTTTTATGATGTTTTTAATTCAATAAAAACAATTTTCTACCTTTTTAATTAGCTTTTGCTTTTGGGAAACTTTCCCTTTTAAACAGTGACAAAATAAAGATAACGAAATATGGCAATTTATTGTAAAAATAATGTGAAACTTAAATGTCCTAGCGTATTTGGAAGGAATTAGGCATAAAAAAAAATGAATGTTTGTAGGATATTAGCTGATAGGGAAATTAATAATCCTGTTTTTACGTCATTGGTTTTACTTAAAATATGAGGAAGTTTATTTTTGGTTTGATAATATCCATTTAGAAATAATTTTGATTGAAATGTTTTAATCAACAAAATCCTAATGTTTGGCTTCAATAAGTCAACGCCTCTCAAACAGGCCGCAGTCCTGCAGCCGGTCAGCTGCTGGACATTTGTGAAGAAAACAGACAAACAGACCCTCAGATTATAAAACTGTTCTGACAAAAAAACAAAAACACAATCCATTGTCTTCAGAAGATCACATGATCTTATATAAGCTCTCATCAAACTGCAGTGGCAAACAGGACAACCAGAGCATCGCTGCAGAGACGCCGGAAACCCAACAAAACGTTCAATTTGCTTATTATTGACCTCATAGTTTTGACAAAATCACAAAAAGACACAATCAGAGAAAAATATTCGTCACAAATTAAACAATTTTGATTAAAAAAAAGAGGCGAAACAGCTCGACGAGGCGGCGCTACATCAACGTAAAACACCTCAGACACGTTTTTCAGAATAAAACAATAAAATAAAACGATATAAAATAACATATATGTAATTAAACCAATCAGAAGAATAAAATGTGGCTGGATTTTGCTTAAATTTAAGAAAAGCATGTAGTCGCGGTATCATGGGGCCTGTATGAGCATCATCATCATCATCACCACCATCATCCTCCAAATCAAGCCGAAACCACTCCTGATTATCGTTCAGTCCCATAAAGGCCTCAAACCTGCAACATGTTTGGATATTTTCACACATTTTATTGCACATTTCACACCATTTTTAGCGCACCGCAGCAGCATCTCACGGGTTAAACACGCAGATCAGCAACTGGTAGTGAATATGGCACAAAAAACGACAGAAGATGAAGAAGAAGAAGAAGAAGAAGATGATGATGATGATGATGCTTTGGATAAAAACAATTTCTTTAAGACTGATCTTCCGCTTTGCAGAGATGTAAACACAGCAGGCCCTCAGTGACAGTTCAGACACAACAGAGCTGCAGCGGCGCACTTGTGCTGGAGTTAATCGCTGTGTATCAGAAACATGGAGCCCTTACCTTTGTTGATAATCCATCATTCTCCTGTGCGGGTGCCAGTCCAGAGTAGACTCCTCTCTCTCCCCCTCTCCTCTCTCTCTCTCTCTCTCTCATCCCCCCCCACTTTCTTCAAGTGATTTCATGAAAATAATCCCACCATCCAGGCGTGTGAAGATCCTTCATATTATTTTTTTTCCAGGAACATAAAAGCTTAAACACACAAGTAGAGAGCCACGTACAGCATGGCGCGCGCACACACAGAGGAGAAGCAGCATCGCGCGGACGCTCCATCAACACCCATTTTTTGGGGGTGATGGGGGTGAAAAACGACGCACGTATATAAAGCCTCACAACAGAACTGCGTGCTGCAAAAGCAAAGAGCCAAGTAATAATAAAAAACAAAGGTTGTGTTACTAGTGTTAAGTGCAATGAGCGCGTGGAGGAGAAACAGCAGCTGCAGTATAACCTCGTGGGAAATAAGTTCCCATTCCTGCTGCCCACGTGACCGCAGCGACCAATCCACGAGCCCCGAGAGTCGTAAACTTCAGTGGCAAAGTTGTAAATTTTCATAAACAGCAGCCGGTTTTTTTTGTTCTTTGGACGTTTCCTTTCTCATCGCCATCTTTAGTTCTGTTTTCCTTCTCTAAGGCCGGAGACGTTAACGAAGGACAGAGAGAGATGTTGAAATGTGAGATTATATATTTAGTGAGATTTCATCTGGATGTGCACTTGGTTCTGTTCCAGCTTCTAAAAAAGAAAAAGAAAAAAAAAGAGGTCTGTGCAGCTTGTTATTGTTCTCTAAACACAAACGTAGTGTTCTGCGGTTATTTGAGATCTTTAATGTGAGATTATTAGATGATCTGAGCTTCAATCTTCCTAAATCTGAAACCTTTTCGCACCTAAAGAATCGTGTAATCTCTCATCTTAAAACCAGGATGTTTGATCTTATTTTCTGTTTCTATAAAACGGGTTTAGGATGAAAACAGATCTGTGCATTAAAGACTATATGATCCCTCAAAATGGAGGTTTTTCATTCAGCCACTGCAGATGCATTTGGGCTTTGATCACACAGGCCAAAAACGGAAGTGGTGTTCGTCTGATTTCAGTCCTTAAGAGGGATTTTAAGGTCACAAAAATAAAAATATCGAAGCGCCACATTCGTCGCCAACTTTTCTATGAAGAAGATATCGAGACATTGAAACTCTCGTCTTAAATTCATGCAGCCATTCGTTAAAATCGTATTTCTTCTCATTGCTATTGTCTCTAAATGTCTTATTTCCGTTTTGGTTTCTTTTAAAAAGGGTCTTTCTCAGTTGACATCTGGTGATTTCCACAAACAACGAGGATTTCCGACTTTTATAGACGCAATAAAACCATAAATTCCTGAAATGCATCACATTCATCCTCCGCTTTTATTTGTTATTTTGGCCTCCAAGAGACACAAACTCAAACAAAGTGACTGTCGATTCCTTGAAAATTTAATTTTTTGTATAAAAAATACGTTTCAAAAAAATAGGATTCAAAGTTTGAACAAAGTTGAACTGTATTTCCAAAATAAAAGTATTTTTTCGGTTCTTCTTTTAATCTATTGGTAAGTTAATTAACATCCCTAATGTTATAATAATAACGGTTTAATCTAAATGGGCCTTGTGAGTTTCTGTGGAGCATCTGACGTGTTATCGTAATATTTCAGTAAAAAAATGAAACCCAAGGCCTTTCTTACTAAAATGTTTTTAATAAAATCTCTTTCGATCCAAATAAGTTGATGAATTCACATGTTATGTGTTTTAGACACACGATTCGTCATCAATTTTACACATAACCCTAATAATATTTGTATGAACGATTAGACTGCAGAAATCATCTTTACTAAACGTGTAGCTTTACATTTCTTACAGGATGGACCAGCTTCAGTTGTTTTAGGGGGGTTGTCGTCCTTATTTGTCTTTTCTCTTTCAAAACAAAAGAAACCGGATGCAGAGATGCTGTAAAACTTTATGACCTCTAAGATTCAAAATGTGACCACACAAACAAGAGCAAACCTACTTTCGCACATGAATAATTAAATTAGCAGGAAAAGTGATTATATTTGAACAAAATAATAAAATACTAATGTCGATTTTCCTTTGTAAATATGCAACCATAAAAAAATATAAATATATATTCGAAATATGCAACCATAAAAAAAATACAAATATATATTCTAAAAATGCAGCCATAAAAAAACAATCAAAAAAAACCCTGGAACCGTTTTTCTTGGAAAAATTAAGTAAAAAAAAAAATCTATGTAAATGATGAAACTAAATCACATCTTGAAAAAAATATTTATTGATAATCAGTGCAAATAAAAAAAAAAGGTTCTCAATACATTACTGCACAATCAAATTCCCTTGAGAAAAGAAGCAGAAGGCCTTTCATTTTTGATATTCAAATATGGTCTTAATCTTAACTAATAATACTTTAATATTCATTGGGTTTCATTGAGCCAATTTCAGCTCATATCAGCTCCCAGTAATCAGTGAGTTTATTAGATTTTCCTCTGAGGATTTGGATCACACATGCCATAAGGTGTTAAATCAGGCTTGTCTGCTTTTATTTTTGGCACTGTAGGTGAGGTTTGTTTGAGATGATTCATCCCCAGGAGTAAAATATATATCACATATGTGAGCAGAAACAAAATAAAAAGCCATAATGTTGTTTTCCTGCAGTGCTGGAGGATTTATAAAGTGGCAAGCAGAGCAAACTGCAGGAGTCCAGATATGAAATCTATCAAATAGGCACAGTGTGTTTCTTTATGTTCACAGCTTAAAGCCTCTCTACCTCCAGTTCTCCTCTGTGTCTTCAGTGGGTGTGTAATCCGGCTCCTCACTGGCCTTTACCGTGTTGGTGGTGCTGCTGCTGGTGGGGGGGGGCTCTGCGGGAGGAGTTGCGGATGATGTGAGTGAAGCCAGGCCTCCGGACCAGAGGGGCCCGGGTGGAGATGACGAGCAGGCTCTGCAGGGCGGCGGGGTCGCGGGACAAGTAGGCGCAGCGCAGGCCTCCTCTGTTGACGTGGTTTATGATGGGGATGCTCGGACGGGAGGTGTAGGAGCTGCTCCGGGTGTCCTGACGGAGGGCCAGAGGGCCACCGACTGAGGAGGAGACGAGAGACAGTGGAGATTAAAATCTAACTGGAGATACACAGACAACAAGCAGGAGGTGAAGTTTTGATATATTTCAAATAGACATATATCAAAAATATACAAAATTCCAAAAATACTGCCTATAAATATGTGTTTAATAATGTGGCTCCATGGAAACTTGCTATATTTTATTTAAAATATCAAACAAAATTTAGTGCAACAATAATGATAAACATTTTATATATAAATTAAGAATCCAAACTAATTGTTAAAGTTGATTTATGTTAATATTTGCATAAAGGATATGAGAAGAAGAAAGAAGTCAAATGGTAAGTTTGAAGTTTGAAGTTATTTCTTAACACCTTTTTTTAACTGTATGAGTTTTGCATTAATAAAGAACATTTTCATCACAAGCCAGTTTTGTTTTTCTTGATTTTGTAGAACACACAGCATTTAAAAAGATTTTTAGTAAAATATAAACATACAACAAAAAGGTAAAACAGCAAAATGCTAATTGAGCAATTGAGTAAAAAAAAAAAAAAAAAAAAAAGCTTGTAATAACTCAAAATCCAAAGATGTTACGATGTCGTTCACCTACCTGTAAGTGAAATCTCAGCATGCAGATTGCAGATGTGTGTGTTTACCTGGCCAGTGGGTCCGCTGGGCGCTGATGTTCCTGCTGTGGTTTTTGGGTTCAGACGGGTTCAGGCTCCTCTGGTCCATCGTTGGCCTCAGCAGGCGCTGCTGCGTCACGTGGGAGTGGATGTGCTGCAACACAGTCCAGATGTTTTAATTCTGCTTCATGGTGACGTTTCATTAGTGCTGAAAGTTATCAGTCATGTTCACCAACCAGGCCCTTCATTTGAAAGGCACAAAGACAAAAGTTGTCCCTTTTCATTCTTAATATTATGATTCGATTGTTATTTATCCGTTCGAAGAGCTGCTACAGTGGCTGTTTATTTGAAAGTTATAGCATTAACATTTAAAATCATCTATGAATGTGGATTTACATCTGCATCATTTCGATTTCTTCACTTTTAAAACCTGGTTTCTTTTGAAAACATCTCTTACACATAATCCTTCGAAATATTCTCTGATTTCAGCTCCGGAAAAGTGAGAATTTGCTGGTTTTCTTTTTCTTATATGACAGTAAATTGAATTATTTTAGCTGTTTTTGGCAGTTGGTTAGAAAAAACAAGCAAACTGAAGACATTGTGATTCAGTTTAATCTTCAATATTTTCTAGGTTGAAAGATTAAATCAAGAAAATGATCATTAGATTGATTGGTAATGAAAATAATCTTTAGTTGCAGCATGAAACTGTAAAACACAAATTTTATATGTCTCTTCTTCTGTATATTCTTTAAAATAAATATGTATCTGTATTGAATTTTCTTCTATTTCTAAACAGGGCCAGTATAACTTTCATTCCTGATTTATTTGAATAAACCAGATTTTGCAACAGAATATGGGATGATTATTGATCTGTGTTGTCCCGTGTCTCTATACCTGCAGGGACATCTGAGAGCACGGCTGCTGATTTGTTCTGTGGGAGAACTGTGTCAAAGAGTCCAACTGAAATGAAAAAGAGAACAGTAACTGGAGTCTAAAGTAATCAAAATGATCATTTAACTGAGACAACACCTCAAAGAATTTCCCACAGACTATCGTTGTGTTCACATTGGCTGTTTATTTAAGGAGAACTCAGGACCTGAAGTTGGGTCTCACCTTCGTCGGATGTCTCTGATGAGCCGGTCTACTCGGCTGCTGGGTGCAGGCCTCCTGCAGGACCCCCCCTCTGTCCGAGAGGCCATGCAGCAGCTGGTGGATCTGGTCCACCACTCCGAGGTCCTGCAGGAGTTTCTTCCTCTGGAGGAGCGCGTTGACCCGCTCCTGCTCCTCCATGTCTGCCTCCTCCTCTTCCTCCTCCTCCTCCTCCTCCTTCTGCTGCTGCTGCTTCTCCTGTCGGACGTCTGCAGCTTCAGCATCCAGCGACATACCGGACAGAGGGAGCTGCATGGAGAGACACATTTGATTCAATTTGTTTTTTATTGCCTCACTGTATGTGTAGCCACCAGTATGCACTCACAATATATATTAGCAATTACTGTCAGTGAATAACCTTGATAACACTGTTTGTTTCATCCAGTCTTGACAATAAAAAAGATATTTGAATTTGAAATTATCTGCGGGAATATTATTCCAGCTAATTTAAATTGGGGTAAGAGTCCATTTACTCAAAGGGGGTCAGCCAGAATATGAGCCATCCATCATAGGACAGAAGCTGTTTGACTCCCTCTGGTGGTTTCATGTGGGCACTGCGTCTTTAATGACAGTGATAGGCCTCACCAGCAGTGGTTCACAGTCACAGTCTGGGTTGGGGGGTTGTGTTTGTGCTCGTTGAGGTTTGACTCTCTCCCCCGCCGTCTCCCCCTGCAGGTCTCTCCTCCGGCCTCCCCTCTGGTCTCTCTCATTCTGCTCCTGTTTCAGACGAAGCTCCTGCAGTTGATTTCTAAACACAAATAAATGAGAACCTTAAGCATCTTTCTCTGATATTAAAAAGGATTTTCTCATAATAATATTTACTGTTAAATTAAGTCCCTTTATCTGTTTTAGCTTCTTTTTTTCTTTTTTTTTCCATCTAGCTGCATTTATCTTGTCATTAGTTCATGGAATCAATATTTCCGTTGCAGTGATTTTTGCAGGAAGTGCTACAGGAAGACACTTTGGAACAGGTGTTATTATGCTTTAAGTGAGTATAAGATGTCAGCTTTGTGGTTTTGTGAACCTGCCCTTCTCTTTTTGTAGTGCTACCACTGCTCTGTTGTGGACTTTTCTACTGTTGTGGAAAACGAGATCTGCACGCATCACCAGCAGCCTCTGCTCTCTACTGAACTGTGCTGAAAACACGCCACAGGTACCTGGCACACTCCTCTCTGGCTTTGGACGCCGCCGTCTCCTGGAAGAGCGAGCTGCTGTTTTTGAAGTACTTGTCGTATTTCTCTCCTCCCTCTCGGGGATATATCCTCCTGAAGCCTCCCAGGTGTTTGGCCTCGTACCTCTCCATCTGCTCCAGGGTGGCTGCCTGGCACTGACGCAGCTCCTCCGACCTGGACACATGCACACGGCTACAGTCACCTGCTATACAGGAGGGGAACTGGAACGGGTGTGTGACCTTGAGGGGGGGGGGAAATCACACATGATTTATGACAGACAGAACTCTACCTGGCCTCTCTGGTGCTGTTTTGCTGCAGCCTGTCCTTCACCCTGCGTCTCTCCTCCTTGGTGATCTTGCGGCGGTCGCAGGCGCCCAAGTTGATAAGAACCAGGGTGTCGTAGAGCAACGCGTCCTTCACCTCGCGGTCCAGCTGCGAGTCCGTGGTGAAACTCGGGGAGTGATTCACCTGGACACACAATAAACAGTACAAATATAGTGATTGATTTGGACGTCTGATAAGAGCATGGAAATCCTGAGTAACATTTTAATACAAACTCCTGCTGTGCAGCCAGATTCTGTTGAAAACAACAGACATTTACTTTAAAGTCAAGTGGAGATCCTACACATTCCAAAGAGACCAAATATGGCATGCCGGATTTAAAAATAATGTGTATAAAATGATGTGCAAGATATGTGGAATATTTCCAGTTGATGGATGATGGAATGGTGCAGCTATACATTAAAACATGGAGCGTTGGGTCTGAATATTTCACACATCTTGTACAGCTTAAGCAAGCTGATACAGATGTTTCATGAATCTGTCAGACAGTGTTGAGTCAGATTTAAAAAAAAGAGTTAAATGTTAAGGGGTTGAAAGCATGAATAAACTTTGGATTGAATCAATTCTGTTATCTAAATTGTACTTAATACAGAAGTCTGTAAAGAACTTGAGAACCTTGGATTGACAACAACAAATCTGCATATTTATGATTCATATATTAAACATAAGTATCGTGGTCTTTCACCTCCAGCACCCAGGGTCTGAGCCGGTGATCCAGCAGCACGTCGAAGCCCAGGATCTCGAAGCAGGCGCTGCCGGTGGTGTGGTTCGGGAAGCACGTGTGGTAGTTGTGTTTGAGGATCGGGTGAGCGGAGATCAGAGTCTTTACGATCACGTCCTCGATGTCGTTCCACATCTTGTCTGTGTTGCAGCTGATGGACTCCAGGAGCTTGTTCAGGGTGGACAGCTTTCTGAGGGGGGGGGGCAAAAAAACAACAACAAACATGCAATAAATATGCAGTGTTTTAAATAGTGTTAGTACTACGACACAACTAGCATTGTTAATGTGTGTCTTTACCGTTTGCTGCCGGTGTCCTCGTCTCGGACAAAGTTCTCGCTGTATTTGTTGATGGAGTAGTTGGTGAGATGCATGCACACGTCATCCTAACAGGAGAAAGAATAATTAAATGATTGTTTAAGCAACTGTTTATAAACAAAAATGGCAAAAATGTAAAGGTTTCAGCTACTTTATTGTGAGTATTTTCAGATTTTCTTAGTCGTATATGCCCCCCAAAAAAATTATTTTGGTTTTGACCTGTTGTTTGGACAAAAAAAGACATTTTAAAAAGTCACCTTGTGTTTTGGGAAATTGTGATTTGCTGATTATAGAGGGAAAATAATGAAAGTTATAATAAAAAGGTGCAGCCATAGCTTTTTTAACAGGTTGATCTGCAGTACCTAAGTGTTGTGTTTTGTTTTTATCTAACCAGGGTTAAACTCTGGCATTGTATTTGATGTTTTTCAACTTATTTCTAATTATCTTTTTGTATGTAAAGTGCTCTACTGTAACCACAATGATCCAGATTATCTATTTTATTATTATTAATGATGACACAACATGATTATATGTGTAAAATGATAACAATGACTCACTCCTTATGTTAAAAATATAAGGCTGGTGACTTTCTATGATGGCTCGGAGGAAGAAGCTATATCAGGCTTTGATACACACACAATACTTTTTAAGTATTATAAGCTTTGACATTTCTCACCACGTTGCTGTGTGTCGGCTCGGTGTACTTGGTGGTGCAGAACCGAGCCAGTCCCTCCTTGAACATGAATATGCTGAACGGGTCACACGACGTCACCAGCACGTAGATACGCAGGTCAAACTTGTATCCGTCGATTATGAAAGGCTGAGGAGGGAATGAAGAACGTGTGTAAACTTCCACCTGAGTGTGTGTGTTTCTGTGTGTGTGTCTGTGTGTGTGTGTTGTTCAATATATCCTCACCCTGGAGATGTAAACCTGGCAGATCATATGCTCTCCAGGATGAATTTCTTTACTCGACTTGGTGAGGACGATGCCTTTGCCTTGGCAACCGGTATCCGGCTTACAGATGTACGTCTTGCTCTTTTTGGCCCTGGTGTAAGCTTGGAAGTCACTGTAACTGCAAAGCACAGTTAGTTTCTTAACACACACACCAAGGAAAACAAAAATAAAAGAGCAAAATCACAGACAAAAAAAGGTGCAAACTGACTCAGCAGGAAGGCACCACGTCCGGGGGAAGATGTTGTAGTCTTTGGGGAAAAGCTTGAGCATTCGGTTCATGTTTCTCGCCAGTAAATCTTTGCGGCAGATCTCATTCATCCCTGGGAAGTGGTTTATTTTCTGCAGAGACACAAAACACACACCACTGTGTTTACAGGGGAAGCACTCTGTGGGCTTGTGAGGATCATTGTGAAGTATTTTTTATGCATGAGGTTGTAGTCAGTGTAAGTGAGATATGTCTAAATAAACCGATCCACCTCATTCATTCAGAGAGGAATCGTTGGTCATAACCTGCTCAGTACTTCCTGCTCTGAATTACTCAATTAGATTACAAATTGATTGCTTGAGCTGAAAAGCTGTTATGAGCAATGAGAAAATGACGCAATCTCATAATCTCTATGGAAATCTATATGTTTTATTATTTCATGAGCAGGGCATATTGAGCAGAAGGGATTTAAATGACATGTAAGGCTTTTATAATTTGACAGAGCAGAATGACTTTTCCCCATATCGTTCATTTAATTCACACAATTGAATTCAGTTTAATTAGTCTTCTATGACGGCGGCAGTAATGTGGGTGCTGATGTGAGCAGATTCGGTAGAAATACCTGGTAACGCTTCATGTCCTTAACGCGGTCCAGAGACACGGAGCAGTCGGTCCAGAAAAGAGTCCAGTCGTCGCCCTCCATCGCCTCTCTGAGGCCGTACCTACGAGCAGCGCGGCGCACTGAGACAAGAAAACACAGCAAGGAGTCTTGTTATTAAAGTGAATGTGTTTTTGTCAAACTTCTCTGCTACAAGGACTGATCTAGGAGCTGCTGATTACAGTACATGGCCAAGAATATGTGGACACACAAACATTAAACCTATGAGTCATTGTTCAACATATCATTCCAAGAACTAGGAGTTAGTCCATCTAGTGTGGTTTCTCTTTCTACTCCAGGTATTCACTCTTCATGACCTAAGGTTCTGTTAACTATAAATAGATGATGTGGTGCAGAGTAATGTAGATACCTGCATTGAATAACTATTAATTGATTAATTAGAGAACGTACCACTTTCATATTTGCAGTTGGTGAAGTTGATCCACAGTCATCTGGAAGAGAAGAGACACAGAAAGAGGGACAGACATCTGCTTTGCTGCAAGGTTCCTACAAACGGTTCATTACGCTCATCTTCCCTCCACCAAATGATGAGGTCAAGTTAGAAAACAAAAACCTAAAAGCCTCCAGAAAAAGTTGCAAAATCATAGCAGTCAAGGTGCTTGGAGGTAAAGTACCACCAGCGGGAAATACTTCGAAGTACAAATGTAGGAGTTTCGGCAGTTAAGTACCTCTTCTTGCTTTTCCTCCTCTTCTTGTTGTTGATGGGTTGAGGGCTGAGGGTGTACACTGCAGTTGGGCTTTCTCCGCCTTCTCCCTCGCCATGCTGCTCATAGTTATGTGCATCTTCATTTCTGTCCGGACTGTCCACAGATAGACCCATCCTGGAGGTGCACAAAACAAAAACAAACGCAAAAAGCTCATTTAGTAGTGTAGAAAAAAAGATGCCATTCCATATTTTTCACCAATTCCCTCTTTTACATTTAGTCTGTTTTCAAAGGGGATGTGCTGGAACAGCCTCACAATGAAACTCAATTCAAACAGAACACAGAACAAGCTGTAAGTGCGCTCATGGACTCATGTTTCCGTTTCCATTTCTCTCATCAGGTGAGTGCTCTGGCTGTCTGCACATTGTCACACGCCGTCATTCAAGAGTTATTGTGGCAGGACGGACACAGATAGAGGGGGGGAATGAACTCTAACGCAAGCCAGAACTTAAATTTGATTGCTTTTAATGATATTAATACAAAATGAACACCAAGACTACTGAGGTAAACAACATACTGATACGACTCAAAATGCCTCTCGCTTTTCACTTTTTATATGATAGCTTCAGATATCAGTGTCCTTGTGATGGCCTTCTTGTTTTCCACTAATTAACAAGATAACAGTCCTGTTTACAGTGTCAGGTTAGCTAAATACATCTCAATGTACAATGTCTTTGGTATTTCATTACCTCGTACCACTTTAAACACTACTCGAAATGTCCCCCTTTTTCTGACACTCCCTGGAAAACATAAGTGTTGACTGTCTACAATGAAAGTATTTTACATTCATCAATAAGATGAACAAGGCTAACACCGAGTTCTAAATCCAAACTACAATCTAATTATAAGAATGCTTTTAATACGTGGTGTCTACGCAAACCACACAAGGTGCAAACTAAACACGGTTCATAGTTTATGTGCTATTAGTGGATACTATTCTCTCACAGAGCGATGCAAAAATGAAAATGAGGAGTTGCCCACAGTTTGGGGAACATTTTTTTAAATAAATTGTGGATGATGTTGAAAAAAGCTCCAGAGAGATAAAAAGTTATTTTCTCGATTTGTGACGTCAAAGTGCCATTTCCTATTTAGATCAAGCAGTAAAGTATGTTGAATTTCTTATATACTGAAGATTAGCATGTAGTTTGTAGTAATTAGTATAAATTAGCATTAGCTTATTAGCATGAAGTATGGATTTGGGACACAACTTCAGAGTCTAGAGCCATGCTAGCACCTTTGTGTTTAGATATTTCACTCTAAACACAAAAATGTGAACCTCATGTTGGCGCTAGAAGAAAAGTAATAATGCTTTATCCTCTGGGGAGCATGATTCTCTGTAATAAATGCAAAGACCATACATTAAATAGTCGTTGAGAAATTTCAGTATGAACCAAAGTGATGGACCAAATGACCCACATGCCGTTTTCAGAGCCCCGTCTCCTGCATGTCTAAAAATCTAAGTTTATAGGAATAAACTTAGATTTTTAGAGTTCTGATCCACTCATGAGTTCTGGTTCGGTTAATGTCTGTCTACACTCTGACCCGAGCTCAGTGACCGGCACTTGTCACAGCAGAGTCTCAGCTGTGGGCCTCTGCCTCCTATCTGGTGTCTTGTGGGGTTGAAGGTGAGGTCAAGTTAGTTCCTGGTAATGATCGTGACCGCGGTGGCATTAAGGAGGGACATCCCAGATGCACTGTGGGAGGTCACGGTGCTGGGTAACCGTATTCTGATCCAACGATCTGGATAATCCTGGCCCCGAACTGTGAGCTTTACGCTGGGCCGAGACGCCCCGCTGACCTCAGCCCGGATACGGTTACAGACCCGCAAAGGATTTCTCCAAGGTTCTCCCTCGTCATGCAACAACAACAACAACAACAACAACAGGTACATGAATAACACCTTCTTATTATCTGTCCTCATCCAACAATGACTGGATTCAGTAAGAATTACTTTGTTAACTGTTGAGTGTCAATACATACACATTTGACACGCCACGCTAGCACTTTCTATTGTATAATTTACTTTAAAAACTAGCAAACAAACTGCAGGGATACACCTGCCATTTTAGACACATAGCTCTTGTTGTCACTGCCTGCTTAATTAATATGTAATGAAATGGAAGAAAAGACATTCTATATAAATCAATTGTCTGATTAGAAGTTATCACAGTCTATCACGTGTAAACACTCACCATCAATGCTGTAAATAACAATTATCTTTATCATCAAGTAAAAGTTTATATAAGTGCAATTACCAAAGTATCGACAAAGCCAAAAGTCACGTCCAAAAACTGCTATTTTTGTCTGACAACAATCCAAAATCCCTTTTTTTTTGTTTCATTTGCAAAGATATGAAAGAGAAAAGCAGCACATGTTTGCATATTATAGAGACAGTATCACACAGATGCTTTCTATTCTTACATAAATAACATCATTTTTCTAATCAAAATCACCATAAGCTAATCTTCTGCTGAATAACTAATTGATTATCCGACTAATTCTTGTGGCACTTATCGCATCACTCTGGTTTCACTGATGCAACTTGCCAGTTTATAAGATACACATGAAGCTTAAACGAATGCAGTCTGATGCACTCTTAATGAAGATTATAGAGTTCACTTTTTGAGGTGGGTGATTTAACTTTGTGGTCATTTTGGAGGCTGCAGTTTGTTGAAATTAATATATCATTTAGTCCATCATCATTGATTTAAATGGGGTGAACTAAATATTAAAAACACCTCTGTAGACTCATAGGTTTTAGCTATTTGTACCTGATAAATTGGCAACTGAGACCTTGTTCATCGTCACCGCCTTCATTTAAGAAATGTGTCTTACTCACCTGCACTGTGAAGCCTACATTTGTGAGGACGAAGGTGTTAGAAGATACCGCCGAGTCGGTCCGTCCGTCTGCTTCCCCACGTCTTTGAAACACAAATCTTTTGTTTTAAGAGCCCTTTGGGACGCTGTCACACTCCTCAGTAGACAAACCAATGAGCCACATCTCCACCTGTGCACCGTCTTCCTCTGGAGTCTTAAAAGAAAAGAGAGTAGATTTGTATCATCACAAGGATGGCTCAGTTCAGATTGACTTACACAGTCAAGCACCGGGCCCAGCGGTGGATCTGGTGACCAATTAGAAACTGAGGGGACAAAACACCTGATCCCCTCCTGACATGATGGAGAGAAAAATGAGCGGGAGACCTCAGCGGGGAGCGAGAGGAGAAGGACAATCCCCGACATTTGTTCACTGAAACAGGAGAAGTGTTTTTCAACGCCTGGAGATGTTCAATTTAAATCTGTGCTGAAAAGCGGCGTGGCAGCGTGTGGTGTAAGTGAACAGGCTGGACATCCATCTTGTTAGCCAAGTTGAAATGGAGAACCTCCAGTTGAAGCTTAGCCTTCCATTGAAGACATTAAAAATGGAAGACGAGCAGAAGGGGAAACGCTGGGCACAGAAGAATAGAAAGTAGACAAACAGGACGAGGTGTCTTATGTTTCCCAGTTGTCACGACAACGAATCAGATATTAATCAGAATAAAAACAAGACCTGATGACGATAATGTGGAAGAACAACATAACTTGGCGTGGTACTTAAACTACTTCTTGATTAATTAATCAATCAATCAACATTAATAAATCATTATTTGACATTTGACACACCCTTCCACACTCGCCAGTCTTTAGTCTTTGTTATGATGCTGTAAAGTTCACCTGCTAAGCTTCAAGCACTGATGGCAGTCACTGAATTGACAAGTCATGATTTGAAGGTATTTAAACTGTGTGTGTGTGTGTGTGTGTGTGTGTGTGTGTGTGTGTGTGTGTGTGTGTGTGTGTGTGTGTGAGAGTGTGTGTGAGAGAGAGAGAGAGAGAGAGAGAGAGAGAGAGAGAGAGAGAGAGAGAGTAACATGGGCAACATGAGCTCTCATGCAATTACAGAACAGAGCAATCATAATTGAATGTGACAGTGGTGTGTTTTTATAGAGATATTAAATGCAGGTAGGACAAGTTTGTGCGTTCTTTTCTCTTATTGTTTGAATACATAGTGTGTGTTATTAAATAAAGTAGGCAATGAACAACAACATTTCTAATTCCGCTCTACAAGATCATCAATTGCCAACTTTTAGAAATGAAGTTCTTTGTACTATTTTGTTGTTCAACTGACAAACAAGGGCCACATTAAAAACATTAAAATGTGATCAGGTATAAATCCAACCTAAAGACTGGCCAGAAAACTATTATAAAAAAAAACATTAAACACAACAGCATGATGCAAGGTGGTTTTTTTGATGAGTAAGTAAGTAAAAAAAATGTGTGGGGGGGGACACAGGTCACAAACTACTTTTGCCTGACAAAACCAATAAAAATGTGAATTGAAACAGAAGTGCATTGAAGTCATAAGCAGTGGTGGAAAGTAACTTTACTAAGTGTTTTGGGGAGTTTATGCACAACTATCAGTCCCTTTGCAGCTACACTTTTGCACATACTGACTCAAAAACTCTCCATGCATGGTGCTATTGTGTTTACTGTATTTCAGGTGTCATCTATACCTGATCAGGCCATGCATGGCACTAATGTTTACATATGCTGTTATGGCAACGGAATGCTGACCTCTCCCTAGATATACCGACTAGAGAGAGAAGGAGTAAAAATAAACGTCAGAAATTACCGTTTTCTGTCGGTACCGGTCAGTTACACCAACAGAGCAGCCTTCTGACTTGTTGTTGTTGTTGTTGTTGTTGTTGTTGTTGGAGGGACGTTGTTGTGGTCTTCCTGGCGTGACGCACAGTGGAGACTTAACCTACAAATGTAAACATGAATGAACTCGATGCACACACGCACGCTGCCCATTCCAGATGGAACATCCCCCTCAGGCGTTCAGCCAATCACAATTCGGGGGTGTGAGCGTTCTCGTCTCTGATTGGTTGCTGGCTCACCGATGAAGAGTCGATGGTTTCCCAGGTAATTCTTATAGTTTATTATTATTCATTTTAAGCATAATTTCTTCACATTTTTTTGCAAAATTATAATTGTTTCTTATTTATTTACATTCACTCCATCAATGGAAAGCAGTGAATATAATTATCAAAATTGTGACTATATTTTAGAAGTGTGTTATTGATCAAATAAATAAATCAGAATTGAAAGTACAAATCCACACGAAATCACAGAGAGAAGAAAAGTAGCTCTGCTCTCTATGGACGATCTTTATTCATCATATTGCACCTTTATGGCCACACCCTTATCACAACAGGTGTTTAGTGTGATAGAAAACACCTGCTGGAGTTTGACAGCATAATTAGAGCGTGGTGAGAGATGCTGTACTTTGTGGGTATGTAAACAATTTACTTTAAAACTATTTAAGAGTCTTTGAGAACACAATTTAAGAAAGTCAGTTAAGAAAACAGAGAGTTAGACCCACTTTGATTTGGTATTTGTTAGTATTCAATTGTATTATCTTATAGAATGTCCTTTTCCAAGTAAAAAGAGCCCAAATTCATCATTTAGCTGATCTGTTAGCAGCCTGTAACCAAAATAACTCTGAGGTTTGAACTGACCAATATGCAAGTGTTTAATTAAAACCTTATACTATTAAAATGATTAATAAAACACATATTCTGTGTCACATTTAGTGAACAGGATGTGTTCCATGGGGGGAAAAGAGTTTAGCTCCCTCTTGTGTTTTTATGTCTCACTGCAGAGGAGAGGAAGGAATAGGTTGTTTAAATTGGCATACATTACCCACAATGCATCATACGGATCTACTCAGAACGTAACTTCTGATGCTTTAAAGGACAATTGGAAACAAGGCAGCAATGTGTGAATATATACGCGTTTGGCTGTGATTGTTTTTGCATCCTACAAGCTTATGTTTCCATTTTTATGCTATTTTATTGTTAATTTGTGTTTTTAAAAAGGCACTACATAATTCTAACAAGTGTTCATGTTTCCTGTTTCAAGTGCCTTTTATTTGTGTAAGTGCAGTTTCTTTGTAATAAACTCAAATCTTTCTTTTTCATGCATTTGAAATGTCAGCAAACACATTTGTGCATAAAAACCCATGTAAAAGAAACAAAAACAATAGTAATGAGTAAGTTGGTTAGTAAGAAAGTCCATTCTCTATTATAAACAGTGTAGAAAATAAAAAATATGATTCATTGATTTATTAAATATAAAATTAGAGATGAGAAATTGTTGTGCTGCATTTGTAGTAGAAAGTGGGAAAGCTTGCAAATATTTATATTGTAAAATATAATAATAAAAATATCAATACGGTGCAAACTCAAATATATAACGAGACAAAAATATAAAAAGTTTAACTGTGAGGACCGCATTTAATTTATATAAATATATATATTTTTTCAAATTAGATTAAATGGTAATTAATGCAATGGTATAATCGTTTTAGAAAATCAAAGAATGTCGGTTTGAATATTTGCATTTAAAAACACCAGACTACTTTTTTGTTTTTGTGCCTGAAGTGCGCAGTTGTACAAATGTCCGAGGAGCACCTGAATACAGCATAGCTGCTGGTTCCGACGAGAGGAGCGGACTGCTGATGTCGGTGCGGTGAAAGTGACAGCCAACATGTAAGTTTATGACTTTTTCCAAACATTTCTTTTTAAATAAAGGTTTGTTAGGACTTCTTGTGGATAAAACAGTGTTGTATATTAAAAGTAAACATTATATAAAGTCTCGGTTGCGGTCTCTGTGGATGTTTTACTTTCGGTTTCTTTATTATTATGTTTAAATCAATCTTAACTGGGCCTTTTTAAAAGTTTATATAACAGATTAAATGTCATCTCCAGAGAAAGAGGAGTTGTTTTAATTTAATGTTAAAGATTTTCAGTGCTGGGTAAAGTGTTTTTTTTAATGGATTATTATGAGATATTATAAGTGCGCACAGACAACAACAACAGGAAGAAGAAAGTGAATCAAACCCCGGATCCTGTGTCTGTCACTTCACCTGCGGTCATCAATCAGCCTTGTAGTTTCATCATCCTGTCTTTCTATGTTTACCGGCTGCAGCTCGCCATGGAGAGCCCCTTAGAAGCAGCTGACCCGGCAGCACGCACCTACTCCCAGGTGGTGTTCACTGACACCCCTCAGTCATACCCACCTTTGACCCCCGTCACCTGCTGCTACACCCTCACTGCTGCCTTCCAGCCAAACCCCCGGGACTGGGTCGGCATCTTTAAGGTGAGGAGACTATATCTAAAGTACATTTATATGGAAGCCCATTTCTGACAGTGAAATAAAATAAATAAGATGAAGACTTTGTGAGGAAATAAGGATCCTGTATTCTTTTTAATGAGAAACTTAGTGACTTAGTGTCTCAAAATAATAACTTATGTCTAGAAATAATGACTTAATATTACATATCTAAAAATATATCTCCAAATAATGACTTATTTCAAAAATAATGAAATGAATATCTCGAAAATAATAACTTAGTGTCTTAAAATAATGACGTCCTGAAAGAATGACCTAGTATCTCAAAATAATTACACATCTCAAAAATAGTAACTTAAAATCTCCAAATAGTGACTTGGTGTCTCTAAATAATGAGTTATCTAAAATAAAATGAATTAGTAACTCGAAATTAGTGACTTAGTGTCTCAAAATAATATCTTATGTCTAGAAATAATGACTCAGTATCTCGAAAAAATTACATATCAAAAGAAATACTGATTTAGTATCTCCAAATAATGACTTATTTCAAAAATAATGAAATTAATATCTTGAAAATAGTGACTTGGTTTCTCGAAATAATGAATAATTGCTTGGTAACTCAAAAATAAGGTCTTAGTGTCTTAAAATAATGACGTCCTGAAAGAATGACCTAGTATCTCAAAATAATTACACATCTCATAAAATAATTACACATCTCAAAAATAGTAACTTAAAATTTCCAAATAGTGACTTGGTGTCTCTAAATAATGAGTTATCTAAAATAAAATGACTTAGTATCTCTAAATTAGTGACTTAGTGTATCTAAATAATTACTAGGTATGTCAAAATAATTACTTATCTCAAAAAACAAGACTTAGTATGTTGAAATAATGTCCTCTTGAAATAATGACCTTTTTTTTTTTTATCTCAAAATATTTACATATCTCAAAAATTATGACTTTAGTATCTTGAAAATAGTGACATAGTACCTTTTTTAATGACAAATTATCTCAAAATAATGACTTAGTATCTCGAAATAACAAGACATTTTAAATAATGAGCACGTATTTTAGGAAAGCTTTTCATTATTTGTGATACAAGTCATTATTTTGTGAAACTAAGTCCTTATTCTGAAACAAGTTTCACATTATTTAAAAATATAAACAATTATTTTGTGATACTAAGTAATTATTTTGAAAAAAAATGTGACTAATTATTTTGCGATACTATGAGAAATATTCTCATTTTGATGGATCTTTTTTTATTTTTAAAATCACATTGGCCTCCATTGCTTTCATTTATCTGTGTGTTGCGTGAAGGAATCTGCCTCTTCAGTTTTGTCTTCTTAACTCTTCTTGAACAGGTGGGGTGGAGCACAATAAAGGATTATCATACCTTTGTGTGGGTGGAGCCGTGTCTGGATGTGGTCGGGAAGGAGTCCGCAGCGAGGCAAACTGTTTTTAAAGGTAAGACAATAGTTTCACTTTTACTGCAGGGTGATAATGCTTGGTCATGTTTGTAATGTACACCTGCTTAAAACTTTTGAGTGTCTAATGTGTAAACACAGTTTTGTGAGCTGCTGTGACCTCTGATCCTCTGGCTCTGTGTTGTTGATCATATCTGGTTCTGTGAAATCCTCTCTGCAAACGAGAGAGTCAGTTTTAGTTCTTCACGCTCGCTCAAAGCTCAAACATATTCACAGGTTAGGTGTCTTTTAGATGATGATGTAATGTTAACTTGTGATCTGTCATCACAGGTTAAAGCCTCTGCGTGAACCTCAACTGTTCATTTTAAATAAATAAAAGTTATTCAGTGCCTCGCATGAAAAAAGCAATAATGTTGACATAATGTTGTTTACCAGAAATATAACTTGCTACTAGCTTGTTTATCCCTTTAATTGTCATGTGACCCTGAGGTTTGGTTTTGCTTTCTGTGAGTTAGATCTGTGACGATCTTTGCGTGTGACTTCTTAAAACGAAGTGATGTTTACTTGTTCAATCTGCCCCTGTACAAATAATGTGACCAGTTTTTACAGTTAATGTTCTCACTGTGGACTTTAACTGTAAACCGATTCCTTTTATTCATCAGTTTGCTTAATTTCAGTGACTTTTAGAGGCCTGAAGAAGTTTTCATTATTACATAATAAAAAGCAAACACTACTAAAAAAAGAAACAAGATTTTATATTACTTATTTTTTAAATTATTTTGTTAATCGTGTGATTCTCAAATCTGTCTCGGAACATCCGCCCAAGATTGTAAAGTGTTGAAGAACATTCATTTGTCTTTTGCCTCAATAAAGTCATCATGACATTATGATTATTTCCAGTGACAAAAATAACATTCAGAAGAATTTGCTAAACTTTTTCAAGTCCTCTGAGAGTTTCAGAGTTTCTGAGTATTTACAGTAAAGGTGTACTTTTAAAATTTAGCACAAAAAAAAGCAAGGTTATTGAAACACTATTGATTAGAAGATTAGTGGTTATTTATCAATTCGTCAATTGACAGAAAATAAATCAGCAACAGTTAATCTTTTCAGTTTTAACAAAAATGCCAAACAATTCTATTATGTCTTGTCCTTGAGAATTAACTCCCTTTCTTTTTAATAATTAAAATTAGCATGTTTCACTATTTTGTGACCTTTTTATAGACTAAACGACTGAATCATTTACAAAATAATGAACAGGTTAATCAACAATGAAAATAATCAAGATGTATCTCTCTATCGGTCCACTCTGTTCTTGTCCCGTCAGATTACTACCTGCCGAAGGACGACGACTTCTACCAGTTCTGTTACGTCGACAGTGCCGGTCAAGTCCGCGGAGCCAGCACTCCTTTCTGCTTCAAAAAACAGGCGGAGAAATGCACAGAGAGCAGCATGGATGAGGACCTCCTGGTTATAACTACACAGGTATCTCATTTAGCAGCTCAACAGGGTGACAAACGTTCTGTGTAAAGAATCTGACAATAAAGGCCTGTTGAGGAAATATTAATAAAGTGTTTAAAACTTTTATTGGGTCCTTGGCTGATGATCAGAGCTTTTTGTAAAAGATAAAACTGTTTATATGTGATGAAAACAGATGTCAGTCAAAAGTAAATAAAAGCTTTGTATTGATTTAATGTGTTCTGTTGAAACCAGGAGCAGGTTGAGCTGAGTCTACACGAGAAAGCTGAGCTGCAGAAAGAGCTGGATCAGATAAAGAGGGAAAATGAAACCTTAAAAAATGATCTACAGATGGAACGGCAACAAGCCGCCGGCATCAAGGTCGGTACAGATAGAGAACACATTTCGCAACGGAGAGAAGTAGTTAAATAGGAACTTTGATATTTGACACGGTGTGATTTATTTCTACAGGGGCAGATTGAACAGAAAGAGAAACGAATGAGTCAGCTGGTCAAAGAAATGGATCAAATCAAGGAACAATATGAAAACCTACAAAGCACCTTCCAGGAAAAGGTGAAGGAAACGGACAGCTTAAAGGCTTGTTTTTCAGTCTATGTGTGAAATCAGTGCGACAGTTTTTTAGTGTGAAAACTAACTTTGGTGTAACTGACAGGAGGAGATGATAAAGCAAACAGAGAAACAGCAACGTGATGCTGTGAAGGAGAAAAAACAGAGCTTGAGTTTAGACGTAGCATCAAAACAAAATGAAGTAAGATGATTTTTATCTCTTCAGCTGTCTGATGAAATCTCGTACCGATCCTTTGTTTTTTTAAATTTTCCAGACGCACGCTCAGGAGAAATACGAGCGAGCTCTGATGAAGATCAAACTGCTGAAGGAGGAACGCGAGGTGCTGAATGGGAAGATCGATGCTCAAAGTGTGGAGATTTCCATGTGAGTCGAGTCTGATTGTTCTTCTCTTTTCATCTTTAAAAGTAGAACCTGTTGTGTACGTTTTTCTGGCCACCAACAGCTTTTTTTCATGTGTGTGTTTAAAGGTTAAATTCCAGACAAAGAGAACAAGAAAGGGAACTGTTCAAAATGAAAGACAGCATCCAGCTGCTTCAGGTAAATCTATTTTGCAGTGTGACATTTTTTAAAGGAAAAAGCTGTTTTCATTTTATATATTCTGTGTTGTGAACATACCCAATTAAAAAGCCAAAGTAAGTATTTGTCGCAGCAAGACGATGTGTGTTTATACACACACAATACTTGTTAGGAGATACATTTAGTGCTGGTTTTGGTGTTTTTATGAGAGTTCTTAATAATAAGAAAAATGTAAAATATTAGCAGATTTATATTAGCAAAATAGTTCCTTAACAGTACAGATAGATAATTGCCAAAGAGCCTCATTAATTGTTAAATCTGCTCAAAAATGAAAAGCATAATCTCACAAATCACAAGATCAAAAAAGTCTTGCACAGATTATTCAGTTTTAGATCAGAACTTTGTTCCTGTAGTCAAATCTGTGTGTTTTTACCTTGGACAGGTGGACCTTCAGAGCAGTGAGAAGGAGAAGGAGAGGCTCTCTGAAGAGCTGCACAAGTCGCACAGCCTCGCACAGGACATGGGCAAAGTGAAGGAGGAGAACCAGGAGTTATGTAGGAGCCTGTCGAGGCAGATAACTCTGCAAAACTGTCCGGAAGACGACCTAAGGGTGGGAACAAATAATAAAAAATAATATGCTGAAGTTCTTTTGAAAACAAACATCGATGACATGACAATCTCTCATCCAGGTTCAGTGTCAGACTCTGGGATGCCAGCTACAGGAAGCTCAGGGGAAACTGGCGGCTGAGAGGGAGGAGACCAAAAACGCCAGGAGACACGCTGAGAGTCTGGACAAAGAGCTGCAGAGGCTCAAGGAGATGCTGGAGAAGGTGGACTACACACGCGAGCAAGCACAACTGACATGTGGCAAACAAGAGGTAAACTCAAAAAGCACCCGCAGAAACCATCCGCAGAATCCTAGACCTTGGTTTGGATATAATATGCAGCCAAAGGTTGACTTGTGTTCTGGGTGTTTATTTTCTACTCTGTGCGAGGCCCTTTAGTTCCAGTGAAGGGAACTCCTAGTGCTGCAGGATACAATGATGTTGTGGATTAATAGTGTGAACAGTTTGTGGAAGGGAGGCTCCTTCATGTTTCACAGCCAGCAAGCTGTGAAAACAGGAGGAGAGAAGATGAGACAGAGAAGACAAACTGGAAAGCACAACAAATTTAAGTGTAAAACCCACAAAATAAAAAGGTATAAAATAAAGAGCTGGATAGAGAAAAATTATGGGTTTTAAGATGCTTTTTAAAAGGTGCTCCACAGGAAATGATGCTGATGGAGCTAACAGTGTTTACCTGAAAGGGAGAGAGACTGAAACCAGAAGAGTGAAGGCCGTTAGAGCTAAAGATTAATGCACATTGTTTTGGAATCACATATATTTGTTCAGGTGTCCACATACTAAAAACTGAGTCTTGTTTTCCTTCATTCCTTTATCAGCTACAGCTCACAGAGTCCCGTGAAACGATCGCAGAGGCTCGTGAAGTGATTGCAGACAGAGAGGGAACAATAGAGGAGAAGGAGCGCATGATCACGCTGGTGAAACAGGAGAAAGAAGAGCTGGCCAGAGAAAACCAGGTATATTTACACAAAAAACACACCGGCTTCATTCAAAAAGGGTCGTGATGTGATTCCAGACGCTTGTTTGTTTACCGGTATTTATTCTGTCAGATGCTCACGAGTGATATCGAGAGGCTGCGCAAAGCTTTTGCCGACTTCCAAGCATCTCCCCCCGCCGACTCAACTTACATGCAACCCGACAACAACTCACCAGGTGCCAACACATCCGCCAACAATGACTGGCAGCAGCAGCAGCAGCCACCTGGTGATGACAACCTGTACGAGACCATTGGTGAGTGTTTTTGATGTTGTCAAAGCATTAAGAGACATATAACAAAAGATTAATTCCTGCATGTTTTGTCTTTCAGTATAAAAAGAAAGTTCACTCAAATCACCAAAATAAAACCCCAAAACATTTTACACTCCCACCCTTATTAGTGTATATATTTTATTACCTGATATTTTCAGATATCCAAGACTTCTGCCGTCACCTCAGTACAATTGAGGTGAATTAGTTTTCAATTGAAGAGTTTAAATAAGCGTAAAATGATAATCCCAATGTGTCTTCTCCCAAAACTATGTCCCAGTTATTTGAGATAATCTCTAGAGAATCGACACAAATCACCGTAAAGGTTTGGCGATATGATGATAAATTCTGAGAGAAAACATAAATCTGTTAACTTCCAAAGACCTTCTTATACTGTTTATAAAAAATAAGTTATTACTTTAACATCTCTGGGTGATTTAGACAGAAATGTTTAATTGTCATGTGATGAAGTAGCCTAATTTGTCTGGAATTTAATTTGATAGATTTACTTAAAAGCCGACATACAAGATTTGTTGTTTATACATTAACTGTTTCAAAATAGATTTATATTTACTATATCCAATTATATATAAATACTGTGACACAAAATAAATATCTATAGAGGATTTCATCTATAATCACCCAGTTCTACTACATAAAACAAATTCCAAAGTAAGGAGTCATTGATAATGAAAAAGAAAAAGAGCTGCAGCCCTTGAATAAATTATGAATAAACAGTAATTGTTTGAATTAATCTGATGTTAACTGATTTCCCTTTCTTTGCAGACACCCCTGCAGACCCAGAGCAAGAGGTGAGTTGAATTATATTTGTATAATATTCGTAAAAAGAGGCCACAACCTCACCTGACCCATCACTCACACAGTTCATATCCAAAGCATGTTGTCAGTGAGCTCGTCTATTTATATTTCCTCACTGATCTCTACAAACAAAGTGTTTGAACAGTGCCAGCAAATGAATCAATTTAACACAACCTGAATGAACTAGTCAGTCGAAGGTTAAAGAAGCTGCACGCAACTCTCACCTTTAAACTTCACTCGGCTGTTTACCGTTTATTTTCCAAGAAGACTTAAAACATAATCCGCTCCCTATTTCGTTACCCCTCCTGACGCTCCGTCTCCATTTCCTCCTCAGCAGTCGCTGGTGTGTCGCCACTGCCAGGAGTGCTTCCCCTGCATAACCCGACACGAGCTGGAGGCGCACGAGCAGAGTCACCGGGTGTGTCCGTTCTGCACGATGATCTGTGACAACATGGAGCAGTCCGTGTTTGAAGATCACGTCTACGGCCACGGGCTGTGAGAGAAGGCTATTCTAACAGCTGGAGCCACAACAACAACAACAACAACAACAACAACAACAAAAACAAGTCTTACAAGTTTGGGGGGTCTGATATAAAAAAGACCGTACCGATATTATTACACACTTTTACCGTAATCTACTTTACTGTTGACCTTTTTCCGAAGCATACTGTTTTTGTGGTCATTTATTTTGGTAAAATGGTATCTTATCATTGTTTAAAGTAAATGACCACATAACTGGGCTTACTTTGAGATGTTTTCATACTTAGTGTTATATACAGTGTTTCTGTATTGATACAGAAAAAATTTGGGATTTGAGGATCAAAATTTGGGATTTGAGGATCAAAATTTGGGATTTGAGAATAAAAATTAAAAAAATAGTCCGAAATTGACTGTTGAATTTACATATTTATATAGAATTTGCATATGTTATGAGTAGAGATGCACCGACCCATTAGTTTCATATATATAATTTTTGCCAGTCAAATCATGTTTCAGTGTGGAAGTTCTTCAGATTGAGTGAAAAAGACATAAAACTTGTCATTTTCAACATCTGCAAGTCCAAAATAAGCCGTTCATCAATGACCTTAAAACCATTTGGAACAACTTTGAGATTTGTTTGAGTGACAGAATGTCCTATAACTTGGTGCAGTTTGGGAGAAATGTTAGTAATAAATAATTTACTACTAAAAAACTTAGTCAGTTGAGTTTCAAATTTCCATGTAAGAAAAGCAACAAGATGTTTGTGTTTGGAAAGAAAATCCGAATCTGCAAAAATCAGAATCAGCAGGTCAGGAAATATTCTAAATTGGAATCGGTGTGCCTCTGTTTTTTTGGCTAACCCCTTTTTTTGGCTGACTCTTCATCACAAAACTTTTTTTGACCTGATCCGCTAAACTCAAACAATTTAATAAAAAGACGTAAAATAATAACTTTGTGAATGCTTTTGCTGAAGAGATTAAATATAAAATGGGAGTTGAGCCCATTTCTCCCTTTTTTGTTTTGTTTAAAATTAGCAAAATTGTTTAAATCAGGAGCTTTCTATTTAAAGAAGAAATAAACAAAATTATTTTGGACACATTGAAGATGAATAGTACAAACATAAAAGTGAGAAATGAATTTCATATTGAATTTAAATGAATGTCAAATGTGATTACATATTTTCTTTATCTTTAAAGTTATGTTATGCTTTGGAAAATACGCAACAGCAATTTATATATATATATATATATATATATATATATATATATATATATATATATATATATATATAGGATTTGTAGTAAAAAGGCTAAAACATGCTTTAACAGTGGAACGTATCATTTAAAATAAAGCCTGTCACATTTAAAACTTAATATTTTAACCACAATTCTTCATCTCCAATATAACTTTGCACTCTTAATCCCTCAGAGGAAACTGATGATCTACAATAACCAGATTGTGTCGATTTAACTGTTTTATTTAACTTCTGTTCATTTCTGCTGATTATTAAAATGTGTACGACAGAATGAATTGTTGATGTGAGGTTAAGTGATGCAACAATTATGTAAATGGTTCTGCTGGAATAATAAAAGGGTAGAATGAAGCAGATCTTAAGTTATTCTTTAATATATGAAAAAACAATTACATGTTTAGTCTGTACGTTGATCCATAACCACCCATAACCCTTTAAACCAGCGACACAACACCAAAGTCCGTGTGCAGCGTCGTGTCTGAATATGTGAGAGCTCTCGTTGCATAGAAGCTACAGGAGGAGCCGCTGAGGACAGTTTGGCCCTCCTCGTGTCCAGAAAATGATCTCAGAGGGAGCTTCACCCAGCCGGCTCCGTCACATGAGCCGTCCCACCGGAAACAATATGTGTTTACCAACATGTCTCTGAGGCTCCATCTGAGCTGGTGGCCTCTGTCATTTTTTCTTTTTTTTTCTTCAAGGTGTCATCTGATTGGCTTCCTCCGGTGTGACATCACGGGAGGTCAGCTCAGAGAAGAGAGCGGGCAGCCAGTACTGAGCTTCTTCAGCCGCTTGAGAGTCCAACCACGCCAGGCCTTCTTTCAGCAGGTGGTCCTATGAAGTGTAGATGTAATTTAAGATTTTTAAAAACATATTCATACCATGTAGAAGATATGGCCCAGATTTATTATTCTAAATATATTTTCAGTACTTCCCAGCTGTATATAACAATAATTTAAGGGGTCCAACTAATGATTATAGCGATTATCTTGATCTTCTCTATTAATTGTTCGGTCTAATAAATGGTTAATAACTGTGAAAATGGAATTCAAAATTTCTCAGAGCCCAAAGTGAGTCTTTAATTTGCCTTTTTTTGTGCGACCAACAATCAAAATTTTCGATTTACTGTCTCAGACTTTTGTGAATGACATTTGAGACTTTTGTCACTGAATGCTAGAGTCAAACTGTCCTGTATAGTGACCTGAAATGGGCTGATGATGCACTTACCAGGACGTGACAAGCCCGTTCCTTCTCCCATTTCAGACTGACTTTGATCTCACTCACTGTGACGTAGCCCTTTTTCTACAAATGAAGAAAGAAACAGACATCACTTTACATCAAACAGCCAAGATTTCTGTTTTTGAGATAAAGACGCCCTTTGACAGACAGAAAATCTGTAAAAAGGGGCTGGTTACATGTGAATGGGTAGGTGAATGTATTTTCATCACACTGACTTAATTCTTAACTCTTATTCTCCACAACAAGAAAGGGAAACAGACTTTTAATGGACTGATCTGACATGAATAGAATCTCATCTCTTTATTTTCTTTGAGCTCAAGTGATGATGATTAAATGACACATTTATTCAACCAAGATGCACATTTAATAGTTCTCTCTTTATTTCACTTTATGCAGCTTTTGTTTTAATGTTAATGACATGACATTTGATTCAGACTGAAGACATTTAAATTCAAACATGAATGAAATATGTCTGTAGATTTTGGAGAGACAGACAGGAGTACCAGCATGGGAGCAAAGCAATGTACTACTGTGGACGTATTTGAGAAACCTAAGAAGATCTATATCAACTTAATTGAACACTATTATTAACCATATTCTCACCACTTAACCTTTGTGTCAAACAGCCCTTTCAAACAGCAAACTAAAGCCGTTATTTATGATCTATTCAAGTCCACCAGACTCCATTATTTTCCTCAATTTTACCTCACACATCACAGGAATAGCTGGTCTACCACTGCCTCGATCGGTTAGTTTGATTGTGTTATTGAGTGACTTTCGGTAAATCTAAACTAACCCTTTAATTCTTGGTAAAAACAAAGTTGATACATTAATGATAAACCAAGGAGCTGCTCTCACCTCGGCCAGCTGCAGAACGACAGTGTGATCCATGTTGAGCTCAGCTGGGACCGACTGGACCAGGTAAGAACCTCCGACGGGAATCATCCCAAAGCCGTTCCCCATCACCTTCAGTTTCTTTATGGCTCTCATCAAGTCATCTCTGGGAAGCACATATTTAGTGATTTTAATAAATCATTAAATTTAGGACTTATGGGAGTGTGGAATTTTATCTGATACTTTAAATATTCAACTTACTGGCTCACATCCTGAGCGTATTTACCTCTTCCCTTCAATACTCTCTGATGGAGTTCATCCAGAGTAATGAGCCCTGAAAGTAAATACACACGTCAACATTTAAAAGCCAGAAACATTATTAATAATGGTATCAGCATTATGCAGGTGTTCATAACTGGATTAATTGTATATTACGGTGTTAAGATGAAGAATATCAGATTGACTGAGTGATCTCTTTGTAACCAGTTAAACTTATTAATTATCACTTAGTGTCCTGAGTAATTACAAACCTCCATTTCTGTGTTTCAGGGCGAGACACACTTCAATAATCTGAACGCCGAGTTCATAATAGAAGTCACCTACGCCGAGCATCTCAGACCAAAAACCTTTGCCAGCTGTGGACAAAATTAAGAAAGTTATTTTCAACTTTAAAACAGAGAATTTCAACAAAATTATCTGAAAGTTTATATTCCAGGTGTTCCTCACAGGCAAGGGGGTCGACCCCAATGGTGGCACACATCTCCTGAAACTGAACCCTGAACTGGGAGCTCTTTCGGATTTCTTGTTTGTGTTTGCTGGCGAACTCCTCCAGGTTTGACTTGAAGGTCTCCAACTGCTTCGACATCTGGCAAAAAAACAGAAACAGGTGAGTAAAGCCAGAACAGGGAATATCAATAGACAAAAGTCTGCATATAAAATAAATATATGGTAGTTATAGATTTATAACTGGAAGATGGGACGTTTAATTAAATATATATTTTGATTGATTGTCATTTTTGTTCATCATACAGACAAATACGTTTTAAAAATCAAACAATGTGGCAGTTAATAAACAATATTGTTCCATTTCTGATTTACAAAACCAGCATTTCATAATTAGAATCCAGTGGTGGAAGAAGTATTCACATCTTGTAGTTAAGTAAAAGTAGTAAAAACTAAGAAAAATATATTATGTCGACAGAAAAACTCACTTGAACAATTTGGTCTTCTGCAAGAACATTTCCTCTTTCCTTATATTTGGCCTGAATATAGAAGAAAAGAAAAACCACTGATAAGATAATAGAGACAAAGTCTTAATGTTTCCCCAACAACAATAACAACATAAGCACAAATAAACAATCAATAAATAACAATAAATAACAAGATAATTAAACAATTAAGAATAAATAAGCAAATATCTAATAACAAGACATACAAAATAAGGGTCTCTTTCTCCAATTAATGTCAGAGATGGCATCAAGACATAAAATGTGTAAAACATTATTATAGAGGTGTTATTATGGACATGTGCAACTGATCCTATAATAAGAAGGCAATGCATTGTTTTTGTGCTTTTCTAAATACATGAATGGTTGAATGCAAAAACAGAAAAATGTGAAATAACTCCTGTGACGTCACCTCTGCAAGCTTCTTTTTGGCAATAGCTCCTGCACCAACTCCTCTCCGATGCATTCTGCAGAAGTCTGGTCCAAACGTTGAATATGAAGCTTAAACTATGAGTGTCTCTATCACAGAACAATGCCAGGAAAGATTATAATAATAATCTAAACTCTAGAGTACACAGTTTTCTGTTGATCAATGTGATACATACAGCTACTTTAGTAACACTGTTTCCATTTTGAGAGAAAGGAAGTAAACTACTTCCTCATCCATTTGTTGCATACTGCCCCCTGGTGTCCTGGAGAATATAGCAGGCCAGTATGGGAACTGCACCCAGTTATAACAAAATAAATCACTAAATTAAAAGATAAAATATACAGTCAGTGTTTGAAGGAGTACTCAGATTCTTTACTTGAGTGAAAGTAGATAGAAATATGGTCTAAAAATTCACTAAAAAGCCCTGATTTCAACATGTTACTCAAGTGCAGTGGTTGAAGACATATCCAGATCTAAGTAAAAGTAGCAATAAATTGAAAATCTTACATAAGAAAAAGTAGTAAAGTATTACCACCAAAATATACATGATGTACCACATGTAAAAGTATTCATTATGCAGAATTCCCCATTTCAAAATAATTAAAATATACAGTATTTAATGATTTTTATTATTATTGGATTAAATAGATAAATACCTATTTCACCACTGCTTCATAACCACACTTGAATTATCAACACGACAAATGGGTTTTTCAAAAGTACAATAAGAAAGAAAGAAACACTTTTCCACAAATCTAAGAATGTAGTCCTATTGGTGAATGTTATGTTGTGATTAATAGAAAAAAAAAACACAACAGAATCTAAATTGAACTACCCCACCTTTTGAGATATAGTGGTGTTCAATACCTTTCCTCAGTTTACTTGAACTACTTGCACCTGACTACATAAATATCCGCAGGGAATATACAAATGCATTTATTAACCATTCCTGTAATTATATTTAAACTATTTGTATATATGTTAACTATGCGCTGCATGTTCTATATCAGACTGTACAACAACAGCGGAGACCACAGTCTGTCACCATGCTGACCAGCCCCCCCCCCCCGCATGTGGATATACTGTACACTTTTATTTAACTTTATTTTTATTTTATTGTATAATATGTTGTATTTATTATCTGTTTCTATGTAGTTGAGCTGCTGCAACACCCCAATTTCCCCCATGGGGATCAATAAAGGAATATAATAATAATAATAATAATAATAATAATAATAATAATAATAATAATAATAATAATAATAATAATAATATGTTATTACCTAGTCTTGTTCAGCTTTTTCCCTCTTTTTTTGTTCATTTATTCATTTTTTTTGTTGTGCACTTGGACCAGTTTAACACAAATGTTCCTCTATATACTGTACTGCACTGCATACAGCTTCTCTCACCTTAAAAGTGCAATATTTACCTCATCTAAATGGACTGGAGCAGAGAAAGTAAAGCCCAATAAAATATTAAAACCAAAGTAAAATACACAAGTTGTATTTGTCCTTCAGCACTTGAGTGACTGTACTTGTTTAATTCCACAACAGGTCATTACATCATCACAGTATCACCATTACATAGCTGCAGTATCAGGTGTACTCTGTGTGTACTCTGTGTGTACTCTGTGTGTACTCTGTGTGTGTACTCTGTGTACTCTGTGTGTACTCTGTGTACTCTGTGTGTACTCTGTGTGTGTACTCTGTGTACTCTGTGTGTACTCTGTGTGTACTCTGTGTACTCTGTGTGTACTCTGTGTGTGTACTCTGTGTACTCTGTGTGTACTCTCTGTGTGTACTCTGTGTGTACTCTGTGTACTCTGTCGCCCCCTGCCGGCGCTCCTCCCACCACGCCGTTCAAAACACAAGAACCGGCGCATGCGCAGTAGTGGGCGCTTTAAAACAAGCCTTGAGGAGGGAACATGGAGACACTTGCAGGTGGACTTGAATAACAGTCGAGGTAGGGTCGAAACACAGTGATTAAACACCATTAAAAACACCCATGGGTGCTGTGTGACGTGGTTGTTATGACGTCTCAGCTCTGGATTCACGTTTATGCTCGTTAAACTAGCCGGCTAAGCGTTAGCCTGCTAAGCTAGCCGGCTAGCTGTTATTGTTTTTCATGAATCCGGGAGAGCCAAAATGGAGGAGAAGGCTCGTGCCAGTGTCCTGCACAGCCACTCCCGAGCCCCCCCACACTGACATGAGCTTTAATACTTCATAACATGTGTCTGGATTAGCTTCTGGGTTCTTGTGTTGCATGCTAATGTAGCTTAGCATGATGTTTTTGTTGAGGATGCACAGGCTTGCAGACTATATAACACCACACCTCTCCTCTTTGTTTTGCAGGCTCTCATGGGAGGAGGTAGCTGTGGTTGAGATGCACCGCCGAGGCGCTGCAGGATGAACCAGCCATGACTCTGAGGTCCAGTCTGTCTCCAAACACAGGATTCAAGCAGGACACAGACGCAGAGATTGGGCATTTCGCCACTGTGAGACCCCTGATCCTCAAGAGGGAGTCCTGCAGCTTCGTGGTAGGTGTCAAAGCTTCACACGGGGGCGAGACCCCGAGCAGATCCAAGGACTCAGAGCAGCATTACATGACAGAAGTAGTTCAAGGAGACAGCAACACTGTGGGGGTTTTGTCCCCGGTGAGACAAATGGGGGGTGAGGGAACCCCAGTGAAAGGTAAACCCCTCTCTGCTGACAGTATGGATAACCCTCAGATGGCGCTGAACAATAACCCCAAGGATGCAGGTGCGGATGACAGTGCCAAGGGGGTTGTCCCCGGAGTCCTCGGCACGGCGTCCATTGAACTCTCGTCTGAGGGGAAGTGGAGGAACATCAGGAAGACCCCCGCCAATCCCCACACACAGGCCAACTGCCTCCGGCAAATTCTCCTCCTGCAACTGGACCTCATCGAACAACAGCAACAGCAGCTGCAGTCCAAGGACAAGGAGATAGATGAGCTCAAAGCAGACAAGGAGACAGTATGTAAAACTATGTTACTATCTGCTATTAACGTGTCGTATCAAATGTTGATTTTTGAAAGCATTTAAAGTTTTTCTCATGTCTGTGTCTTCTTCTTTTGCAGCTTCTTGCTCGTATTGAGCGCATGGAGCGTCGGCTGCAGCTCACAAAGAAGGACCCGCCTCGAGACAAGCGTCTTTTCCAGCCCCTAGAGCCATGGACCCCCGACAAAGAGGACATGTGGGATCTGGACACCGAAGAGGGTCAGCAGCCCAACACAGCCACCCCGCACCAGTTTAGTCGGGGTGGCAAAGGTCAAAAGAGGTAAAGGAAATAGCAGACAGCACTGGGCTTCTCTCATGTGACTTGTGGTATTGTGGTATGTAGTCCTCACTTGCGAGGCTTTTCATGGCCAGGTGCCAGAATACATCGGGGAACTTTTAACTCCCTACTGTCCAAAAAGGCCTCTCAGATCCGCGGGGTTAGGCTTGCTAGCTGTTCCAAAGTCTAGGTTAAGGTCTAAGTGTGATTTAGTGGTTGCTGTACTGTCACCTCAGCTCTGGAACAGTCGTCCAGTTAGTACGCCACTGTTTTGTGTTTTTAAATCCTGATTTAAGACACGTTGATTTTTTCGCCTGTCAATTAAGATTATTTATTTATTTTTAAATATAGCTCTGTTGTGCAACCACTTGATTTTTATAGTTTCCCCTGTCTCAACCTTTATGCTATTAAATGATTCATATGTAGTGTGTTTTTATACGGTCTTTTAATTGTGTGCTTTTATTTACATTTCTTGATATTTTGTATTTGTATTGATTTGCTGTCTATGGAAAGAACTCTGTGCTCCCAGCTTGAAGAGTTCTACAAATGAAATAATTCTTATTCCTATTTTAAATATTATTATTATTATTCAATCAAGCGACATTAATTAAATGCATACAGGAAAGAAGAATCTACAGTCTGCCACACTTTGTTTACATTTTGTCTGCGCATTATTTAAAAGAGGCAGAACCCACGACTTAACTTTCTTCTCAATATTCGAGTAATTCTAATTCTTTTCTTTGCTCACACAGGAAGTCTTGCTTCGGGGATTCAAAACTCCAGAAATCACGAGGCAAAGGCGCCAAGCTCAGCCCCCAGAAATCCGAAATCCGGCCCGGCTCTCCCAATCAGAGAGAGCTGCGCAGTAAGGAAACCCCAGAGAAGAACCTTCCCATGAGGTCGGGGTCAGAACGGGACCTCATGCTCCCGTGCAAAGAGGAGCCCGAGCTGAGCGGTCAGATAGAAGACCTGCCCTTCATGTCTACTACAGAGATGTACCTCTGTTGCTGGAACCAACCTCCTCTTTCTCCTCTGCGTGAGACTTCCCCTAAAAAGGAAGAAGAGGTGGCCAGTGAGTGGACTCCTCATGTAGTACATGATATGCTGATTGTTTGTAAGCGTGACCTATATCCCATCTTCTAATCACTATAATCCATCAAATGTCCTGAACGCACTATATCTGAATAACTTGATGTCCCTCCTCTGTCACTTATAGTTCCATCTTGGAGGGAAAATCCCATCGAGCCTCTGGACGAGGACTCCTCCTTCACCCCCCCCGAGGTGAGCTGCTTCTTGAATTTGAATAACTCTTAGTCCGGAGTTTGAAAAGTTGACTCACATTAAATCCAAAAGCATTCAACTCATTAATAACATGTGTGACTTCCCATCAAGCCGTTGGACGACAATGTGTTTTTGAAACGCCACTCGAAGCTGGAGTTGGATGAGAAGAGGAGGAAAAGGTACAAAAACGCTGACTTCAGTTATTTGATTTGAGATTTGAATAAATGTATTTTGTTTTTTTGAGGTTTGAGCAGGGTTTGACTGATACTCTGTTATCTGCCAATATTTGTTTGTTATGATTTTTGTTAAGGATCTCTTAATTTGGCTATTAAAGAGTTGCGATCCTGAAATGTGCCAAACGTGAAGTTTTGCAGTTGTCAAAAATATAATAACAGTTAAAACCTCAATGTAACTGGAAAAGAAATCATAAAGACAAAAACAACTTTTAAGTAACAACACAAAGACACATTAAGCTTTATTGAAAACAACAATCTGAACTATAATTAAGTATACAGCACTGTAATAAACATAAACAGTTCGAGTTTTATATGGTAACAAGCCTGTAATTTAAACATTAATTACATTTTATATATCCAAGATTTACCCTGCCCTAAATATTTACTACAATTTATATACAAGATCCAACTTTGAGGGTGAATTTTAAAGGCTTACAATGTGTGAAAGTTTTTAAGCTACAAATAATAAGAGTTTCCTCCAGCAATAGGTCAAGATTTCTTACTCGTTCCTTTCTCTTGCTTCCATCTTCATTCATTGTCTGTGTTTTTCAGGTGGGACATCCAGCGAATCAGAGAGCAGCGCATGTTTCAGCGTTTGCAGCAGCGCATGAACAGGAAGAAGGTCGTCCCGGAGACGGAACCAGAGCTCTCATCCTTCTATCCCGACACTGAAGATGGTACGTCTGCATAACTTAATAACCACTTCAGCAACATTAGTGGGATGTTTTTTAATGGATTCAAGAGATTTTTTTTTAACTTGCTTGTTTTATTTCTTCCAGTTGAATCTATAGTGATCACTCCATTCTTGCCTGTGGTTGCATTTGGCCGGCCGTTGCCCAAACTCTCACAACAGTAAGTTTGTCTTTTAATTCTGCTTTGTGACATTTTACTGAGTGACCAGCTCAGGCTGGCATGATCCATAAAGTCATTGATTTATCGTGTAATTACTCTGGTGATTCTGCACATAAGTGGGTTTTAAAAAAGTGATTTTAAAATAAACGAAACAGTCAAAGAAACATGAGAGTTGGGGAGGAAGTCAGTGGGTGAAAGCAGCTGAGATTATTTGGTAAAAGCATGTTTTTAAGACTTGTGTTTGACTGATTTTGGTAATTTAAACATTTTTATTGAGCCTCGACATAGAGGTAACAAAAAATGTTTATTACAGTGTTATGTACAGGTGACATATTAAAAATAAAAAAACACATAAAGTGCCTCCAGAAGAGCGTCAGTGCTCCTTGTTTAACTCTGCTTTAGTGACAATCTTCCAAAAGATATTTCCCTCATTTGGTGTTTTGATGATGTTGGAGGAGAGTATAGTCTTCAGTCTTTAAATTCTCATCTCTCCCTTCTGTACTTCTGTTCAGTTTAAGTTAAAAACATGAACAATAAGTCTCTTTACCCAAATGTTTCTTCTTCCTCCAGGAACTTCGAGCTGCCCTGGCTGGATGACCGAAGCCGATGTCGCATCGAGGTGCCCAAAAAACACACTCCTCACCGGACCTGTCGGAAGTGAAACCCTGATGTGTGTTTATGTGACAACGGAGAGAAAATGCTATATTTGTCGGGGGGGGTGAAAAAAAGACAAGTCGCTATGTATAACTGCTGTCGCTTTCAGTCTGAAGTGTCAGCGCTGACCAGCTGATCTCCTGCAGAATATTATACAAGCAAGGGAGATCGCTTGATGTATTTTGGCCTCGTTTACACTTCTGAAAGGGAGATTCAAATGCAACAAGATTACAGTCCCCGTGTTAGCAGCTGCTGAAGATGACACATCAGTTTGTAATCTTAAAAGAAAATGTATGAACAGTTATGTGCATGTTCTGTAACATGTTTAGAATACATTTCATAGCAGCTGTGCAATCCAAAAACGGATTTCATTGCATAAAAGTGGAGGTTTCTGGCAGTTTTTCTGCAGCTGACAGGAGAAAGTGGACTCTAATCTTGAGCGCGTTGATGTCTGCGGTAAAAAAAAAACCATTGGTTCCCATTCTGACTTGAAAGTAAAGCTTGTGCAGTACGTCATGAGCAATATGCCTACTAACTTTGTATTCTGGGTCGTCCTGCCACGCTCATTCTTCCGGCTTAAGTGGAAGACAAATATCTAAATCTGACTGTATCGTGCTGTGTATTGCCTTTATCGTTCGCACACAACTACAATAAGATTTTATCAATGTTTGGTGTGATATCGGGAGGTTTGAGCCACACTCAGCATGATTTCATATAAAAAAAATAATCGCAGTTCTAGTTCAATCAAATGTGAGAGAAAAGTTTTACAAAAAAGGCAACCGAATGTTCTTTGTTCCTGGTTTGCTTTCTGAAAACAGCACGGGTAATTAGACAGGTGGTCGACATGGCGTGAAACCCAGTGTTCTGTTCCCTGTTTTATTTCTATTAGTTTTATTTTTTATGTGAGTTGCATGGACTCTATTTAGCTGTTTCTAAATAACAAAACATGGTAGCATGGCTTCACTCCTCGAAATGGAGAAGAATCTCCGCTCATCGGGCTGCAAAAACTACAAAATATCATTCTTGATAGCATGACTTTTTGGCTGCAGCGCCATCTGATAATAACAAAGTACAGTTTTGATCTTTACAGTACGTTTACATGCAGTAAATATTAGGCGAGTTGTGTGTATGCGTTTGGTCTCAAGTTATCTGACGTTCAAGGGAACCATTTTAGACGATGAATAATCCTTCTAGCTGTAGATCTATAGATGTTCACCAGTTTGCTCTTCAACATGCTGCCAGGTAATCTCTCCCTCTGTGATACGATCACAGTGTTTGATTTCTGCCCGTGTTTTTCTCTTCTTTGCTCGACCTCTTTAACAAACGATGCAACGGCTCTCTGCAGTTCCAACACTTAAACTGCCCAGTGTGTCTGTAGGCAGACTTTGGAAATTCAAAGTTAATATTTTCTTTCTTTCTTATTCTTTTTTCTGTACATAGCTTCCAGAAACAAATGTACATAAAAACATGGCTGTTATTTTTTTATTATTTAATGTTGGAAGTGTTGAGTACATTCAATATTGTTCTATGATTGTATGTCGGCAAAATTGACAGTTTTGAAAGTTAAATTCTTTTTGGAATAAAAATTAACATGTCTACGATATTTTGGTTTTAGTATGTTTTTGGTTTGGTCTGATATCAATATTTTCAGATTCATAAAAATCCGATAATATGATGCTATATATACACTTACACTTATAATTGAAGCGTTTGTTACGGAGCTGTCTGCACATGAACATTGTCACTATTGCTTTGCATTGTGGGATATTTATTCCTCAGACTCCAGAGCCATAGAGGACGTTAAACTCCTGTTTTCACAGGCTGAGAAGTTCTTTCAATGATAAATAAACTGATTAAAGTTTTTTTAAATCAGACAACCAGTTATTTAAATCTGGAAAAAAAATGTTTATTGAATAAAGAAAAGCAAAAACAGGACAGTTCCTCAAAACTAACACAGCTGACTCCTTATAACGTTTGGTAAAAGTCCTGCTGATCTCAAAAACACCAATAAGAAAGGAGTCACCTCTCCACTCGTGAAGTCAGCTAAATATACCTTTCTTTCTTTCTTTCTTTATTTGTGTAGAATAAACCACTCCGTTGAACCCAGACGACTGTAAATACAGTAAACGTAACCAAAAGTCATCAAAAGCTCACATCAGGTCTAAAACTTTGTATTTTATACGATGATGATGATGATACAAAGACCGCTGAACCAGCCTGATACAAAAAAAGTGCTGACATATAAAATATCCACTCCTGTCCTGTTGGAAACTTTCCTTTGGGTTCTTTTAAACATTTTGTTTTTAGTGTTAATTTATATCGTGAAAAACATCATGCCTTGAGGAGTTAGTATTTACAAAGACTGCGAGATAAATTTTCACTTTCAGAGAATTTGTTTCATTTGGCAAAAGTCTTAAATGAGACAAGGAGACCTGTGAAGGATAACGACCCTTAAAGGTTATTCCTTTTCTTTTTGATAAAATACACACATTAAATGAAAAAACACCTCAGAACAAAAAAAAAAAGCCACACACCTTTATAACACAGCTGAAGCAGCAAAGTGTTCTGCCAGTTATACCTTCGAAAAGAATCTAAACACAGAGATTCGAGTATTATTGTTTCTGTATTAACAATCACTTCTTCATGTTCAGTCTCTCCGGAGGTTATTCAGCCGCTCCTCCAGGTCGGCGTCGGCGTCAGCCAGGGCGGCTTGTGGCTCCACCTTCTTTCCTCCGGCCACCGACAAGCTTCCCCCGGTGCTCGGAAGATCTGAAATGAACACAGCGATGTTACATCCATGTAAAAAAAAAAAAAAAAAAAAATACCAGACAAAAAGGAGGATGTGTAGAAATCCTGTTTGGTTTTCTTACTTGACAGTTCGTCGGTCAGATTGAGACCCAGCTCGTCCAGCACTTGGGACACGATGGCGTCACTGTGGACGAGGCAGAGACACAATCATTAATGTATCACAGTGGATTCAGAACATTTGTTGGGCTAGTTAACACAGATTGTTGAGGGTCAATAAAGAACTCAGAAAATGAGAGAATGCGTTAAAGGGGCAATTTAATGATTTAGTGTTGCGCTTCCTTAAAATGTATTTAAATAAGAATGGTCAAAAGTGAAGAAACATAAGTCATCCCATCCTGACTTTAAGTCGCTATTTTTAAGGTCCTCATTGGTTTCACAGTAAAGAGGTGTATTATGTAAACCAACCAGGAAGTTAGCATCACTCGTTCCCTCGACAAAAAGCGCTTGAGTTTCAGCAATTCTCCTTTAGTTTATTGTTTATGCCACCCCAAATGTTTATGATACTTACATGTTTTTTTCATAAAAAAGCTATATAGGAACTACACCACGGTCACATGACTTCACGTCTCCACCACTAAGGTAAAGGAGGACTAGTGTTCGAGTGAGGACGTTTAGTCGTCTCATTTAGACACTTCTTTAAGACACGTAAAAGCTTCTGAATTCATCACCATTTTAACTAATTGTTAAATAAAGATCGTACATAAATGTTGAATGACCAAAATAATTATCACAGTCCTGTCTCCGGTCCCTTACCTCTCATCCTCATCATCCTCATCGCCCATGGCATCGTCAATGGCGTCATTCATCATCTCCTCCTTCATGTCCATGATTTCACTCTGGCGTTCAAACTCCATCATGATCTTCTGAATCTGAGGAAGTTTCAGCTGCGGAAGAAGAAATAAAATATAAGATGGTCAATATCAGGAGGTTTACGGTTTATTTCCATTAAATAATGTGTTTCAGTGATTTCTCTGACGGACCTGTCTGTTCATGGTTGCCATGGCTTTGGTGACGCCCTTCATGGCCTGAGCCATGCTGTTGTTGGACTTCAGTGTCTGTATCTTTAGACTGACGGCCTGGATGTTGGCTTTCATCATGATGAACTTCTTGACGTAGCGCCGTGTGCGAACCAAATCCTTGGCCATGATCTTGACCGCGTCCTGCATTAAAATAAGACACATTGCAGTTAGGTATATAATAATAATAATAATAATAATAATAATAATAATAATAATAATAAACAAATCTCTTTTCTCCCTAAACACAAGTTATTTTTTCCTTCGTCCCACCATTTGTCCCTGTTTGGCCATTTTCTTGATGTCAGCGATGATCTTCTTCTCCTGCTGCTCCAGTTTCTGTCGCTCTCGGTCCAGTTCCCTCATGGCTCGGTTGAGCGCCCTCTGATTCTGCCTCAGCATCTCCTCCGGAGTCTTCCTCTTCCCAAACAGGAAGTCCATCTGTTGGAAGAAAACAGAACGTCAATACAGTCAAGCTAAGTATGTACTTATGAATCAATTAGTAAACTGACAGAAAATGTTGCTCCAGTTGTGCTTTTTCTCTTTTTTCTCTTATTTTATTTCTTTGAAATTGGAATTTAAAGAATATTAGCACTCAAGAAACTGATTAATCGATAAGTTGATTAACAGAAAAGTTTGATAATTAGATAATTGTTCTCTGATCCCAGTTTCTCTTCTTCTCTTTGTTCAATATCATGTAAATTTAAAATCTTTAGCTTTTTGGACAGTTGATCAAGCAAAACATGAGTATATGATTAGTCAATTAACCCCCAAAAATAAATGGACAAATTGATGATCAATGGTGGCTCATTCACTCGAATACTGTACACATTTGAGGTAGTTGTACTTTACTTGAGTGTTTTCCTATCATGCCACTTTCTACTAACTCCACCACCTCTCAGAGGGAAATATGTATGTTTTACTTAAATGTATTAATCTGACAGCTTGAGTTACTTTACAAACCAAGACTTTTGCTCACAAATATTTCAAAAAAGAAAATGAACTGGCAACTATTTTGAGTCTTATTTTAAAGTAAAACATTTCATGATTCCAGCTTCACAATTGTGAACGTTTGCTGCTTTTCAATTTAATACAGGTCATAAAACTCACCTCTTCAACAAGTACTACCCTGAGCCTTCCACTTAGCACTTATTGTATTCGTATTAGTTTGTTGCACTTATTGTATTCGTATTAGTTTGTTTCTACACTTATCGTATTCGTATTAGTTTGTTTCTACACTTATTGTATTCGTATTAGTTTGTTTCTGTACTTTTGCTCTGGTTTATGCTTTTAGATGCTTGTTTAAGTAATGAGATGCACTTATGACTTCTGGTGACTAGTAGTTCTCTTGAGTACACTTATTGTAAGTCGCTTTGGATAAAAGCATCTGCTAAATGACTGTCATGTAAAAAATGTAATGTAATAACTATTAATACTAATACTGATAAATAAATAAACATGAATAATTTGAGTTAATAGTTCAAAAGGAGCTCCACCTCTAATCTGGGGATACTTTTAAGTACATTTTCCTGATTATACTCACAGATAAGTTCAATACTGGACTTTCACTTTATCACACTGTGTTATTGTTACTATTACTTTAGTAAAATATCTGTTTACTTTCTGTGTGTGTGTGTGTGTGTGTGCAGTCTGTCGTCAAGGAGCCGAGAAGCTGTTTGTTTCCTGGAACATATTAGTCACCAGTCAGTAACGTGAGTGGAGGCCTGAAGTCTCCCCGTCACATCTGCCTCAACCTCCCCCAAGAACAGCTCGACCAACCGAAACATTCCGACCGCTGTCTTCCAGGCAGACATCCCCGCTAGTGTGTCCCCCTCACCATGAATCGGTCTCCTCGTTAAAAACGTGGTATTCCTGACGGTCAAACGGTGTTTTAAGGCGTCTTCTGCGACTGGAACGCGACTCAAACGTGAATATTTGTTTTCTTTCCTGCACTTCCGTGTTGCGGTGCCGGAAATGACGTCATCGCGTTCGCTTGAAATAAATGTGACGTTCGATTTTTTCACAGGGTCACGTGGTTCAGGCAGGAAATAGATGGGAAGAAACGTTAGCTTTCAAAATAAAACCCTTTTATTTCATAAATCAGTGACATTTTCTTTAAGGCTAAGATTCTTTAATTTAGTACAAGTAGGAATGCCACAGTGTAAAAATACTCCATGACAAGTGAAATGTCTTCATTTTATATTAATATAATATTGTGTGTATGTCTTAATGTGTAAGCAGCATTCTTTTTTTAGATGTATATCCATTGAGGACAAATGTTTGTTCTCAGTATTTTTCTGAGATTGACGCATATACTATAATAATAAAATAAAATAAAAGAAAAGAAACTAAAATAAAAAATAAATGAAAGAAAAGAAAAAGAAAAAGAAAAAGAAAAAGAAAAAGAAAAAGAAAAAGAAAAGAAAATATTTTCAAAATACAAACACGTTTTAATGTTTAGTAAGTTTTTAGCATTCTTGCATCTGTTGTACATCTGTAGCTTCAAGGTTCATTTATTGTCATTATACAAAAAAATGCAGTTCCAGTCCATTTATGCTCCAAAAGAAAAAGAAAAAACTATATATCCTGCAACAGGAGGAATTTAAACTTAAATTTACACATGGGGGTGCATGGGGGTGGTGCAATGGCTATCACTTGACATTTCAATTTTTACTGCAGGGAATCATTTTGTGCAAGATGTGGTTTGTTGCTTAAGAGAATAACAATGTGTTTTTAAAAGTTTTTTTAAATAAATGTATGAAAAATAAAACAGCTTTTATTTTGTAGGTGAACGGGCTCGACATCCAGTCATAATCTCGCCCACTTTATCCACGTGCGTTTATCCTGCATATACCACAAACATGTCAGCTGTGGGAGCAGGTGGTCGGTGCTGAAGGTTGAAGAAAAGAAACGTCTCATGCATCAAACTGCGGACACATCATTTATGGATTAATGGACTCCTCAGGCTGAACCACGTTTCTCTGGACATAATCACCACTATTTCACCATGTGGGTATTCAGCATCGCACATCAGCACAGGTTGCTCCTTCTTTGGACCAGAAGATTGTACAACCATGCATCAGTCTCAAGAGTGGGCTCTCAGTTTGCCTCTCACCATGTCTCTGCGTCTCTGCTGCGTCCAGAGGACAGGGGAATCGAACCTGTGGTGAAGAGACGACGCAGGGCTTTAGATACCTCCAGTGTCCAACACAAGCCTGTTGTGTCAGACGGATGGAAGAAGCAGGAGAGGTCAGATCAGAGGAAAACGTGGAAGAAGGAGATCCCAGAGTTGCAGAGGCCAAATCAGAGGAGGGAGGGTGACAGCAGAGTGTCCTCTGAGCTCAGGAGACTCAGTCTGGATGACTTCCCTGCAGAGAGGGAGAAGATGGCGGGTCAGAGGTCAACGCTGCACCCCAGAGAAGAGCACTATGAGGTGGTCTTTGGCATCGCCCCCTGTGTGTTGGCTCTCACTCAGGGTAGAAGGAAGGCGAGAAAACTGTTCGTGAAAGACGGCGAGGCCTCTGACAGGGCGTCTGTGTTAAAGGTGTGCGAGGAGGCCCATCGGCGAGGCGTTCAAGTCCAGCGGGTCAGCAAGAAAGATCTGGACAAGATGTCCTCTGGGCGAGTGCATCAAGGGGTGTGTCTGCAGGCGAGCCCTCTGGGATATCTCACCGAAGACCGAGACTCCCACACACAGAACAGAGGAGACCCCCCTATCTGGCTCGTCCTGGAGAGAGTTCAGGACCCGATGAACCTCGGCGCCATCCTGCGCTCGGCTTACTTCCTGGGTGTGGACAGGGTCGCCAGCAGTCTTCGCCACAGCTGCCCGTTGTCCCCGGTGGTCAGCAAGGCCAGCTCGGGCGTCATGGAGGTGATGGGGGTGTACGGATACGAAAACCTCGGGGGCATGCTGGAGTCCAAGGTGGCGCGGGGCTGGGAGGTGGTCGGCACGGTCGGGGCTGACGCAGAGGAGTCCACGGTTCCTGTCACCCTGTGTTCAGACTTCCGGATGACTAAACCCACGGTGCTGTTGATGGGGGGAGAGGGGGAGGGGTTGTCCCAGCAGCTGCTCTCTTTGTGCCAAACCCTTCTCACCGTCCCAGCCGGCAGAGAGCTGTGCCCCGGTGTGGAGTCTCTCAACGTCTCTGTGGCTTCAGGGATTCTGCTGCACTCTCTGCTGTCCTCCAGGAGGTCGAACAGACGATGACCTCTTTAAAGTTACTGTGAGGAACATTTGAAATGGTTGTGAATCAGACTCAGTTTAGTCCTGATCCTCTATGCGACCTCCATCAGGAAACGAGACCATCAGAGAGAAGATCGTCTGTTTCTATATAGTTGTTCTTAAAGCTCGTCATCGGAGCCACCGGGTCGGATTCTGATGAAACCAGTTTTCTAAAGGGACTCTGGTGATCAGAAACACTACCAACACAAAATGAAAGTTCCTTGTAGTAAAATGAAATATCTGCCTCTACTCAGATGCAGGGACACTGAGAATCTCATGTTGATATTTATGAAATCGGATGTAATTTTTTCTTTTTGTTATAAAAATTCCAACAATGAATGTATCTAATAACAAGTATAATGTATGTATCAGCCATAGAGCTCCATTAAAACACATCAATGAGCTTCACTGTAGTTTATTCTGACTGAATCCCATAAACACCGTCCTGCTGCTTCAAATACTTACATAAAGTATCAAATGTGGATTCATCCGCCGCTGAAAATAGTCCCCAACAAATGCACTATTTCTTCCTGTTCTGTGATGTTTGCTAAAAACTACAGTGCCCAGCTGTTTTAGGAAGCTACTGAGCCTTTTTATTAAAAATGTAACTATGCATTTGTGACCAGATTTTAAAGATTTAAGTCTTCAGTAGAGTGGGGAAGTCTGAAAGTATTGTTAGACGGAGAAAACCTCCGTGTGACCCGGAAACGATCTCATGCCTCCATTTTGTTGGATGTCCCAATTCCTAAAATGCATCACGAGGAGATAGGAGGCTTGTCTGAGGTCTCTATGAGCGAGGATACACCGGTCTATCCTTCGCGGAAGTTGAATAAAAGAGGCTTGAAAACGGACAGATGGTGCAGCTGTGCCACACCTCATATTTAATCGCTGTTGCTCTTGACTCCTCTCCCCTCAAGTCTCTTCCTTGTCTACTCCACTCACATCTCCTGAGGGCGGGATAAAGATGTTAGGAAAGCAGCCGAGGAAAAGGAATAGAGGCTGCACAGTCTGTGAGAAATGGGGGCCAGTTTCTTCTACCGGGATTTGTTTACAGCAAGAGCAATGTGGAATACTTAACAACTGACTCGTTCATTAAAATGCTGCTCTGTTGCTCACGTGAAATATAATATTAAATATGTCTGATACTGTACTTTTTTATATGCTGTACAGAAACAAACTCCACCTACTCTGGGTTGTGAACTGAAGTTTTATTTTTAATAAAATAGCACTGGATCATATTGACTTCTGTACATCTTCTGTGTTTTCTTTTTGTTTCTCTCTTGTTGTTCTGTGTTTGAGTCTCCTCACACAAACTATGGCTCGCACTCCAGTTCATCATAAAAGTGTTGTGTTCAGGACTCTTCAAGATCTTCTGCTCCAAACTGGGAGAACTATTTATTTCCGAAGCTGGGCACAGGTGGATTGTCTATTGTTTAAAATATTATTGTAAATGCATTTAAAAAACAAGTTCTTCACCTTAGCATACTATGTCAGTAATTAACATTGGAGCCACCGGAATTTGATTTATTTTATTTTATTTCCCGGGAGGCTGTGGCGTAGTGGAGAGCAAGGTAGTTCTCCAATCAGAGGGTGGTTCGATACCCGGCTTCGGCAGTCGATGTGTCTTAAGACACTTAACCCCAAGTTGCTCCCGAAGGCTTGCCATCGGTGTGGACTGGATATTGCATGAATGTTAGTTAGAGTCTGATGGTCGCACCTTGCATGGTAGCCTGTCATCAGTGTGTGAATGGGTGAATGATATGTAATATACTACTGATTGTAAGTTGCTTTGGATAAAAGCGTCTGCTAAATGACTGTAATGTAATGTAATGTAATTTAATACAGATACAGTGGACGCTCCACATGACATGAAGACCTCATAAAGTTTAAAATGTCTTTAAAGAAAACAACAATATAACAATAAATACCAACCAAAAAAAAGATTTGCAACTAATTTAAAAAATGTAACAGAATATTTTTTTTTAGCATTACATCATTTTTAAAATTTTATTCATATAAAAAAGAATTGCCTCCAGGTGATATTAAAGTGTGGTTTCCTCCTCTGACACAACAAAAAAACACCTTAATGAAAATAATAATAACAATAGCTCCGCACATGTTCATATACAAAGGTACAAACGGAATCAGTAGAAAACAAATCAACAAATAAATAAATAAATAACATTTACATTTTTGTATTACATGCATCATATTATAATAGTTTAATAATTTAAAGGTCTTTTTTTTAAAGATTAGATAAGAGTATGCTACATTGTTTGAATTAATTGAAAAAGTACAGGAAAGTTGGCTTGCTTACTGACAATTTTTTATCATGCACATGGAATTTTCCCCAAAAAATAATAAATAGTTTTTATTAGTTCATAGTTTTTTTAAATAATTTAAATTTTTAGCATTACATAATTTTTAAAATTTTATTCATATAAAAAAGAATTGCCTCCAGGTGATATAAAAGTGTGACACAATAATAAAACCACCTTAATAAAACAACAACCACAGCGGCTCCGCGGTGCTTCTCCACATGGCGGCAGTACGCGCAGGCAGAGCCGCCGAGGAAGCAGCCTGATGACCGGGGGAAGAAGAGCGGCGCACACAATGCACTGCTCGGGCTGACAAGGGTTGTGTCTCCCTGATTTCCACCATAAATTTCCAATTCAGTGGAAACTTGTGGAGGGTGCAGCAGCGGGGCCGTGCTCTCCTTCTCTGTCCGGATCCACCGAGAACAACGACACCTTTGACCGGGAGCGGCTCCCAGCGGAATCCTGGACGTTGGACTACCAGGGGTTAGGCTGCATGACGGAGCTGCCCAGCCCGGCGGGGGCTCGGCCGACACCCTCGTTTATGGAAATCGACACCGAGGCTTTGATATTTGGGCCTTGATTTTCTTTTCTTTTTCTCTTTTCTTTTTTTAATTTACACATGATTGGAAGTGGAACAAAAGAAGATATTATTATTTTATGGTTGAAGAAAAACGTCCTGCTTCTCTATTATTATTATTATTATTATTAAAAAAAAAATAATAAATAAAAAAAAAGCTTGTGGCTAACAGCTGGAGCGGCTAACGCTAGCTAGCCACGGCAAACGCTAGCTAGCTAGCTGGAGCGGCTAACGCTACGTCTTTCTTTCGATGTCGGCCATCAACACCTCGGCAGGGGGAACACTTCCTCTCCTGGCTGCTGGTTATTAGCCAGCTTCACGACAAAACCACCCCGCCGTGACGCTTTTTTTTGAAGAATATCGCTTTATTCTCCGGTTTCCGGCTTGAATATACCGTCACACGTATCCACAGCTTTAGCCGTGTGCGTGCTAACCAAACAAGCTAACGGCTAAGCTAATGTTAGCATTCCTTCGGGGACTCGTGGATGTTGTGAATAAAAACAAAAAAAAAAACACATGTGAAGATACGGTTCTGATGCTTTGCAATGACACTAACAGGCACTGGTGCCGCTGGTCGGTTGTCAAAGCGTGAATAAGAGCCACTGGTTCCCATTAACGCCATTTTAACTGGGTGTGGGGGGGTGGGGGGTGCGTGCTGGTGTTTTCATCCGAGGTTCGGTGCCTTCCGCCCGGCCGGGGACTCGAGTAAAAGGCCGCACAAAGCAGGAGAGACATGGAAGGCCCGAGCAGGAGCAGCGGGTTCCGGCAGAGCAGGCGGTCCCGATCCCAGCGCGACAGGGAGCGGCGGAGGAGGCGGGTGGACCTGGCCGAGCAGCGGGCCACGTCCCTGTCCTCGGGCTCCGACCGGGAGGCCCGCGGGACCAGCAGCGTCCGACCCGGCTACGGGAGACACAGGCCGCCGCGGAGGAGGAAGAGGGAGTCGGTGTCCTGCGAGGAAGACATCATCGACGGGTTCGCTATTGCGAGCTTTGTCAGCCTGGAGGCTCTGGAGGTAGATATGTTTACACCCAGCTGTCAGGCACAGGGCAGCTTTTACTTCATATATATATGTGTATATATATATATATATATATCAAAGCTGTGAAGTCAAAGCTGTGTATATATATATATATATATATATATATATATATATATACACACACACACACAACAAGATGCATCTGACTGATTGATTTCTATAATTAAGATTGCTTTTCTTTTATTCACATCCATCACATCATGCCCTTCTTTCCTCCAGCTAAAGGTGTGAAAAGATTAAGATTGAACCCCTCAACTCTTGACACTATTTATTAAATCCACTCAGATTGATTGACAACAAGATGCATCTCCTCTAATTGATTGACTGTTTTTTCTTTTATTCGTTACATTACATGACACAATAAGTGTATTCAACATAGGTATTCAAGAGAACTACTAGTCACCAGAAGTCATAAGTGCATCTCCTTTCTTAAACAAGCATTTAAGAGCATAAACCAGAGCAAAAGTAGAGAAACAAACCAATACGAATACAATGAGAGCAACAAACTAATACGACTACAATAAGAGCAACAGACATTTCCCAAATACAACAAGATGCATCTAACTAATTGATTTCTATAATTAAGATTGCTTTTCTTTTATTCCCATCACATCACGCCCTTCTGTCCTCCAGCTAAAGGTGTGAAAGGCTTCAGATTGAACCCCTCAACTCTTGACACTATTTATTAAATCCACTCAGATTGATTGACAACAAGATGCATCTCCTCTAATTGATCTTTTATTCGTTACATTACACATAGGTATTCAAGAGAACTACTAGTCACCAGAAGTCATAAGTGCATCTCCTTTCTTAAACAAGCATTTAAGAGCATAAACCAGAGCAAAAGTACAGAAACAAACTAATACGAACACAATAAGTGAAACAAACCAATACGAATACAATAAGTGAAACAAACCAATACGAATACAATAAGTGAAACAAACTAATACGAATACAATAAGTGAAACAAACTAATACGAATACAATAAGTGAAACAAACTAATACGACTACAATAAGAGCAACAAACATTTCCCAAATACAACAAGATGCATCTAACTAATTGATTTCTATAATTAAGATTGCTTTTCTTTTATTCCCATCACATCACGCCCTTCTGTCCTCCAGCTAAAGGTGTGAAAGGCTTCAGATTGAACCCCTCAACTCTTGACACTATTTATTAAATCCACTCAGATTGATTGACAACAAGATGCATCTCCTCTAATTGATTGACTGTTTTTGCTTTTATTCGTTACATTACATGACACAATAAGTGTATTCAACATGGAGAACTACTAGTCACCAGAAGTCATAAGTGCATCTCCTTTCTTAAACAAGCATCTAAGAGCATAAACCAGAGCAAAAGTAGAGAAACAAACCAATACGAATACAATGAGAGCAACAAACTAATACGACTACAATAAGAGCAACAGACATTTCCCAAATACAACAACATGCATCTAACTAATTGATTTCTATAATTAAGATTGCTTTTCTTTTATTCCCATCACATCACATCATGCCCTTCTGTCCTCCAGCCAAAGGTGTGAAAAGGCTTCAGATTGAACCCCTCGACTCTTGACACTATTTATTCAATCCACTCAGATTGATTGACTGCTTTTCTTTTATTCATTACATTACATGACACAATAAGTGTATTCAACATAGGTATTCAAGAGAACTACTAGTCACCAGAAGTCATAAGTGCATCTCCTTTCTTAAACATGAATCTAAGAGCATAAACCAGAGCAAAAGTACAGAAACAAACTAATACGAACACAATAAGTGAAACAAACTAATACGAATACAATAAGTGAAACAAACATTTCCCAAATACAACAAGATGCATCTGACTAATTGATTTCTATAATTAAGATTGCTTTTCTGTTATTCACATCACATCACATCGTGCCCTTCTGTCCTCCAGCTAAAGGTGTGAAAGGATTAAGATTGAACCCCTCAACTCTTGACACTATTTCTTCAATCCACTCAGATTGCTTTTCTTTTATTCGTTACATTACATGACACAATAAGTGTATTCAAGATAGAGAACTACTAGTCACCATAAGTCATAAGTGCATCTCCTTTCTTAAACAAGCATTTAAGAGCATAAACCAGAGCAAAAGTACAGAAACAAACTAATACGAAAACAATAAGTGCAACAAACTAATACGAATACAATAAGTGAAACAAACTAATACGAAAACAATAAGTGCAACAAACGTTTCCCAAATACAACAAGATGCATCTCCCCTAATTGATTTCTATAATTGATTGACTGCTTTTCTTTTATTCCCATCCATCACATCACATCATGCCCTCCTGTCCTCCAGCTAAAGGTGTGAAAAGCCTTCAGAATGAACCCCTCAACTCCAGCAGAGAGCAATCCACTCAGCCCCCCAAAACCCCAAAAGGCATCCATCCCTCTGATGGGTTCTGGAGAGGCCTCAATTATTCATGTCCTAATTCAGTGAGGTGTTGATGGGCTGCCAAATGGCTTTTCAGACAAAGAAAGAAATCGCTAATCCCATAAACGTCATTTAAATGAGTAGAATTATTACATTACATTACAGTCATTTAGCAGATGCTTTTATCCAAAGCGACTTACAGGAAGTGTATTCAACATAGGTATTCAAGAGAACTACTAGTCACCAGAAGTCATAAGTGCATCTCCTTTCTTAAACAAGCATCTAGGAGCATAAACCAGAGCAAAAGTACAGTGCAGAAACAAACTAATACAAATACAAAAAGTGCAACAAACTAATACGAATGCAATAAGTGCAACAAACTAATACGAATGCAATAAGTGCTAAGCGGAAGGCTCAGGGTAGTACATCATTTAAGAGAGTAGAATTATATGAGTAAATTTATATATTAATTATATATTATTCAACACAAAAGCAGAGATTTGGTTGTTTCTAAGTTCTTGGACCAGGGTTCTTTAAAATCAGCATTTTATTGGTTGCCGCTCTGAATGTAGAGCTTTAATACGTCACACAAAGTATGCATGTGGCACAATTGGCAAACGGATGAAGAGGAAATAATCCCTTAATCTGTTTTATGGGTGGATCATCTGGCATTTTACCTCCGCGTCAGGACAGGAAACCAAACTATTATGTCTTAAGACTGCATTTTTACACGCACAGACGGTTCCAGTATTCTCCTGGGTAACTTGATTTTACAGTCAAATCAACCAGTGAGTACCACGATTGTCGGCTGGTTACTATCTAACACTGCTAATAACAAAAAGTAAACATACCAACAAAAATGGAATGTGGCCATTTCCTTTCTGAATTTCAAACATCCTGCCTGAATTTATTAACAGCAGTAACTGCCTGCAGTTATTCTGTAGAAGATAATTCATTTTAAACCAGACAAGCTGTGGTGACCTTCATGTTGAGCTACCTGCACTTCAGTTTATTAATGCTTTATTCCTGATTTAGCTATCTATTTTATTTACCGTATTTAACAACACAAACTTAATACCTTCTAAGGATCCAATCAAATAGAACCGTGACAATATTTGTCAGTTTTACGTAGTTTTAAACTCTACAGAGTAGTTGTATAATATATGCTGCGACGTCCTCTTGTAGTTTCCAGACATTGTTTCATTTGATTTCACTTGTTTTATGTGATGGACATTTATCCATTTATATCTAAATCACATATACATTTCACCCCTAATACAAATAATCCTCTTTCCACAATGGTTAACTCTCCATGTTTCTCCACAACATTCGAAAAAGAAACACTTGGTACTCAAACATTCTTTTCACATCAGTCAATGATTTCCAAACTTTTGACGCTGATCCTTTTAATAAGAAGCATCGCCTACTCATGACCTCATCACAGACTGGTTTTACCTCGTTTTTAGTTATGTAATTTGAATGATTTAGGGGGCCTGAAGAGGTTATATGTTTCCAGTATTTCACCAGATAAACAGCAAAAAGAAAGAAAGAAAACATATTTCGTGTAGCAGAGATTCTTTTTGGTTTGTCTCATCAGATTTATCTTCTGACCCCCTGAGGTAGAAAAGTGGAGCTGATAAATGATCACAGGACCGAAACCTCTATACACCACAGTGTACTCTAATACCTCTGCCCTTTTGTGTTTTTTATGTGTCAGAGGTATTGATTAAACTCTACAGTATTTTTTAAATTTTTTTAGGCTGCTAGTTAATTTTTTATAATTGCGGTCAATGCAACACACCTACAAAGTACAGTCTCAAAGCACACCGTATAATTGAATCTACACACAAACCGCTGAAGTCTCATGCAGGCTGGTTTGTTTCATTACATCATTCTGGTGTTTCTATTTTTGCCGTCACTCAGAGTAGAATCAATGCAGGAATGGGCTCTTAATCAGAACATTAATCGGCATGCAGCCTGTGGTCTTTGCCCTCAGGCACATACACGTTCATGCTTATTGCTCGACATGTAAACACTGATTGTTTTTATTTGTATTCTCTCTCTTATCAGATGGACTGCTCTCTGAAGCCCAGTCAGCGCACTGATATGCCTGGACGGAGGAACAAGGGGAAGAGAGGTCCGGAGGAGAACGGTGGAGGTCCGCTGTCGGAGCCGGAGGACGGAGCTCCGCACAGCTACTCCAGCAGCTGTTGGAACAAGAGTAAAAATAAGAGGAGAAAAATCGAGGTGAACCGACAACTTTTCACTCTACGGGGCTCAAATGTTTTTCTTGTTCGGATCCAACGTTCATCTTGTCATGTTAGATGTCGAGCTAATTGTTAATCAAATAGAAATGTTTGCATTGAATATGCTGCTAATGAATGAATGAGCCAGTAGAACTGGTTTACACCACCTATCACTTAAGGGTGTTTTAGAAATGAAACAGTGCCGGGAGATTCCTAACAACCAGGAAATGTAGTATTATATAAATGTATGTATGTATGTATGTATATATGTATATATATATATATATATATATATATATATATATACACCTTTTTAAAATAGTTATCACTGTTAATGATTAGTTGTGTTAAGTGATTTAGTCTTATTTAAAACTTATTTTAAATAATATATATATATATTATTTTTCCTAGGGACACCCTTTGGAGACTGGCTACATTGTAAGTTTATTTTCCAATATTATAGTGACGATGATGTTCTGATGTATAAATGTCCTGCAACACTGCAGCATTTCTTGAAACTCCTCTAAAACTACATTGTCTGAAATATTCTAATAGATGCAAATCTGTGTTTGTCTTCTTTCAGTGTGACACTGAGAGTGATACAGGAGATAAGGTGTGTTCTGCTTACCTCTTATCATTGTTACTTCCAGGCTTTATTCTCTAATTGTGTAATGAATGTGTAACATGTGACATTGCTTTTTAAATGGTTACAAAATAACAGTGTCTTTGAATAGGAACACAACAAGATAAACTCAATTTCCTCTGACATTTGATAAGCTATTTTATTAATTAGTCAGGTCATATAACTGACAGTCAGTCGGGATGCAATCTCTATTAGAAATAGCTGAGTGAAATGTTTTTTTGAGTAGAAATTAAATTATGTTTTGTGTCCCCGTCTAGGCCACCGACAACGACATGGACCCAGTCTTCACAGTCAGTACGAGGAAAGGTACGAGAAATTCACCAATTAATATTAAATATAATTTCTTGGGGTTTTATTTTGGGTTTGTAATGTCCCATTCTAAATGTGCAGTATTTTCCCACCCATACTCTATGCTGTGATGTGCAAGAGAGGCATAATGCTGACTGACGTTCTCTCTTTCAGTCGTGGAGCCCGCTCCCTCAAACATGGGCACGACCATTGGCAAAATCTGTCCGCCTCTCCCGGCCCGTTGCGGCGGCGTCTCGCGGTTGATGGTGACCCCGAGGGTATCCGGCTTGGAGCGAAGTCAGGAGAAAAACCTGGAGCAGCATTTCACGGAGCCCGTTTCCTCTTCTACCTCTTCTGGGCCCTTCTCTCGCCTGCCTTCCCCGGTCACGACCTCGGGCGCCGTCCCGCGTTCCAGCCCGTTCAACGGCAACGGCAGCCGCCACAACGGCAGCCCGCCGCTCTCCAAACCCAAACCCTTCCCCCCGTTGCCAGGAAGATCTCACTCCATCTACAACATCAACAGGTGTGTAAAATAGTTTTTTTTATACTATGCATCTGTCCTGGCTCAGCTCTTTGAATTGTGATTTGTCAATTATAAAAATTTTTCCTTCTCAGGAGCAACACTCCAGTCAAACCTCCCTCATCTGCGTCATCTGTTGCGTCTTCCTCGTCCTCCATGCGGCCCCCGACTCCCTCCACCAGTGTGTCGCTGCCCTACTTCAGGAGCTCGGGATCCTCGGGGCCCCTCCGGCCCCCGTCAAGAGCCAGCGCTGGGACCTTGTATGCATCCTCACCTGGACTTCCTCCCCCTCCGCCTCTGCTACAAGGTCCCGGCCACTCAACTGCAGCAGGTACAGTCGACTGGAATGCTGCTTTTCTCTGCTTTTACTGTTTCAGCTGTTCACAGGAACACAATGACTTACATGAAACTAAAATAAACCAAAACCCAGACTTCCTCTGGCGGTTGTTGAGGAAGTTGTATATTGATGAGCAGAGGTCTGATAACGTCAGCTCTGCAAGTATAGCATTCCTTGAACTCTATTGTATTTGGAGACTTGATAGGTAGCACCTTAAAAATCACATATGGCCTTTTTTTTAATATATATACTAAAATGTAAGAATTGGTATGATTTTGAGGTTTTATTTAAAATAATTAACTTTATTTATTTCCTCTCCCTTTATTTCGCCTCTGCTGTAGACCAAGAATTACTGCGTCAGAACTTAAACTCCCACTTCTTGAATTCACAAGAGCGCGAGGGCCGACGCAGCGTCCCGGGGGCCGAAAACAACGCAGCAGCCGCAGGCCGCTCCACGCCCGGTGGTCCATCGGCATCGAACTCTGGACCCGGTTCATCAGGCCGGACGTCCCAGAACCAGCCGAGCATCCCGCCCATGGCCTTCCAGTTCCATCAGCACAACCACCAGCACCAACACACGCACACGCACCAACACTTCACGCCCTTCCTGCACCCCACGGCGACCGCACCGCCTCTGGTGAGATGCTCTCCGTTGTTATGCTGAACATCTGTGTCGTACTTGAAATTCCAGTGAGGCTGGAATGTGGAACATGTTCAGGTTTTTGTTTTTTTAGGAGATGTTTTAACCCACGCACTGTTTTTGTCTCTTTTAGTTTGATAAGTATCCAGGCAAAATGGACGGGCTGTACCGACACCCTGTGAGTACTTTGTATAATCTTACTGATTATGTTGGTGGTGATAATTTACAGATAAGGACAATAAATCAAAAAACAACAAGGCTGAGAATACATTTCAGCTGTTTTAGGACCTTAAACATTTGAATATAAGTAGATTTAAAAGTGCAGGAAAAAAAACATTTATGTAATTAATTTATTCAGCTTTTAAGTGGTCACTAATCTGTGTGTGTGTGTGTCATCGTAGTTCTTCCCACAGTACCCTCCGCCCTCGGTGCCGAGTATCCAGCCTGTGATTCCTCCCAATGGGCCTTTCAGTTCCTTACAAGGAGCATTTCAGCCAAAGGTGAGAAAAAAACTCTGCACGTCATGTCACATTACCTGGTGTGATTATTGTCTCAGCACAATGTGTGTTGTGACAGTTAGGATTTCTAACTGGAGGGTAATTAAGCATTGACCCTCTCGCAGGAGAGCTCCCATAATGCTTCATTAGGACTCCACCTTTGTAAACTCTTCTCATTACTTACTTCTGAAAAAGGGATTCAAGAATCTGTTATGGTCGAGGCGGCACTTGGTCCTATAAGCTTCAGTTTAGCTGAGCATACACTTTACCATTTAAGAAATGTTGTTCTATTCTGACTCGTATTGTAGGAGTAAATTATCTGCGATGTAAAGCCAAAGCTCATGATTTATGTGCTCACACTCTACAGTCCGATTGTCAAGCCACAACCCGAGTGCTCACACAGAACGCGTAAAATAGAAAATACATCGTCCCAGTGTTTGTTTTGTCAGCGGAAATTTAGCAAGTATTTGCTAAAGCCCTTTAATTTCATGCTGACATTGTTATGACACAAACATGAAAAACATTGACAACAAAAACAACAGCGAAAAAGAAGAGATCAGGTGTTAATCAGTCGTAGACATCAGGTGTAGATGATAGGGTTATGGCTCATGTGTTGTGTGGTTCTGTGTGTGTGACAGCCTCTTGTTCCTCAGGGAGCCGGTCCTGATTTAACCTCACGACTCGGGTTGTTCCTCACCACCTGCAGCCCAAAGACCCCAGAGTAAGGACTACATATGTTCACCTACAACCTGACGTTCTTCAGATGTCTTTGTTTTCATTTGCGTAGATCTGTAAAGATGCTGACAAACCAAGTTTAGGCTAGAATGTGCTGCAACACGGGCATAGTCAGTGCAGAGGAGAGTGCAAAAACTATTTCTGATAGAGAGTGAGACATGTGAATTAAAAGTGTTTTCTACACTTGTGTTTTCTTGTAGCTAACTGATCCATTTCGGACATCGTTGAAAATCAGTAATGTAAGCAAAAACAGATGTTTTTTTTTGGAGTCCCTTGGCTCCTCAATAGCTTCAGCCTTTTTTTACTTCCTCACTGCTTCACTCGCTCTTTGCACTAATCTCACTTATACTCTTGACTACTACTGGTCTGTTCTCTGCCCTTGCACACCCAGTTGGATAATTCAGAAGCCCCCGTGATTTTCTTGTATCCTCGCTTATGCATTTTTCAAGACTTCTTTTTTTAAAAATCTCCCTAAACCTTATCTCCAGCTGGAAAACGCCAACCTTGTGTAGCGGCTAAACAGGAACGACATCTGGCTCTGTGTGCAAAGGCTTTAAAGCTGTACATGAAAGATTCATATGTTATGACATTGTTAACTTCTTGTGATCTTTGTGCCGTGCAGAAACCAGGAAAGTGGTGTGCTATGCATGTGTATGTGGCCTGGATGATTCTGAGCCATCAGAAAAAAGTGAAGGTACGTGTTTCTTATCAAAAACAGGTTTTGAACATTTCTGTTTTAGTGTTTAGAGAACAAAATCATGAAAATGGGATGTGTTTTGACCCCTCTAAACGCTCGCCTCTTTCAGCTGATGCGTGCGGATCCTCACAAGTTGGACTTCCGTAGTGACCTGCTGGCCCGTCTTCCTGGAGCGGGAGGTCTGGGCCCACTGGGGCCCATGGGAGGAGCCATGCCTCCCACTCATGATCTGACCAGACCTCCCAGTCTGTTCTCAGCTGCAGGTGCACGTCTAAACATTGTTGTCTTTTCAGAGCAGCTGACAGAGTGAGATTTTGAAGTTGCGTAATGTGTCAGGATGTTTTTTTTCTTAATATTTCACGCTTGCACGTGTGAATTTGACTTATTTCTGAAAGCATTTCCTTCTCTAACCACCTGTCACTGCTTAATGATGTCCTCACATCCCTGAGGCTCGACAGCATCACTGTGTCGAGTCGCAGCATGAAGTGTGTGCGAACAGCTCGATGCACTTGATTTTGATGAACGCTGACATTTTTTCCTTCTTTCTCTCAGGGGCAGTCAATCCGTCCTCCGCTCCTTTCATCTCTCCATCAACGCCCCACTCCTCTTTCCTCCCACCGACTGCACACTTGGGTAAGAGCAGCTTCAAAAGGCACATCTGTGCGCCACTTGTACACAACAACCAACTTCTCTGTCACTTCGATTCACCTGCTCCACATTTCACATCGACCTTCCAGAGATGAAAAGAAACCGAGTTTCCTAAAACCGTTGCGTCCTTGTTCTCCCATCTGACTGGAGACAGTTCAGAAGTTTCGGCACAGCTTAGAGCCCCCCCGTGTAGAAGTTAACGGTTGTATTAAGTCTGACGTTTTACCTTCGCTTTTATTATTAGATCCGTATGGCCGATCCCCACCCTTCACCCCTCTGGGAGCGCTTGGTTCTGGTGCCTTTGGAGGACTTGGCAGCCCAACACTGGGTCAGTATTAGTTTTATTTTTAATTCTTTTATGTTTCTCTACTCTTGAAACACAGGCTTAAAGGGTAGGTTTCGATTAAGTCCGTCCCAAATAATTTCTTATATTATATAATTCAAATAAGTCTGCAGACTTTGTGCGCAAGCTAGGGGATTACGTACAGGGGAGAGAGTACTGAGAGAATATGGGGAGCATATTTTTATACTCTATTATAATATCTTTATATTTTATATCGTAATTTTTCGCGTGTGCGACTCGCGCTCTCTTCACTACGGCGAGTATTAACTGAGCTTTAGACGGTGTTATTTGTGGCGATCATTCCTCCTCTCAATACCGGCCATTAAGTGATCCCTCCGTGACGGGACACCACTTAAGAAAAAGGGGTACAAAATCAACAGTCAAGCAAATATGAGGCTTCAGCTGTGTTTTATTTTTTATTGCTGCTGTTTTCTACCAGCCAAATGCAACCACCAGGAAGTATCTCTTCCCCACGACTCACCGATGAAATGCTGGCTGTGGAAACACACAGAGGGAACTATGTACAACAAAGACTGAACCTCAGAAGACACTTTCTCTATTTGGCTGCTGAAGCCTCATATTTGCCTCAGCTGAACTTACAGAACAGTCGCACAAGGAACAATTACAGCAACCAGTGGATCTACATGCTTGAGTTTATCTCGTGTCAGAGTGTACTTAAGGTTTGCAATTACAACTTCTCACTGTGATATGTGGAATTCATTAAAAGTTTGTGTGTGTGGGCGTAAAACAATTAGTCCCCTCAACAACGCAGTGCAATATTTTACTGTTTTTAGTTTAGTCGGTCACACAAACCGTCTGAGTGGGCAAATGTCGTAAAACACATAAATTGTCACATTTACTGTGATTGGAGGAGCTCTCCGTACACTCTGCTAATGAAGGAGGATGATGAGCTTGTTGCGGCTTGTCGAGTCGCACCTCTGCTGCTCAACATCACCAATCAAGTCTGTTTAAAAACCGAGCCGGAGCACTAAAAGCAAAGCATTTAAACACCATGGCTTTATTGCTCAGTGGTGTCAAACTTTGCTAGTTAATGCATTTTTTTGTTTATTTTGACGTGTCCTCCACAACAAATCTGACATCTTTGTTGTAGAACTCTTACAATTAATAAACTAATTTGCAAAATACGCTCGTACGATAATACCATGAAGTAAATGTGTAAATAGGTCAAATAAGGAAAGTTGATGTGGATTGAACAGATTATTTTTAAGTACTGGTAAAGGGAATGGATTAATCCATATTGTAGCTCCTTCTACTTTATATTTACATTTAGAAGATAATCTGCTAATGTGGTTTTGGTTGTAACGCTAACTGCAGAATTAAAACCAGAAACTGAGAGGAGGTGGCTGCTTCCAAAGAAACTGATTCACAGTGAGCAAGAAAAAGAGAATGTGTTTTGAATGTTTCTTGTGGCGGTGCAGTAGTGTATGGCTTTATTGTAAAATATGAGTAGCTTGAACAAAACTATGAAGGTCTTTTTTTCCTCAAAAATAACCGTTGACCTTTCAGTCTTCACAGAAGTCTTTTTATAAACTGTACAACCACTACAGTGGATATTTTGTGAAGGAGCTGAGATCTGGTTCTGATAAGTCTACAGTGATAAATGCATGTTGTGAGTCTTACCACAGATTTCCTGTCTTTACTACCACAGGTGCAGCTTTGATCTAGGCCTGGGTATCTTTTTTTTTTTATATAATCTTGTTCCATAAATATTCTTTTTTGCAAGTTCTTTAAAATTCAAGTTACAAACAACTGTCCCACCTAACAACCTTAACAAAGTAATAATAACAAGAATGAAAATAAGAATAAATAAATCATAGAACATAGAAATCAATGCACTATGACTTCTTTTGCTGGCTTCCTTCTGCATGTTTTTCTCTGAAAATGTGTCTTAAATGTATCGGGTGTATAACGTCTTCAAACACAAACGCCTAAACAAGAATCCCACCTAAATATATGAGATATACAATTAACAAAATTGTTTTTTGAACTATAGAGTTACCTGACACACTAGTAAGTTAATAAGACAGGACTTAACTACTCAGCTCTAAACTTGACTTAACTTTTGACCAAAGTACATAGTTCCTTATTTTATACATTATTGATTGCATTCCAAAATATATTTCACTTTATTATTTAGAAAGGACCAACTTGTTTTGATCAACAGAAGTTGTTTAGGCAATACAAGCAAGTTTTGAGTTAGACTTTGAAATAATAATGATGCTCACCAGGATAATAAAAGCTGCAAACAACTAAACCTGATCTGGATTTAGCTTCCACAAACTGCAATAGCACTTTTGTAAAAAATGTATTTAAAATGATTACTTCTACGTGGGTTTTTATGCGTTTCTTTTTCTAACCCAATATGTGTCTTTATTCTTCAGCAGGATCTGTGTTTGGTCCTAAAGACTCACCAGCTGGCGTGGTCGGAGGCCTGTCCACCCCGAACCATCACGACCCGTGGAACCGTCTTCACGGCGGCCCGTCTGGGTTCGCTCCCGGCCCCAGCTGGGCTAAAGGGCCGGACAAGCGGGACGAGAGGGACCGAGCGAAGGACATGGACAGGAGAGACATCCCCCACATCAAGGATGAAAAGGACAGGTATGACATGATTTCAATACTGGCCTTAAACTTAAAAGGAAGAGCTTGGATTTTGTTCTTGACATGCGGTGGTAGTAGTTGGCAATAAGTACCGACATTATCCCCAAGCAGTGTCCGACACACAGACCTTGGCTCTGCTTATTCCAGTGGTATTTCTGGTATCCAAGAAGAGGAGAGACCTCAAGAAGGGCAATGGATCAAATTTGTCCATTTAGGTCCACTAACAGAAGTGAAGAACGGCTCGCTTTGTGCCACCTGCTGCTGCGAAAGTCGTCTCTCACTATTCATGATTGTGAATAAATGTAATGAAACCTGTTGGGCATTAGTACCATAGACTGTATATAAGAAGTGGACGTAGTCACGTAGAGACACCGTATACCACGCTGGTAGCGGCAGCGATTTGTTAATCACAGTAGCCCCGCCCTAAAGCATACCCTGCTTTAATAAACTGTAGTTGAAATGAAAAGGATTTGTTTGAATACATTTCATTGTCTAACTTTATGTCTTGCAGAGACAATATGCTGTACGGCCGACAACCTGTGAGAATGTCTCCAGTTGCGCCTTCCTTCAAGCCCCGCAGTAGCACCCCGGTCTCCCACATCAACGGCCACAGCAGCACCCACGGGGCGGCGCCGGGCCGATTGAGGACCTGACGCGCAGCCTAAGCAGAGACAGAGACCGCGAGCGAGACAGAGACGGCGACAAGAGGCCGCAGCAAACGTCGTCTTCACGTGGACCTCCTTCGTCTTTAGTAGCAGACAGGGACAGGCCGCGGTCGTCCTCGTCCTCCGTGCTCACCACCCCCCCGCCCACCAACCGCTCGGCCCCGTCTCCGATGGAGCTCTACCCCCGCTCGATGGCCCCGACGGCACACGGCCTCCACAACGAACCCTCGCACTCCCAAAGAGACGGTAACCTCCCTTCTTCCTCCGCGGCGTCCGCCTCCGTCACTTCTTTGTCTCAGGCCAAGAAGTCTGACCGGACCACGACGCCCGTCTCCAAACCGCCGCTGCTCCTCCCGCCGGTTAAAGTCAAGGAGGAGCGTAAAGAGGAGCCGGAGCACATCCCCATCACCCTCCCTCCGCCGGCACCCAACCACAGCTTTGACCGACCCAACAGCCATCCTCACCACCATCGCTCCGGCACCCCTTCCTCCTCTATGTCACTGACTCCCACTCCCGGTGTTCCCCACATGCCTCAAAATCCTAACCCTCCTTCCCACCAACACCTCGCCCTGCTGGACCGCTCCAGGGCTATAGAGGCGTATCTGGGGAGCACGGGTGCTGCGGGTTTGATGATGGGTCCAGGAGGAGAGCGGTTCCACCACGGTCCGGGGCAAGGACCATCACAGGGTCCGCACAGCTTCACCTGGGACCCCTGGAGGGAGCTGGCGGCTCAGCAGCAGCATCATCATCATCGTAGGGAGGCGATGGCACTACGGGCAGATCCCCACTTAGCCCTGCGGACCGATCCACACCTGGCCCGACTGCTCCAGCACCAGCGCCTTCTGGAGGCGGAGAGGGCCGCGGCTTTAGCGTCCGCTGTCGCTGCGGCCAACCCTCACCACCCTCCGACTTCTACCTCTGCCTCCAACTCTGCTGTCCGCCAGGAGTTCGGCCTGATGGCCCACCACTTTGACCGCCCTCATCACCTCGGACACCCGGGTGGCGGTCTCATGGACGAGGAGCAGCGCGCCCAGATCCTGAGGGAAGACTTTGAGCGCGCTCGCTACTTCGGGATGCATCCGCATGCGCAAATCCACCCCGGCTCTCACCTCTCTGGCCCCTCTCATGCTGCTACCGCCGCTCACCTGGAGCAGCTCCACCCTGGCCTTCTCTCCCACTCGCTCCCCCACGGCGCCTCCCCCGCTGCCCAGCACCACGCTGGCCTCTTCGCCCGTCTGGGCCACCTGAACGCGCACCACGTGCCCAACGGCATCCTGACAAAGACCCCCTCGGGCTTGGTGGGAGCCCTGGCGATGGGGGCGCCGCCTCCGCTCATTCCGTCCATCACCAGCCGGTCGTCCACGCCGCCACGTAGACTCGGCGGGCCGGGCGATCTGGCTATGTATGGTGCCCACAAAGACGGGGAGTCCAGATAGTACAGGGACAACACTGGAGGAGATTAAGGGAAATGTCAGGATCACTGTGCTGCTCTCAACCTGCCCCCCCTTTGCCTCTTGCAGACTACTAAACCCTGCTCTCCCAGTTACACAACCAAACCAGCTCCAGCACCCCCCAAACCCCCCCAACCGCCATCCCAAACAAGGGTAACCATGACTGGCTGGAGGTGACAGAAGGGAGGGAAACGCAAGACTCATCAGTGTGACTTAGAATATGCGCAATGGTTCTATCAGTGCAATTTAAAGGTACACGGTTTCTGTGCATCCTTGGTGTATTTTTATGTTATACTGGCTGTTGGTTACCACAGTAGGCCCATTTTGAAAAGCTGTAGGAAAAGAAGAGGGAAGCTTTTCTTTAATTCTTCAGGTGAATTAAGATCCTGGATTGGAAATGACTTCCAGAGGGACGTGCACTGTGAAAAAAAAAAAAAAAAAAAAACACGTCAAAGGTTTTTGTCCTCAGCTCGGTTAACTCACGGGATATTATCATAAAGCCTTCCTCTACATGAATCAACCCTGATTAAAAGGTATTGTGGACGAGGGTCTTCAGAAATATAATGGTCAAAGTGATGCGTTCTGTTCTCTGCGTCTTTCTTTTTTTGTCATTGTGGAAAAGACAGATTACTGATGAGATCATTTAAACGAAAATCGTTGCACCTCAGTTTCCTGCTTCACCCAAAAATCCAACCTCCCCTCAGCTTCACCGATTATGAGATTCAACCTTCTTTGTTTTTTTTTATTTTTGTTTGGCTTGTTTTATTTTTCATTTCCAAAAGGACGAATGGGGCGAAATGAACTGTGCTACACTGTGTGAGTGAACACAGTATTTTTAGAGCTTCCTGTAACTGTTTCCCACTCTCCTCTTGACTATATGAGCAGGACCAGATTATAGTAGTCTAGAGAAATTGCCTTTGTAATTATTATTCTTAACATTAATTATCTTCTATAATAATAAATATATTCACTGTTATGTTATTTGTATTTGTTTCGGGTATCAACCAGTACTCTCTCTCCCCAGGTAGTAGTCTGTTTCAAATCATGCTGGAGGGCTTGCGTCACAGAAAGCAGTTTTTAAGCGCTTGTGAACATTAAGCCGTCTCCGTCGAAGCCTCTTCAAGGATCTCGTCTGCGACTTTATTACGCCGAGAGGGAGGTTTGCCTGTGTGTGTGTCATTGGTTGTGTGTTATATCCATTTGGGACTATGGGAGCCTTGTACATTGAACTGTCGAGTTGTTTCATCAATAAAAGTAAGTTATATACATGGATAAATGGGACATCTGCTGAAGAACGGAGGAAAAAAAACATATAAGGACTTGTGTCAGAAGACAGCTAGACAGTGGGTATCCTGAGAGGGAAAAGACTGGGTCGATTATTTTAATATGACCATTTTATACCTTTCAAACCCCTCCCCTAGAGACCACAAAGATTAATTATTAAATGAATTGTTGTTTACTCTGTTGTGTGGGTCTTTTGTTCTGAGTCTTTTTAATATTTAACTACTGTTTTATTTTTTGATTTATCTATTTTATTTTTCTTGTATAATAGATTGATGTATAAATTCAGAAAGCAGTGAGAAATACTTTAATTTATTAATTTATTTAAAAAAAGTACTTTGTCTGATCAGCAGTCCATTTCCTAAAGATACAGTTTACCATCAGAAAAGACCAAGAAAACCAGCAAATATTTAAATATAAGTATTAGTGTGGGTTTTTTATATGAAAAAAAGGCAAAAAAATTAAAAAAAAAATCTTAAATTAAATGATACTTGAATTCTGTTATATAAACAAATCAAAAAGGAAATTCTGAAGCATCTTTCATATAAATAATCCTGCATTTAAAAGGGAATGAGCAGGAAAGTACTCAACTTATTTTCACTAGGCTTTCTCTAAAGTAAGAAAGTCTTAATTTTCATTAATATATCCCCCCCCCCCGAAAAAGAAAGTACATTTACTCAAATACTACACACAAGTACACATTTGAAAAGCTTGTACTTCACTTGAGTCTAATCCTCTCTTCTACTTCATTACATTTCAGAGGGAAATATTGTACTTTTTACTACATTAACTAACAAAGAGTTAATAGAATTTAATGTTTTTTAATACATCAAACCACCCACCATTTAATATAGCTGTATAATTAGTAAATTCACAGGAAAACTATTTTGATTAAGTTATTCTTCATGTAAAACTATTTCATGGTTTCAGCCTCACCTATATGAAGATTTGCTTCTTTTAGTTTCAATTATTTTAAATGTTTATTATATATTTTCTTTTAATAATGAGGTTTGAATGGTTTGATACAAAAAAAACATTAAGTTGTGACTTTAATTAATCGATTAAAGGAGGAAATAATCAGCAGGTTAATCCAAAATGAAAATAATAATAGTTAATAGTATCATCAGCAGTAAAATCCTGCTTTAACATTAATGTATTAGTAGAAATACATTAATATAAAAAATAATAATTCACCTATCAATAAAGCCTGTTAAAACAATGTATTGATCCTTATGATTAAATACATAATAATATAAGTCACAGAGGACATTTTTTTTTGCATTTAGTACATTTAACACTTTAAATAAAAAAAATTCTAATATGTCTTTATGTTAATTTACTTTTTACTATTTGTTTAATCAATTAAACTGGAATACTTAAAGCTCGCTTCTGACAACGAACTACAATCAGAAATTTCAAGTGGCGCGCTTGACGAGATCTCGCGAGATTTCCTGCGTTCTGTACTTTGTCAGCAGCAGCGGTCCTCCACCATTTCGCTGCGTAAAGTCTCCTCCCCGCGACCGCTACATTCTGCGCCGAAACCCAGTCTCTCCCGGTCCGTATTTTAACTTCTTCCCACAGACCTAGTGGTACCTCGTTGGGTACCGGGAGACAGTTTGGATTACCGGCATTAAGGATTGTGTGCGATTTTGCGCGGATGACGACTCCTTCAACGAGAATTTAGTAAAAGAAAATTGGTCGGAAATTTCAGGTAGGTGGGAACTTAAGATGGCGGCCTTGGAGAGGGAGGGGGGCAAGGAGGAAGTAAAGGGGGGATTTAAGGGGGGACTCCGACTTACGACAGCGACACAATCAGACTGCCTTTCACTTGATGGCATTTTTTGACTTTACTTCTTTTAAGTATGCAGACTCTACCCTCACACCTTGAGCCGACACAACAACAAAACGCCACCACACCGAAAAAAACCCCGAATTTAACCAGAAACGCCTCGTCATTGAAGAATCCTCTCCTCCCCTGTCGCTTCTAAAGAGCCGTCCGTCGTCCCGTGTGGGCCCCCCCCTAAACCCCCCCCCTTTTTTTTTTTTTTTTTTTATAATCGTTGCAAAATTCATACGGAACTTTTATTAAACGTTTTTTTTTTTAAATATTTATTTTTTAAACACCTGCTCAAAAAGCGACACGTATCACTGCTTAAAACTAATTAATTTTAACGTTTTCATTTCCATGGAAACGAGATTTGACCCCACGCAATGACGTCACGAACGATTGTGTCCCCCTCCTCCTTCTCCCCCCCCCCCCCTCCCCTCTCTGTATGGCAGCGCGTGCAGAAGCGGGTTTTTAATGCGACTTTTCAGATGTTTCCTGTGGCCTCGCGACGAAGTAACTCAATCAAACGTGTGTGCACAAACGGGCTTCTCCGCGAGCTCGAGCGTTACATAACGGCGGTTGGCTGGGTGCGCCTGCGCGTGAATCGAACGCACCCTCAGTAGCTCCACTAACGCAGCTAAACCCGCACGAGAGCCACAGAACCAACGGGCGTTAACGTCCAACCAGGGGCGCTCGCGACCGTTGGTGTTCCATTGTCAACGGCTCTCCTCTCGCGCACGTCAGTTACTACTTAATGTATATTTAAAAAAAAAAAAAAAAAAAAAAGGTCGTTAATCAAAAGGTAGATGAGGCTCGCGAGACCATACAAATGAATGACTGGGAGGCCCGCGAGCCTGCTCACCGGCTTTTAGCCTGTGAGCGCGTGCTGTGGGAGACTGCAGCAAAAATGCAAACTTGTGGAGCTCACACACATATATACACACTTATACACACATATACACACACATATATATACACATACACACACATATATATACACACACATATACACACATATATATACACACACATATACACACACACACATATATATATACACTCATATGTATATATACATACATATGCACACACATATACTACCCTGAGCCTTCCTCGTAGCACTTACTGTATTCGTATCAGTTCGCTGCACTTATTGAATTTGTATTTGTTTACTGCACTTATTATATTCGTATTAGTCTGTTGCAATTATTGTTTTCGTAGTAATTTGCCTCTGCACTGTACTTTTGCTCTGGTTTATGCTTTGAGATGCTTGTTTAAGAAAGGAGATGCACTTATGACTTCTGGTGACTAGTAGTTCTCTTGAATACCTATGTTGAATACACTTCCTGTAAGTCGCTTTGGATAAAAGCGTCTGCTAAATGACTAATGTAATGTAATATATATATATATACATATACACACACATATATATATATATACACGCATATATATACATATACACACACATATATATACATATACACACACACACATATTTATTTATATTGTCCCCACACTGATGTTTGTGTTTACTAAATGCATGTCTAATAAAATTAATTCAGTAGTGTGGCAAACACATTTTAATTGTCAAGTGGAGAGATGTGCAGTTTGGTTTTAATAATAATAAAGTTTTTTATTTGTGCATCCACAGACTATGTGGAAGGGACCCTAATTTCAGCATCCTGGAAGTAGAAAGCACGGAAGATCTGTGTCTCACACCACAGACAGGTGAGAAGTTGTTGCTTTGCACACACACACACACACACACACACACACACACACACACACACACACACACACACCTTTTTACGACAGTGAGATTTCCTATACTTGAATAAAAGAACACAAAAACAGCAGCATAGTAACTGCCCACTTTATCAACAGAATATATATTTTATGCACCTTTTCTTTGTTGTTTTTTTGCCTTTACCTGGTCCAGACTCTCTGCTAACAGCCCGTGTCACCCACAGGTGCAGTGTGTAGCCGGGGCAGCACAGAGGAAGGACGCTCTGGGGAGGAGGCGGTGCGGCGGCGTGCCCCTCCGGCTGTGGATGTGCTGGGTGGCAACCCCCAGGCTGCACAGAATGTGGCTGGGGAGTCGCCTCGGCGTGCCCCGCAGCCGGTCGCAGCTGCCCCCGCCCGGTCCCTCCGTTCGCCGATCTGTCCACTGTGCCACCGCCGGAGAGCAGCGAGGCTCTCCCGATCAGCAGCGACTCCAAGGACGGCGTCTCGGAAGAAGTCCACGCTGAGGATCGAGTTGTCGGAGTTTCGATATCCCGGCCAACGCCTCTTATCGAGGACTCTAGTTCCTCCGCCGAGATGCAGAGACCTCCAGCTCCCCTTTGTCCCCCTCTCGCCACAGATACACAGATTGACAGCACAGTGCAAGAGCTGCAACACGGGTCACAAACTGATAAAGAGAAACACCCCTCGAATAGTCAGACAGACCAGATTCAGACACCTAGAGAGGGGGCAGGAATTGTGGTTGTTACGGGGACTAAGGAGAAACGGTCCATCACGTTGGATTATAAACCAGAGACTGGAACAAAAGTGGAATTTGGTGGGAAAGAGCACATGGGCGGAAATATTCACCTCCAACCCAAATCTCAAATCCGCTTCACATCTCCATCTGTCTCACAATCAAGTGTTGGGTTTAGAGACACCGCAGAACACGGGGCTCTGGACCCGCTTGTCCACGCAAATCCAGAGAGCCACATACCTCCGCCGGTTTTTGCGGTGCAAGCAGGGGGTCACCAGGACTCAAAACCGCCTCCGCTCCCTTTATCGGGCAACAGTGAGATTAAACAAACTGACCTGTCAAGAACACAACCTAAAATCATCAAAGAGACCTCAACGGATGCCGGAGAGATGCAAAAAGCAAACTCTTTGGAGATATTCGAGCATGTCAAAGAGATTGTTGACGCGTCTGACAGAGAACGACAACCTCCCTCAGCTGAAATACTTGAGACCGGAAAGGCCAGAGAGTCGCTTCCTGGATTATACGCTGCTCCTGGAACAGGAAGCTCAGTGTCCAGCAGAGAACAACTGGAAGGAGAGCGGTTGGAGAGTAGCGTGAGGGAAGAGCAAACTGACACCTCCTCGTCCGACTTCACGACTCTGCCGGAGTGCTCTTTCACGCAGGAGAGTTCCTCAAAACCCTCCGATGCGCCGGTCCTGGTTGACACGGACCTGGTCTCACTGCCGGCGGAAACATCTCATCCCCCTGACCAAGTCCCCGCAACAGAGACGCCACCGACTACCGAGCTCATGCACTCAGCCGAGGCTCATGAAATCGTGGTTGTCAGAGAGGAGGCTCACATCGGCGGGGGCTGGACAAACTTGCACCTGAATCAGAGTTACCTCCTGCAGCGGGAAGACGGCAGCGTCTGTGAGGCCGCCATCGTCAACGAGCTGAGTTCTGACCTCTCTGGCGGGGAACCAAAGCTGTACGAAGAAAGTGTTCAGGCGGACGTCGAGATGGAAACGCAGGCCGTCGAAGTGTACGAGTTCTGCACCGTAGTGGAGGAGGTTGCCGAGGAGACGGTGTGCGCCAGTAGTAGCGTGCAGATGCCTCACTCTCCAGGATACGAGGTGAACTTGTTCAACGCGTTGCTCGAACACTCTGAGGAATACACCGTCAAAGAGGACCTGGAACCATCTATTACCACAATTACAGAAAGTGGCACTGTCATTATTTCCCAGCAGCCCTTGCCTGTATCGAACGATTCAAATCAAGTACAGTCGAACAGTAATTCCCATAATTTGTCCGTACAAAACATGAGAGCAGCTGCTGTCGGGCAGCATTTGGTTTTGGAAGCTAACCAAGCTGTTGAAGTGGCAAACTCAAGTGAGGTTTGTTTAGTTGAAGTAGCCGCTTTCACATCAGACTCATTCTCAGAAATGGTGACATCACAGGTCAGTGCAGGCCTCTCGGACCAAACAGAGGTAACAGATTCTCCTGTAACTCAAACAAATCCCCCAAAACAGGAAGCGTCTGTTGCCGTCTCTGTAAACGTTCAGCCCGCTCTCAGTCAGACTGCTGTAAGTGCCACAAAGCTTAAGGCCTCTGTTTCGTCACCTGAAGGGACCAAAGCCGCCCCTGCTTTGACGGAGACTCCATCACAGAGTATCCAGAATGTTGCTGCACCCGCAGAAACCACACCAGGGGCTCTCTGCACCACCCGCCCCTCTGGTATCATAAATCCAAAGCTGCTCCTTCTCAAACCGGGAGAAACTCCCGTCCTGAAACACCCTCCCTCCCTTTTGGCACCGGCCTCCAAGCAACAGCATTCGGTCGGCAAGCTGGCCAATGCCCACAGCTCTTGGTCTGGCAGCGTGTCTGAGGAGTGCCTTCCCCAAACCGTCTCGGACTCTTTATGTGCGTCTGAGGCTCTCGGCGACCGGAAAGATCAGACGCAATGCTCCGTCGATAAAACTTCTGTGTCGGCGGCGCCGTCTGTCAAGGTGCAGCAGCCCGACTCGCTTCATCTCGACCAGACTGCATCCGTCTCCACCAAAACGTCAACGATCAAACCTGACAACGAGGCCTTAACTCTTACTAAAACTTCAAGTGAAGCAGATGTCGTCACCATTACAGGTGCTACAACGCCCAAAGCCCTTTACGTGCTCCAAGCATCAGTGGAGAGGGAAGGTGCTGTCATGGCGTCCACCAGTATCAGTGACCCCGTCAGTCTAGCGGGCTCCACCTATGAGGAGGAAGAGAGCGAGGACATGGAGCAGGACGAAGCGACGGGAGAAACCGAGGTTCAGGAGGCCACTTCGGGACAGATCAGCAGTCCAGAGGAAGGCAGCGACGAAGAACCGGACGCAGACAAAACGGAAAGCGAGATGACCCCCAGCTCTCCATGCAAGGTATTTTCATGACAGTTCATAAAATCTGTTTTATTTAAGGTTCATAAAGTTGCAGAGAAGCTTCAGAATCTGTTTCTTGGCATCTTGTCATCTGTTACATCTAATCTGAATGATGTGCTGAGAGTTTGTTAGGTCACATTCTGCATCCTGAGGGACAAGGTTTTTCTTTGCCTCAACAAAAAAGTACAGAAAAGGATTTTAGGCTGTGTGTATGACAGGTTTTGTAAAGATTTGTTTCATTGAAATGTGCAATTACAGTACTTTAAGATTCAAAAACATTTCAATTAGTGCAGGAGAAAATGGATCTGAAAAGGAAAAATACACATAATACTTATGCAAGCAAATGCATAAGGTTCAATATAAACATAATGATACATCGACTTAAAGGCACATTGAGTCGTATTTGTTGGTTGCAAAAACATCAAAAGTTAAGACCTACCTTCAAGGATGGTTATGGTTCTCGCCGGCGGTTGAAACTTAACTCCAGATTCTCTTGTTTCAATGCGAGATTTGTTCACATGCCCTTTTGCCTCACTGTATTCTTGTTTCTTTGGCTCTGTGTTGGTCATTTTCGTAGCTTCCTCTTGAATGTGTGTTTTAAGATCTGGCACCTGGTCGATACGCTTTTGTTGAGGTTAACACCCAGAATTGTCCCAAACACGGAAAAATATTAGAAACAGGCAGAAGGCAGAATCTCTGCAGATACAGACACCGACACACACCTCGAGAGGTTCAAAAGTGGTTCTAAAGAGGGAGTATCTTTGTACGTTTATTAAAGAAGATTCCACTCGTGCCTTTTTTAAATATAATGTATGACGGATTAATTAAATAATTCAGTGAGCTGTAAAACAGCCCTCAACCTGAAAGGAGATTAATCATATTACACCATCATGTCGTTCACATCAGGTATGCCGGCATGTTTCCACTGTCTAAACATCCCTCTGCATGTACTCCATGTTGATGTAACCCATGTGAACAGTGTCTGCATTGTTTAGTGATTTACTTCTTTTGAAGTTGGCCGCATGTTAAGCCGTGTGTGTTTTCCAGCATGGACAGAGCAGGACAGACAGACAGACACTGTTCCTCAAGGTAAGTGGTGGCTGTCAGACACCCACATAGGTTCACTATCTTTAACAGGATGTTCACGATGTTCACTTCCTGGTCCGACGCTGTCACTGCTAATGACTGGGAGCCTTTTTTAACTTTATAAAAGCTTTCCTTTTGACTTCTGCTATTAGATTTTAAATATGCATGAGACAAAAGCTGCCAGAAAAGTCACTGACGGCTAATTTATAATGCTGGAGCATGTCTGGATTTGCTTCTTTATAAACTTCTGCTTTGACCTTTTTTCATGCATGTTGCTTTTAATCTTGTGATCTTGCTGCTTTCACTTCGCTAATGTTTGAAGTAATTTCCTCTTCACCTTTCCCCCTCGGCCCTCAGGTACGCCAGTGGATAGCAGACAGGGTCACGGCGAACTCATCTCCTGTCTCGCCCTCCACTTCCTCTTCTTACCCCGGCCCCTCACCCGCCAGCGACTGGTCCACCCAACGACGGGACAAGTCCTCACCTCTCCGAGGGCCTCACGGGAAGTTTGTCTCTCCGGGCGCCGTCGGGGGCTACAGTACCTCCTCGTCCCCGCCGGATCAGGCCACGCCTCAGCGACCCCGTGGGGAGCGCCACACAGACATGGCAGAACTGGCTAAACATGTGAGTAACTTTAACATACAGTATTAATTATAATAATATAAGAAAATATTTTTCAATATTCCACAGGTGGTTTGAAGTGTCAAAAAGTGCTGCAAGTGTGATGCACGTCAATCAGCCTGACAACCTTTAGCCTCTCAACTTTAAAAAATGATTTTCCTCCTGCACGCTGCTTTTTAAGAGGAGAAAATCCTGTTTTGTAACAGAGGATTCAAACCTCCTGGAGCAGGAAAAGTTAGTTAGTATGATGACATGTGGACTTGAAAGACCCTCAAAGCATCCAAGTGCCAACAATGTTGCTCCATGTGCTATATACATATTAAACTATTCACATTTTTAGAACCTCTACTTGCAGCCTGTCCTCTGCTCTCCTCAATGCTCCGTAATCAGCAACCTGCAGTTCAATCGAAGTTTCATGGAATTTTTGTCACATCACTGTTGGTCTGAGCCGAATCAATCATGGCTTCCTAGTTGTGCTAAGGAACGTAGAATTTAATGTGTTTTACAGATTCTGGTTAAAGCAAACCGTTTATTTGGGTTAAAATGTATTGTTTTCGGTTGCTTTCTCTGTCTGAAGCGTTCGTAACACATGATGTGTTTAAGGACCCTCTGAAAGATGAAAATCTGATGATTCTGACATTTCTTAAAGCTTCTGGCTGTGATAAACCGTGTAGTTATGCCGACTGTTTTCCGTCCAGCTGGCGGGCTTTGTGGTTCAGAAGGTTAAATCCAAAATGCCACCAAATGGGTTTTCTTTTCTGAAGATGAACTAAAAGATAACTATCATGTGCCAGTTTTTTTTCTTTCACCGACCTCTCCTAACTCAACTGTGAGGAACGTTGTGGCACCTTAATGCATTGGCTTGATTCACTGAGCGGTTTGGCCTCTGTGTCTGTAGGAAGCAGACATCGAGCATCGGACCCAGGCGCTGAGGCGAGAGGGCTTCTGGTCGACGAAGCGTCTCACCCGCCTGACGGAGCCGCCGCGACCCAAAGTTCAGTGGGACTACCTGTGTGAGGAGATGCAGTGGCTCTCCGCCGACTTTGCTCAAGAGAGGCGGTGGAAGAGAGGGGTGGCTAGAAAGGTGGGTGAAGCTTATTATCAAAGAGTGTTTTTGTATCTAGAAAATGAATGTGTATGACTAAGTTGCGTGAAAGAGTAGGTGTTGTATATTTCTGATTATGCATGTATGTTTTTTGATGTTTCATTAGGTGGTGCGGATGGTGATGAGACACCACGAGGAGCTGAGGCAAAAAGAAGAAAAGGCCAAGAGAGACGAGCACTCTAAGATCAGGAGAGTCGCCTCTTCTATCGCAAAGGAGGTCCGGGCTTTCTGGAGCAGCGTGGAGAAGGTACGGATGATTCATAAACAAAAAAAACAAGCAAACACAAACATTCTGGTTTGATGCTCAGCTGTGGAATTTGAGAGGATCAAGTCCTGCGTTAGATTCATTTTTTTTGTCACAAAAATAAAAAGCACTTTACTTTTTAGATGGTAGAATACACGTATATCGACTGAGCAATGGAAATGATCCTGCTTGAGTTTAATATTTTGGCATTTAGACTTTATTAAGCTTCTATTCAAATCAGCAAGTAGTATTCACCATCACATTTGATAATAGGAGGGGTGTTAGCTTCGTCACGGCTTGGTACCTATCTTTGTTTTTGGGTCCAGGCTTGGTAGGGTACGTCAGTTTCCGGTCACTGTTTGGTTCATACAACTGTCTTTGGGTCATGGTTTGGTACCTAACTACGTTTTTATCTCAGGGTTGGGTACGTAGCTCGTTTTTTTGGGTCACAGTTCGGTTACGCCCGTTGGTTATTGGGTCACATGGATTGATGCGTACCTCTTTTATTTATTTATTTTTACCTCTGGCCCATTCTGGTGATGCCGTTGTAAGTTAAGATTTTGAAGTGAATCCACAGATAAACCTGACTTCAGTTAAACTGTCGGCGTACATCTTAAACTAGAGCGTTGCTTCGTCGTGTGCTGTTAAAACTTTCCGGGTAAACCTCACGTTCCATAATTTCTGTGCGAGTAGAACATAACATAAACAGCTGTTTGGGACAAAGGGTGTCCTGAAAGAATTTTGCATACCGAACGTCCTGTAGCTAACGTTTCTATGCCAATACACATGTTGTTGCTCCCCTAGTTAAGAGTGTTTGTGTCTTTTGTCCATAAAGGTGGTGCAGTACAAGCAGCAGTCCAGACTGGAGGAAAAGAGGAAGAAGGCTTTGGACCTTCAGCTGGACTTCATTGTTGGCCAGACGGAGAAATACTCGGACCTCCTCAGCAAGTCACTGGCTCCCAGCCGGCCTGCTGAACCGGAACCTGTCCCTCAGACTCCCATCAAACCTGTGACACCTGCCACTGATGAGGATGGTGAGAAGTTGTTTTTGATCTGTCAGACGTAGGGAGATTGTGCGTGTGCGTGTGCGTGTGTGCGTGTGTGCGTGTGTGCGTGTGTGCGTGCGTGCGTGCGTGTGTGTGTGTGTTAATGTATCGGTCTCTTTTTCCACAACTAATCTCACATGCTACTGGACTTGTCAACGTGATATTTGTTTTGCTCACTTATGACTGTTTGGTCAAGGACCTGGATTTCTGAAAAAACTATTTTATTGACTGTTTCATGTCCTCTTAACCGGCCACAAGTGATTAACAGTTGCTTGAGTAGCGAAAAGGCAATCAGCGAGGAACAAAACAAGCTTTTGTCTGTTGCAGAAAAGAAAATATTGTTCTCATTCTGAGCCAGGGAATCTGCTAATTATTATTAAACCTGATATGTTATGAACCACTAAAGTTAGACACGATACAAGATTAATTAATCCTTGTTTTTATTATATGAGACGGAGCACAATTAAGCCCGTCAAACATCGGAGGGGAAAAATTCACTCTCTAATGACTTTGTTTCATGTGAATGTGCCTCCTTGTCACTTTTATTCGCTTACAAACAATCAAAAAAGGCCTAAATAGCTTTTGAGTGGTGGGGTGAACTACCAAAAGGGCGAATCAACTAGAGCTAAGTTTTTATAAGCAGCCAAACTTACAAAATAAACTGAGCCTTTTAAGAAGACATACCTAAAAAAATTGTGGATCCTGACACTGAAGATGTTAATATTAATGTAACAAATGCAGAAAACATTTTGTCAGTTTTAGGCTAACTATATTTGTGAAAGTTGAGCTAAAACATTTTACAGTATGCAACTTGTGTTGTAGTGGAATTTCAATGCATCAGAAAGCTGCAGTATTATGTTTGCATGTGCCTTAGCTAACTACAGACAGTTAGCTTGCTAACACGCTAGTCCCTTCAACTATATGCTAGAAATATGGTGCTATAATAATCCAGTTTTTAGCTAGCTACGGGCATTTTTGTTAGCGTTTTAGCCCTTTTGTTGCACAGATGGCTGTTTTTTTTCAGAGGATGACACGTTCTGCTCTGTCTGTGTTTAATGAGATTCAACTCTTCTTTGTTTGGGAGGGGAGAGGGAGACACACCTTGCGTATATCTGAACTTTTCTAATTATTAACTAAACCCTGCAGCTCATAAACAGAGCTTTCTGTCTCCATGTTACAGTACTGACACTGCTTTCAGAGCTGAATCATTGGTTCAGACCGGGACGTTGTCATAGCTACACTGTGGTGAAATGTTTCATGGAGATAAAAAAAACAACTGTTTTTTCATTGTCATGGTTGTTGCGTCTTTGAGGGAATCAACAATGTGCTCACATGTCTATGCAAATCCAACCTGATCACATGAGCTCGACTGAGAGGATGTTGAGTCTTGATATTTGCCGGCGCAGTAAAACGTTTCTTGGCACGACGTTTCCAAGGTGTCATTCCGAGCGCTGCTTGGCAACCGTCAGGCTCGTCAGACCTGTCAGACTAGTCTGCTGGCTGTGTTGTCAATGGCTGTTGATTCGTAAAGCGTGAAGGTGACTTTAGTTTTAGGGTTTGCTCATACTTGGCAGTGGTTCATGTCTTTGAGTCAGTAGTCCTGTCTCATGAAAAATTTCAATATCAGGCGACAATTTTGTGGTGTTTTATTGCGATCACAGTCTGCTTAACCATCAAGAATCTGATATTTCCAATAAAAGAGTCTGTTTAAACCAAATTGCCTCCAAAGGCCATGATAATTAAAGCATTTCTTGGCTTTTAGAGCTGCATCTCAGCCTCTTTGTGGTGTTTAATGAACCTAATCAATCTAGAAACACTATTCATCTCTCTGTTTCCCTACAGCCATGTTCAATATTCAGGAAGTAAAAGTCATTTTTCAGTACAAAACGGTCCTTGTTTCTTCATGCAGACAGAGACTTTGAGCCTCCCTGTGAGGAGGAGGATGACGAGGAGACCATAGAGGTGGAGGAGCAGCAGGAGGGCAATGATGCTGAGAGCCATCGGAGGGAGATTGAACTGCTGAAGGAGGAAGGCCTGCTGCCCCTGGACCAATTACTGAGCACCCTCAAACTGCCACAGGTAACTCCACAAACCTGACCCGACTGGGATTATTGTCTAAAAGCAGTTTTTAAATGACACTGTTTGTCACAAGCTCTTATTCAGACATTTAGATGTAAATACAGGGTTTGTTTTCCGGTGCATTACGTTCTGATTTGCACATTAGAACACCAACAAATTCAAGGCTGTGTCTCGGTCTTAACTTTGAGCTCATGAATCACACAGGTGTCACAATTCCCAAGTTCATAAACCACACATTTGCAAGTTAAAACAAAGGTGAACGTTGTAAATGTGTGTTAGGGTTTTGTTGCAACAAATGTTAATGCTACAATTATTATGACCAAAGGTCCCAATAATCCTCAAACTTTCATGAAATACTACTTTAAGTTTTAATATTTATTATAACATGTCTTCACTCCATCCATTTACTTTGGATTCAATCAAACATAAACTAAACGGTGAATATTAAATTGCAAATTTGTTTGGCTCTGCAAAAGAACTGACAATAACTATACAAAAAACACCAAAATGAAAAGCAGATTGGTTGTTTCAAGTTTAAGACAGTTGACTAAAATGACTTTAATTCTGTGTCTGATTTCTTCATTGTGTTTTAAATCTGAAAGATCAAAAAAATCAAGCACGCTGTCACATTTGTACTCTTTTAATTTCCGTTTTAATTTCCCAGAGTTTATGATTCTCTGCCTCAGATTCACCAGATAAAAGTTTCTTCCTTTTTGAATAATCAAAATAAAACTGATAATGAAGACAGGACTGCTGTGATGTGCTCACAATGCCCTCTGAAAACGGCCCCAAATCGAACACACAGAGTAAAACAGTTTAAACTGTCAAGTCTCTAATGTCTATTTATATATTATATATTTATATTGTCAATTACCTTGCAAATTTCCCCGCTGCGGGACTAATAAAGGATTATCTTATCTTATCTTATCTTACCTGGGGATGATCACTTATCAAATATGATGACATGATCAAATATTTGTAATTAGTCAAGTAAAATCAATCATAAACAAAAGGACCTCTTATTGAGAATCTTACCAGAAACCAGATGAGCTGTTGCCTCAATATATTACAGACCACAGATGTTTTCATGTTTTTTAATCACTAAATCGTTGGATCAAACAGGAGTCGGGCTCAGATGGTGAATCCTCTGATGAATCCTCTTCATCGGTGGAGGAGGAAGACGGTGAATTCACTGCCAATGAAGAGGATGGTAAGATTGCTCTCAATATAAGAAACTAAAGTAGCAAAAACGTGTTTATATCTTGGGGGAAAAAAGGTAAAAACATGACATAGATGTGTATTTTGTTGAATGACCTGTAATTAGAGATGTAACGTGTGTTCTCTCTCTCTTCCTGTTTTCAGCTAAGGATGAGGAGGACACCATAGATGCCCAGGAGAAGGTCGAGGGAAATGTGGATCACGCAGAGGAGCTGGATGACTTGGCCAAAGAAGGTATTTATGCATGAAATTCAAAGTGCATCGCTCATGTTGAGAAGCCTCTTAACGTTACTTTGTGTTTTGCTTTGAAGGTGTTTAAAGTGTTTTTTTCTCCTGGTTGAAGAGCTTCTGTGATTGCTGATAATACGTTAAAAGGAATTAACTTGTCGACTTCAAATTACTTCCAAAAACATTTGATTTAATACTAATAAAATAGCCCATCTTGGCTTCTTTTCCCAGAGAAAGTTTTTGCCTCTTTCTCACCTGAACACCAGAATATTTCTGGGTTTTAGTCGCAATATTTCATAAAAAAAAGATTTGGTTTCTTCTTGAATACTTTTAAATCCACTTACTTCAATGCTCAAAGGACAAATAATGGTTCTCAAATGTGCCAAACTTATGGTTGATTTGAATTTACGTCCTTAATTTTGGCTTTGACACAATATTTCAAACCATTTTTCTTCAGATTCCAATAAAAGCTTAGTTTTATTATAGCAAACATTACAACACAAACTCTTCTTGTGTGATTTACTCCACATTAAAACATTTATTAATTCCATCTTCCTTGATTTCGGTAAGACAACTCAACAGTCGAATCTTTTCACATTTTTGTTGTATTGTATAGAGTTATCATTTAAATATTAAGCCCAAATAGTGTGCCAACGTTTTCTTGTTTACATTCCTAAAATAAGGTTTGTGTTTAACACAAGCTGAAGAGATTTTAATATTTTGTTCTATGATTTAAAATACGTCGGTAAACAACCCCGCTGGTGAATTTTAAATCCTTTAAAGCCTCGTGTTTATATTTGCAGTCTTATTAAAACTCAAACATTCCAACTGGTAGATTTACTGCCAGTAAGATGCATGTCAATTAGCATTTCATTCATTTTAAATTGTGCCCTGCTTATAAAAACAGGAGCAGTAAACATCTGTGCTGACGTTATCTTTGCTCCCCTTGTAGGCGACATGAGCGTTGAGGAGTTGCTGGAGAAGTACAAAGGAGCGTACGCATCAGACTTTGAGGCGCCGTCTGCTTCCGGTTCTAAAGACAGCTCCGACTCAGAGGAGTCTGGGGATGAAGAGGAGGAGACTGAGGAAGATGAGAGCGATGTGGAAAGCAACAGTTCCTCCTCTGGTACCAACCATCGCACTTCTGCATGCTTTTAAAAGACTGTTTGCTGCTTTTAACACAAGCTACTTAAGTTTAATATTAAATGATTTCCTCTGTTCAATGTTTCTCAGATTCACAAGGAGACAGTGGAGAAGAGGAGGACAGTGAGAACGACGAGGAGGAGAGTGAGGAAGAGGATGACGGCTGTGGGGATGAAGGGATGGAGGTCCTGCTGAAGGAGGGAGACAACAGCCCGCCGTCCTCCAGCACACGGCCGAAGAAAGAGATCAGCCACATTGCTGCGACTGCAGAGAGCCTGCAGCCTAAAGGATACACTCTGGCTACTACCAAGGTCAGTCGGAATATCTAGATAGAGGAATATTTAGTTATTTTTTAGATAAAATAGCTCATATTTTATTTATCTAAATACTCTTAAATAGCAATGGTGCATTCAAACCAAATGCAAAGCTGTCAAAGTCGATGCAAGGATGTGTGTACGTGAAATTTGTGTCGGTCTCTTGATGCTTTAACCACAAAAACCTATCAACGTTGAGATTTTCCTTTTGTCAGTGATGCTGTTGAATAAGAAATTGTGAAAAAAAATATTGTCTTTGGTCACCCAGCGCTCTACGATTGTACCTCATATTTGTAGAGACCGGACCAAACTTGTGACGTCTTTATGCCTACATTATTTTATATTGAGTGATGGTGGAGAAGCTACAATGTTAGCATAGCCCAGCACCTATCGAGCCAAACTCCACTCAGAAAACAAGCATTTTAAAAGTTGTTTGCTTGTCATCTTGCAGACAGGCCTGACTTGGCATGAATGCAGACTTTTTACAAGTCTGCATCATAATATAGTTATTTCGGCATCCTTTTTGTCCCTTTTATTGCAATTTAATCACAGAAAAATCTGTTTATTTTTGGTTCATTCGGCTGCATTTAACCAGGTTAATTCAGCCGACGTGTGACTTGCTAGATACAGTAAACAAAGCCCAGCAAAATGCCTTGGGGATAATGTAACAGCGTCTGTTTTTCTGAAGTAATTGTGACCTTCACAACATGTACAAAGCTGTATTAGTGGTTATTTCAGCAATGAGTGATAATGGGAAGAAACAGTTTGTTGGTTTCTACATGGATGTTAGCCACTCCTCCAGATCCCAAGGGGAAAATCCACTTTGTGTTTGTTGTGAACACAGTTTAAGCCTTGTGTCACTCTTTGTGTCTCCTATACAGTTCTGAACCATCATTTTCTATTTTTTTTTTTTCCTCCAATAAAAGGTCAAGACCCCCATCCCGTTCCTGCTTCACGGCACGCTGCGAGAATACCAACACATCGGACTCGACTGGCTGGTCACCATGTACGAGAAAAAGCTTAATGGCATTCTGGCTGATGAGATGGGTCTGGGCAAGACCATCCAGACCATCGCTCTGCTGGCTCACCTCGCCTGTGAAAAAGGTAAACAAACCTGGTCCTGATGCTTTTTAGTAGCATTTATACAAACAGCAGCTAAATGTCGTGGTTCAGTTTAGTTTATTAGGTGTGCTACTCGTATTTTTATTCAGTAAATTAACTCAAATGTTCCTTCTCTTCTAGCTGCTTTTATCATTTGCCTTGTTGTGTTCAGGTAACTGGGGCCCTCACCTCATCATCGTCCCCACCAGTGTGATGTTGAACTGGGAGATGGAGCTGAAACGCTGGTGTCCCGGGTTCAAAATCCTCACTTACTTTGGCAGCCAAAAGGAGCGAAAGCTAAAGAGACAGGTAATGAACTACAATTTACAATTTTTCATATTTTATTGTAGTTTTCCTGCTTTATGTTCCTAAGTACTTGATGCAACGTTTTCCTTCCACTACATGTATCTGTGATGGATGTTACTGTTGTTTTCTTTAATTAAAAAAAGCATAAATTTGAGCCATATTGACTATCCGTTGTTGTTGTTTTTCCCCTCAGGGCTGGACGAAGCCTAACGCTTTCCACGTGTGCATCACTTCCTACAAGTTGGTGCTGCAGGATCACCAGGCGTTCCGGCGAAAGTCCTGGCGCTACCTGATTCTAGACGAGGCGCAAAACATCAAGAACTTCAAGTCCCAGCGCTGGCAGAGTCTGCTGAACTTCAACAGGTCAGTGGAGCTGGGTGGTGTTTTTTATCATCCATGATGTAAAGTTTGTTTAATCAGCCCCGTGTGAACATTGTGCATACTCGCCCAGTTGGATCAGCCAGGAATGATTAGTCCTTGTCTTTTGTCCAAGGGTTGTTGCTTCAGGCTGGAACTCGCTGCAGAACATGCACCGCTGCCTCTGCAGATGTGCATGAGCTGTCCAAAGTCATTGGAGCTCAAATACTCGGTGTACTTTGAGATTTATACTCTGACAAAAATGCTGACATGCTTCTTTTTTACCTTTTTGTTATAATATGCTCTTGGAATCAAAACAGTCTCTTAGCAGGTCTGTAAAAGTTACTAAATCACTTTTATCAGTTATTCATAATATAATATAAATCCATCATATCATATACTTGGCGTTTCAATCTCAGGCCTTGAGCAACACACTGAACCCCAAATTGTTCCTGAGTTATGAAAAATTGTAAGTTGCTTTGGACAGATGAATATCATGTTAAGTGCAAAGGTCAGTTCTTCAGACTTCTCTCCGGTGTAGCGATGCCACGGTGAGGATATTTCCCCGCTGGTTGATAAACCTGTGATAATCTGTGTTTCAGATTACATGGGACATTTTACAAGGAAGAAATATTCATTGATGACGCTCAATATTTGCAAAGCGCTCACTTTGATTTTTTTTTTTAGAAAAAACAGCTTTACTCTAAATGATCTTGTAACTTCTAGATCATCCTTTGTAGTCTGGCAAAAATATGTGGAAAATCTGAACAGGTGTCATAAGAAACATTTATGTACCAAGTAGCTTTTTGTGAGCTAGTGATGCTGATATTAAAAAAACATTCCTCTTGTCTCTGTTGTGCTTCAGAGCACATTGAAGGACTTCTCTCTGTCTCATCTTTGAGCTGCTGCTTGTCACAAAAAGTCAGCGTTCATTCAGCTGCAGAGGAAAAGCCATCATTCAGTATTAACCATGTCTGACTATGAATGCATCCCCAAAATACACCAGAGCACTTCACTGTTTACCCTCAGTGGTGTGTGTGGATGTGAATGTTAACCAGAAGACTCACAATAGAAATGTATTTTTCAAATCAAAGTGGCTGTAATTAGACTAGTAATTAGAAGTTGCCATAATTTGGCTGGTGGCCTGTTCCAGCTGGTGGACATTTTCACTGTTACACGAAGCTTCAAAGGGAATCTTCTGCACAAGAGGAGGCACACACGCTGTTTTATTACACACAAGCTTTTAGTCACAGAACTTCTTCAGGACTACATGGCGATAAAGGAGCACTTAAGTATATACAAGCACTCGGTGATGAGCCCCAATGCAAAACATCTGGGCATCTGAAATGCAAAAAACATCAACTCAAGGGTGTTGTAGTCCTATGAGATGTTTGGACTACAGGAATGGAGGCTGAAGGATAAGAACCAAGAAACTAATTTGTAAATTACAAACTGTTAAAAAACTAAATCTATGCTCTCAAAAGTTCAGCTATCCATTGTCTTGTTTTTTATGAATGTACACAATATAAGGTTATCTGTAGAGATGATTTCATCACTGCTATTATCAGTCTTAAAAACTAAAGGAGAGTTAATATGAAATAAAATTAGTCAATGCAGTTTTAATGAATCTTAACTTTAACCCCATTTCACTGCGATGTATCCATTTCTTCTCCCTTGTCTTCTATAATCCTGATTCCATAAATCTTGCCTCATATATTTAAACGTCTACGTTGTCTGCTCCCTCTTTTAGCCACCGGCGACTGCTGCTGACGGGAACTCCTCTCCAGAACAGCCTGATGGAGCTCTGGTCTCTAATGCACTTCCTCATGCCGCACGTCTTCCAGTCCCACCGCGAGTTCAAAGAGTGGTTCTCCAACCCGCTGACGGGAATGATCGAGGGCAGCCAGGAGTACAACGAGGGCCTGGTGAAGAGGCTCCACAAGGTGCTGAGGCCGTTCCTGCTCCGGAGGATCAAGATCGACGTGGAGAAGCAGATGCCCAAGAAATACGAGCATGTGGTTCGCTGCCGACTCTCCAAGAGACAGAGATTCCTCTACGATGACTTCATGGCACAGGCCTCGTAAGTCGCTATCAATAAAAATATTTCCCTCAAGAATTGATTATAAGGCCAACCTGAGATGTCTTCTTGTAAAATAGATATTTGCATTTGATGGTTTTTTGTTCTCAGACTCTCTTGTCTTTTGAAATATAAATCAGATGTCAGTTTATTGGGTACACATAGCTAAAACTGTTGTGGTGTGATATAACAGTACTGCAATAAATCAACATGAAGGTCATAAAGTTCAGTTTAAAGAATATATATTTTAGAGAGGTATTTGTTCCGTTTATGATCATTATGGAGACTTAAGTGTGTTAGTTTATATGGCTGTACTGAATAGTTGGAAGCTTTAAAGCTTCATTCATGACTTTAACACTCAGAATTATATCTTTTTTGCATGTCTATTGATTTTGTTAAAACCTGCACAGATGCAGATAAAGATTGGGCTAAACGCACACTTTTTGGTGTCTTGGAAAAATGTTCACGCATCATTCTTTTTGTTTAAAATTTAATAAGATCGTTCAACGTTTTTCACCCTTATATTCATTATTCCCTAACATTACTTGTATTTCTGTTATTGTTGGTATCAATAGCTTTGTCTCTCCGTTGTGAACCACAGGACCCGGGAAACGCTGGCCAGCGGTCACTTCATGTCTGTGATTAACATCCTCATGCAGCTCCGCAAAGTCTGCAACCACCCGAACCTGTTCGACCCCCGACCCATCCAGTCTCCCTTCATCACGAAGCCCATCGTTTTCCACACAGCCTCCCTGGTGCAGGACGCCCTGGAGGTCTCTCCTTTGAAGGTTGGCATTAAGGGAAAACATTTGTCATCAGGTCATCGAGCAATACTGATTACTTGATCTCATTATATAATGCTCTTTGTTTTTGTGTCCTCAGCGCTGCGACCTTTCTATGTTTGACCTCGTTGGTCTGGAGAGCCGTGTATCCCGGTACCAGGCAGATGTCTTCCTGCCGCGAAACAAGGTCAGCCGCCAACTAATCCAGGAGATCGTGGAGTCTCCTGAACCGCTTCCGAGACCCAGACCGGTCCGCATGAAGGTCAACAGGTACACGGCACTAAAAAATACTTTTTCACTTCGAAGACTTTTAAAATTGTGAGACGTCGTCACTTTTAGTATTGCAAAGTACCAAAAATAGCACTAAATCCGTAGTAAGACTTTAACTAACTAAAACTTTGAGGTCTGGTTTAAATATTTATCATAATTTATGTGTATTTCAAACAGATTTGTTTTGTTATTTGCAGAAAAAAATGCATTTTTATGTCAATACTGAAACTCTGCTATTGAACAATGTTTTTCTGCTTTTTCAGATGCAAACCTCCATTTAAGATATAAAAAATTCAAATAACTATTAGTAAAAAAAAGCTCAAGTAGGAGTCATTGTAAGTGTATAATGTGTATTAAGAAATAAAATATATGAATACAAATCTTTTATATGTTCTCTCTGTGTTCTAGGATGTTCCAGCCGCCTCCTAAAAGTGATAATCGACCGGTCCTACTGATGAACAAACCAACCTGCTCCGTACCTCCAGCTGCTCAGACCCCCAAACCTCAAACAGTTACTGAAGTCCCCTTAACTCCTCAACCTGCTCCTGTCGTCCAACAAGGCAAGTGAAGAGGGAAAAATAAGCCTTAACATGATTTCATCAATTTGGCGGAGTAAATAAATAAAGTAATGCCTGGGCAGGAGGGTAATATACAGAGATATAAACTTATTTCAAAAAACTGTTTTTACAAGTTTCTTTCCCTATAAATTTGAAAGCATATTCCCACACACCTAAAGTTATGCAATATATCTTATTTTTACCTACAATTACCCTAATACCCCATTGTATGTAATGTAGCAATACTTTTTAATGTTTTTCAATTTCAATCTTATTTTTCCCTTTCATCCTTTTTTCCTTTAGTGGTTTGTACAGTGGCCACCGTCACCCCTCCTCGCCCGTCCATGCATCCCACCGCTCAGATCGCAGTGAGATCCAGCGGTCCAAAGCCCGTTCTGACCGTACGGCCTCCCACTGCTTCCTGTGCAGCCGGCGTCCCGGCTCACCCGAGCCCAAACCCCGGCAGCGTTCTGCCCCAGAGGGTTCTGCTCAGTCCAGATATGCAAGCTAGGTTACCTTGTAAGTGTTTACCAACCGTCTCTTCCAGAGTTCAGCTGTTCGTCTCTGAGAACAGATGTTGTTTTATCTCCTTTAATCGACACCGTGAATGGAAGCTGTCAGTTTGATTTAACACCCACAGCACACACCTTATTTAAACAAACATCATACACACTGGTTTGTAACTTTGTTCCCCACTCTCGTAAAGACTCTCGAATTGATAACTTTATAGTAAACTTAATGTAATATTATTTCTAATCCACGTCTTCCTGTTTTTCTTCCCAAGCTGGCGAGGTAGTGAGCATCGCCCAGTTGGCCTCTCTGGCAGGGCGACCTGTGTCGTCATGTCAGGGCAGTAAACCCGTCACCTTCCAGCTTCAGGGCAACAAGCTGACTCTGTCTGGAGCCCAGATCCACCAAGTCCCAGCAGCTTCTCCACGCCCAGTTCAAGGTTGGTCTTAGGCTGCTTTGTGTGTTTTCCAAGGGTGTAGGAATAAAACCAAGGTAGAGGGTTGTTTTGTAAGTCAACAGGGTTTGCGCAAGGTGCTTGAAGCGCTTGGATTTTGAGTTGGAAAAAATCTGTAATAGTTAAAAATAGGTATTCTAAACTATAAGCAAGATAAAAGTGGAAATGGCAATTTTTCCAGAAACCTTAGTTAAGTTAGTTTAAAGTGGATCACAATATTTAATCTAAAACAATGTTCTCTTTAAACCAGATAACAAAGAACAAATCATAGGCTATATCAGGTTTTGGCAGGGCCACAGAATACTAAAGTAATTATTAGTTTTTTTTAAACATTATTAAAGCTGGGCTGCAGTATGATTAATGACATTTACAGTGAAAACACAGTGTAGTTGCTTCTTCTTATAGAAGGATGTACAAAACTAGAAGTGCTCTGTTTTTATATGTATTGTATTTATTTAAATGTAATAATATAATATGATAATGGTATTATGATACTTTAAAAAATAAATAAATTGTATTTTAATCTATTAATGAAGGAATCATTTAATTAATTGGGCATGAAGTGCTATAATGTGGATACTGGTACTCTGAGGAGGGGGAAAAAAACCGTCTGACTCTCCTCTTTCCCTGCAGGTAATGTGATGCACCTGGTGTCCAGCGGGGTGCAGCACCACCTCATCAGCCAGCCTGCCCAGGTGGCTGTCCAGAGCAACACCACCTCTACTGCTCCACCTACCAATCGACTGCCTCACAACGCCTCTGCACAAGGTTTTTAACCCGATCATTCAATTGTGCTAAATAAATACAAATATAAATCCAGTCTATTGCAGCTCAATATCCTTCAAGAAGCGTCATTTCTCACATGTGTTTTTTTTCATGTTTCCTCAGTGACCCCCACCATGGTGAGCAGCCCCGGAGTCGTGAAGATCGTTGTGCGTCAGACAGCAGGCAAGGACGGCGGGCCCGTGCCGACGCTGGCTGTGGCCCCTTCCCCCCGTGTTGTTCCTCAGACATCCCCCTCCCCGCACCCCCACGCCACCACAACCCCTGTCCGAACCACCGCTCCACTGCAGATCGCCCAGCGCACCCCCGGTCCCGCCACAGCCCACTACACCATAGCTCCTCCAGGGAACCCTAGCTCCACCCCGAACCAGCCCCACCCCCCTCGCCCTGTCCTCAAAGTAGTGCAGCCTCCTCCACCCAACACAGAGCAGCCAGGTGAGAGAACGAGTTCGGGGCGTTTATTCTCCCTCAGCTATAATTCACAATGCCGTCTGCATGCATGACGAGCAGAACTGGGTCAGAACGATATATTTCCACTAATCTTTAATACTCCACTCCAGTTTTGTACTTTTAATCTGCTTAGTGTCACGAAAAGACGAATTATGCAGGAAAGTTTAGTCTCTCGGAGGAAAGTATCTCAAAGCTAGTTTAGTATATTCAAAGATTCAGACATGTTTTTAAGACTAAGAGAGATACTTGGTTTTTACATAAAAAAGTATAATTACCTTGCAGAAAATTACATCTACTTCTTCCATCAGTGCACCCACCCTAACTAAATGTTACTGTTTGCCTTTTCCAGTAAGATCATTTCGGAAATGTTGTGTGAACAAGAACCCTAGTTTCCATAATTGGGGGTAATTGAATTTAAGAAAGTACAATTCTCCTGGAGAATAAAGATTTCAATGTATACATGTAACAAGGCTATTTAGTCGGCTTTTTAAGAGTACGCAAGTGCGTGACAAAAGAAAGACTTTCCCTTAATTAGCCATAATGAAATCCACAGTTATTTAATATGCTCTGTTTTCTCTTCTGTCCTCCCCTCAGCTCTGGTTCAGGTGGCCTCCTCGTCCTCTGCTTCGTCCAAGTCTCCAGCAGCAGCACGTGATGGCGGCAGCAGCAGTCAAACAGCAGTAACAACAAAGTCGAGGCCCAGTACAAGCGTTAAAGCCTTCCCTCCACACAGGAGAGTACCTCGGCCTCCTCCTCGCTCTCCTTTCCACATGGTGAGCAAGTTGTGATAGTGTGTGAGTTTTAGTGGCTTCTATTGGTTTTTGGCAGATTGCAACCAACTAAATAACCCGCAGCAATGGACAGCAAAAGTAACTTTATAAAGTCATTAATATCTAACTGGAGACAGATATAAAATATCAATAAAATAAATAATATTTCTGAGTTTATAAAGAATGAAGAACAAAGACATAAGTCATTATTGTTCATTCCTCCTGTCTTCTGTCCTCCTGGCTCCAGCTGTGAAGTTCACCAAAAACAGCTTTTGGTTGATCGTTCATGCTCTGCTTGTGTAAACGTGGCTGCATTGGCTGACTGAATTAGGTTTCACTTTTGTTTACATGTTCACAGATGTTTGATAAAGTATTGTCTTTTTTTCTTGCAAATATTTCATTGCACTTTCATCAACAAGTGTAGTTGCTGTCAACTTGAGTATCCTTCACTTAACGTGGTTCACTTAACAACAGCGGCCTCTCTGCTCGCTCTTCGTGGGCAAGATGGCGGACCCCGTGGGAGACTATAAATGTCTTCTTCTAAGCTAACAAAAACATAAATAATCTTAGTTTTGGGTGATTATACTCTGATTAAAACATAGTTACGAATATTATATTCAGCATCTGCCACAAACACCCCTAAATGTTACACACTGTTCCTTTTAATGTTACAACTGTTAGAAATACAATCTGTGCCGTTTAAGCATCTTGTATTCCAGCTCTTTACTTTGCTAACGTTCACCCTCTCCCTCAAAAGAAATGGCTAGCAGACAGCTTCAAGCAGGAGCGCGACAGCCGACTGGACTTCATCATTCGAGCCAACGAGAACCGCTGTGCGGCGAAGCCCATGTACGGCCGGGAGGTTCTGGACTTCCTGACTTTCCTCCCCGGATCCCGTCCCTCGCCGGCCGCCCTGCGCCCTCAGAGGGAGTGGGGCCGCTCGGGCCACAGCAGCGCTCTGTACTCACAGTGGCAAAACAAATACGACTTCTGGTTTCAGAGTCGCGCCGTTAGAGAGGCCATCCACAGCGTCGACGACAGGCTGGAGCTGCTTAAAGAAATTGTAGACAGGTAGATAACTAATGAGCTTTCCTCCGTGACACTTTTCTGAGCTTTAACCCTCTTAACCCCAAGCATTTCTTCTTTTTCTCTGCTTCTGTCACATTTTACTCTGTGTGGCCTCGGTTTTCACTGCATAAGAAAGTCCTGCACCTCTATGGAAACAGCACAATGATGGATAGAACCAGAAAGAACTTAAAAATGTCCTATGTGCAGTATAAAAAAGTCATAATGCCTGAATCACCCCCCAAAAAACTGCAAGTTGAATTTCTTTGATAATTTATTTACAAAAATCGGAAAACAATGGAATTTATATGTACGAGTATTTTCAAGTATTTTGTCACGGGATTCAGGTGGTCTCAGGCGATAAATCAATCATGGCTTCGTAGAATTTTTAAGTTGGAGCAAACTTTTTATTTTGATCGGGATTTTAAATGAGACATGTAGAGCTGCTGCAACACCCGAATTTCCCCCATGGGGATCAATAATGGAATATAATATAATAATAGACTAAAATGTTTTTGATTAAATATCAAAATATTAAGCATCGTTTATTTCTGCTGTTTTCTGACGGAAGCGTTCATCAAACATGATGTGTTCATGGGCCGTAGGAAAGATGAAACTTTGACCACGTTTAAACGGTGTAATTTTAGCGATTGTTTAAAGAAAACTTGCTTTTCAATCCCTCTGGAGGGTTTTGGAGTTCAGAGCTTCAACTAACAGGAAAGATTTGAGACTTGACTTTTATTTATTGTGCCCCATCTTTAGGTTTACATTTGCAATTCCCCCAGTGGCGGCTCCTCAGATCTCCATGCACTGCTGCCATCCTCCTCCCTCTCTGAACAACAAGCAGGTGGTCTTCTCCTCCCAGCTTTCGACTCAGGTCACTCCGCTTACTCGCAGTCTCCATCGTATCCAGTGCTACATGAGGACCCAGTTCCCCGACCTGAGGCTCATCCAGTATGATTGTGGTAAGGCGTCAAGATGCTTTTTGCAGAGTGTTTGATACCAACAGCAAAAAACTTGAAATACAGAGTATTAAAGCATGCGGCTGTGAGTTTGTTTGGACCTAGCTGAGGAAGCACTGAGATGCAAAAAGAAATAAATAAGTTGCGATCCATTTTCTAAATTATATCTAAATAGTTTTCTCGACCGTGTTTCGGCCTGAAAAACGTAATAACTTAAAAAATTATCCTAGCCAACCTGTTTATCACCAGGTTTATTATTAACTGGAAAAATATGCTATCAGTTAAATGGAAAAAATAGTGATCAGTTTCATAATTCCTTTTGGGAGGTGAAGCTTTTTCTGTTTTGCTTTGTTGTTGTAATTCTAATTTCGGCCACAAGAGGCTGAAGTGCACCACTTACTCATGCAGGAACATTTGTTGTGTGTTGACATGTTATGGAATGTAAAAAAAATAGTCTCCTGCCAAAACTTTCACTGATGGGAAAAGAAAAAGTGACTTAAAAACATTTTCCCACTCCTTAAGTCTTAAACACACGACAGAAAACTAATAAGATCAAACTTAGAAAATGGATCACAATTTATTTCCGTCATTTGCCTCTCAGGGCTTCCATTAATAGCAGCCAATTGTCTAATTATTAGAAGATTTATCTACAAAGTCATTTATTTCCCCCTCAGATTCAGGAAAGCCTTCTTTCACCTTTTAAGTTTTATGAAATCACTTTAAAATCAATCGGTTAAAGACCACTTGCTTTTCCTTGCCTGTTTTTCTATTATGTGTTCTAACTGATTATTATTCTCCACTGTTGGTGACTGTTTTTTTGTTTTTCTTAAATAATTTGTATTTTTACCACGTGCAGGTAAGCTGCAGACTCTCCACACTTTGCTGCGAAAGCTGAAGACGGGGGGCACAGAGTGCTGATCTTCACTCAGATGACGCGGATGCTGGACGTGCTGGAGCAGTTCCTCAACTACCACGGTCACATCTACCTCCGCCTGGATGGCAGCACCCGCGTGGAGATGAGACAGGTTGGTGTGACGTTTTTTTCAAAATGACTGTGGGGGTGAAGCAGAATTGGATTTTGACGTTATGCTTATTCTCTGTGCATTATTCTTTCTTCTCCTTCAGTCCCTCATGGAGCGCTTCAACGCAGACCGGCGTATTTTCTGCTTCATCTTGTCGACTCGCAGCGGAGGCGTCGGGGTGAACCTGACCGGGGCCGACACGGTGGTCTTCTACGACAGCGACTGGAACCCCACCATGGACGCTCAGGCACAGGACCGCTGCCACCGAATCGGCCAGACCAGAGACGTCCACATCTACAGGTGACGGATTAAAACATGCATTTACTGGAGCGATACTTTTAGTGACGGAGTTAACACGTGTACAACCGCTATGTGCAGTTTAACAGGAACGAGAAGGAACATGTGGTTTGATGCAGTTACACTTTCATTTTGACATTTAAACACTTCCTCAGGCAGGAAGGATCCAACAGGAAGTATACAGTGTTCTTAACCAGATGGAAACGTGGTTATACTGTGGTTGGTAAAATGTTCTGGGATTTTTGCAAGTTTAATGTCTAAATGTAGATCCACACATGATTTGACCTGTTGATTAACTCTATTGGTACTTTAATGATCCTTTAGCTTCTTGCAATCAATCTATACAATTTGATTTTTCTAACACCTTTTTAAATTTGCAACAAGATAAGTTCAGTTGTCAGAACAAGCTTTTTTCAGTTGAGACTTTAGACGATTAAAAGGCATTTCTCTCTCCTCTTTCCATATATGGACATGATCTAGGACATTTTTTCTAACCTTGACACAGAATCAGAAACGGTTTATTGCCAAGTAGGCTTGTACATACAAGGAATTTGTCTTGTTGACCGGTCCATGATAATAAACATAGGGCAGAAGTTTAACACATAATTAAAATTTTAAATATGTATACACAACAAAATATGATAAACAAGGAAACAAAATAAGAATATGGTAAAACAAGTGTTATTTTAGTGTCTTTTTTTGAGTGAAGATTGCGCGTTTTCATTAACAGGTTTAACAAAAAAATTGTTAAACCTGTGGTTGTTTTAAAATGTGCTATATATATTTTTTTCTTTTTTACTGCTGAGCCTTCAGGAGAAGAAGCCATTATTTATAATATTTGATCCTTATTTTTGGAAAAGTCAAAATGTCTGTAAAATATGTCCTGTATATAGAAGATTAGGATACAATAAGACTGTAGATAGATGATGTATGAAGGCGAAAAACAAGGAATATGTCAGTGAGAGAAGGAGGAAAGTTTCATCAGCCTCGTGTTATTTTAAGGCCTTACTTTTGACAACAAACTATAAATAAAGAATGTGATATCAACAACATTAATGTTTTTTAATTTTTTTTAAACGTTCCTCTTCAGGCTGATCAGCGAGCGAACAGTGGAGGAGAACATTTTAAAGAAAGCCAATCAGAAGAGGATGCTGGGAGATATGGCTATTGAAGGAGGAAACTTCACCACAGCTTTCTTCAAAGAGGTAAGAATTTACACAAATGTAATATTTATTTTACAGATGAAAGCCTTTGTTTTATCAAAATAATCCACTTTATTAAAATATATGTTTGGTTTATTTAGGTTATATAATTTCATATAAGTCTATTTTACCACATCTCACTGTTTCTGCTATGGGCTGAACTTCATTTAAAAGTGCAGAGATTAAAAGTGAATTCAAGTATGTTATTTCTCTCTAGTCTTCTCTCTTCTGTCTAATAATCTGTTAATCATGTGATGGATCGTTGCTTTATCCAAACACAAACATGCAGGTGTGTGTTTGGATAAAGACATGTTTTTCATACCAGATCACAGGCTCTGCCCTCGTCCCTTTTCAGATCTACCTTTTTTAAGTAGCACCACTTTTGCTGTTTGAAGTACACCGACGTTGCAACATTTTCTAATTAATCCATTGAATAAATGACATAATTGCATAACTGCTCTTGAGTATTAACGTCGGGGCATCAAACCATTGAAGTGCCTCCTTATTTGTAAGTACAGAGAAGCATGTTCCTGAGTTGAATGCGTCTCGTTTTTTACTTTGTTCCTCAGCAAACCATCAGGGAGCTGTTTGATATGAACGACGGGGAGAAGAGGGAAGTGGCGGTGGAGCTATCGGTGCCCCAAGCCGAGGAGGAGGAGGCTGTCAACAAACAGAGCACCACCATTCTGGAGCAGGTTAGATGCATCACATGTACCAACATTTTTAATGTCGCTTTTAACATTTTAAAATTATAAAACAAAACACTTTCTGTAGCCAGGAGGCAACCACTGGTTCTGAAAAGTGAAGATCTTAAAGCTGCATTCTCTCTACTGACCATCAGGGGGCGACTAGAAGTTTATGAGAAAATGACTCTACTTCTCTCTTGATTTATTCCCTCAGTAAACATTGTAAACATGAGTTTATGGTCTCAATCCCTAGTTTCAATTATTGTTCAATACAGCATGATGTTCTTAATACTTATTTTCTTTTTTTTAAATATGCTGGTGTGTTTTAAATAACCTGATTATCTTGATTTAATCTCACAGGCTTTGTGTCGAGCCGAGGATGAGGAGGACATAGTCGCCGCCTCTCAGGCCAAAGCAGAGCAGGTGGCAGAACTGGCGGAGTTCAACGAGAACATCCCTCTGGATGATGGAGGGGAACAGGAGGAGGTGGAGGAGCTCTCAAAGGCCGAGCAGGAAATCGCTGCTCTGGTGGAGCAGGTAAAGAAATCATGCTATGGTTGAAATATCATTTTAAAATCAAGGGTAGAACATTGAGCTCTCGAATGGCTGGATTATACATCTTTTGATATGTATATAATACATTTTCTATCCAAAGCTGAAATGGTAACATCTTGTGGCTCATTGTCGTGAAGATGCAATATATCTGCATCATATTTACAGAGTTGTTTTTTGCTTTTTAACTCACCACATCCTCTGCCTGTCTCTAGCTCACTCCTATTGAACGCTACGCCATGAACTTCCTGGAAGCCTCGTTAGAAGACGTGTGCAAAGAGGAGCTGAAGCAGGCTGAGGTAATGACACATATTCAACTTTTTGCTTGGTTTGAAATTAAATAAAGGATTTGTGTCTCAACAGCGGGGCATCCAGTACATTGGATTCAGTCCTATCTGCAGTAACATTCTAACGTTCTAATTAAACAACCTCCATGGTCAGGATTTAATGATTTATAAGGGTACAACCTTCAGCCAATGCTGAAGTGCCTTAAACCTGCATTCTCTCTTCCTCTTCTGGCTCCAAAAAGAAGTCTGATTGTATGGAAGTTTATGAGAAAATAACCTTACTTCACTGCTTAATACTAATCTGGTGAAATACATCAATTTGGATTTGACTAAGGCGTTAATTCAACTTGATTGCAATGACAAAAACTGTTTAATTATCACAAATGCACACAACAATGACTTAAAAGCAATAAAGGGGTATTAAGCCTTACAACTTGCTTTATGTTTTTGTTATATGATGTTTGAAGTACTCTGTCAAACCCTGTAGTCCTACAAAAACAAAACTTAAAGACATTTTTAACCAGTTTTGTAAAACATTTCTTTAACTCTGTTCTGCTTTTGTGTGTTTAGGAGCAAGTAGAGGCTGCCAGGAAAGGCCTGGACCAGGCCAAGGAGGAGGGCCTAAAGCTCCACGCTTCATCCGATGAGAACGACGATGACTTTTTGTCCCCGACGGCTTCTGTGGAGCCCGCTCAGCCAGCCCGCCGGGGCCGTAAACCCAAGGACAAGGACAGGAATGTCACCTCTACAAGGACCAGTGGTCGTCTGCGTGGGGCCTCGCCCGAACCTGAGCCCGAGCCCGAGCCCGCTAGAGAAGTGCCTGAAAGACTCCGCTGTGGTCTGAGAGGACGAGGAGCTGCCAAAGACACCGGTACTGTGTCTACCACCCCGTCCCGCACAGACCATCAGAAAACCTCCTCATCGACCAAGCTTCAAGATTCCTCTAAGACTTCTCCTGTCAGAGATCACCAGACTTCTAAAACCAGGACTCTGCCAAACCGCTCCCATCCCAGTCCAGTGCCTTCCCCTCCCACAACCTCTCCCCCAGGAGGGAAACAACAGTGTGCTGGGGAGACTGACGGCAAGACCTCCAAAGCCTGCAGAGAGGACAAAGGGGGGGAGAATGAAAAGAGGGCGTCCGAGTCATCGCTAGAAACCGGCTGCCCGGTGGACCAGCAGGCAAAAGATGAAGACGGTAAAGACAACAGTGCCATGTCTCCCCCTCCACCAGCTCCCGATCGCCCCGCAAGCGTCAGTCAGCAGACGGTGAAGTCCTACGGGGCCTGGTTGAAGACTCCCCGTCGGCCAAAGTCCTGCGGAAGCTTCCGGGGAGGCTGGTCACGGTGGTGGAGGAGAAGGAGCCAAGGAGGAGGAGGCGGCGAGGAAGCGGCACTGGAGGTGGGGCTTCTTCAGAGGAGGCAACCGTGGAGGAGAGCGCTGCCGGGACCGTCGACGAAACAAACAAAGACAACACATCGCCAAGCCCCGACAGCAAAACCAAAGGGGCCGTTACCAAATCCCCTCAGGACCAGGTCTCTACTCCTAGTCCGGCTGTGCATCCGCCGCCTGTCAGGAGTTATCCTCCATATTCTCCACCCCATCTTTCTCCGGACATGCCCGTGCTGAGAAATCTTCCTGTGCGGCGCAGGTTGGAAACTGAGTCTCGCATGGCTGCTCAGCTGGGAGAGCAACAGCAGCATCTGGGTCGAGGGAGGGGATGGAACCAGTCCAGAAAAACTGACACAACACCGGGCAAAGACACCATGTCGACCTCCACAGAGTCCAATTCTCTTGCGACACCTTTGAAGAGAAAGAGGGGCCGGCCCCCTAAGACTCCCCCTAGGTTAGCGGAGCCTGACAACGCAGTGGCCCCGTCCCCACAGTCCGCCTCGCCAAGCGAGGAAGGGAACCCCCCTGCGTCCCCAAAACGTAAGAGGGGTCGCCCTCGCAAAGACTCCACAACCACGCCAGAAACAGTCAGTGAAGGACAGAACTCTAAAAATGAGACCACCACTGCTGGTGTACCTGATGTATCAAAAACTGAAGCTAGCGCAGAGCCAACATCTCCGTCTCCCAACAAGTCGGAGACCCCGATAGCTAGTGTTGTCACTACAAGTCAGGCCTCCGAGTCTACCAAAGCTGAGGAAACAGACACTAGGACTGAGGTTTCAGCCCCTGCCCCAAATCCAGCTCAATCCCCCACAACAACCGATGAAGCCTCCACACCAGGTGCAGCTTCAGTGCAAGCACCCGCTGCACCTTCACCCCTTTCCGTCGTTGCCTCCACATCAGCTTCAGCCCAGTGCGTTAGTTCTGCTCCGGCTATAGCTCCAATTCCAGACACAGCACCAACCCCGTCTTCCTCTGCATCCTCCGTGACACTTTCTACGTCTGCAATTATCCCAGCCCCTGCTGCCCCAACTACCACAGCTACAATGCCACCTGCCAACACTGTCACATCAACTCCTACCGGTGTACAACCAACGCTTGTGGTTTCCACTTCTCCTAAAGCGCCAGTAGAACCAAAACCTTCAGCTCCTACAACTGTGAAAGCAACAGGACCACACAGAACCACCACCGTTGCCACACCAGCTGCCACCACTCCGTCGACTGTGTCATCTTCTGCCGTGGCCGTCAATGCAGTTCCAGCATCAGTACCCGCTACAACGATTACAACAGCTGCTAACGTGATATCAAAAGCTGTCAGCATTGCACCAGCAGTCACCACTACAGTGAAATCAGTCACAACTAAAACTACTGCTGTGAAGGATTCGCAGCAAGCCTGTGCGCCGTCTTCTACAACATCTATCCCATCTTCTACAACATCTATCCCATCATCTACAACATCTATCCCATCATCTACAACATCTATCCCATCTTCTACAACATCTATCCCATCTTCTACAACATCTACCCCATCATCTTCAACATCTATCCCCTCATCTACAACATCTACCCCATCATCTACAACATCTACCCAATCATCTACAACATCTACCCCATCATCTTCAACATCTACCCCATCATCTTCAACATCTACCCCATCATCTACAACATCTACCCCATCATCTACAACATCTACCCCATCATCTACAACATCTACCCCATCATCTACAACATCTACCCCATCATCTACAACATCTATCCCAGCTATTGTAACCTCCGCTCCGGCTGCCACCATGAAAGTTTCAGCTACAGCTTCACCGACCTCAACATCTTCCCCCATTACAGCAACAACTGTGACGATGACAGTCCAAACAGTCCAAGCTAGTCCGACATGCTCGAGCACAGTTCCCACTGCAAGTCCAACCATGTGTGCTTCTTCAACCGCCTCAGTAACAACGGTCTCATCATCATCGGATACAAGTACGGATGCATCTTCTCCGAACCAAGCAACGACTAATGTGACAACTACCAAACCAGTCGCAACCTCAACTTCACCACCACCACCACCACCAACAACAGCTCAAGTGGCCACACATGGACAGGTATCTGCTGTTCCTGTGGCTGGCACGTCGTCAGCAAAACCTCCTACCGTACAAACCCCAACCTGCAGTCCTTCCCAAACTACAACGTCTGCCGGTGTAACTTCCACAGCCAAGACTAAGACAGTTACAGTAGCTGCATCTCCCCCAACAGAGAAAGTCCAAGAGACGATCCCTGTTGTAGCAGCAGCCCCTTGCAAAGAACTCACGTCAGCTACCCCTCCCAAAGCTGTAGAAAAGACTGTCAAGATCCTGCCTCCCGTAACACCTTCTTCACCAGCGCCATTACCAACAATCACCACAACTACATCATCCCCAGAAAAGTCCATTGCAGTTGCTTCCACAACTGTTGTCACAACTACCCAAGCATCCACTCCCACAGCCCCCCCTGTGTTAGAAGCAACAGTTGTAGCTACCACGGCTGCAACAACCAAAGCCATTCCTCCGGTTTCCACCACACAAACATCTGCAGTAATCCCCCTGCAAGTGCAAAGCTCTGCGTCTACTGATGTGTCCACAACAGTCGAGACAGAAACCCTGCCCCAGATATCCACATCTGCTTCCTCTAGTGTTTCATCTGAGAGACAAACTTTAGAGCTAAAGCAGGAAGTGTCTGCAGCTAAAAGTGACCCTGAAACGGGGACAGAAATGGAAGTAGATGCTGTGGAGGCTGGCGCAAGGACTAGCAAGGAGGAGGATGACAAAAAGGAGGATGCCTGTAAGTCTCAGCCTAAAAGGAGAAAGGTGGAGAGTTCGTCGGAGACCAAAGACTTTGAGTCTGGAGGGGAGGTAGCAGCCGGAGAAGCACCGCCTGCAGCTGCCCCTCAGAAAGAAGAACCCAAGCAACAGGAGGTGACGAAAACTACCGAAGATCAGAAGATTCCAATCCAGAAAAGGCCTCTCAGTCGCCAGAGTAGCCAGGAGTCTGCTCGCTCGTCTTCGTCATCGTCCGGGGGCTCCACGACGACCCTCACTCGTCAGTCTCACCACAAGAGGACTTACGAGAATCGACTACCGGCCAAGAAGAGGCGAATGGACGACCCCTCGGAAACGGGGGAGGACGGGGAGAATAAAGAGTGCGGGGAGAAGGGAGAGGAAGGCTGCGAGAAGGAGCACTCCGCCGCTTCCTCTAGGGGAAGGCGGTCCAGGTCTTCCTCCTCCACCTCCTCGGACTCTGACAACAGCGAAGGCAGGAAGGAGCACCGGTTGACTCGCTCGGCAAAGCGCGGGCAAAAAGATCAGGAGAGGGAAAAGGGTAACGGCCGGCAAGGAAAGAAATCTGCGCGAAGCTCCGACAGGAATGCAACGAACAACGCAAACACGTCCACGGGTGGAGAGTCGGGAAGTGATACGTCTTCTGTTAGGAACACCAGGAAGTCTGCAGGATCTCAACCCTCACAAGACAGTAAACCTCAGACAAACAGCGCGCCCTCGTTGCCTCCCGAGCCCGAAGTTCTGGGGAAGAGGTGCTCGGCACTCAATGCGGCGGCCAAGCTCCTAGCGATGAAAGGCAGGGTGGATACGCCTGGCCACACCCCTCGGAGAGACTCTGCTGCTAAGGCCGCCGGCACTTCTCCTGCTTCCTCCTCTGACAAGAACCAAAAGACTAAAAGCAAAACTGTACCCGCCTCCTCCCCTCAGACTAACTCTGTAAATCTTACCAATAATAAAAGCAGTGGCAGCAAACCCTTAACGCCCAATCAGACGAGCCGCTCTGCCTCCCGCTCCACCAGACAGTGCCCCGGTTCTCTGGTTCCACCCCTGGAACTGGAGTACAAGAGGTCTAAAGCAGAGGAAAAGGAGAGAGGGAGTAGGAAGTCGTTGAGGGGAAAGGAGGGCGAGGCCGAGGCGCAGTCCTCGTCCCGGGGCCACAGCGCCTGCAGCAGCATGAGCAGCGACGGCGAGGGCGACGGTCGTGGACGCAGCAGCAGAAGCCGAAGCAGCAGCAACAGCAGCCAACGCACCCACAGCATCAGCTCTCAAAACACCGAGCACAGGGAGTCCCGCGCCACCTCCTCCGGCAGCGAGAGGGGCCGCAGCCGATCGGAGAGCAGAGACAAGCGGGGCCAGCACCGGAGGGAGCGTCGGAGTGAGAGGAGGTCCCAGAAGCTCTCGCAGGAGGCGACGAGCGGTTCGGGGACGGAGGGGACACCGGACAGGGTGCTGCGGAGCGTCGCCGCGCTCGCAGCGGTGCAGGCCCGATCACCGGCCGCCAGCACACGCTCCTCTTCTGGTCAACATCGTCACAACAAAACATGATCAGAGTGCCAAAAGGGGTGAAAAAAACAAAACAAAATGGAAGCGAGAGTGCCGTTGCAGAGCACGTTACGAGAGCATGTCATGACCTCCAAGGTTGCTGCTTTGTGTGCACTCTTAATGAATGCAAAGGGGGGGCTGAGTGCTGCACAAGCCAGAGACCTCCCTGCCTCTTGGGGCCCTCTCCCTTTCCAATTGGAGCTGGTCCTCTCACCAGCTCAGCCATCGTCACGCTGGGGGAAGGCTCAGGGATGTCGGGTTAAAAAAGATAAAATAAAAAATGTGGCGCCACAGTTGGTGCGTCCGTAAACAGACAGAGAGATGGTACAGTGGATAAATTCACCGCTGGGACTTGAGGGGGACAAAGGTGCAAAGGAAAAGGTTGTTAGTTCACATTATGTACTGTAATCATTAAAGACTGGAACACTCTGATCTTCTATGTTAAGGTGGGATTATACGGCACCCTCTATTAGGGTCATAAACGAAAAGTCATTTGTGTGACATCAAAAACGTAATGAGTGACCAGTTGTATTGTAAGTTGGAGGTTTTAGAGAGTTTGGTTTTGAGAAAAACTTTGTCAGCTGTCCTGACTATTGTTTCTTTGTAGTCAGTTGATAAGTTATGCATATTTTATTATTTCTTCCAGGGTATGAGGAGGAGACCAGGTCTGTCAATGTGATCTTTGCTGCACTATGCTGGAGCTCGTCTTTGCTTGGGACCCCTTTTTTTTTTTTTTTTTTTTTTTTTTTTTTTTGTCACGTCAGTTTCTGTTCATTGGATTCATTTTTAAATCCAGCCTTGCATTTTTCTCATTTGCACATCTGATATTGTGGCCCTCAGCTTTTGAGTACATTGTGGTGTAGTAATAGGGTTTTTACATCAACGTCTGTCGATTAATTGGTTCCCGATACCTCACGATGTATCTCTACAGTTTGAAAATGTATTAATTGTCGCGGATTTGTCCCTGGAGCATTAAAAAAAAGTTCTGTTTTTCCTAATCTTCCCAAAGGCAGTTATAGTTACGGCCCACTTTGTCATGTATTTATATGGAAAGGGGAAGTAAATGTTGTTGAAATTAAGAGTGCCTCTTTGGCCAAATGGGTTTGAACCTCGGATTGCCTTGTGAAGCACCTGAAGCAGGGGTGTGCAGCTTCTATTGTTATTTAACAAAAAAAAGCCAAACAAATGACAAAAAAAAAATACAACCCTAGAGAACATCAAGAAAAGCACCGTGTGCATCAGTGCTACCAAATTAATGTTTTATTTTCCACGTTTTTTTTGTCACCATCACTTCATGTAAAAAAAATAAATAAAAAAAAAAATTACTTGGACAAAATATGTGAATAAAATAACTGGTACAGTTCCAGATGACTGTAAATTGTCGATTTACTTTTGGACTTGTTGAAGCTATTTTGAGCAGAGGTGATATTTTGGGGGGCGAGGTAGTTTATGGTGATGGTCTTATTTTTTATTTGTCTCTCTCTTTGTTGCATTCCTTTGATCCCTTGTAATTCCACATTGTTTTACTTGAAAAATTAAGACAATTACAGTTGAATAAAAAGACCAAAAATTAGTTTTTCATTGTGTTGAAGATTTTGTTTAATCATTGTGAAATACACCTTTGTGTCGTACTTCATAAAGTATTTACTGCAAAACAAAAAATACTGTAAAGGTGTGAAGATGCAAACTTTTCAAATGTTTGTGTAACAGTGAAGTACACAATTTATGATACAAAGCAAATGGAACATGTATTTTATTTAAAAACAAATCTATAGTAAAATGAGTGATGCAAAAATTCAACAGCCGTAACATTTCACAGCAGCAAAGCTCCGTCAACTTTTTACTTCGCTGAACTTTAACAAACCGTTTTGGTTTATTTTTCTTTACAGATTTGTCATATCGTGGCGGCACAGTTTGTCTACGTAAAATGTGTTTAATGGTCAGCCAACACATCATTCGCTCCAGGATTTCCACTCAAAATTAAAATTACTAAACAAGGAAGACAGAAGTTGCACAATGTGACAAACGGGTAAAGAAAAAAATAAAGTCTGCATAAGAGTAAATGTGTCTGGTTGAGCTCTGACAGCTGAAACTTTTCTGCGTGAATTCAAACAAATTAAAAACGCACTCCATCTCTTCTGGACGATGTTGGTGCACATCATCACATTCTCACATGGACATAAAGGATAAGGCACTGCGTTTGAGAAATAAAGATTTCATAATGTGTGGTTGCAGCAGCTCGCACATCAAGTGTCTTACATCATAAATACAAACTGGTAGGACAAATAAGAGAGGGCCTTGGGCCGTTTACCGCAGTGTTGAGACACCTCTGTATAAAAAAAAAAAAAAAAAAAAAAGGGCTGATATTTCACAAAAACAGAAAAAATATTTACATTTGTTCCATGTAGGCAGTTTGAAACATCTTTCAAGTTTTAAAAAATCTGCATAAAGAATGTCTTAATCACCAGCAATATAAGGTTATGTACAATTATATTAGTCTATTTGCCTAAAAAGAAACACCTTCTCTATTAAAATGTGTTATTTGCGCCTCTAATTCATCCGGAAACGTCAACGTAACGAGAAACAACGCACAGTTTCCTGAGTACAGTTTGATCAGCGCCTCTGAGGGGTTTCAATACTGCATTGTGCTTTGCTCAAGGCCACTTATTTCCTCTTTTTTCAGGAGGGGAAAGAGTAACAGTTCACAAATTGTCTTTGTTTTGCAAACCAGAATCTGACGGGGAGGGGGGGGGTTCCATAAACCAGCAGCACTACATGAGTGGAAGTTGAAATGCTGTTGAGATTGTGGTCATTTGTGAGTAAAAAGCAAATTTCTTCTTTTAAAAAAAACAAACAGGAGGGTTAGAAGAGGACGAATATGAAAAGCAGAGGGATGATAACAAACTGAATTCACCCGTACATCCTGTGGGATGAAATTATTTACATTAAGGTGGATTTCTTTTTTTTTTTTTTTTTTGTCTTTCGTTGATGTGCTTCTGCTAAACAAGTCTTCAGCCGTCAGCTCACAGTTCCTGGTGTTAGGTGCCGAAGGCGGTAACCAATGAGATGATTAGGATGAGGAGGAGGATGGCCAAACAGACTGCTATCCAGAACTTTTTCTGCAATGGAAAAGAGACAAAATGATGAAGCCAGACAGACTGAGATGCAACAGGTATTTCGCACACTGGTAGAGAGGGATCACTGAAAATTTAACAAGATTAAAGGAATACTTCACCCACAAAATGACCATTTGTGTATCAATTACTCACTCGTGTGTTACATTCAATTCTTGTAGAAAACTTTGCCTCAATGGGCCCAATAAACAGCAAAAATACATAAAAACATCCGCTAACTAACTCACGCAACTGGTGCAGAATAATCCAAGTCTTATTTATCTAGTCATATGCTCACTACTTTACAAACACATGCATCTTCATTAAAACATTATTATTTATAACACTTCTGCATAAACAATCTCACGCACTCGTTCATGAGACACGGAAGCGATTTATCGGTTCTCCGTTCACCGTGGAGGCACAAGAGAAGTGATGTTTTGTGAATAATTGATACACAAAAGGTCATTTTGTGGTATAGAAATATTCCTTTAAGGAGAGAAAAGCATTTTGGCCCACTAAAGGTTTTCCAGTTAAAGTGTTCATTGTGTCTTAAAGATTATAAATTATACCTTGCGTGATTTCTGCTGATACGTGACGGCCTTCTCTACGTTATCCTTCGCTTTCTCCACGTAGTCGGCCGACTGGTTGATGTTGTTTGCGATCTGGTTGACCATCTCCCCCTGCAGGAGGCAGAACAAATATCAGAATCAAACGCTCTTCGTGACCCCGACAACAAAAAGGCCTGAGAGACTTCCGCCGAGCTGCTTCACCTGAGCCTCCACCTCCATGGCGAGGTACTGGAACATATCGTGCAGCTCTCTGATGCTCTGCTCCAGCTTCAGGATCTCGTCGTGCCGAGACTCGATCTCATTCAGAGCCTGCCTTGTGGCTTTAGCATCAATAAGGATCTGAAATACATCAGGGAGGGTTATGAATTAGCTGCATTATAAACAATAGACCAAAAAACATAAAGGTCTCACCTATGACCAGTGGTGGAAGAAGTACTCAGGTCCTTTACTTAAACTAAAAGTACAAAGACAACCATCTAAAAATACTACACTACAAGTCAAAGTAAAAAGTATCATCAGCTAAATGTACTTAAAGTATAAGTATCTAAAGTATTCATTTCGCATTAATATTGGATTTTAAGGTTGTAAAAAGTATTTATTTCCCTCTGACATGTAGTGGAGTAGAAGTAGAACGAGTGGGAATACTCTGGTGAACTACAAGTGCCTCAAAGTTGTACTCAAAAGTACAGCACTTGAGTGAAAGTACTTAGTTTCCACCACTGTCAGTGACTGAATGCACATCAAACACCAGCAGGATCCTACACTCTACGAGCGACTGAAACACTAAAGACTTCACTAGAGGCTGAACCTTTCTTTGCTTACCAAATCTGTAGTCCAGTTTGAGCGGTTAGAAAGACTACAACAGAGCACACCTGTCAGCGTTTCGTTCATCACACTTAAAGTCACGACTAGTTGGTGGTTAATGTAAAAAAAACCTGCAACTGTCAATGTGTTTTGCTTCAGCAGGTAACAGTTGCGTTGTGGTTTCAAGCATCACGGTGTCGATGTTTTTCTTCTCTCATCTTGAGCGCACTCACATTTTGGGTGAACACATCCGTCTGTCCACTCTCCAGCATCAAATCCAGTTCCTCGTCCGTCACGTTGGTCCCAGCTAAAAAGGAGAAGTACGTTACATCAGAGTTTTTGAGATTCAGCAAGTTTTTTTTGCTGAAAATGAAAATACAAAAACTCCCTCTGAGGTGAAAAGAGAAGAACCCTTCCTGTCATTGTTCTGTGAAGCTTTTGTGAATGTTGAGCTGATTAAGATACAAAGACTACAACGAAGTGCTGCAGTTAACGGATTTTGTTTTTTTATTCATGAATAATCTTTTTCTCGATTAATCAGTTATGAATTCCCATCACAATAACTTGGAGTTACAATGTGTCCAACCGACAAGTCAAGTAAGAAAGTCAGTAAGAAAAACAGCAAATTCTCTTGATTTAACAATTTTCTTTTTTTTTTTGCTTGGAAAATGACTTAAACGATTAATCAGTTATCTAAAACAAATGGCAATTATTTATCTTTCAAACAACTTATCAATAATCCACTAATCATTGCAGCTCTTCTATCCTCAAACTTAACTTCAACCCTCCTATTTAGCATTCATGAGCAGTATTTAAACATTTAATTTATTGTTTATAACACATAATGTAGTTGTTTACTAGCTTATTTGTCAGCAATTATAACTTGTCCTGTGGGCAGGTGTAAAAACAGATAGTGAATATATTAGTAGAAATAAATGCTGTTATGATATAAAATACATCTACAAAGGAGAAGTTATAATATAAACCACGTTATGAACCATTTATTAAATAATTATAAAGCTCATAAATGATGAACACGGTGGTTTAAAAGTGAAAGTGACAGCTGTCATGAGACTGAAGCGGCAGCGAATGGAGGAAGTTACCAGCACATCAGACCTCAGACCACAAACCTTAAACCTAAAACTGTAAATCACAGCCTTGACTGTTGTACTCACTGATTTTGAGTTGCCGCTGTATTCTCTCCACGTTGCGGTCTCTGTACTGGGACTGGATGGTGCTACAGTGACCCATCAGCTCCATAAACTCCCTCGACAAGACGCCGTGCTGGAGAGGAGGAAACATGTCGGTCACTTTGCTGCTGTTTATATAACGGAATAAAATGTTTTCATGCAGCTTTAGAGGTTTACAAAAAGGTCTGATGAGGTGATACACATGTAGGAATTGGGATCTCCAACCTGGGTGCGTTGCATCCGAGCGTTAATTGGAACATATTTTCCATCCTCTTCTCCCTTCTTCGGTTCAATACCTGTAAAAAAAGATAATTGATAAGTTAAAGTCGAGTACACAAAACAAAAAAATACATAAACACAGTGTTCTCTCGCCATCCATCAATACTCACTCTTGAGTTTCCTTTGGATCTGACTCGCCAATGTTTTTATCTCGTCTCGAAGAGTCTGGAGCTCTTTCTTCATAACTGAAGAGGAGAACAACATCAAGCAACAGCAAAAGACTTGAACTTTTAATTCTAGTCAATCATTTGTTTGACCTTGTTTTGTGTTCTGTGTAAATGATGAGTACTCAGGTCCTAATGACCATACTCACTCTCCTCCGGCAGCGCCACCCCGAGCACAGTTTTCTGTTTGTTCTCGAGGTTAGACACCATCCTTTTGAGACTCTGCAGACCCTCGTGGATTTCTTGCACCTACGATTGATTAACATGTTGTAGTTTTGAAGTTCATAAGCAGAAACATAGTTGCATTGTTTTTAAGTTGATTATTTAATTAGTTGATAAACAGAAAGTACAGATACAAATACATTGATTTAAAAAGAAGTATTGTTGATCAATTAAACTCATCTAACCTGCAAAAATTCCAAACAAGGAGTTTTTGAAATGGGAGAAATATGCTGCTTTTCTCTGTTCAGGTTATCATTTTAATTGATTGTCTTTAGGTAGAATACTGCTGGTGGGATCAAACAAGCAATCCTATGATGAGAAAAATGGGCTCTGTTGACTTGCAACTGCCATTTTTGTTATTTTCAACATTGCGCAAACAATAGTAATAAAATAGTATGTAGGGCTGCAACTTACAATTATTTTCTCAATGATTTAATAATCGTTTGGTTTTTAAAAAACATTGGAGATGAGGTGAAAAATGTCCATAATATCAGTTTACACCTGATAACGTGCAAAACAAACTATACGGTACTTATCAACAACTATAGCTTAAACTAATTGTGAGAAATTTTACTTGTTTTGTCAAACATTGAATCCAAACTCACACAAATTCAATCCATTATCATAGAGGACGAGGAGAAGTAACAAATATTCACATTTCAGAAGACGGATCGAGAAAATCTTTGCTCCAAGGACACTGGGATTAACAGATGTTGACAAAAGCTCTTATTGTATTCGTATTAGTTTATTGTATTCGTATTAGTCTGTTGCACTTATTGTATTCGTATTAGTTTGTTGCACTTATTGTATTCGTATTAGTTTGTTTCTGTACTTTTGCTCTGGTTTATACTCTTAGATGCTTGTTTAAGAAAGGAGATGCACTTATGACTTCTGGTGACTAGTAGTTCTCTTGAATACCTATGTTGAATACACGCTTTGGATAAAAGCGTCTGCTAAATGACTGTAATGTAAAAACAAAATGTAGAAAGGAGCAGAAAAGATTGAGTGCGTGTGATATGTTCTTCTAGTTAAAGCCTCAGCAGTGGGTCTTCCTCAGTTTAATAATGTAAACAAACATTAAAAAAAGTGGGGTGTGTAAACTTTTAGGACAAGACCAGGTTAACCTGCGTGCTTGGCTGACATCTCGAAGTGGATGGCGACACACCACCTGAAGCTCAACCTGGACAAAACCGAGCTACTGTTCCTCCCGGGGAAGGGCTGCCCGCACCGAGACCTGTCCATCACCATTGACGATGCCGTGGTGACGCCAACTCGGACTGTGAGGAATCTGGGTGTGACCCTGGACGACCAACTGTCGTTCTCAGCAAACATTGCATCGGTCACACGCTCCTGCAGATTCCTCCTCTACAACATCAGGAGGATTCGCCCCTTCCTCACTGAGGAGACGGCGCAGGTGCTCATCCAGGCTCTGGTCATCTCCCGCCTGGACTACTGCAACTCACTACTTGCCGGAGACCCGGCGTCGGCCATCAGACCTCTGGAGCTTGTCCAGAAAGCTGCAGCACGTCTGGTGTTCAATCGCCCCAAGTTCTCCCACACAACTTCCCTTCTCCGTTCTCTACACTGGCTCCCTGTAAGAGCTCGCATCCAGTTTAAGACTCTGGTGCTAGCCTACAGGGCAGTGAAAGGAACAGCTCCTTCCTATCTCCAGGCCTTGGTCAAGCCCTACACCCCCGCCCGACCACTTCGCTCTGCTGCCTCGGGGCGACTGGTTGCCCCGTCGCTCAGAGGTCCCTGCGGCCGATCCACCCGGTCACAGCTTTTTTCTGTCCTGGCCCCTCAGTGGTGGAATGAACTCCCCACTGACGTCAGGACAGCAGAGTCACTGCCCATCTTTCGGCGCAGGCTGAAAACTCACCTCTTCAAGAAGTACTACCCTGAGCCTTCCTCGTAGCACTTATTGCATTCGTATTAGTTGTTGCACTTATTGTATTCGTATCAGTTCGCTGCACTTATCCTATTCGTAGTAGTTTGTAGCACTTATTGTATTCGTATTAGTCCGTTGCAATTATTGTTTTCGTAGTAATTTGCTTTTGCACTATACTTTTGCTCTGGTTTATGCTTTAAGATGCTTGTTTAAGAAAGGAGATGCACTTATGACTTCTGGTGACTAGTAGTTCTCTTGAATACCTATGTTGAATACACTTCCTGTAAGTCTGCTAAATGACTGTAATGTAATGTAACCTAGTTAATGTCACTCATAAATACTTCACCTTCTTAAAGAAATGATCACTGTCCTTCTCCTCTCTGGCTGAGGAGCTCCCTGGTTTGATCATGAGAGCTTTGCCTTCATCCTCCTCATCTGAAGTCTCTGCATTCTGCAAGACAGACACACAAAACAAACAAACACACACATGAGTCCATGTTGAAGAAACAGAAACAAACAGCAGCAGCAGGAGTGCCCTGTCCCGGCCTGGCATGTCCTCTAAGGAGACAGGAAGTGGACAGTAACATGTCTCTAAAGTCAACATTCAGACACGTGACCTGCTCCAAAGTGTTGTTTACACTTCATTTAGTTGTCTAAGTTCTTATTCAAAGTCGTCACAGTTGATTATTTAAACCAAACAAGTGAACCGGCTAGCGTTAGCATTAGCACGCTAATGCTAACGCTAGCAGTCTACTTTTAAAAACTCACATTTCCTAATTCTTTAGTCCGGTCCCGCATTTTGTTTTTTCCCAGTGGGTCGGCTGTGAGAGAAGCTGAGACTCTACGATGTTGTGTGGTGAGTTGTTTCCAAAGCAGAGAGCCAGACAGTGAAACGAAAACAACCTGCACGCTGTCATTCAACAAGTGGACTGCAGCAGCGACTCTTCTTCTTCTGCTGCTGCAAAGAATGTGGACGGTCGACTCGTTGGCGCCCTCTGTGGCGGCAGCGTGTAACTACATCGGGCGGATGTGTATTATTATTATTATAGTCCTTTATTGATCCCCATGGGGGAATTCGAGTGTTGCAGCAGCTCAACTACACAGACAATAAATACACATATTATACAACAAAATAAAGATAGAACAAAAATAAGAAATAAGAATAAAAAAAAAAAAAAAAAATGTACAGTATATCCACATGGGGGGGGGCTGGTCAGCATGATGACAGACTGTGGTCTCCGCTGTTGTTGTACAGTCTGATGGCAGTGGGCACAAATGAGCGTCTGAAGCGCTCCGTCCTGCTCTTTGGTAGAATCAGCCGATGGCTGAAAGAGCTGCCCAGCTGCCACAGTTCCTCATGGAGAAGGTGAGAGGGATTGTCCAGGATGGCTCAGAGTTTGGCCTTCATCCTCCTCTCACCCACTGACTCCAGACTGTCCAGCTCCAGACCCACCACAGAGCTGGCTTTCCTCACCAGCTTATTAAGTTTGTTGGCATCTCCAGTCCTGATGCCACCACCCCAGCACGCTACAGCGAAGAAGAGGGCGCTGGCTACCACAGACTGGTAGAATGCCTTGAGCACACATTGAAGGACCTCAGCCTCCTTAGGAAGAACAGCCTGCTCTGTCCTTTCCTGTAGAGGGCATCAGTGTTGTGTGTCCAGTCCAGTTTATTGTTTATTACAATAGGCTTATTCACTTGGATACTACTTGGATTTTTTATTTCATTCAACTCTTTCATATATTTGTTTGTATTTATTTAAATTTGCACTCTTTCCTAATTCAAAAGCAAATGTTTCACCATCGGGATAGGTATATATTTATGTATATATAATTTAATTTTTCTACATTGTAGATTAATATTGAAGACATCCAAACTATGAAGGAACACATATGGTATTATGTGGTAAACAAACAAATGCTCAACAAACCAGAATATGTTTTATATTTTAGATTCTTCAAAGTAGTTGAATGAGAAGATGTGTCCAAACTTTTGACTGGTACTGTATGTATGTATATGTGTTTGTATTTATTTAAATTTGCACTCTACATGCATTTGCACTCTTTCCTAATTTAAAAGCAAATGTTTCACCATCGGGATATATATATATATTTATGTATATATAATTTAATTTTTCAAATATATATAGTACCAGTCAAAAGTTTGGACACACCTTCTCATTCAACTACTTTGAAGAATCTAAAATATAAAACATATTCTGGTTTGTTGAGCATTTGTTTGTTTACCACATAATTCCATATGTGTTCCTTCATAGTTTGGATGTCTTCAATATTAATCTACAATGTAGAAAAAAATTATAAAAGAAAGAAAGAAAAACCATTGAATGAGAAGGTGTGTCCAAACTTTTGACTGGTACTGTATGTATGTATATTTGTTTGTATTTATTTAAATTTGCACTCTACATGCATTTGCACTCTTTCCTAATTTAAAAGCAAGTATTTCACCATTGGATTAGGTATATATTTATGTATATATAATTACATTTTTCAAATATATAATTCATTAATTAATTAAATTACATTTTAGAATACAAAATCAAATAATAAGAGTGAAGATATTTCACTTGACTAAAGTTTTCTCTCTAAATAAATAAATACATTTATTCCATATACAGTACCAGTCAAAAGTTTGGAGACACCTTCTCATTCAATGGTTTTTCTTTATTTTATTTCTTTTCTACATTGTAGATTAATATTGAAGACATCCAAACTATAAAGGAACACATATGGAATTATGTGGTAAACAAACAAATGCTCAACAAACCAGAATATGTTTTATATTTTACATTCTTCAAAGTAGTTGAATGAGAAGATGTGCCCAAACTTTTGACTGGTATATATATATATATTCCATTTTTTTAGTACCACTTGTTTAGACCACTTCCTGTTTATAGATAAAATAACAAGATGTGAATGCCTGTTTTTGTCTGATCTAGGGAATAAAACATCCGACAAATTAAGTATTTTATAAGTAGGTTGAACTTAATAAACTGAGTGTATCATCTTAATGCTGCATGTGGGCTACACTGTCAAGTCCAGACAGTGTTGACATCACTGCTCCTCCTGCAGATCAGACATAAGTGGAAGCTACGCAGGAGTTTCCTACTTGACTCTGCAGCCACAAGGTGATGCTGTTTGCCTGCACAAACTGAATATTATCACCAAATGTCACATCCAGTGAATCTGTAGTTGACACTTAATGTCTTGGAACAAGCTGTGTACTTTTAAAATCCGTCAACATAACTGAACTTGACGATGAAAATTAACCTGGATGAGCAATAAAGATTTTATGCATAATGAACAATGTCCTAATGAATATTTAGGTATACTGACATTTCCTTTTTGTGCGTTATAAATAGGCCTATTATATTGCTATATATGGGCCAATATGGCTGGCATTTTGAGTACAGGCCTTCAGATAATAAACCTGCACAACAATAAATAGTCTAGATGTTTAAAGCTTTTTTAATTAATTGAGTTAGAGCTAGCAAAAAAACGCATTATTTTTACCTTAAATGTTGTTGATTCCTTCATTAAAACAAGAACCATTATCAATATAAAACAATGCAGCTTGAATAAATAATGGTTAGTATTGTGGGCTTCAAAGGATTTATTAATCGGCTGATTCTGAGGCACCATTTTTTTTTAATGTCTTTTGTGCAAAGCTTACAGGGTTATCAAAATCCTTTAATCCTTGTCCTTGACCCTGATGACCTTAAACTGTTTACAATCTGACAGATAAAGAATCAATTGCTCTAATCATTATTGTCCTCCTAAAACAAATCATTGTCAGCCTCAGTGTGGAGACGAGCATTTCAATTAAAGCTTGATTTTTCTTTTTCAGATAGTTTCAAAGATATAGACTTTTAATATCAAAATCAATGCTGTATTCCTGATGTTTGAGGTTGTTTAAGGAGATAATGATTGTATTATCGTACTTCAATGATAACTACCTAAACTAATATGTGGGTATATTGGCAAATGATAAGAAAATAGACAAAAAGTAAATATGTAAAAAAAGAAAAGTGGAATATCTAAAACACAAATTCTAATTGTATAATACTTCACAGGCAAAGCATGCCGTTATAGTTGTCATGGCCTCTTTGTTAGTACAGCATTAAATATAATTTATGTACAATAAACAAAACACTAAAAAGGGGTCTTTGGCTTGTAAACTTACATTTATGTATATAGAGTTTGGTGAGGATGATGAATGGATTTATTATATATGCCCTTTCCCAGAAAAATTCTGTCATAGTTCAGTAATAGTGAAAAATGTTTGAACAAGATAAAGAATATTTTTTTTGTAAAATCTTCCCCATACTTTTTTAAAGATGGGGCAAAGTTTATATTTATAAAATTCACATTTAAATCATCCTTAACCCTTTCATGCATAGAGGTCACTACAGTGGACAGCTATTCAAATGTTGTTTTCTTGTATATGCATGGGTTTTGATGGCAGTTGATTTGTTTTGATTGCCAATTATCATAAAAGATAGTCTGCACATTTTCTTTGTATGTACAGTACCAGTCAAAAGTTTGGACACACCTTCTCATTCAATGGTTTTTCTTTATTTGTATTTCTAATTTTTTCTACATTGTAGATTAATATTGAAGACATCCAAACTATGAAGGAACACATATGGAATGATGTGGTAAACAAACGAATGCTCAACAAACCAGAATATGTTTTATATTTTAGATTCTTCAAAGTAGTTGAATGAGAAGGTGTGAACAAACTTTTGACTGGTACTGTATGTACAATAAAAAAACACTAAAAAGGGGTCTTTGGCTTGTAAACTTACATTTCTGTATTTAGAATTTGGTGAGGATGATGAATAGATTTATTATATATGCCCTTTCCCAGAAAAATTCTGTCATACAGTACCAGTCAAAAGTTTGGATGCACCTTCTCATTCAACTACTTTGAAGAATCTAAAATATAAAACATCTGGTTTGTTGAGCATCTGTTTGTTCCTTCATAGTTTGGATGTCTTCAATATTAATCAATAGTAATCTACAATGTAGAATATATTATTATATAAATAAATTAAGTAAAGTAAAGTTAGAAAAAAATAAAAATAAAAATAAAGTAAAACCATTGAATGAGAAGGTGTGTCCAAACTTTTGACTGGTACTGTAGTTCAGTAATAGTGAAAAATGTTTGAACAACATAAAGATTAAATAATTTTTATAAAATCTTCCCCATACAAGATGGGGCAAAGTTAATATTTATAAAATGCATATTTAAATCATCCTTAATTTTCTTGCAAATATGCTTTGCAGTGTAAAACTTGTGGATGCTTTGATTATCCATCCCTATGTGGCTCTCTGCAGAAGACAACTAGACCTGACTACATTTCCCATAATGCACCGGCTGTAACGTCGTGTCGCCAGCGAGCTGTCAGTGTTTTGGGGGGGGAGCGAGGAGGAATCGGTCCAGCATCTCTGGAGCAGCGGAGCGACGCGGAGGACGGAGACACACAATGAGGAGATTTTAGCTCAATGTTGTTGTTTTTCTGCACACTGGATGTGGATGTTTTAAAGACACTGACCCTGCTTGCCTGCCGTAGATCACCGCGGAGCTCTGACTTTATTCTATCAATGAGATATGTGGAGAGGCTCTACCGCCCGGTGGTAACGCAGAAAAACACAAGATGAAGAAGCAGTTCAACCGGATGAGACAGCTCGCCAACCAGACTGTGGGCAGGTAGGAGATGCATTTACCAAAACGCCTTTTTATTGCACCACATTGTGTTTTTTTTAATCAGCTGTGATTCAAGACAGCCTCAGCAGGAATGTGTCGGCTGTGTTCGGCTGCAAGCTTTACAGTCATTCCCCTCCATGGGCTTTTTTTTTTTTTTTTTTTTTTTTTTTTTTTTTTTGTTGCAGCTCAGCTGGTTTGATTTGCACAAAGCATTAACTGTCAGTGGAGGTCACAGTTGCAGTGTTGAGTGTATGTGTGCATATGTGTGTGTGTGTGTGTGTGTGTGTGTGTGTGTGTGTGTGTGTGTGTGTGTGTGTGTGTGTGTGTGTGTGTGTGTGTGTGTGTGTGTGTGTGTGTGTGTGTGTGTGTGTGTGATTGATTGAGCCCCAGTAGGGGAGGAGCATATCTGCACACGGATGAGGAGGGAGCGGACATGGTACCCAAGGAGCAGGGCTCATAATGCTGCTGCAGACACCGGGCTCCCTGCAGCTGGTATACCAGGGGCACATATCACCCAGGGATACCAGGGGCACAGATCACCCAGGGATACCAGGGGCACAGAACACCCAGGGCCACTAACATGTCTGCAGTGACATGGGTTTATTTTGATTATTTTAATTAGGGAAGTGTGTCATCATTGATGGACACAGATGTTTGATTTATAGGCTAAATAGGTTTTGGTAACAGGGTTGCACACCTTCAGTGAATAATTACTATTATTCAAAATATGTTGAGGATCAAACAAATTGTTTAAAAAATATATCAACAAAATCATACCAAAAAAATTTGATTTATGAGTTATTTTAACTGTTATATTTGATATACAATGGGGTCATCAAGAAGGTGGGACAAGAGAAAAATGCCATTTTAGGGGGTGCTCGAGAGCTAGGTATTTTAAATAACATTTTCAAACCACTTTTTTTGAACTACTATATTTACATTTTGTCTCAGGACAAGTATAATTTACACAACAAGTGCATGTTTTAGTATTTTGTGCATGGATTATTTGAAATTTCAGTGGTGGGACAGAAAATGTCCTCCAATTCTGGAATGACCCTTAAATGCAATGGTTAGAGGGGATAATATATGGATGTGGTATTCAAACATGGCATCCCATTCATTCCAAGGCAAAGCAATGGATTCATATTTATGATACAATGTATATACAGAGGAAGTTGTTTGAGAATATATTTTTGGATTTGAATAATTCTACCTTCTAGGTAAATGTACTTCTTATTTGCTTTTTTCCAGAGAGTGAGACGCAAAGTTTGACACCACTCTCATGTATGTGTGCCATATATGAAGCTTGAGCCAGGACACGGTTAGCTTAGATTAGCATAAGGACTGGAATTGTATGATAAGCAGGAATGAAATGTGGATGAAGTACACAAATATGGCATCCCATTCCAAGGCTAAGCAATGGTAGTTTATTTGTGTTACACGTTCAAACCACTCTCAAGATTGTGCGCTAAGTATGGAGCTATAGAGCCAGAAGACAGTTGGCTTAGCTTAGCATAAAGACTGGAGGCAGGGGGGAAACAGCTAGCCTGACTTTCTGAAGCTTAACCGGAAGCTACATACATTTTTTGCATGTTTTTTTAATTACTGAGCTTTAGAGGTGCAGATTGGGGGATGTTTTACATTTCTGGACAGAGCTACGCTAACTGTTTAATGCTAAGCTAACAGTAGCCTGGCTCTACTCTAGCGTTTATATTTGGCATACATATATGAGAGTGGTATCAATCTTCTCATCTAACTCTCAGCAAGAAAAGTGCATTTCCTAAAATGTCAAACTATTGACAATACGAGATGGTTGTATTCCAACTTTGTTATTCATTTCATGTGGCTATAGATTAGTTTACCGAGAATTATGGCTTAGTTTTTGGATTTCGAGGACATAGAGTCCAGATGAGCTCAGAGTCTGAGACCGATGCGTTAATCTGCAAACATTTAAAATGGTTTCATAGTTTCGTTTAAATTATTTTTGCATATTCCGTCTTAATGGAAGCATGCAAATGGTAAAAAAGAAAGGACCAAGGATTGAGCCCTGCGGAACTCCAATAAATAGTGATAATATGAGTAAACACTGATCACTCAAGATTATATATGTTAATTTATTTGTATCTTTATTACAGATGCATTTTAGTGTATTTCTCTGACTTCCTTTATGGATGAATGTCAACAAAATATTATATTGGCACAGTACTTGATTGATTTTACATATATATTTGACTCTTTTGTTCAGATTGTGAGAATTCAGAGAGTTGTTTGTGAAATTGTCCTCACAGTTTTGTGGATGTTTTCTTTTATATAGGATGTGACTTTTACTGTTCAGTGTCAAGCTCGTGAAAACCCTTTTTTTAAAATCCTGGAAGTTAAAGTCCAGGTTCTCACACATACTTTACTGTTCAAAACATGGTGACACGTCACGGCTGATGAATGTAGAAGTGATTAATCCTCGTAAATCCTGCCTGCATGAAAGCCGCAATCAGATATTATGCAAATGAGCGAAATGCTTTAGATTAATGTGCTTAGGTTTATGTGATTTATTTCTTATCAGTGTGTCTGTTCCCCCTGAGTTTGTTAATCTCTCAGTCGGGACCTGAGGCTCAGTAAATAACAGTCAAAATGCACACAAACCATTTTGGCTCCTATAGTTTGAAAACAAGCTCCATATTTCTCTTTTATTTTATCAGGAAGTAACTGGTGTTGTTTCTTCTTTCGAGCCTGCAGGCCAATCTGTTGTATGCAGGGAGGAATCACATTTGAAGGTGTAGCCACTGTTTAGTTCTCAATAGATGTTGTTAAGTCTTTGTCTCTCTTTCTATTTGTTGACTCCACCCTTAGCTCGTAAAGGAGAGTCCATGTCATATGTCAACACTGCGCCTTTGGCAATTTGGATCTAGTGTTGTTTAATTGTTGCATGACCTTAAAAAAGAATCATTGTGTTTTTTTCAGCCTGTTCAAATCAGAAAACAGGTTGATATGCAGCCTGAATAACTTGTTCCAGGTGTTATTGTAAGTGCACTAAAACCTTGTTTGTTTTGCATTCGCTGACGGCGGTAGCCAACGACGCTGGCACACCGAAAAGGATTTTGTGTCGCGTAATCTTGTACTTCGCTCACCCACACTCAGACTGCAGGCGGAGGCGCTGATACAAATCAATGAGAGAAAAGGTATAACTGCAAGCTAATGCCCAGCAGAGTGGACCTGGCAGAGGTTTTAGAAATCCCTGGAGGACATTTACCCATTAATAATAAAATAAAATAAATTACTGGAATTGTGCCTCACTGGAACTGGAAGGGACAGAAGCTGTAATGCACTTTAACAGATAAAACCAAGCACTTATTTGTAAGTATATAAACGTAAAAATGTGTGTGTGTGGGCTTGTTTGTTTCCCCTCATCTCTGAGAGCCGGAGCCCAGTGAGGCGAAACATCCCAGTAATGAGTTCTAACCTGTATCATAAAAAGCAGCACAGCAGGGCAATTAGTCATATTTAGAACGTGGAGACTTTAACCGCTGGCCACACAGGTAACGGAGTGATATTTCCTCCGTGACCTTGGCAGCTCGCTTCACCTGGTTCGTGTTGCAGGTTGCAGGTTCCTTATGTCCAACAGATTTAAGAATAATAAACAACACACACAACAAACCAAATGGCACTTAGTTGGTCTGATTAGTATGAATAATTATGTGTGTGAGTATTTAGCCCTTTGTAGGTAGTATAATGAGTAATCAGTATGCTTATTTTGAGATGACATCATTTCTGTTTTAAGTGCTGTGATAATGTTATCTAACAAGGTAAAAAAAAAAGGGTTGCACCTGGATTAAAGGGCAACATAAGAACAATGGACCTCATGCAAGAATTTTCGTATTCTCATCTTAACTTTTATCTTGAGTGAGCCATGTCAGATTTAGCAATTGTCCTATGACTTTAGATAGCTGTTAATGACCTCATGACGATGTCAAAATAACATTTCTTTTTTTACAATCAAAACATGATGAAGACACTCGCAAATGACAAGGTAGTACAAGGTAGTCTCTTTGTCACTCCTCTGCATGCCAAATAATGTAACTTCTGTTTATCTGTTGCAAAAAACAACTACATGGCGACGGCCGTAATCCAAGATGGCGACGGCGAAATTGCCGAAATAGAGGCTTCATAACGGCAGTCCACAAACCAATGGGTGACCTCACAATGGCTCGTAAATTGTGTTTGTATTTTTGAGAAAAAACGAATAAATTGGTGAATGCTGCATCTTCTCCTATATCACTCGTAAAAAGCCACTAAAGAACGAAATCTGTGTGATATGAGCTGTTCTTGCATGAGACCTATTGATACAAGACGATACAATACAAATAACACAGACAGGCTAAGAAAACAGTCACCTGCTAGCAAAGAGGGTAAATAATATCAAGTTAGGTTGCATAAAAAAATAGACTTGTTCCGATTCCTGTATCAGAAATAGATCGGTTATGCACTGATCGTATATCTAACGTTATTGTATCATTTATCTGTTTATGGACACTTGAAATTCCGTAAATCCCCAAATATATAGTTCATTCAAAGGTGAATCTAACTCAACTGTATTGTTTCCTTCCATCAAGTGTATTTAAAACTTACTGCACATTCATTCTCGTCTTCATCTTGGGCCGGGGATTTGATTTGGATCGCAGCAAAGGGAATGAAATGGAAAGTTTGTGGGAACATTTAAACACTTCATCTGTTTTCTCTGCCTTTCTTTAGCATCAGAGCGACATTTGGAGCTTGCAAACGGGCCCATCTGTCTTCTTTATAGTTTTTTTTTACTCTCTGCAGGAATAAAAAACAAACAGTCAACATGAGCATCCTGAAACTAATGAAGCGTCTCCGTTAAGGACGACGCTGCTGCTTGCTGCATTGCTCCAGTTAAGGATATAGGTCAGGAGAGGTTCAGACTCAGCTAGATTCATCTCTGAAACAGTCCGCCTGCACCAATAATCCTGCGTAATGCTGCGTAAACTGTGCGACTGAATGAAAATGTGTAACTCTGTGGGAGCACAGCGAGGTTATGGCAGGAAGGGGGGGGGGCAGGACTAATCCTCTTTTTGGCTCCGCCACTTCTTCTGCAGAGTATTTTTAACTCATCTTCTCATTTACAGTTTTGTGTGTGTGTGTGTGTGTGCAAGCAGAAAAAAACATGTTTGTCCCGGTTTGTCAATGTGAGATAAAAAACTGAAAGCTTGAAAGAAATCTATTAATGAGAGGTTGGGAAAAAATGTGTTTCTAATCTCCATCAGCGGGCGGGGAAATTGTCTCCTTTTGTCACCGTGGAGCGCTCAGGCTCCGGGCGAAAAGAACGTATCGCTTGTATTTGCTCCAATTCCGTCCTGAAACCGTTATCAACTGTCAGTCTGTTAGCTTTGGTGATTGAAGAGAGCGCATTGGCAGAACAGGCATGCCCCTTAATGGCTTCATTATTTTTGGGTTTATTCATTTCATGCATTATTATTTCCTACCTCTCATATTCTGTGCTGCAGGAACAAATCTGAACCTAATGCCAAATACTTTTTGTGTGTTTCCTCTGGTGTTGATGTCGGGCTTTGTTGTTGCCCTGTTGGTCTCCCTTCAATAAAACAGTCGTGGTTTGTTAGGCTTTACTCGATATTGTGACGGCAGGAGGAGATGAAGACGGGATGTGTCGCCCTGCGGTTCTTACAAACCTATGTACCCGTCTGTCACTCTGTTTGACCTGTCGCTGCTGCTCAGTTTGATGCTGAGATTCACTGAGGTACAAACCAAAAATAAAGACACTTTGAAAGATGTGCCGCCAATTTATATGTTGTGCGTTTTTACAACAGGTTCTTTGACGTTGATCAAACAGTCTACCTGAAATGTCTGGTGCACTGAGAACTCAAAGACCTTGGTCATTCGTACAGCGTCGTGTCCGAGGACTTGGCGTGCTGATCGTTATCCAACACAGTCTCACGGCAATTTGTGAAATGGTCACAAAATAAAATCTATTGGTTTCGTGTTCAGGGACACGAATTTAGGGGGGTTTTTTGGGAGAAGAAGTAAGTACTAAGAACGACTTTCTTTTCATGACGACTTAGGTTTAGGCAACAAAGTTCAGGAAAAACATCATGGTCGGGCTTAGGTTTAGGCAAGAAGTCAACAAAGTTAAGTTTATGCAACAACAAGTTTTCGAACACCAGACCAATAGATTCAATTTCGTCCCTAATTCAAAAACTTCCATGATACTGGAAGTTTTTCAGACTTCATCGCATGAAGTCTGAGAAGAGTGCTTGGCCATGACGGGATAAAAAGCACTAAATGAGATGTCAGATCTCGATTGGTTCATCGGTATGATTCGTCCAATTCCAACATTGACTGCAAACGCAGAAAGTACTTATTTAGTTCAATGTATATTCTCTCTGTGTATAAATAAAAATACTCATTAAAACTACGGCAGATAGCCTAAAGATCATGATTATTATCTAATTTATTTTTGCATTGTCCAATCGTAGTTATCTGCAACATTACAAGCTGACTTGGGTGGATTTGTGGATTTTGGATTTAAGTCCAGACATTTAGATTCATCCTCTGAATGTCTGTGGGTTTAAGGATCCTCATGGGCGTCTTGCTGTCCCAACAGTCCCTGACCTCCTGCAGCCCAGACGTCTCTTTCTCCACACTGATGTCTTGACCCCGTTGACATCCCATCAGTGCTGCGCTTTCAGCGTTTTCTTCTTGAAGCGAGATTCGGGAATATAAATACATCAGAATAGTACAAATGGCTCCATCGAGGGGTAAACATGAATTATGTATAAAACGTTACTCTCCTCGACTCCTGGACCGTTCGGCTGAAAGATAATGAACCCATTTGTCAAACATGCTGCTGAATGCGTGCGCTAATTCCAACAACATCCTCAGGATTTGATAATTGATTGGCCTTTATTCAGAGCATGATTAGTATTCATGGCGAGGCTGCTTTACATGCTGAATACAGTGTGAATAATGCTGTAATGAAATAATTTAGTGTTAAAGCTCAGGGTGAGAGGATGAAGGAGAGACTGGACTGTAACCTGACATGGATGACTTTATGTTTACAGCGGGAGGTGTTGAACCTCTCGCTGGTTCACACAACGGGTGGGAGAGATTTTTATTATGAGCATCATTAGAGGCATTACTGTCTGTGTGTGAAAAAGTGAAGATGTGTGTGTGTGTGTGTGTGTGTGTGTGTGTGTGTGTGTGTGTGGCCCAGCTAGCTGTCCGAGTCGTGCTCATTAATCACGATGAGAGTCTGTTAATGAGGAGTTCCTGTAAGCAGTTGGAAGCTGACCCTTCTCTGCTAGCTTTGCTTTAATTATGAGTTTACGGGAGAAGCTAGCAGCCTGTCGAGTGATGAGAGGAAAACACACAATTATAGGAATAGTTCAACGGTAATTTGGGGAAATATGCTAATATTTGGTTGGTCAACTATTTTGTGGTTTTGGTCTTGGTCGACCACGATTTCTTAAGCAGATAAGTCTTTTTTTTGCACATCTCTGATAAACACGAGATTTAAAGTGGTTCTTTGGGTGATTCTTTGTAGACAGTTTAAACGATTCTTTAAATCAACTTATTGAATTGTTGACAAAATGGTGTGAGTGTTAGTCAGGCGGTTCTGCCGAGTGAAGCCAATGCTGAAGTATTTTAAAGCTGCATTCTCTCTAATGTCCATCAGGGGGCGACTCCTCTGGTTGTATAGAAGTCTATGAGAAAATGACTCTACTTCTCTCTTGATTTATTCCCTCAGTAAACATTGTAAACATAAGTTTATGGTCTCAATCTCTAGTTTCAAGTCTTCTTCAATACAGCATGATGTTCATTTGGTAAATTATGGTCCATTTAGAGTCAAAGAGACCATAAAGCAGGGTATGCTTTAGGGCAGGGCTAACCAGTGATTGACAGAGAGGTATACAGCGTCTCTACGTCACTCCTCCGCATTCAAAATATGGTAGCTGGTTGCAAAAAAACAACATGGCGACGGCCGTAATCCAATAAATTGACGAACAAATCGCCAAATTTGAGGCTTCATAACGTCAGTCCACAAACCAATGGGTGACGTCATGATGACTGCATCCACTTCTTATATACATTCTTTGTGCAACACTGACACTACACTACTAATAAAACTGGATCCTGTTTAAGATTTAAAGGAACAGTTCACCCCAAATTAAAAAAATACATTTTAGAAAGAAAATGGCTCCTACATGAAACTGCTCACAACAAGTTCTGTGGATTATCTTCAGTTTCCGGGTCAAGATTACTGAAAATGATTTATGTGAGTGTCATATAGTCCCATTATATTAGTAAGAAGGCAGACATCTTTACAAAATTAACAACATTTCATACCAAAACAATCTAGATTGATAAATAACAATACAAGTAGGAGGATGAATATAATTATATAATAATTTTTTGGGGGTGAACTGTCCCTTTAATTCCATAATGGGGTTTATAAATCCTGTAAATCAGAAGCACTAGATTTGGGGTTTTAAAAAAAAGCATCACTGACATGTTTTCTGGACATGTCTGTCAATGTTCTTTGGGTTTGTTTTTTTTGGGTGAGAGCGAGGGAGTCACTGAGGGAGATGTCACTGCCAGTGGAGCGTTATTGAAGTCACTGGAGTGTGATGATGGAGGAGCTGCTTCGGGGTTGTTGCTGAGCCACCGAGGAGCCGGCAGACAGATGCTCAGCCCCCTCAGCTCCTCTACTGCTGCTGCTGCTCATGACAGCAGAGAAAAATTGTTTTTCTTATTGAAGAAGTTTGGAAAATCAATCAACAGGATGTTTCCAAGCTGCCAGATCACTCACTAAAAATATATAGAAGGAAGGAGGTGGTTTTAAATCTTTAAAATGTTATTCTTTTAATACTTTAAATATCAAGAGATATACTATGAGAACTATTTATTTTATTCAGTGGTGGAAGAAGTACTCAGATTAGATTATTTTTTAAGGCTAATGTCTACAATACACTATATCTTGTCCAGTTTCTCGTTTATGTAACACTATAAAATTATTTATACCATGTTGTTGTGGTTGTCAATCACTGTGTAGCCCCGCCCTAAACCATACTCTGCTTTATGGTCTATTTGACTCTAAATGGAGCATAATTTACTAAATGAACATCATGCTGTATTGAAGAAGACTTGAAACTAGAGATTGAGACCATAAACTCATGTTTACAATGTTTACTGAGGGAATAAATCAAGAGAGAAGTAGAGTCATTTTCTCATAGACTTCTATACAACCAGAGGAGTCGCCCCCTGATGGACATTAGAGAGAATACAGCTTTAAAGACACTTCAGCAGTGGCTTCACTTTTCAGAACTGGAGGTTTATTTGAACTAAGAGGCCCAAACTATGAACTACTTCGACTCAAAGTTCTCATGAGGACTGTGAGGTGTCCACATACTTGCAATGTATACTGGCAACATAAAAAGCAAGTTCCACAAAAGTGTGTGTGTGTGTGTATTGACAACATGGGGTCCTGTGACACACCCATGTTACCGCAACAACCAGGGTCGCTCAGTTCTGTTGTTGCTGACGTTACTCAACCGATCACCGCGATCGCACTCCACCTTTTTCCTGTGTCTGTCGAACTCACAGCTGTCCTGGAAACATTAGCTCAGCGGTGACGGGGTCCTGCCTCACTTTAAAAACATCATGCAGCCTCTGAGGACCGTTAAAAACACCAGAGTGTTTCAGAGTCTGAGCAGGGCAGGAAATGACATCACAAAAGGGGAATTTGTGTGTGTGGAGGCGGGGGTAACACTCCCAGAGCTCCCACAGTATTTCCACTGCTTTAATGGACACTAATTGGGAAGCCTGTTCTGAAAATGCCGCTCAAGTGGCCGCATGCTGATGCAGGCGTTCAGACGTCCTGCGTCAACGTCCTGTCGCCCACTGATGCAGACGAGACGTTTGCTTGTGTTGATGAGGGTGTGGTTCAAGACCGCTGCCAGTAAACATGATACTAAAACATGATGGAGTGTAGCTTGAGGAGGCGCTGTTGGAGGTTTTCAGACTGGGACAGGTGCATGCAGGTGTTTTAACAACAGCTGGAAGTCAGCAGTTACAGAAGAGTCTGTCACACACATGCTTATGGAAGATATGAAGGTACTTTAAGTATGGCTGTGTGTTATTGATAAAATCTTCTATCACAATATTGGTCATTTTATATCTCAACAATGATATATCTTATAATATATACGATGAAATAGACACGTTTTAAAGAATTTTTTGTGTTGACAAATGAAAAGTACTGAGTATTTTCTCCTTTATTTAAGAACTTTAGTGCAAAATGCTTCATGTAAAGTTATAGAATTTTTTTTATTAATATTTACAGCTATGCACTTACTTTGTTAATGTGCATGCACACAATTACAGAGTGATTAGATTAAGACAATAGTTTGTTTTTTAATTAGTTTGATCAGATTTTTGTGTTCACTTGGTTTTTTTATAAATTTACACTCCGTTATTGTGTATCAAATAACACGATTTTCACAATGAAAGATGAATAATATTAATCATAATATGATAAATTATGGTATCAAATTATCGCCGATCCCTAACTACAGGACACTTAAATTTCAGCCTGATTGCAGCAAATTGCACCCAAAGTCCTCCATCCTTTTTCAATAGTCATGAATATATGTCACATAAATCTGCTAAGAAATCATAGAAAAAAAGACGCTCCCTATAACCCCAGAGAAAGCCTGAGAATTATCACATTTTTAAGTTTTCTTCAGTATGAAACTAATCAAATGACATCCATAGGTTAAATTGTAAAAAAAAAAAGCTGCTAATATTCAATTCGGCGTACATTTAATGATACCAATTTGCCAAAATGTGAACAAATATTGGCTCAAATTGTTGCCCAAACCGAGCTGTTTTAATTCCGCCCACAGTGACAGACTTTGGAAACGCACTGATCAGTTTAATGTCCTCTCTGTTTGTAAATTCTCACGACAAACACGGGCCGTCTGAAATTAGCGGTTGGGTTGATGGAGTAGAGAAGCCGTCCTCGTTATTTACACATTATCTGGAGTTGCCGGCCCTTTTAGAAAGAGCCAGACGCATTAATTTCACTCTCTACTGGGAAATACGTTCTACTTCCCTCTGACTCACCATATCCGTCTTCAGAGAGATTTCTTGCAGTGATGCAGCAAGTATTGGTTTCATTTTCTGGGTTTTGTTTCAATCAAACGGAGAACAACTCTATAGATAATTGAAAAGGGCAATCATGCAAATATTATACAAATTACATCTTATTGTTTCAGAAAGCTGGACTTTTTTTTTTACAGTGAAACGACACTTTCTTTGTGAGCAGGTTTGCAGGTTTTTATGCCTCCATGTTGGTGACAGTTGTGGCTGTAGGCATTATGTTTTGGGGTTCTGAATGCACAAAGGGAATTTCTTCAAATGTGGCACCTGTATTTAAGGATAAACTGATTGGAATTTGGTGGTCAAAGGTCAATATGACCTCACAAAGCATATTTTTGGCCATAACTCAAGAATTCATATGGTAATTATGACAATTTCACACGTGTTTAACAAGATAAAATGATGAAGTGATGAGATTTTGGACAGATATGGATGTAAACTGCAACATGATTAGTTGGTGGAGGGATACAACCACAAGGCAGTTTTTTATTCTATTCTAAAATGATTGTGTTAGCGTATTTTCCTACAGCGATAATTCATCTTTGACATAACAGTATGAGCTACACAGCAGGTGGAAACGAGACCTGTTTATTCTGCTTGTCCTCTTTGATTGAAACAAACATAAATCTGTGAAATATGAAAGAATAAAGTGGTTTCTTTACCTCCCTAAATATAAAAAGAAAAGTAAATTGAGTCAGAGTAGAATAGCCATCTGTTTCCAATGTATCCAGTGTGCAATATAAATATTCTGTGCAATCCACTGTGGAATATAAACAACCATTCAGTCCGATTATAACACTTAATATAGACGTTTTATTTTTATTTTTTATACATATAATACCTTTACGATGTGATAACTTATTCATTATACTTGTTTTTTTTATTTATGTCTCTTGTTTCCTTGCACTATTCACTCTGCTGCTGTAATCCTGCAAATTTCCCTGTCGTGGGACAAATAAAGGGTTATCTTATCTTATCTTATCTTTTTGAAGGTGTGTCTAGAAAGCCTTCTCCAACTGTACCTGTTCCCTCATCACCACAATATCCTATCTATGTCTGTTAAACTTTAATGGGAAGTCAAACCCGCGGCGCTCCGGTGTCAATGTCACCGCCTTGCCGACAGTCGGTGTGAGACGAGGGTCATGGGGGTGAAGAGGACAACTTCACATGCAAGACCAAAATCAATAATAAATCACACATAGTATTATGTGTTTATCTAACGCCTGATATCTCTTCTTCCTCTGAGCCATAGAGCTCCATTAAGAACACATCAGTGAGCCTCACTGTTGTTCCTTCATCACCATGAACACACAGACTGTTGTTTACTCTGACTCAATCACACAAACACCGTCCTAAAGCCACAAAATACTCACTAGAGCACCAAATGTTGATTCATCCGCCGCTGAAAATAGTCCCAAAACAAATGCACTTTGTTTGATTAAAAACTACACTGGCCAGCTGTTAGATGACGAAACAAATATTTGTCTATTTAAAAAATGACGTCTTCAGAAGGAACCAGTGGGCGTCAGAGAGTCTCAGACAGGGTGGAGAATTCAGACTCTTTTTTTATTAGATCTGCTGTCAGTAACACGTAAGGATGTCGTCTGTCAGCTGTGAGGCAAACACAGACAGATCACGACGCCGTGGATCGATGGATTTGCGGGTTTCATTTCTCACCTCCGTCCCCTCAGCGTACATGTTTCAGTGAGCCCCAGTTCCTCTCAGCCATAGATCCCTTCAATAGGACTCAACCCACACAGCATCGTTTCCATGGCAACGGTTGAGTCATCTATTGAGGGCGCTGCTGAGACGATGATGTAAACATGCTTTAGGTGACTTAACCGAGTGTAATCATGACGTGAGGAAATTGTGGCTTTAAACTTTCAGCTTTATTGTTTCACGTTCTCATATTTAGTGTCACAAACACACAGGAAGTTAAACCAACACTGACTGCTTATTAATGCATGGAATTTTTTAATCATCAGGTTGTTCAGGATCGGCAAACACAAGAGCCAGCTGTGGTTAGTCTTTCGTTTTTCCAACAATCAGGAGTCTGTCCTCCTCTGCAGGAGTCCTTTGATGTCTTTAGTCTGCACACCTCGACAACAGCAAGTAAAAAAAAAAAAGCAGTAAAGCTGCTAATCTGCTGAAAGGAGCTGTTCAGCCAAAGACCGCAGCAGCTGTCCATAATGACGTGTTATTTTTGGCCAGAAGTGGGTAAACGGAGCTAATTGTCATATAAAATGCAAATGGATTCTGCTCCCTTTTTTTCCAGTTCATTGCTCTTAAAGTGAAAAAAAGTAAACTGGAGAAAGCGGGACAAAAACACAGATATCATTCTTCTGGTTATGAACAGTTTTAGCTTTTAAAACATTCTTTTATTAAATTAGGATAAAACTACATACATGTCCTTTGAGTAGTTGCCGCGCTGCAGCAGTCAAACAAATAAATGACAAACATTAGTGTATCGACATTTCTTGCGTGTGGTGTCAACTCAGACTCTACTTCTCTCTTGATTTATTCCCTCAGTAAACATTGTAAACATGAGTTTATGGTCTCAGTCTCTAGTTTCAAGTCTTCTTCAACACAGCATGATGTTCATTTAGTAAATTATGATCCATTTAGAGTCAAATAGACCATAAAGCAGGGTATGTTTTAGGGCGGGCTACACAGTGATTGACAGGTCGACACCAGAGACGTATACGACGTCTCTATGTCACTCCTCTGCAGTCCTAATATGTTCACTTCCGGTTCACTGGTTGCAAAAAAACCAAGATGGCGGCGGCCAAAACGCCCAACTCAAGGCTTCAAAATGGCAGTCCACAAACCGATTGATGACGTCACAACGACTACGTCCACTTCTTATATACACTCTATGGAAACAACAGACAACTTGATAAATGAAGCACAGCAAGGTTTTTTTGTTTTTACAGATTTGTGTAGTATCAAGAAAATCACTCAAACAGTAGTTTTATGTACTTTTAACATTGTCAGTCTAGTCTGGTTTCCATACGAATGAATTCTGCTGGCAAAAGGGTTTATTTGGGAGTGAGTTAAAGTGCAATGAATCACACATCTCTGTAGCACCACCCTGCTGGAAAACACTTCAGTGAAGCCACAGTCTGGGTTTCCAGCTGTGAACCTTCAGGTCCAGACTGCTGCACAAAGTGACAGTTTGACATCAGACAGACGAGCTGCTTCAGGTGTGATCACTCACCTGAGTTTGTTATTGTCGCTCTTATTTTAGCTCCGTGCACTCTGCTTGCCCTTTCTCTTCAGAAATAAGTTTTTTGTTCTGAGAGCAATCAGCAGAGCGTCTCTGTGATAAGACGACTTAGCAGCACATGAAGATGTCGCAGCTGATAACATGATGCCTCTGTAACGAGTCGTCGCACAACGGGGGTGCAGTTAGCTCCCATCGAGCTTCCTCTTGAGCCTCGGAAATTAATCTGACTCTGTGTCTCTGTCGTTTAGTTTAACGATGAGAGGAGGGTGGCAACTGATAAGGGAAGATTTATTTTTTTAGGGTAATGAAAGGGCCTTAAGGTGGTTTAAATAGATGGCACAAGATGAGGGAACTCATATCATAGAGGCATATTAAGTAACTTATCAGGTAAAAAAACACCAAACATTTGCTGTATTAAGTTTCTCAAATGTGAGGATTTGCTTTTTTTCTATTTGCATCAATGTAAATTGAGCCATTTTGCGGTTTTGGGCCGTCAAACAAAATAAAAAAATTAAATCTTTTGACGTCACAATGCATTTTAGAAACAGCTGATGAACATTTGTCGTTTTAAAGAAGACTCTTTACATAAGAAAAGGCAGCACAAGAAAGTGCAAAAAGAAGACGTATAAATAAGGTTTTAGAAAAATAAGAAGAAAATGTCGGAAGAAAAGAAAGCTAAAATATTAAGGGACAAAACAAAACAAAATTATTTAACAAATTATTAAAATAATTGTTACTTTCAGCTTTAGATGCAACTGTTGTTTCATATAACATTAAAATAATTCTACAGAAATGATTAGCGGCACGTTTGATTCATTGTCAACACAAAACAAAATAAGCTAAATGGAGCTTTAAAATTCTCATTACATGATCTGCATTGTGTGGTTTAAATCCTGCATATCTGCAGAGTGAATGGAGTGTTTTTTGTGTTTGTTTGGCAGGTACTTCATGACTCAGCAGCTGAGTCATGAAAAGGGAACTCCTACTGTGTAAAAATAATCCGGCTCCAGGAAACACCCGACTCCAACTCCTCTCTTGGTACATAACATTTAAAACATTTATTCACATACAGTTTATTTCTCAGTAGGCTTGAAGCTTAAAGAGTTTATGGTTTGTTTACCTGTAGACGACCTCATTGAGCTGCTGTTGTTTGCATTATTGAGAGACTAAGACTAATGAGAGTTTTTCCTCATTATTCAAAACAAAAAGCTCCCGTAGACTTTCCTCTTCCTCTCAGGGACGACAAATCTCTGCAGTAGCTGCTGTTGGTCATGCATAGAGGTTTTAATGTCACTTCATACTGCCATACTCACCGTCAACCGTTTTGTCTCTGTGACAGCTGCTGTTGAGCTGATTTACTGTCATCATAAGTCGGATTGAAGCTCTTTACTGTATACGCGTTGTCTGCATCCCTGAGGCATGTGGCCATTATTGATGTTAGCATTTATCAGAAGGCCATTTGTGTTTTCAGAATGGAGCCTGTAGGGAAAGGAAAACTCATGTGGCTGAAGGTTACTGCAATAATTAACATTTAGAATCATGATTTGATGGATAAAGTAGAAGATCCCAAATCTATTCCTTTTCATAAAGTTAACTCAAAAGTATCCATGAGTTAAATTCTTCAGGCGGGTCCTCTGGCGCTCGTTGCAGAGCTCTGACCCAGTTTGTCGACTGGCTAAGTGCGTTTCTCTGTTTTTTGGTTTCCTGCTTTTCTCACATCTACTCAACCTGCTGGTCACAACAGCTACACACATTCAGAATGAATCTAGAGATGAAATGTCATAGGACTGTTTATTCTATATATTTGTTGGCTCTGTAAAGACGTCGTGGGTTAAATGAAAAACAATAATGATGCTATGTTTGATATTTGCAGGGGAGAAAGGAAGTCATGGGGGTTTTTATAGAGTCCTCCAGATAATGAGGAAATCTCAAATTCAATCAAGGGAAATCATTAAAATCATGCAGACAAGAGGAAACATACATGAAGTCACTATTAACGGTCGTAGGGAGAAAACAATCGTGTCTGACTTTATTTTCAGTCAATATTCTCCCCCCAAAAATGCTAGATTTGAACATCAATCAGATATTGAATAATAAATTAAAACAACATTTGATTTAAAGTGGCAGTAGTGTTTTAAGAACACTTCAAGTTATATTGCATTACTTACTTTATTTAACCTTAAATATTAAAAGGACAAGATCATAATAATGAATTATTTTATTGATTGTTATAAATATGTAAAATGCATTCACACCCAATGGTGGAGGAAGTATTCAGATCCTTTACTTAAGTAAAAGTACTAATACCACACTGTGAAAATACTGTTCCATGTAAAAGTCCTGCATTGGAAAGATTGCTAAAGTAAAGGTTTAGGTTTGAATGTATTAAAAGTATAAAAATGTCCCCAGTGACTATTATACTGTTATTTATTAAATCACTAGATTATTATTAATCATGCATTCATGTACAATCAGGATTTTACTGTTTTAAGTGGTTGAGCTGGAGCTTATTTTCATTATTTTCATTATAGATTAATCTGCTGATTATTTTTTCAATTAATTGATTGATTGTTGGGTTTGTAAAAACAGGGAAAATAGGGAGAATTTGCTTCACAATTAAAGCCCAAATTGACACCATGACAATGTTTTTAAGTCCAAACCTCAAAATGATTACTAAAACGTTAACATCATTAAAATAATTTCAAGGAAAACAGCAAATCTGTCATGAGGCAAAATCAATATGAAAATAGCCAATTCATTTTCTGTCCATTGATTATTCAACCACAGTGGCATGAGAAGAAAATACTTTTTGAGGTACAAGTACCTAAAATTTGTACTTAAGTACAGTCCTTGAGGAAATGCACCTGGTTTGTTATCAACCATCTGTTGTAGTGCTGCACATGAGTAGTGTAGTAGGTGGTTGTGTGCCCCTTTAAATCTTTATATATAACTGCTTAGAGAATGTGTATTGATGCAAACAAACCCAAACTCCTGACTGGACGGCATCTTGAATTCTGAGGGTCATTATCAGCAGACTCAGACGGTCTCTGAGGTAAACGATGCAGGTGATGACTCACACATTCAGGCTTCCCCCTCCGTCTCGTCTCTAAAAACATCTCCGGATGGATCTCTGCAAAGCTGCAACACACACCGACGCCACGCTCAGCTGACTGAGGCTGAGCACGAATCGTTGAAAATGTCATTTATGTAACGCTGTAAATAGTAATTACTGCCGTGACTCTAAACAGGAAAAGGTTTTTCTGCATATTTAAATCAGTTTCATCTCCCGTTCTCACACATGACTGAGAATGTTGAACATTCACAGTGCAGATAAACAGATGTTTTTACCATGAAATGTTAAGAAACAGTCATACGGGTTTCATTGTATTGCAGTTAGATACATGCAACTGGCTGTTCAGTGGAAGGTTACCGACATTTTCAGCTTTGGAAACGTTAACATTACTATAAACTTAAGTCTGTTCAGGTGAAAAAAAATCAAACATCTTTTGACCCGTCCAGTTTTATAACATGCTTTTTGATTTTTTTGAATATTAGAGTGACATTTCTCTTTCATCTGGCTCTCTCATAGATAATTTTTTGGTGAAATGTCCAAGATCAGGAATCCTTTTGATGAAAGAACGAAAAGGACGTCAGCTTGCAATGTCATTTTTTTTGTTATGACACGCTTTCATGCACATCTAGGCCTTCACTGCAGTGTGGGAGTTCTCACAGAGGAAGTGGAGTTGTGATTTGAGCGACAACACCTTGGTTTAACATAAACAAATCTCTGCCTAATGCAGGTGTTCACAATCTTTTGCATTATAGGTAGACAAGGACAAAAATACACGCTGATCATCATGCAAGACGTCTTTTTTTGTCGGCTAAATAGAGTTTGTTCATTGTGATGAAGCCACGGAATAAATATCACCTCAATCTAAATACACCTCCCCTTTATATCCAGATTCACTATAATGGCTCTCATAGCCACTGTACTTGGAAGCAAACAGCAGACAGATTCAGTTAGAGACTAGCTTGTGAACATAGTGGAGCGTTTTGCAGCTAAAGAGCCAGACAATTCACCCAGGAGGTGGTGGAGACCAAAAATGGAGTTTTCAACATTTTTTCAAGTTTGTCAATTTTGTGTTCATAACTAGCCAAGTAAACTCTAAAAGTTTGTTACATTAATATGACTACATGAATCCCTGCTGCAGCATAAAGTTCATTTCAATCCATTGAGAACTGCTTGCCTGGCTCATATGGGGAAAAACTAGCTTTAGCTTTTAGGTTAACAAATATAAAACCTCCATGGATCAAAAAATCATAATAGAAAGAGTCATAATAGAGCTTATTTGAAGTTCAAGGTGCTTGTCAACAGTTTTACGGACTTCTCTTTTATAACAAAAATGCTTTTTGGGCCACCGGGAACAAAATGGAAGCAAGGCTGATCAGCAACATTGTGTTCAGTTTCTTATTGTACATTTAGATGTTGACCTGATTTTGGTGCTAAAGGAAAGTAAGAACATCACCAAAGTCACAATGATTCATCCTCTGGGGACCATGAATGTCTGTGCAAAACTTCAAGTCCATCCATCCAATAATTGTTGATTTATTTCAGTCTGGACCAAAGTGGTGGACTGACATCATTTCCATCTATAGAGCCAAGAGAGGCTAAACTGTGCTTCATATAAATGTCTTAAATAATTAAAATCCTTGGAGCTGTAGCATGGAAAACCAACAGCCTCATCTCGAAAAACACAGATCATATTGTTTCCAAGTGTTTCCTCCTTTATTCCCATCAACAAATGTCTTTTAATACGTCACTGCCTCTTTTTTTGTTACCCTCCTGTAGTGAAGCGCCCTCGATGACTTGTAGCTGAGAAGAGCAACATATGCTCCCTAATAACATAGCAGGTGCTCTTCCCAGTGCATGCGGCGAAGCAGACCTTCTCTCTGGTGTGTTAGTCTTCAAATTCTTCCTCCTCCAGAGTCTTTTTTCTTTATTCCTGCCTCCACCCATCAGCTCCGCATTTTGTGCTGAATTGCAGTAACAGTAGAAGGTCTAATGTAGCTTCACCTCATTTTATCTGATGTCGTTCCAGTGTTGAACGAAGCGAGTGAGTGTGTGTTTGAAGACAGATGAGATGAACCAGACGGCTTCTCCTCTGAAGGCATCTGTTGCCCAGTCGGAGAGCATTATGACGCCTGATGAAATCACAGCTGACATTTGGAAAACAGTAGATGAAGCGTATAGCGACTGAAGGATTATGTTTTGGTTCAGAAGGAAATACGCTGAGACTTTCTGTCCTCCATCTTTTTTTCTCCTCCCCTTCCTCCTGCATCGGCAACCTTTTCTGGCTCATGATGCATGCATGTTTCACGCAGTCATGCCTACAGTGACGGGAGATTACAATCCGGAGGAACATTGGCACACACACATATTGTGTCGCTGTTAAAATATTCAATGTTGCCTGCATGCTGCATTTTCAAACACAACACACGCCGTTGTTTGAGGCGTCCAATCTGATCAGCTGTGATATCAGCGATGAATATTTCACCGTCACAAAATGTGGAATGTGGGTCGCTTCGAGGAAGCAAGGCCTTGCAGGGAAGCGCGATAGATATCCCTCCCTCTCTCTCTCTCTCTCCTCTCTCTCCCTCTGGTTTTAATGGTTTTTGCTTTATTAGGGTCTCTGTGTCGTTGCAGCTCACAATATTAAGTCCAAGGAAAAACCCCAGAGGAGCTCAGAAGAGCCCGAGGCGAGGTGTTGCTTCATCTGCCGTGTTTGGAGCGAGAGGAATTTCTGCTTCTTTGTTTTTCATCAGGCGTTGTGGGGTTCCTCAAAATGACGGTGAAATGCAGAGGGAGAGAGAGAGAGAAAGGGGAGAGTGAATAAATGAAAAGGGAAAGATTCATGTTGTGCTTGTATGTGTGTGTTCTAGTGTGAGAAAAAAAAAAGACCTCTTTCCACGAGTACTGCACGCTGAGAGCACAAAATGTTTTAGTCACAGCTCGTTTTATGAAGGTGAAACTCATGATGCCTGAAGGGTTTCAACCTATGAAATCTACCTCATTAGTTTATGAGATGAAGGGACATTAATTGCCTTGAAACACACTAGTCTTTGCAATTCAACGTCAACACTTCATCGCTTACAGAGCCTCAATCCAGGGCATCTGGGACAGTTTACCGTTAATAAACATATCTAATCCCTGCGGGTACAGAGAGTCAAAGTGAAACAGGAAACTTCTAGATTTTTTCCGAGAAGACATAATTGTAATATTTAAAATAATTGTTAAAAACCCCCCAGCATTGCTCAACTGTATGTCATGCAGTTCACTCCACTTGTTCAGAGAGGAAATGCACACTTGGCACACAAAACTATGTATAATTGTTTATTTAATATTTCCGTTTTTTAGCAGCACAAGTCCAAGACTGTAGCAGAATGGTGTTGACGTTGCTGAAAAACTTTCCAGATAATTCATAACTATTTAATGCTAAGAAAACATTGTTTAAAGCATAGATTGTATATAAGAAGTGGATGAAGTTGTCGTGATGTCACCTATTAGTTTGTGAACAACAGTTTTGAAGCCTTGAGTTTGTGTTTTGGTCGTCGCCATCTTGAAATTTTGCAACCACACCAATATGTTCACCAGCTAGTCTCCAACTGTGTCCGTCTGATGTTGAGCAGGTAGTGAACAAGAGTTTATCAAAGATTTATTTAAGCTGTTAAAAAGCTTCCTGTTGCTTCTTGAAACAAAGCTGATGAGCACAGAGTTTGTGGCCGGAAAAAACAAAACAATGTGCTCAAAGAGGCTAAAATACTCAAGATGGCTGATGGGACCTGATTCTGCTTGCAAGGCTTAAAATATTGTGCAGCTTTAACTTATCTTAGAATATATGGATGGTAACACCTTTCACTATTTCAAGTTGAATGAAACCCTTAAGAAGAGACGCTAATGCTAATGCTAATGCTAACAGCTAGCTGTGTCCCTAAACAAAGACGTTGTTTTATGAACGATGTGGAAGTTAAACTAAATCATGAGATGGCACACACTCATACACATGTACATACATACACACACATATTTAGCTGTCACATGCTACCACATCTTGCTGTTATCGCTTTGTCTCCTCCGTCAACAACTCCGAATGTAAATCCACATTCCCCTCGTAGAAATGTGGTTGGTGCTCTCCCTCTTCACTTTCTCTGATGTTCACGTAGTTATTAGATGCCTCGGTGAAGCCTCGCCCTTCGGCCTCAGAACAAAGACACAACATACCTCAGTTTGCGATGAGCTCTGGTTAAGAGCCTCTTGAAACAATCGGTGCACACTTGTTTCCCACGAAATAATAATGATGAGTTATTATTTCCAGTTATCGCAGCGATGGAAAGTAATTAACCTCCTCCTACTGTTTGGTAATTACAGTGATGGAGAATATTGTTGACTGTTTCTCAGAGGCCTGTGGACTTTATTAACTCCAATGTTTACTAATTCTTATTTTACATGATAAGTGTTAAAATTGTATCCAGCAGGTACAGATGGTGTCTAAAACGAATACAGATCCTTTACCTAATACAAAAGTTTACTTTTAGGTAACATACTGATTCTTGAAATTAAATTTCCTTCTATATTCCTTTAACTCAAAACAAACAACTTTTTAAAATGGTTTTATGGTAAAACAGGACAGTAATCGAGTAATATCACAATTTAAATACAGAGTATTTAAATGTAGAGTAGTTTGAAGTATGAAAGTACCAGTCCCTTAAATTCATATAAGCCATCATGTGCACATCCTCATGCATCAATCAAAGTACCAAACCATAATAATCATCTGACCCAGAGCCATACTGCTCAATCTGAGGACTCGTAAATCTACTGAATCGCCTAAAATTAGATCAGAGAGGCAGCATCTGTGTGTTTGTGTGTTCGTGACAGCATGCAAGGGTGTGGCCGTGTGTGTATATATATATATATATATATATATATATCTACTATATGTATTTATATGTGTATTACTACAACAGAGATCCATGGTTAAGTCCTGACGGAGATTCAGAGGAACTCCCAAGGCGGTCGTTAGCCAGATGCACACGAGGAGAAAACATCAGAGGCTGAATGCCACGACACATTTTAAAATCATGTCTGCAGCATCAGAGGGGAGGGACTGGGTGTGTGTATCATAGCCTGGTATTGTTGTGTGTGCGTGTGTTTGTGTGTGTGTGTGCGTCATATAGATCTATTTTTTGTTTAATGCCAGGGTCGCCAACATTCGAGGATGGAGAACTTGTAGTTAATGTTCTTTATGTTGGGTGTAGATTGATACTGACTGTTATAAGTTAACTGTAGACTGTATTAAAGAAGTGGACGTAGTCGTTGTGACGCCACCCATTGGTTTATGGACTGCGGTTTTGAGGCCTTGAGGTCGTCATTTTGGCCGTCGCCATCTTGTTTTTTGCAACCAATGAATGGAGGTGACCATATTTGGACTGTGTCTCTACACTACTGAGTGATGTAGAGACGCCGTAAACGTCTGAGTCTATTTTCTCATAGACTTCTATACAACCAGAGGATTGGCCCCCTGATGGACATTAGAGAGAATGCAGCTTTTAAGCCTGTCTTATGAAAGTATGCAGACACTCCTTTTTCTTGTTGCTTAATTGATTGTCAAATTAATTGCCAATACATTTTCCTTTGATTATTTGAATCGACTAAAACTGTTGCAGCTGTTGTGTTCTTCCAGCTTTGTGGCAAAAAATTGTTTCAACACAAAGCCAGCCTACCCAGTTTGTTGTGGAAAAACCTGACTGGTCTGACTTCAACCATCCAACACCTTTAAGAACTGGAACACAGACTGAATGTAAAAGAACTCCAGATTTACAGAAAACAGAAGTATCAGTGTTGTTTACCACAGATCTATAAATAATAATGTTGTAACTTGCAGAGATGATGCTCTCTCAGGTTCCTTTTGTGTCACAAGGTGCTTTTTCTCATGATGATTTCATGACTTTTCCTTTCAGTCTCACTGCTTCCTGTGTTTCTCAGGTCTGAAGGCCTCACATGACTTTTTACAGTAAATAAAATCCGTTGTTTCTCTGCAGAGAGAAGAAGCATCGTCATGTGCAGAAGCTGTTTGCAGAACGATGTGATTTTTTTATGATGCTTGAGGTTATTTATATAAAAGACACAGTCTTATCTGTATTTTTTTTACTGCCAACTCATCTCTATTGTTACAGTAAGGCTTTTATAAAATATATTTGTTGGTTTACAGCTGTTGTGTTAGAGAGCTGGCGGTGTTATGCAATCAGACAGTAATAACAGTGACTTAATGTCACTTAAAATACTTTTTAAACAATAGTTGTTTATGATAACTTTGCATTCTTGATATATAGATAAATTAATAAATAAATGTTATTGCAACATATTCACATACTCATTTTCCAACCTTTTGCTGTAAATGATTACTGTTTCATAAGACTTGGGTCTTTTTTGTTGTTGCTCTCGTCGTTGTTTCTATCAGTTAGGATAACATCGTACTCATCAGGTTTATTCTTGAGATCTGGAACCATAAATTATCCTTATAAAACATTTATTTGATAGACGAGATATCAGGATATGAGTTGAAGGTCACAGGTTTCATTAGTTCACGTATCAAAGATGTGATTGTCTGATCTTCTCTTCAGTGTGACTCTCAGTCTGAGCTGTAATAAACATCTGTTTAATGGTTCATTAATGTGATCTGACAGTGAAACGTGACGTCAATGTTGCAGTAATGCCTGGATTCACGCCGGCTGTCTCCTCCCTCATGTGGGAGTCTCGCATGTCTGTGTTTGTGTGTTGACTCATAATTCATGTGTACATAGGCTCTGTGTGTGTGTTGTGTGTGTGTGTGTGTGTGTGTGTGTGTGTGTGTGTGTGTGTGTGTGTGTGTGTGTGTGTGTGTGTGTGTGTGTGTGTGTGTGTGTGTGTGTGTGTGTGAAGGTGACATATGTTCAAGTCAAAACAGATGTGGTTCAGATGTACTTTAATCCCTCATATTTACATTCTACAACTTTTATACATGTTCTTGTGTCAATAAGTAAAAATGGTAAATTTTTCTGGCAAAACATCAGTTTTTTGTGTGATCTATTATTGAACAAGGTTCTCAAGAGTTTACAAGCAGTATTATTTTAATTAGTAGTTCAATCTGCAATGGAGTACATGAGCAACAGGTTTGAAGTTTGAATGAACATAAGGAAAAAACATAGATAAATTAAGAGTTAAATGCAATTCAAACAGCTGGTTGCCGTAACATATATAAGTATTTCTGAAATACAGCTTGTTTTTGATAACTCACTTTACACCTTTTTTCCACCTTAAAAGTCGTTAAGATGACAAATTTTGTGAATCGCTGCTGAAATGTCCAGCTTGCATAAGATTCATGGGTAGAGATATGTCCATACCAATTTTCAAGTGCTGACTTTCCTGTCTATCAATCTATCCTATACAATGAAAAAGGCTAAAAGAGACAAAAAAAATTATTTGACTTTATTAGCCTACTGTTGGCCAAAGAATGCCCCTAAAAATGTATTTAAACTTAATAATAAAATGTAAAATATGTTTAAAATCGGATGAGAATGCATATGATACAAAAAAAAGCACACATTTGGCAGAGTCAAGCTATTCAAATGTTTATGTTTTGGGTCAAACATAAGCAGCTGTTAATATTATGACAAAAACCTCTCCCAACAAAACAAAACCAACACCCTTAAACGTGATCGTCCTGGATCTGGGTCAGCTGTCCCAGAAATGTGAAGCTTTTGGCTCCATCGCCGAGGAGAGGGAAGAGGTCAACCGGTATCCACGGCGACGGCATGACCTCACTTTTCTGGAGATGTGAGAGAGGAGGGGAGGTGCTATATATCCTCACAGATCACTGTTGTTTTCTCGGTGTGTTTGCCGACTTTGGGGAGTTGCTTCTTTCTCTCCTCACAGCGATTACTCATCCTGTGGAACCGTTGAGGAGACGATGAGAACTTGGCAGCAGAGACTCCAGCAGAGACGAGTCCAACGAGCCGTCCTCCTGCCAGATCGCTGTTCTGTTTGTTCTCTCAAGCGACTGACGACGAGGCAGGAGAATGTCACGTTTTATGTGAGGAGCAGAAGAAAAAACAAAGTAGAGATAAAAAACAAGCGAGGGAAACGCCAAAATATGTGAGACCCCGTCGCTGGCTCTGACCCAACTCCTGTTGAGGAGAGAGGATAGACTTCCACCAGATGTTCAGTTTTTCTCTGGGACCTGCAGAATTTGTTAACATGGATTTGCATGTAAAGCAGCAGCTATTAGCTAATTGGCCCGGCATGGTTTCACCTGCACAGTCCCTGAATCTTTAAATCTAAATGATTGTGTAGCTCTTTAGAGAGCAGCAGCTCCAAAGAAGTCCCACGATGGATCTGAAAGCCAATAAGTTCTAGACCAATTAATTAAGATTATTTTGAATATTGGTTAATTTATCTTTAATGTGTCAGAAAATACTGAAAAATGCCCAATTTACTGTGTTTAAGCTGCTTGTTTTGTCCGATCATCGGTCTTAAACTCAAAGATATACCAAATAGAAAACTTATCTTCTCAAAGAATAAGTAAACACAAGGGAAGGAAAGAGCTTTCAAAAAACAAAACTTGAGCTCTCGACCAACTTCTTCTTCACTTAAACGTTTACTGCTTGTAATTAAGAGAATTGCAGAATCTGCAAAGCGTCTCACGCCAGTTTGTGATGCTCGAGGGACACATTTTAGTCGGTAACAAAAAAGTGTTTGATACCCAGATGGGTCACAAGAAGAAAGAACAATTATGTTATGACAAACTAGGTTTATTTAGCTTTTACTCACAAAATAGTTTGTGTGTGTGTGTGTGTGTGTGTGTGTGTGTGTGTGTGTGTGTGTGTGTGTGTGTGTGTGTGTGTGTGTGTGTGTGTGTGTGTGTGTGTGTGTGTGTGTGTGTGTGTGTGTGTGTGTGTGTGTGTGTGTGTGTGTGAGAAAAAAGCAGCACACAGCTGTCCGGTCGGTGGATCTGGGGTTGTTGTCCCGAGTCCGAATGTTTCAACGTGTTTCAGTGTCTCAGTTTTGTTCAGACCAGCTGTGAAAAAAAGACATGAAAACAGAGTCGAGGGGGCAGATCGCATGTCGACACGAGGGAGACGCCACGGGTCTCTGGAGGCAACGCTAGTTACTGTGGTCTCACGTGAGCATCATGTCATCTCTCTCTGTGTGTGTGTGTGTGTGTGTGTGTGTGTGTGTGTGTGTGTGTGTGTGTGTGTGTGTGTGTGTGTGTGTGTGTGTGTGTGTGCTGTGTGTGTGTGTGTGTGTGGTGTGTGTGTGTGTGTGTGTGTGTGTGGGCTGCTGGCTCAGAACAACACACTTTCTTTTTGTTGTTAAGTTACAACATTTGATTTGTTTGGGAAAAGCTGCACCATCATGACTAAAAAAGAAAAGTATTCAGATCTTTCACTGAAGTAAAAGTAGCAATACTAGTGAAAGACTTGCTTTGTAAATTGTAAAAGTACAATAAATATACTGTAAGAACTTATTATGCAGAATGTGTCATTTCAGAATTGGATTTTAATTATTAATGCAGTAATGTGTTCATCACTTTAATGTTGTAGCTGGTAAAGATGGAGCTCATTTAAATTACTTTATATACTGATAGGTAGTTTAATGTATTATAATATACATCATATCATATATCCTTTAGTAGTTTTTACTAGTAGGTTTTATTTTGCATCAATAATCTGAATCTGCCAAAAGTTGATATAGTGGTGTAAAAAGACCAATATTTCCCTTTTAGATATAAAAGTATAAGTACAAGTATAAATAAAAGGAAATACTCAAAGAAAGTACCTCAAATGTACTTAATGACATTCCAGCTCTGCTTATTTCTCGAGTTAATATACAAGATTGACAGAAAATGTATTATTTTAATGATGCATTAATAATTTGAGGCCTTTTTTCTTAATTTAAATGTAATACTTTGTGTTTGGGGCTGTTAGTGAGACAAAACAAGATATTTAAAGATGTCAACTTTATACATAAAACTTAAAATCGACAAATTGAGAAGATGATCAGCAGATTAACAGATAATAAAAGTAATTGTTTCAGCTCTCTGCCCTCCCTTCTCTAACTTACGACTGTATTTTTAGCTGTACTGAAATATTGATACCATCAAACCACGAAGCATTAAAGTTTCAGTCAGAGCTGCCCGAGTCAGTCTGTAAAGAAACATTCAAATCTGATCTCAGATCTTCCTCTTATAGGTCATACCTTCATCATCAGCAGGAGATCAGCTGGTTAGGCTTAAATAACCAGTTATATTATATTCAGTTATATAAACTTAAATGATTAGCATTTAAAGTAAGTATTAGCGTCCTAAGAACTTTGAACCTAATTATGATTTTCATAACAAAACAAATTATTTTATCATTTGCTCTGTGAAGTCTCATGATCAGTTATATTAAGTACACTTTTATTTTATAATAAAGTATTTTGTTTGTTTCATTATCACTTTCAGTTACTAAATGCAAGTTTATTTATATAGCACATTTCAGCAAAAAAGTGCTTTAAATAAAACATCAAAGGACAAAGTGCAAAAAAGAAACACATTATAAAGGTTTAGTAGGTAAAAAAGCCAAGAATAGAATATTAAAACAAGCTAAAATAGAATTTTACAGGTATAAAATAAAATTAAGCAGTGCAGTGTAAGTAACAACTTTAATAAAAAGCAAAAGCAATCAGAAAAATAAATTAAATTAAAATTAAATTAAGTTAAATTGTCTTATGTAAAACAAGTTGTATGATGGAGGCTGTTTTGTGTCTCATCGTACATGAGTCCTGAAATTAAAACAATGGAGACCACAATGAACATTATTTATTTCTGTACCTTTATTGTGAAAGGTCATAGGGGTCAGATTGCTGTCCCTCAGTTGTTGCTGCTAAATAATTCAACAAAAGTTTGCAAAATGTTTTTCTATCCAATCTCATTTGTAAACAGAAAATTTCAAGTGAGAGTTAAGGTAACAGAGGTGAAACATTTTAGGTTCAATCAAGCCAAATATTAAGAACTGTACTGAAGTTATTACTGAATTTGTTTTGCCTTGAAATTTGGGGTTTTCTTCAGCTCATTCTTTTTTTTTTTACAGTGTTGATAATTTTTTACAAGATTCAGTTTGATTTACTCTCTTAATATTGTCCTCTTACTGTCCAAAAAAGACACCATTAATACAGACCAGTAAGCGTTCTGATTGGTGGAGGTTGTATGTATTCTTTATTTACCGACAATTATTCTCCTAAAAAGACATAAAACTGAACATTGGGTAGAGATAAGGTCCTAAAGGACAGCTCTTTTTAGCTAAAATGTAAATAAAATATCTAGCGCAAAGTATGAAGTGTCTGTCAATAAAAACATAATCTTTTCATGTAGGGTTATTGTTTAAATAATAAACACATTTCTATTCTTTTTAACCTCATGTGTCCATTGTTATCTCATGATAAAATGGATCTGATTGTCTTCTTTTGAAGCATACCGACACCTTTAATAAATAAGCAACATTAATCCACCTTTATGTGTTTTTCTACTCTTTCATCTCGTACATAATCGTCTTTTCTTGTTACAAATATTCAGTTTAGTGTTCTGAGCTATTTTCAGTCCCAGGAGGTGGAGAGTGAATCTATGGAGGTTTTAAAGGAGTGCACGACCTCCTGCGGTAGATTTCTTTTGCTTTGCTCTGTTCTGTTGCCTTGTCAATCCTTTTGCGGCCTATGGGGAGGACCGAGGTACTCCGGCTGAATCTGGAATGAGTCAGGCCATTTCTTTGTATCGAGCCGAGGAAAAAAAAGCTGTGGGATTTAGTGCTCCTGGAGAGAAATAGCAAAGTCTCCGGGGAAAGAGAGAGACGAAACCTGGACGCTCGAAACTTTTGGCTGTGAGCAGCATTTTAAATCTTTGGTGGGGGGGTAAAGGCTTTAGCCGCGGGATGTGTTTTGTTATCTTGTGCTGTGTTGAAGCTGTTTACTATGCAGCGTTCACTCTGCATGGACACCAGACTGAAGGTGGTCCGTTGTAAATAGCACCGGGCTGAATGCCGTCATGTGTCTGAGTGTTGGATGGATCCACACACAAAAAAGGGAAAGATTTACTTTTAGGGTTAAAAACAGATTGTTGAGACGGAGCTGAATGTTTTATTGCTGAATAATTTGGTCTGAATCATGTTTAATGAACCAGCAATTCCTCTTTTTGTCAGTTTTCTTTCTCAGATGCAACACATTGTGTGCTGTAATTATGTTTTATTGTAAGATAAACAAATGAATTGACTCTGAGAATGATTGTGCCAAAACGAGTAACCGAAATACTATTTAAATCTGGTTAAATATGTTATCTGGTCTTTTAAGTCCAACTACAGTTAAACTGCACGATTTATTACTGCTGCATAACTCAGGGCCAATAATTGAGTTATTGCTGAGTAGTTTATTGTTCAATTAACAGTCTGCAGTTTATATATCCGGCTCTGTGTTGCATACTGTGTTTTATATTCAGGGTTTGATCAAATTGCTGAAAATAGAACAATCTATTAATAAAACATGGTTGAAAAAAGACATTTCATTTCTTTCATGTGCAAAAGCAGAAACACTTGAAGAGGTTTTATCTTTATTACATGTGAACAGATTTACGTTCCTCTGAAACAGGATCTTCTCTAAAGGCTGCTTGATGATTTCTTATTCCACCCCCACTCCACACGGTCGCTGAAGTGGAGCAGCACATGACCTTGAAACCAAATAGAAGACGTGTGTGTGTGTGTGTGTGTGTGTGTGTGTGTGTGTGTGTGTGTGTGTGTGTGTGTGTGTGTGTGTGTGTGTGTGTGTGTGTGTGTGTGTGTGTGTGTGTGTGTGTGTGTGTGTGTGTGTGTGTGTGTGTGTGTGTGTGTGTGTGTGTGTGTGTGTGTGTGTGTGTGTGAATGCAAACAGAGAGATGAAGATACAGATCTCATCCTCTGTCGCTGTGACAAATGAAAAGCTCGGCCACCGACGTCGCACCTTCAGGCCGCCGCTCCGAGGACAGACTCCACTTTTCCCCCCGCCGCTTCATTCATCTTCACACTCCGTTTCCTCTTTCCACGTTTGATCCATCCATCCGCTCCGTCGCTGCCTGCAACACCTGCTGCCATAGCAACCACAACCTACCCCCCCCCCCCCCATCCTTCCCTTCCTCAGTTAGTATTGGGAGAAAAGCATGCTGGGTAATCTGACTTCACCTGGAATATTTCTCGTAGGGGGATTTTTCTCTCCTTGAACCATTTTTTTTCTCATCATATACCAATTTTCTTTTTTACGATGGACTGAATTACATATTTCATATATTAAACCTGTTTAAATTTAAACCTTCTTATTGTAATAATGCAGTCAAAGCGCATTATTACCTTCTGGAGTTGCAATAAAACAAGACTGCTTTTCCAAACAGTCAGGGTAAAATGAGACGGTCTGCAGACGTATAATAAATATAGTAAAGAAGACAAAAGGAATGTCTTCCTCCGGTCTGTCGTCTCCTGCTGCTCGTCCAGAAAAAAACACATCACTGCTGCTGTATTGATCTGTTCTCATGTCCGACAGGTTTGCAGGGAAAATAATGGTAGAATTGAATACTTTGAGCAAGAGCTGTGACATCTGAGAGGCCTTAACAGCTTGTGTTGTTTTATTTCCTCTGGATTTTTATTTATTTTTAGGAAATGAATACCAAATTTCTTAAAATGAATGACTAAAAGTAACAATACATATAGAGTATGTTGTGTGGTGGGTTGTAGTAGTACTAGTGGTGGTGTTAAACATTGTAGAACTACTTACAAAAATGTATTATGTATTAACAAGCATTCTGAGATATAAATTGATTTTTTTGGTTCTGATCAAAAATAACCAAATGTTGACATTGAACTTCAGGTCAAACTTATAATCTAGTTTAATCAAGTGTTGATTGTAAAATTAAATGTCAAGGTAACAAATGTTTTTAAAGCCACTTCTTAGAATATTTTAAAATTGGAATTGTTTACATGCCTCTTTTGGGTTATTTTTTCTTACTGAAAAACAAAGTTTATGGGTAAAAACCAATATAGTAAAGTTACGTACTGTAAAACCAAAACAATGAGCTTAAAGACGCTACAACGCTCCGTAGTGTCTCTGCACTTTTACTCAAGTACTTGAACATTTCCATTTCATTATACTTTTTTTTACTTCTACTCATCTACAAAGGGAAACCCACCAGTTTAGTAAATATTACACCACTTTGACCAGCTGTTACATTGATTTGCAGCACATGAATGTATCAACAATAATAATCCAATAACATGTCATATAAGATATAAAGTCACAATTTGATCTGTCACCACTGGGGTCGTTCTGTCTATTGAAACAGCAGAAATAATGCTGAAGCTGTTTGGTTTGATGTGAGAGTTTAATTGATCAGAGAAAACACATCAAGCGTTAAAGCCGCCTGAAGGTGACGGCAGAACGACGCTGTTGTTATTATTTTTGCTGCCGCAGTGATTCGAAAGAGAGAAAGTAACATTTATTAGAAGAAATCAGCAGGAAAAATGTGGGGAATCTTGTTAGAATACAAGTTTATGATGCCATTTTTGTTTTTATTGTTCTGAATGGCTCCGGCAGATTTTTATTTCATGGTCAAGCTTCAGTAACAGCGAGAGGATGGATTTTAAAATGGTGCAGAGAGATTTGTTATTATTAAATAATTGTGAATTGTGTCGCAATTCATCTATTAGCATAAATTGAATATAATATTCATTACTTTATTATCTTATAATACTGAACTATGTTTTCATTAGTGTATAGTCACCTGAAACTAATTACATTTGTGTTTTCATTAGCTTAGAATTCTCTTGTTTTGTATTTATTAATGGAGCTCAGTACTGTTTTTCTGTTTGTTTCTGTAGGCAAGTTAAACGTCTTCATTTCTAGTTAGGATGAGGGTTTTGTTTGTTTGTTATTTTGGCCTTAGAGACCCTGACGTCCATGCTTCCATTTTTAGTTGTTTTATTTCTGTTAATCAGTACTTTATCAATAAATGCTACTTATTTTATTCCTTTATTGTTCCAGCTTCCTTATCCTTTCATTGTGCGGAGTCAAACATGTTGCACCGCCTTCTTTCTACTGTAGCCCAGAATGAAACCAAACACTGACTCCAGAGAGAGACTTTAACGTTTTTATGGAAACAGAAGGACACTGTAGTTCTCCGACACGCTTGTAAAACTGGTAAGGCGAGTAGTGTTATTATGGTATGGATGGCATCTGCAATGGTTTTGCTCTCAGCGGCTCACCATGTAAAAGGAGGACTGAACTGAGCGGCATTCAGTTGGTTGTAATCTGCAACCAAACCACTAAATGGAACCAAATCCTACACTCTGTGCCTTTAAAAGATTAAAGTGATTAAAACAATGAGGAATCACAATAAGAAAGCTTTTACATCCACAACAGCTTTATAGAGGTTGAGGCTGTGTTTGACCTCTGACCCTGCAGGTGTCACTAATGTATAGTGCATATTTTTTACAAGTCAACCCCGATCACATGATGTACAGTAACAGGCTTTGTGCTGCACAGCTGACAAGGAACACTGTGAAGGTCAAATACCGCCGGTAGAGAAATGCAGATATTTCTAACAAGGTCACGTTGTTATGTTCTCCAGGTGTGTAAACCTGCAGGGGATCATGTGTTTGGTCGTGTGTGTGTGTGTGTGTGTGTGTGTGTGTGTGTGTGTGTGTGATTGTGTGTATCTGTCCGTCATGAGGTCTGCTCTTTACCTCTTTACTTCTTCTTCCTGAATAACAACACAAATAAATAGGTATTTGATGAATATACATATATAGTGTGTAGAACATTTGCCGCATAAAAAATATGATCGATAGTCAACAGGGAGAGACAAATATTTTTTCATCTCTTTTGAATCAAAGCACGAGTTACACATATGATGTTTGTCAATTTTAAACAATGATTTTGCACACAAAGAAAGTCTAATTTTGTCGTAGAACTTCTGAAGTATAACTGTGTATATAACGACTGTGAAAATAAGTATTTAAAAAGACTTCACACCAAAAAGTGGCGAAAGTATCTCTCTCTAAAGTTATGATGCCTGTGTGTTTTGTACCAGAATGTTTTCACACCAACAGCGGGTTTCACTCGTTCATTTGCTTCCCAGCTGATAAAAAGAGTCACTGGGTAAAACACATCATGTAAGAAAACATTACATCCGTGCGCTGAACAAGTTAGTTAGCCAGCCAAGCTAACAGCCATGTTAATGTTGATGACACTACAAAAATAAAATTATCTTTAAATTGACAAACATTGTATTTGTTATTCATGGCACAATTGAAACAGGGTCAAAAATATATTTGTCTTTCCCTGTTGACTGCTGCACCAATTTTTTCCTAAATAAGGTCACATGAGGGGCACCAGAAGGGGCGGGGCTTAGCCTGTATAGCTCTAAGATATGAGGTTTTGCTCTTCTTATGTTTGCATATGGGGTGGACAAAATATTAGAAACACCACAACTCACTACGACCTCAATAATAAACTTAATAAAATGTGTAAAAGTAGAATTCATGGCATCACAGATAGTGCAGCTTTAACTTTAAACATTTGTATCTTTGTTAAGCCATCAGTCATATTTCTGTGCAGTGATCGAATGTGACTGTGTGCAGACTCTTTGCAGTCTTGGTGGATCAGTTTCTAAAAAGAGAAAAGTAGTCTTTGAACCCTTTTTATGTTTCTGGTCTTCTGCCAAAAGTTTGGACCCGAGGAAACGGAAAACCAAAGAGAGCTGAGTCATTCCACAAGAAGAACAATCTGTATTCTCACCCAGCCTCCTTTTTTTCTAAATCTCTCAGAGGATTTATCCCTATAAAACCCTCTTAGTATGCATCTATTATCTTCTTCTATCGTCTCCCCCACTGCTGCGCCTGTGTTCTTCATCGCTGCCTCCCCCCCCCTCTTCTTTTTCCGTGCCAGTGGGAATCCCGGCCGTGACGACAGAAGCTGATGCTGCAGCAAAGTCCTGACTCTGCTGCTGAGGCTGTGATTTCATGATGCTGTAGCGCCCTTGATGTGTCACACAATTAACAAAAAGCTGCAGAGAGAGGAGCGTGTCAGAAAGATGGAGGACATAAAATGAAAAGCCTGTTTCCCCTCTTCCCATCCAGTTTCTGGCGTTTGTTTTTGTCCCCCTCTGAATTTGATCTTTATTGCAAAATATGAACCATGTGTTGTTCAGCCTCTCCCTTCCTCAGCTGTGACTTCCCGTCATGCAGCGTTACGAGGACTGAATCCCCCCGTGTGGAAACGTCAGCACAACAACATTAACAGCTGACCTTCTCTTCTCTGCTTACACGTGTAGATATGAAGAGACTCGGCAGCAGCATGCATGTTTTATTTAAAAAAAAGAAAAAAAATTCCAGGCAGAGAAGGGATAAAATAGCTGCATTAAAAGCCTTTAGTTTGAGATATTTATGCTTTAAAATATGCAAACTTCAGAACATTGCGCCCTGTGTGTCGACATGTTCTCTCTACTTTTGATATGCACTGAACAATTTCCCTCAAGGAGACGTGTGGTCAGAGTATTATCGAATCTTGCCTCCTGCTGGTAATTGAGGACATGGCAGTTAAAACTCGACATGTCAGTGCAGACATCGTCACACTCTGTTAATGTGGGAACATTTGCAAATATCATTAAAGCAGAACTGTGAGGTCAATGACGAGTCAGGGAATAATATTCGTCTGGACAGGGGAAAAAAACTCCCTTTAGCAGCTGACAGCAGTTTGTTTTGCCTTGTTGTTGTCATACTGCGACTGTGTGTGAGTGTGTCTGTGTGTGTGTCTGTGTGTGTGTGTGTATTTGTGTGTGTTAACCTGTATGCAATCTGTCACAGAGGAAAGAAAATGAGGAGCAGTCTTTGGCATTGAGAGCATTTTTGAATGACTTGTGTTTGTCTTGTTTTGCAAAGGAGCAGCGCTGGTGTTGACAAGCTGCTAACATGCTCATTAGTGTGTGTGTGTGTGTGTGTGTGTGTGTGTGTGTGTGTGTGTGTGTGTGTGTGTGTGTGTGTGTGTGTGTGTGTGTGTGTGTGTGTGTGTGTGTGTGTGTGTGTGTGTGTGTGTGTGTGTGTGTGTGTGTTGTGTGTTAGCACGAGGACCATCATCCCCAGTAGTTTCATTCACTGAGCCGGTAAATCCTGCTCACATGTGCTTGTTGTCAGAGAGGAAATGAATCCATTGATTTCCTTCAGACCTCGGAGAAAAAACTGTCCTGGATTTGCAGACAGTGTGTCAGAAATAAATTAGGTTAAATCAACACGCAGAGACAAATCCACTGTGACTGAGCTAACAGAAACACGGTCATTCTGCTAAAGCTATATATACACACACACACTCACAAAGACACACAGAACTCGATTAAATCCCCTTTTGTCAATCTATAACACACCTAAACAGGTAGCTGATTTTGGTCGGTCCACCACTTGGTTCAAATTAAAATATCTGAAAAAGTGTTGGATTGATCGTCACATAATAGGGAACAGACATTCATGATCCCCAGAGGACGAATCCTACTGACTTTCATTATCCTCTGACTTTTCCTCTAGCACCACCGTAAGGTTTAGATTTTAGATTTTTAGAGAAATATCTTACCAACTACTGGATGAATTGTCATGAAATTTGGTTCTGACATTAATGTTCCCCTCAGGATGAATTAAATGTAATTAATTGCTTATTAACTTTGGTGATTTTTCATCTAGTGCAATCATCACATCAAAATATATATTTTTGATTATTCACTGGTTTATGAGCTAATTCGTGCAGCACATTCCCATCAGCCTCAGCTGTAAATATATGAGCATCAACATGAGCATGTTAGAATGCCGATGTTAGCATTTAGCTCAAAGTAACACTGTGTTTAAGTTTAACAGAGCTGCAGTCATAGTCTTTTTTTATTTGACCTTATTTACAGGTTCATCCCAAATGCATAAATACATATTACCTGTAGTTTTATTTATCAATCTAGGAACTATGGTCTTTCAACCGTAGTCATGATTTCTGGAAAGAGACGTTGCTGTTGAGTTATTAAAATGTATATTTTTACGCTCTGAGCACCACGAGCCAGGTGTCATCTATTACCATGATATTGGAATTCATCTCATATTTTGTGGTCTAATATTCCTTTAATTGAGTCCACAAAAAAGCACCACACGTGCTCACAAAAGCTGAGTGTGGAAAGAGAAGGGCTTCTCCTTTCTGTCCTTCTGTTTCCAGCTGTTCAGCTGTAGCCAGATGGATCATAATGTAGCCAGATGGATCATAATGACACAGCCATGAGAGAGAAAGGTGTGTGTGAATGTTTGGTGGGTACAAAAGGTCAAACTGTCTCATACGTCTTAAGTTTTTTTATCTTTTTCTTTGTTGCCAACACTTATGAGACATTTTTCCTGCACCTGTTGACAGATGTGAATTATGAAGCAGAGAACATAGATTATAGTGAAAGGACCAGATGTCAGGTCTCATTCTTCAGGCTGCCTCCTCCTCTGTCTCTCTCCTCCCCTCCTCTCTCCTCCCTCTTCCACTCCTCTCTCACCTCCTTATTGTCACTCACTGAGTGTCCCTCCTGTTAGCCAGGGGGATGTTCAGGAGAAAGCTGCAGATCAGCAGGATTCGATCCTCTCACAGGTAAAGTGCTGCTCTGTGAGTCCGGTTCTGGACCGCTGTGGTGTTTTTATATTTTAAACTAAAGTCTGTTTGTTGTTTGAGGGGATGAGTCGTTGTTCAGGAGGGGAGACGGACTTAACGGATGTTTGCGCTGAGCTGTTGTATGTGTGGGATTCCTAAAAATATCCATAACTAAGCTTAAACGTGGTGGGATTTGATTAATTGCATCTGTACAATGTTTTTGTTTATTTGTTTTGTACCACTTTCTAAAATGGCAACTTTTATTCGGGTTAATAAGTTGTGACGAAAGGCTACTTTGCAAGTACTTTGCTTTATTGATCAATTGTAATCCCTCAATGAGGAAGGCTTTTTGGTTAAAGGTCTTTTTCTTATTATTAATAAAAATTGTAAATTTAACACCTTATATATTAAGTCTTAACACTTAATAAGCGTTAGTAGCACCTTTAAACTCTAGATGAAACTATGAATTTGAACCTGTGATTAGTTCCAAACCATTTGAGTTGTTTCTAGTGAATGACTGTAAAAATTTTTTTGTAAAAGTACAGATGTAGTCATGGAGGGATATTTCTAATAAATTAAAGTTGCTTATTATCCCTGACACATGTAGTGATTTATAATATATTAATAAAGCCATTAGTTTTGACACACACGTACTTCATAACGCGTTTCTAATTACTGAGCCGCTCTGTTTGCATTGAACATATATATAAAAGAAAGCATATGATCAACCAGATTTAAAACAATTTTTCTGTACTTCAATTTAGACCCATGTGACCTCTTTTACAACTTCTTCTACCTGTTTAACTGCAAGTGTTGTACCTGTAGGGCTGAAGAAGTTAACCTCAGGTGATTCACACATATCTGTTCTATCAATTATACTATCAATAAGACTTGACAGAAGGGTGTAACATAAAAGTAGAAAGATGTCGAGATGACAGAGTTACTGACATCACTACCTGATGTCATCGTCTGCTGTGAACAGGAGCGGTTGTAAATCACTGCACAGGTGTGCTTTGTTTCCTCCTGTTTATCTCTCAAATCAGTGCTTAAAACGGATTTCTGTGTCTGCGACTGCAAAGTACAGTATGTTGTAAAGCATGAAACCAAACATCTTAGAAGACGATACAGCAGTGAAGAGAATCTTAAGATGCTTCTGTAGCTGCATCTTCATGCTTCTAGTTTTAATGATTCTGGTTTTTGCTCTGCAGAGCTTCATTTACGGCGTTCACAGGTGCAGGTGTTTCTCTGAGTGTCTCAATTGTTCATTGTTTAACCTGCTCTACTTTTGTGAGCAGGAACAATCTACTGTAATGGTTACTAACTGTGAGTGAGGAATCTGAAGTGGAAAGGATTAAAGCTGCAACGATTAGTTGATTAATCACTTAGTCAATCAACGGTAAATTAATCTGCAGCTATTCTGATAGTTCATTTATTATTTTAGTTATAAAAACATGAAACATTTCTTGTTACAGCTTCTTAAATGTGCAGATTTGATGCTTTTCTGTGTCATATGTGATAATAAACTGAATATCTTCTGTTAAGATTTTAATGAAACTGTGTAATTACTTTGTCTGGGAATTAATCAACAAGCTTTTCTCATATTTTCATCCAATTTAGAACCACAGCTTCATCATGCTTAATCAAGTTAATTTCTTTATGGTACAGTTATTGTATGATTGTATTTATAGCTGTTGTGTGCAGTGAGATTATCTCTCATGTGGAGCGTTTAACTGCTCTCTTATCTTTAATTGTTTGCCTGTGGAGGCTGTAAAGTGTTGACTGCTGAGGATTTAAACATTATGAAACACTTGTTGCTTTAAATTCAAACGTTACATGAGAACCATTAGTGCAGATTTAGGAAAGTCTCTCCTGAATTTAATCTCTTAACGTATTTTATTTGTCTCTCTCTATTGTATATTGTGAACTCCAGTGGTATTATTTCAGTGTTAAGTTGTCACCTGTACAGTGAAACAGGGTAAACTTACAAATATTATTTGAGTTTCCTGCATTTAGTCTTTCCCTACTGTTTTTAATGTATTTTTTCTATCTATTTATTTACTTATTCAGTTCAGTTGACTAACACGATTTTGTCAACTTATTGATTATTTTGATTTAATCGACAGAGTTTCTTCTGAAAGAATTATTCAAAAGAATCACTTCAAATCTTGTGTTTGCCGGATTTTTGGTCATTCATTTCTTGGAAATAAGTTTATTCTGCATGAAAAAGCAAAAGAAAGACTAATCAACTAAAGAAATCTCAGTGGACTAAGACCAAAATGAGTGATTCGTCAACTTATCAAAGAATCAATTTTTAAAAAGCAATTAATGAAGTAAAAATAGAAAAAATATAGACTTGAATTTGGTGTCACCTATACAAAGAGATTAACGGAGTCATTTGTCGATCTCTACTTTGTGTTCAAACAGTGTTTTCTGTCAGATTTCCAACCAGAGAGGGTTCATAATTTCCCTCTTTATTAGCATGAAACTGATGAAAGTAAATATTTTAGCTCCAGGCTACAGCTGCAAAATAATTAATGTGTGCAGAATTTCAGGAAATGATTTGTGTGTTTGTTGCCCAGTTATCTGATTTATCCAAACTAACAGCCTCCTTTCTCTTCTTCTCTTCTCTTCCAGAGCTGAAAAAACAGAAGTATTAAGTGAAGACCTACTACAGGTACTAGTCAATGAAGTGTGTGTGTGTGTGTGTGTGTTATATTCCTTTATTATTGTGTGTGTGTGTGTGTGTGTGTGTGTGTGTGTGTGTGTGTGTGTGTGTGTGTGTGTGTGTGTGTGTGTGTGTGTGTGTGTGTGTGTGTGTGTGTGTGTGTGTGTGTGTGTGTGTGTGTGTGTGTGTGTTGCTTTGCTGCCTCTCACAGATAAAAACATCATCATCCGTGCAAAGTACTCAGTGTGCATTAAATTACTTTTTACAAATGGCTTTCCGTGATGCCTTCAGGCGCCGTTAATGAGCGCTGAAATTGAACCTCTTTGAGAGACAAAAGGCAGAACGTCCCCGCTGATTGACTCGAGGCGCAGCGCTGTAATTGATCTGATTAATGCCGCCACATCGGTTCCACTGAGTCGGTTTAAATAATGAAATGAGAGGCATTTAGGGGCGACAGGTAACGGTGTCGTACAGGTGTCACCCGCCTGAGAAGAAGCTGGCTTTCGCTGAATGTGCATGTCTGTAAAGGACTCAATCTGTGCATGTTTTTTTATCGTGTCTCATGTCTTTTCTTTCTCGCTGCGTCAGGTGGAGAAACGTCTGGAGCTGGTGAAGCAGGTTTCACACAGCACACACAAGAAGCTGACCGCCTGTCTGCAGGGCCAGCAGGGCGTGGACGTGGACAAGAAGTCCGTCAGGTCGCCTTCGGTGAGGATCAAACCCGAAAAACATTAAATAATTATGATAAGAAAGTGTTTATTCTAGGTGGGAGCAGAGGAAAAAGTGAGAACGAGAAGCTTAAAGTTACTGTGAGGAACTGTTAACTGGTTCTGAATCAGTCTCAGTTTAGTCCTGATCCTCTATGTGACCTCCATCAGTAAACGAGACCATCAGAGAGAAGATCGTCTGTTTCTATATAGTTGTTCTTAAAGCTCGTCATCGGAGCCACCGGGTCGGATTCTGGTGAAATCAGATGAAATCATGAAGGTTCACCAGAAACTCCTTCAGATCATTACATTACATTACAGTCATTTAGCAGACGCTTTTATCCAAAGCGACTTACAGTCAGTAGTATATTACATATCATTCACCCATTCACACACTGATGACAGGCTACCATGCAAGGTGCCACCATCAGACTCTAACTAACATTCATGCAACAAGCAAGCCTTCGGGAGCAACTTGGGGTTAAGTGTCTTGCCCAAGGACACATCGACTGCCGAAGCCGGGTATCGAACCACCGACCCGCTGATTGGAGAACTACCTTGCTCTCCACTACGCCACAGCCGATCAGACTCCAGCAGAGACCAGTCCACCGTGGACAGACCCAGATCCGGCAGAGACCAGTCCACCAGGAGGTTTTTATAAAGGGACTCTGGTGCTCGGAAACACTACCACTTTTATCCACAATGACAGCCAAAATCAACACAAAATAAAAGTTTCTCATAGTAACTTTAATTATATAAATGTTATTATATAATCTTTATTTCAAAGTATCTCCTTTATCACAATTAACAACAAACAAATTGATGATATCGAACAGTTTGAGATGGATTTTCCCTTCAGAGTTTGTGTCTTTGTGTGTTCGTATTGATGTGTGCGGTTCATTTCACTTGTTTTTTTCAAGGTGTAATGACACATTCTGCAGACTGATTCATCGATTGTTTGTTTGTTTGTGTGGTTTTTTTTTTTTGTGCTATTTGTGCAGAAGAAGCTTCCTCTGACAACACTAGCACAATGTATGGTGGAGGGGGCGGCAGTGCTCGGGGACGAGTCTCTACTCGGGTGAGTCGAACTCACACACACACACACACACACACACACACACACACACACACACACACACACACACAATTTATTGATCGTCTGTAACATTTGCAGCATTTTCTCTCTTAAAGCAGCGACATGGAAAAGGAAGGTTTTTATCATCTAGAGCTGATTTCAAATTAAAATGTAGAAAACAACCAGATGAGGACAAACCTTTACTTATATTTTAAAATGCTTCTGGTTTTTTTCTCAATTTAACCTGTTATTCAAGCAGGAAAGCCTCTTTCCAAACACAATAACACAGTAACTGAAAGAGAGAAAAATACAGAATTAAAGGTGTTTTATTTGTTGATGTTAAACTGTATTCATGGCTGTAGAGAGTGACTCAGTGTTACTTCACCTTGCTGCATTAACTCATAAATGCATCACTGCTTATTACTAGTTTATTTTTAGAGAATATTGACGTGAGCTCTCTGTTGGGTCTGACTGTGACTCTGATGTTTCCTGTTTTTTTCTGTTGCAGGAAGATGCTGAAGCTCTGCGGCGACACGCAGGACAAACTGGCCACCGAGCTCATGTTGTTCGAGCTCACCATCGAGAGGGACGTCGTCGAGCCTCTGTACGACCTCGCAGAGGTACGGAAAACTAAATCATTTTTTTTGTTTAACTCGTGTATAATAATAACTGTGTATTTTTATTCTGTTTCTATAAAAAAAAAAATGATTCCCATATATCCTCCTCTATGTTTGTATTCAGATCTCTGTCCACATTTTCCATAAATTACCTAAATGCAAGACCCCCAATGCAAAAACATAATTTTAAATGCGATAGTTCATTTTGAGATTTCGGAATATTTTGCTAGTGGGGAAAAAAAACATCCAAAATACACATTAAGATGGGTTTTTTTTATTTATTTTGTCTGGTTTCAGTTTCAAAAGTTACAGTTAAAAAACCCTTATTTCCATATTTAAACATAAAATATCAGAAAACTTGTTATACAAAAAATAATTGTCTTAATGTCAGTAATAAACTGTTGAAGTTTTGAGGTGATATCTATTAGTTTTTTTTTACTATTTTCACCTGTAGTTGTCTCTACCATACAGAGTAATTTCATAAAAGATTGAAGCTACCTTTTTATTTAATATAACCCCCAGACTCTTTATGCAGCTACTTATTTGGAGATACCTTAGAAAAAATACAGAACTTATTAACATAAGTCAAATAAAGACAAATAAATCAATGCAGATAAAGGTTGACTGACAATATCATGAGGTTAAATAATAGAAAAACAGTTGATTTAAGCCCTTAAATGTTTCCTGAAACCTGTCAAACAAACCTGCACTGTGATCTGTTGAAAAACACGAACACAGAGCTTCACCTTCATGAATAAATTAGCCGGTAAACTAATCTTCATGAGACGAAGAATCAAGTGCAAAGCCTCTGACAATACTGAGTGTGTTTCCTCTGTTTCACACCGACAAACAATGATCGTCTCTCTGCTCCGTCCTCTCAGGTGGAGATCCCAAACATCCAGAAACAGAGGAAACATTTAGCGAAGCTGGTCCTGGACATGGACTCAGCACGCACACGGTGAGTCTGTTACTACAAGAAAGAGAATTTGTTTAAATGTCCGTGAATGTCTGCAGAGTGAAAACTTTACTTATGTCTGATTATCTCATTTTGCTTTACCAGTACTGATGTCATTCTTGTTACATGACCCATATATTTTATATCTTCAATTACATAAAAGATTTAAAAGATTTTCCAAAAGCACAAAGACATATTGTGACTGTTAATTATGATACACAATAATTACTTTATATTTTATGCAGAATATCAGTGTTATCAACGTTCGGTTTTGTATTTGAATTTTTGCAAAAACACTTATAAGATAAGATAATCCTTTATTAGTCCTGCAGCGGAGAAATTTGCATTTATATTGTATAATTCATTATTTCTTTCCCTCTTAAATGCCACATTATTACTCTCTTGTTCCCCATAGTCTAGTTTTCTTCCACTATATCTACATTAAAGAACCATTGGTCATGAAATGTCGATACATTTAATAACCACTGGTTATTTAATCGATCTTGTGGGCTTTATTATAAAAGTGTTAGTACAAACTCCACAGGGCACCTTTAATTAAATTATGGTTTGATAATTAAAGATGAAAATAATGGTCTTTCTGGCTTCAAAACTGCCAAACTTTCACCATTTTTTAGTGTTGAATAGTTTCTTATTTCTAAGCTTTAGGTGTGAAAACCTCGTGAATCATCACATCAGTGCAGATTTCTCTCCCGTCCAATCAGAAGCTGTTATCTGACGTCTGAAACCTCCAATCACCTCTCTCTGTCATGTCTTTGTGCTGATTCACCATCGTCCCAGTGAAACAACTCTGAGCTGTGACACAGACAGAAATGTGTTTTTCCTTCACTGCAGTTCAGTCAGTCGGGTTTCATTTTTTTTAGTGACCCAAATCTCCTCTGGCAGAGCGGCACATTATCTCCACCCAGAGACTCAGCCAGAGAGCCAGACAGAGAGGGAAGACAAGGTTTGAATTGGAGAGGAAGATGAGTTCAAAGAAAGAGGATATTTATATTTTTATAGATAGTCAAGTGTCAGAATGAGTACTTTTTACTCCTCTACATCTCAGAGGTAGATATTGTATTTCTCAGATGGGTCAAACCTTGTATCTCCAGATGTGTTGATTTTGAATGTTTGTGATGAACTGAAGGATGAAGTGTTTCCTTTATGTGTTGAGAAAATCCTCCTTCTTCTTCAGATAAATAAACTCTTTAAAATCCCTCTTGAGTCAGCTGGAAAATGCATCGTCACAAAGCTGAAAACAGGCTGTTTGTGTTTTTAGAAAACACTGTCTGAACATTTTACTGATCAGTAATGGTATTTTCACAGGCAGTTATTAGTACTTGTTGTATAAAGGATTTAAATACTTCTTCAGTTAACGATAATATTGATTCAGCATATTGAATAAACCATGTTAATGTTTTGTCCTCAGGTATTATCAGTCCACCAAGTCTTCAGGACTCTCCAGTAACCTGCAGCCATCAGGAGCAAAGGCCGACCACCTCAGGGAGGAGATGGAGGAGGCAGCCAACCGCATGGAGATCTGCAGAGTCAGTGATCACCTTTATTCTCAATCAATTAACTGGTTATTCCCATTATGCTATAAATCAAGTGCTTGCTTCCATCATCAGTGTAATTCAAAATTTCAAAATGTCTGCTTGAAAAAAGTCTGTTCAACACATTTAGTTTTTATTACCTTTTATTTTGTTGTTAAAGTTTTTTGTTTTCTTTCTTCTCCAGGATCAGTTATCAGCAGACATGTACAGTTTTGTGGCCAAAGAAATTGACTATGCAAGCTACTTCCAGACAGTAAGTACAACGTTCCTCCTGTGACTTTGTCTGCGGTGAAGAAACATAAATGTTCTGCCGGTCCGTCACAGACTCTCTGATCTCTCCTATAGCTGATAGAAGTCCAGGCAGAATACCACAGGAAGTCATTAGAGCTGCTTCAGAGCGTGTTGCCCCAGATCAAAGCTCATCAGGGTGAGTTCAGACCAACAGTCTCAATTATGCTGTCGTTTTTTCCTTCTTGAACTTCATGCTCAGACTCTGCTAAAGCTGCAGTATTATTATTAGTATAATTATTATATTACATATTTTGTCAGCCAGTTTGCTTGTCAGGCAATTATTTATTTTTTTAAGTTAAAGCAAAGTAACCTTACATATTTGTGACAAAAGGATCAAACAATGAAAAGGTTTTATTGTCATGACACAACACAGGCTTGCACAGGGAAATGCAGTTGTAGCTCCCTACACGCTACTAACATATATACCCATATTAATTATTTAAATTAGAAAAGAATAAAACAATACAAATTGCAATAAAGTAGAACAAATTATATAAAAGTGTAACATTGAAGGAAAGAATAGAATTTAGTCTTTTTTTTTATTTTAAAGTGTTTCATTTCCCATCTTTTTTCCTTTATTGTAAAGCACTTTGTGCAGTCTTTTTTAATGAAAGTGGCGAAACAAATTTTTTATTATTATGATTCTTATTTATATTACTGTCTTATTATTAATATTGCCATCTTATTATTCATGTCTTATTATTCGTATTCTTATTATTTTAATTTTTAGTTTTCTTATTATAAGTGGTAGTAGTATTATTGTTGTTATAATTTCTCTTTTATATATATATATATATATATATATATATATATATATATATATACTAAAAAAAAAAAGATATACAGTTTATGCAATATCTGTGTCATATAAGTAATATCAGTTATAATAACTTATAAGTTAATAAGTTGTTATTTATTAATAATTAGTTAACCAACTCTCTGATTTGTCTGTAGAAATGTGTTAAATCAAAATTTTCCAACCCCTTTTTTGATGATAAAGACTGAAAAAAAGTAACTTGATGAAAATAAAAAACAACACAAAATCTCTAACAGTTTGTTGTTCAGGACGTTAAGCTGAATAAGAAAATAGTTTTTGGGCCCTTTAAGTTCCTCCAGGAAATACATTTCCTGTTTATTTTGGAGATAAACGTTAGGCATCTGTTGCTGCTACTGTATTTCATGCATGTTTTGTGTGTGTGTGTGTGTGTGTGTGTGTGTGTGTGTGTGTGTGTGTGTGTGTGTGTGTGTGTGTGTGTGTGTGTGTGTGTGTGTGTGTGTGTGTGTGTGTGTGTGTGTGTGTGTGTGTGTGTGTGTGTGTGTTGTGTGTTTAACAGAGACCTGGGTGGAGAAGCCGTGCTACGGGAAGCCATTAGAGGAGCACTTAGCGCTCAGCGGGAGAGATATTGCCTTCCCCATCGAGGCCTGTGTCACCATGCTGCTGGAGTGCGGCATGCAGGAGGAGGTGAAACACACACACTGCATCTGTCTTTAACAGGACACACACACACACACACACACACACACACACACACACACACACACACACACACACACACACACACAAAAACATCTACTGGTGAGGGAAACTTTGCAGAAATCTAACGAGGTCCAAGCTTCAGTTTGGTTTCCTCAAAGAAACAAACAATCCTCGACTGTTTTAATTAATATGTGATGCATGTAATTATATAATGTAATCAAGTCAGTGAGCTGTGCAGCTTTAATTGCTCAGAATGTAATGATTGTTTAATGGAGACACATTGAGGCTACAGTAAATGTTTTCCCTAAGCAAATCTTTATGAGATTAAAAGACAAATATATCATTATGAATAACTTAATTTACATGCTACAGTCATTAGGCTTAATGTGATGTTTGTTGAACATTATAGATAATGTTTTGAGATATGCTGCAGAGAAAGATTTGTTTAAGTTCATTAATCACATTAATTCAAAGTGTTTTTAGAGCTCACTTTGACATTTGAAATAAATCGATTCCTGCTTTTAAAGGACACACAAACAGTCTGCTGCTGACTCATCTGATCGTTCATTAGCCGTTGAGCCTAATGTCCAAAAAGTTTTGCAAATATGATGTAAATCAACATCCCTGTTGGAAAAAGACCTTGAAACAATGTGAATATGTAAAGATTTGTATACGTGTGACGCTTTTTATATATATAAAAACTACATAAATATATTGTACAAGTAATATTCAAGCAATGCTTTTTAGCATTTTGCTAAAGTAGAAAAAAATATTATCAAATGAACTGCTCATTATGCAGAATTGTCCCTTTTTCAGACTGGTGTAATATTAAATACTGCAGCTACTACATTATATATTGAACATCAACACATCTGGAGATACATGGTTTTAACTAGACAAGAAGGGGATGAAAAGCTATCATTTGAAAAGGAACTTAAGCTGTCAGACAAATGTAAAAAGTAGAATATTTACCTCTGAGATGTAGTGGAGTAAAAAGTACAATATTTACCTGTGAGATGTAGTGGAGGAGGAGTAGAAGTAGCATAAATTGGAAATACTCAAGTACAAGTACCTATTAATTAGTAAAGACCCTCTTTGATTTCATGTTTTGACTGTTTTATTGGCTGTTAAAACTCGTCTCGTCGTGTTTTGTGTCTCAGGGTTTGTTCAGAATCGCTCCTTCGGCCTCCAAACTGAAGAAGCTGAAGGCCTCTTTGGACTGCGGCGTGTTGGACGTTCAGGAGTACTCTGCAGACCCTCACGCCATCGCGGGTAAACCCCACCCCACCCTCCACCTCCACCCATCTCCACCCGTCTCCTAGCTGCACCCATCTGTTGCTGGACCTTATAACCATCATCTAGAATGAGAAACTGGCCGTACAGCAGTAGATTTATGACTTGGCACCGGTTCAGTTGCTCGTTAGGAATCTTAATTTCAGGCTCACACATCTGCTCCGCCGACTTCACTTCCACACAAACAACATAATTAAGCTGCTAAATGATGTTTTCCTCATCAGAGAAATCCCTAATATTTTGTTTTTTATGATTATTTCTCCTGCACACATGACTGTTTCTGCAGCTGCCATTTGTAGACCTCTGCTTTAAGACCTGATTAGGATTCAGTTCACAGCAAGAAAAGACAAAATGTCTTTGTCTGTTTTTGCTTCTGTTATAGTTCTTTGTTTTTTTTTAGAGATATTGAATAAACTACCCCGAAAATGTCTGGAGATAAATTCCAAATATAACTGGGATTAGTGTCAGACAGATTTTTCATCTCCTGCACCAAAAAACACAATAGACTTCAAAAGAAAGAGAAGCTTTTATGATGCTGTTATTGATCTTTTGTGAGGATGCTACTCGTCTTCACTGGAGCTGATTGCTGCTGTCAGATGAAAACCTTATACCTCCAAAATAACAAGCTATGAATATTTTATATAGAAAAGTTGAGAACATTTTTATAGATTAATTTCAAACAAACAGGGGGCAGCATTCCTCCTCTACGACAAATGATCTACATTTTTAAGTCAGCAGTTAATTAAAACAAAAACGAACTAATAGCAGGTCAATAATCGAAACATTCAATCAAACTGATGAAACTCTGAGAGACAGTCAGAATAACACGTTATTTTATAATCTTTTCATGTGCTGTCGCCCGAGTGTTTAACACTAACCGGAGCTGTACACTTTGAAAGTTTGTTTAGTAGAGAGAATGCAGGTTTTAAGACACTTCAGCATTGGCTTCACTCTTCAGAACGGAGGTAGCCGCCTGGGTTTGACTCAGTGCTCCACCAGCCCGCTACGAACCTGGATGCTAGAACTAACCACTAACTGAAGGTCTGTCTCCCAGAGAAGTAGTCTCCTGGTGACAGCGAGGACAAAACAAAAATACAAGTTGTTTTCTTCTTACTTCCTCTTTGGATTTAATCAAATAAACAAACCACAAACATTCTGGAACAGGTTGCCTTTTATGGCAATTTTAGGGTTATCAATAATGCTAATAGTAATTCAGCAACAGGTGGCGTTCATCAGGCGAAAAACAAGCAATTCAAAACGAGATTGGAAAATCTGTCAAACTCATTGTAAACCACAAAATCTGGATATTTACCCATCAGGAACATTTTGTCCCTTTTATTAAACATGAAATCATTTAGCTGTGTTCACTGGAGCATGTGGACAAAGAGAGAGGCCTCTCTAATGATCTCATATTAAACTGGGTTAGCTCCAACAGCAAATCTAATTTGTGCCCCCGTCCCACTGGGAGTTGTGGTCATGATGGTGGGGGAGCATTTGCAGAGCTTCATCTTCCATCAGCATCAATTAGACGCAGCTGGATTTTTCTTTTTAAATGTAACAAACTAGAGCTGGGTAATGTAAAAAAAGAAGACTAGAACAAGAAGAACAAAAAGAAGAACTAGAAGAACAAGAAGAAGAAGAAGAAGACTAGAAGAAGAAGGACAACAAAAAGTACACAAGAAGAAGAAGAAGAAGAAGAAGAAGAAGAAGAAGAAGAAGAAGAAGAAGAAGAAGAAGAAGAAGAAGAAGAAGAAGAAGAAGAAGAAGAAGAAGAAGAAGAAGAAGAAGAAGAAGAAGAAGAAGAAGAAGAAGAAGAAAAACAAGAAGAAGAACAAGAAGAAGAAAAAGCCAATTAATCTTTCCTCCTCAGCACTAGAAAATATTTTTTGTTCTAAATATCAAAGCCTCCTCCTCTTTGGTGACATATCTGAGACACTATAAGTTCATGAAGGCACATCTTCATTATAAATGCATTGTTGTTTGCTCAGATATAAACATGCATACATGCTTTAATCTCATTATTTTGTTCCTTCAAGGAGCTTTGAAGTCCTACCTGCGTGAACTCCCCGAGCCGCTGATGACATACGAGCTCTACAACGACTGGATCCAGGCCTCCAAGTCCGTATCGTTTCATTTCCCCATGCTGTCGTCAGATCAGTGATGATGATGATGTGTTGAACTTAATCTGTAATGTTCAAACTCTTTCTCTGTCGTCCTGCAGCATTCAAGATCAAGATAAGAGGCTTCAGGCTCTGCTGAACGCTTGTGAGAAACTCCCCTCAGCCAACAACAACAACTTTAAGTGAGTCACTGTTTCCACGTTTCCCTCCTTGTGGTGCTCTCCTTCCCTCTGTTGGAAGTCAGCCGTCTGAAATGATTAGTCAGACTACAGATAGACGTCTAAATTCATCTGTTGCACAAAGCTGTCAGCAGGACTGATATGACATGAATTCTGGGTGAATTAAGACACTTTTCAAATTGAAAAAAACAAGGTTAAACTGAAAAATTGTAGCTACAAGGACATTTCTTACTGCAACAAGACAGATTACTTAAAGTAGCATGAAATCAGATGAGGTGGTGTGTTTTCTAAACTTTAAGTACTTCTGCTAACACATCAGTCATGGTCAGGATAGTTTCCAAATGACGACTGATGATGTTTCCACTTCATCGGGTTACTGCCCTAAACTTTGCCTTCTCATTTCTCGCTTCTTTGCTTCTAATCCAGTCGGAAATTTCAAGGTCTGAAAGGTTATGTCAATACTGAAGTGTCTTGAATTTGCATTCTCTCTGCTGTCCATCAGGGGGCGACTCCTCTGGTTGTATAGAAGTCTATGAGAAAATGACTCTACTTCTCTCTTGATCTATTCCCTCAATAAACATTGTAAACATGAGTTTATGGTCTCAACCTCTAGTTTCAAGTCTTCTTCAATACAGCATGATGTTCATTTAATAAATTATGGTCCATTTAGAGTCAAATAGACCATAAAGCAGGGTATGCTTTAGGGCGGGGCTACACAGTGATTGACCAGAGACGTACACAGCGTCTCTACGTCACTCTACCTCAGTCCAGATATGGTCATTTCCTGTTCACTGGTTGCAAAAACCAAGATGGCGACGGCCCAAAACCACGAAACGGTGCCGAGAAAGAGTACTAAAAGCTGAGGTGTTTCTGTATTTGCTGCTGGATTAAGTCGAGCCGCGGATATTTGCCGAAGGTCTTATCTCATGATCAAAAGCCCGCGATGAGGAGGAAGAGGAAGAAAGAGAAAAGAAAGGGGAGGGAAATTGAGAGCGGATATACTGCAGCACTTGTCAGTGTCATGATCGAATCGCACAAACAGGGCGTATTTTTAGACAGCCGTCCCCCCGAGAAGACCTGTCAGACCTGTCCAGATGATCGCCGCTCGCTGCGATGAGCTGCCTGATGTTCATTCAACTGTAGTTCAGCTCAGGATGAGTCATCAGCTCAGCTGCTATCACAGAAACACACTGGCCCTTTTTTGTCTCAGAAAAACCCACGAAGAGACTGAAGAGTGATGATAGAGTGAAGTAATAACAGGCTCAGTTTGCTTCATGAAGGAAACACCTTTTCTTTCTAAATCTCTGCCTTATTTAAACTTAAAGATGGTGGGAAACATGACCTAGATTACAGCTCAGTATTGTTCTGTTATTTCCCATGTTTCTCACTTTACATGTCTCATTTCACATATATATATATTACTACTACTGAAAACATGAGAAGGAAGAATTTCTGTGGGAATGTGGCTTAACATTTGGCCCATTATCAAGAGCTACTGTACTCCACATGATGTTAAATTCATGCAGAAATGTTAAGCCTTTTGCACATGCGCACTTTTAGTTTCATATCTCACAGCTTTCCAGTGAAAACTATGCAGTAGGGTTGTGCGGATCGATACGGAAATATCGATACTTCAGATACACATGTGTTGTTTGAAAATCAATTCAAGCATCAATGGAATGGATAACATTTTTTAAAACAAATAAATGATTGCAAAGTTTGAATTTAAAAGAAAACATTTTTTTTTTCATGTATGCACATTCAATTTATCTTTTTGTATTTGCCTTTAAAAATCTTCCTGTAAATGTATCATGTATGTAAGAAAATAATTAACAGTTGAAAGCAACATGAAAGAACATTAGCCACTTATATATATTATTATTATAAATAAAACATATCAGTATTGATTTCTGCGATTCTGGCCTTGTATTACTAAATATTGTGGTTTGGCCCACCTCTACTATTATATCTCATAATGTGGTGATTTTGTATTTTTCAAATAAACTTGACTTTGTCTAAAGTTAAACAAACCATTTAAAAAACTGATGGATTTGCGACAAAAATTCGGTTCATTTAATTTTATATGATCAAGTCAATTTTATTTACATTACATTACATTACATTACAGTCATTTAGCAGACGCTTTTATCCAAAGCGACTTACAATCAGTAGTATATTACATATCATTCACCCATTCACACACTGATGACAGGCTACCATCCAAGGTGCCACCATCAGACTCTAACTAACATTCATGCAACATCCAGTCCACACCGATGGCAAGCCTTCGGGAGCAACTTGGGGTTAAGTGTCTTGCCCAAGGACACATCGACTGCCGAAGCCGGGTATCGAACCACCGACCCTCTGATTGGAGAACTACCTTGCTCTCCACTACGCCACAGCCGCCCATTTACAGTATAAAGTGTAGCCAAAAAAATCACAAATAAATAATGTTTTTCTTCTTCCTAAAAAAATATTATTTCTCATAAGTTGCTTTGACAAAAGCTAAATGAATTGTATTTTAACCTTTTTTTGTGTGTTTGTATTTACAGGTATTTGATCAAATTCCTCTCCAAACTGACCGAATACCAGGATCTGAACAAGATGACGCCTGGAAACATCGCTATCGTCCTCGGACCGAACCTGCTGTGGATGCACAACGAAGGGTGAGACGGCAGAGATGCACAGTCACAGTAGTTAACTGTCTTTTATTGAACAACATTAACAATATCAATTACAACTTTAAGTGGGGCATCAGACGGCTTATTAATTTTCAGGGGATTTCTTTTCAAAATTCAATCCTTCTTCTGTTATGAATAGCAACTCAAAGTTATAATGTTTAAATTCTTTAAGCTGCTTGAAATAAGTACAGGTTAGATTCTTGCTATTATTACAATCAATCATTGGCCCTTATGTAACAGCTCCCTATTCTACAATACTTCTTCATATATATATATATATAATAGACAAGTGCATGATTAGATTCTACCTGTAAACGTCAAGGTTTCCTTTCTTAATTCCCCCTTAAAGGTGACATATTATGCTCATTTTCAGGTACATGCCTGGTATTTATGGTTTCTACTAGAACATATTTACATGCTTTAATGATTAAAAAAACATTTCTCATATTGTCTGTATGAATATACCTGTATTCACCGTCTGTCTGAAACGCTCCGTTTTGGTGCCTGTCTCTTTAAGAGCCCACTTCCTGAAAAAGCCCACTCTGCTCTGATTGGCTTGTGAGAAAAATATGGTGCATCTTTGCAGAAGTAGATCTGAAGTCGTGAGTTGAGATACACAGATGAGGAGCAGTATATTCTAATGAACCTGAATTTGACAGAGGAAGGGGTTTCACATCTGATTGCCTTTTTGAATCACATGTTTTCTGATATAAGCCGCCCCCAAAAAACTGACTGGTTTGTCCTATATCATAGTTTGTGGGTTGGTAGACACTCCAGATACACAAATGTATGTGCAGAAAAACTGATAAAGTGAGTTTTTCATAATCCATCCCCTTTAAACTCGCTCTAAGGTTGTTAACAATCATCCATTACCATCCAATTATAGTATCAGAAGCTGCCTCAGTGTCTAATCCCCTCTTCTCAAATTTAAAACCACTGCTCATCAAATCAGATCTCGGGCCTGTTTAACTCCAGCTCCCCCTCGGGACAATACTGAACTCAGGAAAAAACTGCCTTCCATAACATTGCACCTTATAAATAGAATGAATTACAGAGGATTTAAAAACTTGTATGAATAAGCACGGTTTTAAACATTTAAATCTTTAGTGTTTCTGTGATTGTTCTGTGCTTTTGTTTGTCTCGTTATATTTATGTTTATTTCTGTCTTCTGTACTCAGAGATCTTTATAATGAAATGACCTGATTTAATAAAGGTTATATATAATAAGTATCATAATATATTGTTTATCAGCTGTTCAGAGTGCAATATCTTAATCCAGGATGCCATGTTTTTTAATGGCTGCACGATTCAATGAAATTTAAATATTCTAGATGTCTTGTGCATCACTTTACAAACATTTCCCCTAAATCCAACCTTATAAATATGTTGTCTTTTGAAACTACGGGACATCCATTAGAATGTAAAATGAATCATGGTCACACAGTAGGAGCTTGTATTCATTTCTGGTGGTTAATTTGAGGGGAAATAAAAATGCATTTCTTTGTCGTGTCATGTATGAACCTCTGGGTTTCCTTTGTTCAGCCTAGCAGAGTTAGTTTAATACTACTTTATATGGTAATTTTATACGTGAAAAAGACAGTTTTTTATGTTGGGTATACTGTAAATGTTAAATGCTATACATGTGTATTTAAATGTTTTACATTTATGTATTGCACTGTTTATTATTTTGTGTTATTCAGAAGACAATTTGATTTATCTGTAGGTGCACTATGACAACAAGTTTGAAAGGCAGGAGAGATAATTTGTAAGGAAAAGCCAAGAAGAAGAAGTCCAAGGCTCTCTGAACTGTGCCTCTCCACATTTTTTCAGAATACATTCATCCTTAAAATATGTCACTGTGAGGATCTGTACTTCATAGAGGAAGACTCTGTATCCTCTGGGCTTCTCGTGGAGAATCTGAATTTCTGCTAATATTCATGGTGCTGCTTGGAGCCATCAGTGCTAATAACAAAAATGGCCAATAGGCACATCTTTTATCATAAAGTTCACACATGAAGATGACGAGTAAGCAGTCAATAAAGGGTGAAGGACACCTCCTTAAATCTCTGTGTAAATCTAACTCTTTACTCCCCTCTAACTTTTAATTAGTATTTTAACGGCCAACATTTCCACAATGGTTCTCCTTTTTAATGCTTCTGCAATATCATGAAAATGTGCTAATCACCGCCTGAGTGTGAATCCTTCTACGATGCTCTACTTTCACCATAAAAAAGTCTCCCTGTCTTTCCTCTGCAGCAACATCACAGAGATGATGACCACAGTTTCGCTGCAGATCGTCGGCATCATTGAGCCCATCATCCAGCACGCCGACTGGTTCTTCCCCGGAGGTAAGGAGGGATGACACGAGGAAATTGATTTTTATTGGTAAAGAGAATTGATTTCTTCACACAAAATTCTTCCTTTCTTTAGAAATCGAGTTCAACGTCACAGGGAACTACGGGAGCCCGGTCCACACCAACCACAACTCCAACTACAGCTCCATGCCGTCACCGGACATGGAGCAGATGGAGCGGAGGCAGAACGACCAGAGTCGCCGGCCGCTCAGCGTCGCCACGGACAACATGATGCTGGAGTTCTACAAGAAGGACGGGTAAGAACGCTTAATCTCTGCTGGGATCACATTCTCTACACATTTAGCTGTAGTTTTTAGGGATTATACGCAAAAATCTTGAAAATTGTCCTTTATTACCAGGCGGCAACCTCCAGTTCTGAAACGTGAAGCCAATGCTTCCTGTCTTAAAGCTGCAATCTCTCTACTGACCAGCAGGGGGCGACTCCTCTGCTTGTATAGAAGTCTATGAGAAAATTACTCTACTTCTCTCTTGATTTATTCCCTCAGTAAACATTGTAAACATGAGTTTATGGTCTCAATCTCTAGTTTCAAGTCTTCTTCAATACAGCATGATGTTCATTTAGTAAATGATGGTCCATTTCGAGTCAAATAGACCATAAAGCAGGGTATGCTTTAGGGCGTGGCTACACACTGATTGACAGGTCCCTACTAGAGACGTATACAGCGTCTCTATATCACTCCTCCTCAGTCCAAATATGGTCACCTCCTGTTCACTGGTTGCAAAAAGCCAAGATGGCGACGGCCAAATAGCTAAATTCGAAGCTTCTAAACCACAATCCACAAAACTAATGAGTGACGTCACGACGACTACGTCCACTTGTTATGTACAGTCTATGTTTATTACAGTACTCATAGAGAGGTCTTCCATTTTTTAAATATGTACTGTATATGTGCAGTAGTGATAGGCGAGAGACAAACAACTATTCCATCCCTTTTGAATCGTGCCATGAATTACACATATGATGTTGGTCGGTTTTAAAAGATAATTTTGCACGTTGAGTTACTCAATCAGCCGTCTTCTCTACATCTCTGGTTTCATTACAACTTCATTCAGGGTGGATCCTAACTGACAACTTAGCTTCATCATTTTTTTCCTGACCAGTCCACTTTGAGGCACGTAAAGTTTCCACACAACTGCCTTTTTGACAGTGTCTGACTTTTGAAGTAAGAGTGAGAAGAATTCCCCATTTGATTACACAAGCGTTATGTGAGAGGTGACCTCATGCTCAGTTTCACTATGAGGTAGACAGAAAGGGATGCTTTCTTTATCTTTATCTGCAGCCCAGTGAGAGGGGTAAGAGAGTGAGAAAGGAGAAAGATGACATTTAGTCTGTGAAATGAGGAATCAGGCAAACCTCAAGCTGTGGAGGAGGATTATCTGAAACCCAGTCAAAGGCTTTTTTTCTCTTTTCTGTCTGTCTCTGTCTCTTTCTTTAATGCTTTAATACACCCTTGGTCTTATAAGGGCCCTGCGGCTACACTAAGCCCTGCAGCCCAGAGACCACAAGTAGTCTAGCTAATTAAACCTGGACCCAGCGTGTGTGCATGTGTGCATGTGTGCGTGTGTGCGTGTGTGCGTGTGTGTGCGTGTGTGTGTGTGTGTGTGTGTGTGTGTGTGTGTGTGTGTGTGTGTGTGTGTGTGTGTTGGAACTGATCAATAGAAGTCAGCTTTCAAAAGAAACACAGAACCAGCAGGTCTCAGCACATTGAGGCTGCCTTTCGAAAGACACATCTGTTTTTTATGTACAAAAGATTTTTAGATTTAGCTCTTGTGAAATTGTTTTTTAAATTTCTACTTAGTGCACATCCCCTTTTTAAAAAAAGATAATTGATGTTCAGACACTAAAATCTGCAGCCTTCAGGGGATCTTTGCGCCTTTGTGTGAGGAATAAAAATGACATAATTTCCCTTCATTCTCTCTACTGAGAAGGACGGGTTGAAGGACACACACTGCTTCTACATTAATCTGGCCGGTGAGAATTATTTATTGGTAAAATCTTTGGACACACAAGGCAGATAAAAACCTGCACAGAGATAAATGGCAACATCTTTAGTTCACTAATAAATAAGGTAATTAGATGATGACTTTAAACCTTCAACTCTCTTTCTTGCGTTAAAACCCCAAGGAGGTTATCTTAGCTTAGCATAAAGACTTGAAACAGGGGGAATAAGCTAGCCTGACTCAGTCTAAGAGGCCTTTCACATGTTGCATCTAAGAACGTGTTGAAACTCAAGTCGTGCGGCTTTCAGCATTATTTTTCATGATTATTTTATGGACCTGGCTTTGTGCACAAGGGGGAATTATATTGCTGAGACAAGAGATGGTCTTCCCCAAACGGTTGCCAAAATCCTTTCAAGGTCCTTTCATTCAAACCATGGACAAAAGCCAAAGACCAAAAAGAACATGAAGAGAATGTTGTACGCATACTTTTTGCCATACTATTGCCGTTGTACCACTGCAGTGGTGAGATACTCTCTCACATTTTTCTTTATTTTTTTAAGGGGGATTTTCTCGTATCCATTAGGGAAACTTTGACCTAATTAGCGCTAAATGGAAAACTAAACTCTCTCTCTGGGTTTTGACGTGGCTGAAGCACTTCAGGGAGAGCAGATCTCAGCGGGACTCTCGTCTCCTGCAGCCCCCCCGCTCCTCCATCTTGGCTCTCGTCTTAAAAAAAAAGTTCCTCTGCTGCTTTGATAACAATGCTGTTAATGAGCCTGTGGGGGGGGGGAGTCTGGCCTCCATAATCCTTACTCTCTGTCCTCACTGTGCTTGTCTCTGTCTTTAACTTTGCAGCATTAGGAAGATACAAAGGTACAGTATAGATCACCCCCCCACACACACACTCCCACTAGAGTCATCCTCTCATCGGTCTATCCATCATCTGTCCGTCTCAGCTGCACGTTGACAGGAAGTGTCAGCCATTTGTCGTGTGTGTGTGTTTAACGCTTCCAGTCAGGTCTGTCTGAAGTGACACACTTGGACTCCTTTAGTTCAATGCCTACGACAGAGAAGGGTGACAAATGGGGGAGAGATGGACAAAGCAGGTCTTTCTCTCTGTGTTTACATAAGTAGCATCTTCTCTGGCACTGGATACACTTGTTCGGCCTGTGAGAACAATAGCTACTTGTTGTTTAGCCTTAGTTATAATTAAGTTTGTTCCTGTCTTTACTGTAATTAAACAAAAACTTGGAATAAGTAGTAACATAGTATGTTTATTATGAAGCTGCAGCCAGTTAGCGTAGCTTAGCATAAAGACTGGAAGCAAGTGGAAACAGCTAGCCTGGCTCTGTCCTAAAGTAAAAAATCTGCACCTCTATAGCTCACTTATAAAACATATTATGGCAATAGAGAGCCGCAAGTATGACGTTATTTTGTAGCCAAACGGGAAGTTAGCACCAAACTGGTTCACTTGACAAAATTCCAATGAGATTCTTCCATTGGATTTTGGATTGTTTCAGTAAATAACCTCAGACTTTATTTCAGAGACTTCTAACCAGAAACACATTCAGAAAACACTTTGCCTTAGAGACGAGGCAACAGGAAGGGAAATAATGCTGACTCATTTCCTGGTTTTAGGACTAATTCCTGCAGCTCTCTATGAGCCTATGGGCGTTCTTGGCAACAAGGAACCGCTCTCACTTTCGTTTATATTTTATTGTATATAATTTCCAGATGTGGGAATGTATTGGGTTGTAAAGGTTGACGTCTGCTGCTAGTGATCACAGAGAACCTGCATTCAAGCAAATATCTGATCAGTCTTATAATATAGAGTTCAGAGTTAAGGGGTGCTAGAGCTGGAAGAAAATATTTCCCACCTCTCATTTTTATAGTAATAATAAATAAGACTTGTTTTCTACATGTCTGTTTTTGTATCGGGATCAAACAAGTGATATATTGTGTTGATTCATTGCTGGTATTTGGATTTAATTCCCTTTGGACAGAGCCAGGCTAGCTGTTTCCCTCTGTTTCCAGTCTTTATGCTAAGCTAAGCTAACTTGCTGCGAGTTTAATTTTGAGTGGACAGACATGAGATTGGTGTCAATCTTCTCATACAATTTTTGACATGAAAAAGCCAAACTACTATTTTATTTAACGGACCATAACGTCTTCATCGTGTTCATTTCATCTAAACTGCTCTCGTGTTGCAGTTATCAAAAGACTTTACTTCTCACCTCCCTCATGCATCGTCATCTTTGCAGGAGATTGGAGATAATTATACATTTGAGTGAGACAATGTGCAGATAGAATGTTGTTCTCTGTTCCTGCATGCTCAGGATCATAAGTACGCCCATACAAGTCTGTGACCCTAGAGGCTGATCCAGGGTCAGGCCTCTTAATGAAGGTTCAGATGACAGACAGGTTCTCGCAGCCTTGACGACCCCACATGAACCACACACACACACACACACACACGCCCCCCTCCCTTGATCTGATTGGCTGTGCATCTCTGTCCCACTGCAGCATGGGTGTCAGGGTGATGGACACTACTTGGGTGTCGCGCAGGGGCTCGTCTTCCACGCGTAAATGCTCCTCCACGCCACCGAGCGTGCACCCCCCACCCCGCCCACCGACGCTCTCGTCCCAGAGCAGCCGGGGGATTTCTCCGCCTCCCCCTCCCCCACCCCTCCTCCCACTAACAGCGACCGAGCCAGGTAAGGCTGTCGTGCCCCCCCCCCCCCCCCTCTCTCCCAGTCCTCCTGTTTCCCCCCACCTCACACACCTCTCACCTGCTGCTGCACCCCTTTCCCCGCCCACGTGTGCTGCTACTGCTGCGCCCTGCAAACTGACACCAGAACAGCGCCGTCTGCTCCACGTTTTTCTTTCTGTCCCCCCCCCCTCACGAAAAACGCTCACCATCACCCCCCCGTGTCTCACCTCTGATGAAGCATGACGTGTCAAACTCTGTGACTGCTCTTTAAGTTTCTTTATTTTTTGTTTATTTTGATCATCCTTGAATGTGTGGTGAATTAATAACTGTATATCATGTCAACTTCTCTTTAGGTTTTTACGTAATGTTGGAAAACAGTTATTCCATAGTTCAGTAGTTTTTTGCTGCACGTGCATGAATTATATCTGTTTTGTTTTTTTGTCATTAGTCCAAGCATCATTAACAGCATATCCGTCCATTGTCGCAAGGCCCTGCAATGGATGAGGTGACTTTTCTGTTTTATTTCATTTCTGTGATTTGAAAAACCATAGAGCACCTCTTCTTTATTCCCTCTGTGCTGTCTCCCCCACTGGAGCTCTAACTTCTCCCTCCTTACACGATAATTAATATTCCTCCCAACTAAAAACTGAAATAAATAAATAAATCCCACTGCTCTTAACCTCCCAGATTTTAATGACTTCCTCCTTCACCTCCAGCTCTGTCCCCCCAAAGGAAACATTGACATGTTTATCATTGCAGCTCGGATGATGCGTCCTCCAATTGGCCGGACTCCTGTTACGCCTACCCCTCCCCCGAGGAGGAGAGGCCGCCTCCCCCTTACCCCTCTTCCTCCTCCTCTTCCTCCTCCTCCTCTTGCTCCTCCTTCTCGCTCCCTCACCACCATTACTACGCCCGAGCACCTCCGGTTATGCGCCCCGTCGCCCCCAACCCTGACTCCGTGCCCCCCGGCCCGTCCCCTCCCTCCCGCCGCTGTGGCCACAGTCCCCCCCCACTCCCCCACTCCCTCTGCCCCTCCCCTCAGCCGCTTGACATCAACTCCAACCCCAAACCCAATTCCCTGCACCTGCCCAAGCAGGCCTCCCTGTCCGACGCCTCGCATGCGGCCCAGCCCGAAACGAATGGCTCCACCCTTTACATCAAACCCCCGCTCGTTCTCACTCGCCACGACCTCTTCCTTGGCTCCCCCAAACCCCCCAACACCCCCTATCTGCTCCCCCTCCATGGGCCACCTGTGCCTGTAGCCGGGAGAGAGGAGCCAAGCTGACTAGGTAAATACAAGAACGCTGCCTAACTCGCCCGTACTTCCAACACAACTCACACACAAACGTAAGGAGATGAGACAGGGATGGGTGAGGAGAAAAAGAGGGATGGGGGAGATTAAGATGCGCCCCCCCCCCACCCCCACAACCCCCTCTTCTTTGTTCTTATTTATTATGTATCCGTCAATCCGTTCTCTTTAGGAACGCCATTATCAGATCCATCTTTTTTAATATAATTGCCATGAATGCGATCCATAACTTTCCACGTTGCCAGGATATTCAGGAGGCCGTTGCCAGGCAACAAAGAAAATTCAAAGCTTTCAGTGCATGCCATTATAAAGAGGAAAAAAAACAGAAAAGTGGGCGTTAATGAGTCATACCAGTGGGCCCAGTCAGCCCCGAGTGGTAGACAGCAACATCAGACCTTGAAAATGAACAGAAACAACACTACGAATGTGGAAGTGAAGCATTTAATGGCTTTGTTATGTTTGATATCGAGCCACAAAGATGCTTGTGTGCTTCGCCTCACCCGTCTTTATATCACAGCAGCTTCAACCATCCATTCATGCTTCATCTGCAGAGAGTCGGTCAGAGTATAAACTGGTTATGTTCCGACCTTCATTGGCATTATGGCTGCACTGCGCCCTAAAAGTAAGGAAAATCCATTAAGCCATTAGGGTTTATTCAGGATTTTTAGACTGCTTCTGCTGCACGGCAGTATAGACTTCATGTTCGCCTGCAAACAGTGGTCACTCTGGTGATTTGACATTGAACTATGGGTGCTTTTTTTCTTTTTTCTTTGCCAAGAGATTTATGGAAACACGGTTGACATGTTATTAGAGAGAAGAGAGATGCATGAGGCCGCTTGTCATTCCTGTGTGTGTGTGTGTGTGTGTGTGTGTGTGTGTGTGTGTGTGTGTGTGTGTGTGTGTGTGTGTGTGTGTGTGTGTGTGTGTGTGTGTGTGTGTGTGTGTGTGTGTGTGTGTGTGTGTGTGTGTGTCTCCTTCGCTCTGTCCTCAGTACTCTGAAGAACAAGGAGTTGTCTCCAGTGATCGGACAGAAGGGACTCCAGGGGTCGATGTCCTCTAGTGGACAGTCTGACCACAGCCCTCACACCATGAGGAGAGGTAAAGACGTTTTCTGATTTCATGTTATTCTCTAATCCCTCTCAGTCATTGACTTTTGAGTGTTTTTTTTTTTAAAACCTTTGCTGGCTTCATCTATCTGTTAAAATGTCTTTTCAAAAGTCCCAGAAAGATGCACCTTCTAATTCTAAACATGCTGCCAATTTACCACGTCTCAAGTTTTAATAAACCCCAGATACCTGCAACATTTATGTAAAAAGTCTGAATAGAATGCTTTCACATTAAAGGTAGGGTAGGTAATCTTCTTCAAAAAGCATTTTTGATATTTTTGTTAAAATTCTCATTGCATCCCATGAGCCATTAATAAATCAAATGCTCTGACAAAGAAGAAGAATCGGATATCTGTAGCTGTCTCAGGACTGTAATAAGACCTTGCCAAACATCAACACTGACAGCCCGTCCCTTCAGTCCTGCGACAGCCACAGTTTTTTGTCAGAGTATTTGATTCATTGATTGCTGTCGGGATCTAACGGGAATTTCAGCAGATATAATAAAAAAAGGTTGTTTTTCTGGAAACTAAGAGCAATTTAATAAATGTGTAATTTAGTTATTATCTCTTATGTACAAATAAAATCAGTTTAATATATGTATTTCTTTTTTAATAACGTAAATGAGCCAATTCTTAGTCGTACTGTAGAGGAGATCATCTCATGTCAGATCTGTCAGTAAAAATGTGTTTTACTTCTTTGATTCCTCTCATGGAAGAACACAATAATCATAAGAACATTACTGTCCTTAAATATTCAGTTTTCATTAATGTTTAAACTGTTTAAATATTTTAGCAAAAAGGAGTTAAGAAAGTGCCCTTTTCTTCTCTGCTCGGACAGATTTATAAACTCTAATGTTTGATGAAAAAGTAAATTTATTCAAAGATCTGCAGAGTTCATTAGTGAGAAGTGGAGGCAACCATCCCTTCCTTTCATAATGATCATTAAAATGATCATTAAACAGGCGAATTTACTCACCGTGGTTAGAGTTACTCAGCCTATGAAAAAAAGCTCCATTATGTCTGAGAATGTTTTAGTTATCTCAGGTTGGGCTACTTGTTTTTGACAGAAAACCTGCATTAGAAACGAGGTTCATAGAGTTTGAAAAAGCAGGGAAGGTCTAATGAAAGGCATTATGGGAGTTGAAAGACTCCTGCAGGTTGACTCATACTATTAAGTGAAAATCAGGATATTGCTTTGCTTTTTAAAAATGAATCTGCCTCTTGCAAACCTCCCAATTTAACTAAAGTACAATAGAAGCACTGGAGTATCCCGTTATTTACACTACAGAGACAAACATTCATTCATCACCAAAATAAGTTTTAATCCTCTGGCGGCTGTGGCACATGAGGTAGAGCGCTTGTCCCGTAACCACAAGGTTGGTGGTTCAAACCCCTCTACCGGCAACATGCCGAGGTGTCCTTGAGCGAGACACCTAACCCCAAGTTGCTCCCCGGGCGCTTCATTGCAGCCCACTGCTCCTCCGGGATGGGTTAAATGCAGAGAAATAATTTCCCCATTGTGGGACTAATAAAGGCTTAATTATTAAATTGCTCGTCTACCTCTTGCAGAACAAGTGTAAAACATCAGTTCAGTTTTATAACATTTATATATTTCTTTCTGGTCTCTTTGCAGCCAAGAAGCTGGCCCCGATCCCCCCTAAAGTCCCGTACTGCCAGTCCGGAGCCATGTCCGACCAGTCCACTGGCCAGCCGTCTCCGGTCAGCCTGTCTCCCACCCCCCAGCACCCCGTCCCCGTACAGCTTCAGCTACCCGCAGGGTTACGCCACCATCGGCTCCCCGGGGCAGATCCAGATCCAGATGGCCACCACCCCGTCCCTCTCCTCTCCGCCCTCGCTGGCTGGGACCCTCACCAAGGCCAGGCCGACCCCCAAGCCGCCCCGGCAGAGGCCCAGCTTACCTCCTCCTCAGCCCCCCAGCACGCCCGGCACCAGTCCCCAACCTCTGGACCATTCGACGGGACTCCTGGACGGATTGTCCCCCGGGGAGAGCATGTCCACAGGTAAGGTTTATGAAACGCATAACAACTGTTGTATTTAAGTATAACTCTGAAGTTTATCTAAGTTTCACTTTGTGCTTTTACGTTACTTTATTAGATTTACACATAAAGAAGTTTGCTTTATCTAAAGACATTAATTACTTTAATATTGATGTTGAATTTTGCATAAATAATATGGCATCAGTCCAACTAGTCAAACCAGCTATTACAAGAAAACTAAAGTAGACTCTTATCACTTAGTTACCAGAAACTTTTGGTAAAAGAGTAGTTTTAGATAAATTTCCTCCCATAATTGTATAAATATAAAATTTCAAGGAAACAAAATGTAGTACTTTATACACAAGCGCTGGTTTTGCAAAGAGCACATTTACAGAATGTTAATAACTGTGATGCTAAATAAAACGTCAGATAAAGAGAAGGGTGGCCTCCAGATATTCATTCAATGATGATTAAAGGGAGAGTTCACCCCAAAATACATATACACATACAGACATATTTTTCCTCTTAACTGTAGTGCCTTTTTTTTATCAGTTTAGATTGTTTTGGTGTGAATTGCCTTGTTTCGTCCATTGGCTTTTCTCTAATATAATGGCAACATATGACACACGCTCAAAGTGCCAAAAAAATACATTTAAATTGAATAAAACCTTTTTATTTCATGTTGTTTATTTCTGGACTTGATGCTCTTGTTTATTTTATTTATTAACCTCAACGTTGTTAGTATGTTTTCGTCTAATTGTCGATGCTCTTGTCGATGCTCTTATTGTCTCACTTACAGCGGTATGAGCCGAGAGGTTCAGTGTGATTCTGTGTGTGAGAGGGACTTTTAGGGTAAGCAGGAGTTCCTGTGCTAAAGCCTCACCTCCCTCACCCCTCACACCCCTCCAGGCATTTGACTTCTTCACATTATATTTATATATAAATATAAACCGACATACGGCGGCTGTTTTCAGTCCAGCTTAAACCCGTTTTGTCGGCCTTTGCATGGTGGCTGATGACGCGATGCATGGCTTACATCGGCTAAACCGACCGGGGCGGACGCCAGAAAAACCTCCAACCCTTGATCCCTCACTGCCCTTTATGGATTCCCACCCATAATGCCCTGCTCCAGCTGGCTTTGACAGTCACTGCCCTCCCCCCCCTCTCACCCCACACCACCCTCCTCCTCCCACTCCACAGTGTTGTGCCCACTGCTCCTCCTCAGTCAGCTCACTTCCTGTCTGTGCAGTTGTTCATCACACGTGTTACACTGTGGAAGTCATCAAACTAAATACCTTTTAATTTGCATCGAATTTTGGGTTTTGACAGTGTTTAAAGAGTTGATTAGTGATTGATCGCGTCTGAATCAGACGTAAGCAATAGGGATGCACGATATCCACTTTTTTTTTTTTACCAATTTACAACAAATTCCCTGAACCAATAATACTGATGATGATGACAATGTAGCAATTCTTCATTTCATTGCCACTTTATCATTTAAGTTGCAATCCACGGATTTCACACATAAAACATCTGGTGGACAAATTTAAGCGAATATTAGTTCTGAATAGAGCTGTTTAAAGTAGCATCCTTAAGATATCAGTCCTGGTTTCTTTTAAATTTCTATTTGAGTTTGACTGTCTGAAGTCTTCGGCTACAAAACTCCATACCAACATGCTATTTTTTTTTATAATTTGGTGCATAGTACAATGGGGACAAACTGTAATACTGCATTTTTTTCTGGGATTGTCACCACAGACAAACAGTTCATAATACTGCAAATACATAATCTTGCTAAACTTTCATCAGTGGGCCATAGGTTGAATAAATATTGTGTTACCTCCTTCAGCAATAGATAGTGATTTAACAGCTTTAAGATGACGTCTTTAAAAATCACATATGAGTGCAGTGTTGTGTCCACATACTTCTGGCCATAACATATTTATTAATACTATAATAAGCTGTCTTGTATATCGTGCATCCCTATTTTATTTTATTTACTCCTAATGGTTTATGATGACCCGCCTGCTGTGTGTAACATCATCCAGTATCGATGAAACCACATCTGGAATCATCTGTTTCACTCTATTTCTTTTTTTTTTTTAATACCCAAATCACCAGTATTTTTTTTACTTCACTCATCCCTGTCTGTGTTTCTGCCAGATTCTCTCTGCAACTTGGACATCCCCATCATCAACGTGGACCTGGACGGTATCTTCGACTTGCCCCACATCTCCCCCTTCAGGAACTCATGGGCACTGCTGGACTCGACCAAAAGCCGAGCGGAGCCGGAGGAAGAGTCTGAGAGCACAGTGCTATGACGCCACTGAGACACCACGCCAACCCCCACCTCCCATCAGCTGATTAAATGAAACACAAGGCTACTGCTGCAACGTCTCGCTCAAACCCCCTCCAGTCACTCATTTATTGACCTTTCACCTCTCCAGCTGGGTCACTTCAGCCTCACCTGTACTCGATGCAGAGGGCTCAGCTTGTAAAAACTTTAAGAAAATAACAAAAAATACAAACCTAAAAGAAATCACCACGAGGGGACTTTTGATCAAACACTTAATTTGACATTTTATGTTGTTTTTTTTATTTAATTTTTCTTTTTGCCTTATTTGACTCACTTGCAATATTGCCTTTAACTTCACACACGAGACTGGAAACAGGCTGCTGGGAGGATTGAGTGCTCTCTGCTGCTTCTCACGAGTGAATTTAAAGAAAGGAAGAACAACACAGATCCGTACATCCGTCCTGCCAACACTTTTGTTCATCTCCCATCTCACGTTCCTCCTCCATTCCTCGGGGGTAATCAGTTTGAAATGCCACGTTCCGGCATGTGGTTGCAAACAACCCCCCCCTGAAATCCCGTCCCACCTGAGCGTTCACTGTGAGTGTGCCAGTGCGTCATTTTGGAAAGTGTGTGTATGTGTGTGTGTTTGTATGTGTTTGGTAATTGTATTATATGATGTTGCACTGTTGGATGTCGTAAAACAGGAATGCATGTTTTAGAGATTTAGGAGATTAACTACCAGGTTGCAAAGAGGTCGAACGCCCAATCACACTTCTCTCTGTATTTACATCAATCAGGATACAAATCACTGAATATTTATTGTTTATATTGTACATTTGCAGAATATATGATACATTTAACATTATAAATCATATTTTGTATCTACAGGAGAGCTATGAAGACACCATTTCCCTCCAGATAGAATACAGTAAATACTGTCAGGGCGCTAATAAACAGAGATATATATAAATAGGTACAAAATAAAAGGGCTGGGATGGCTTTAAGAATGTTAAAGGGAAAAGGAAAAATTCGATGTGACTACACCTTATCTTTTCAGCATGCAAAGCTGCGTTGGATTTTTCATTTTCCCATATCGAGTAATTACATTTTGAAGAACCTGGAGCTTAATCTGCAGAGAATTTATGACGCCTGGAGTGTGCCACCAGAACATTTGCTCAAATTATTCTCAATTATTTTTGATTGTCCAGCTTCATATGTACTGGAAGGAGTGTTTGGCCAATTAGAGCTCCTGCTGCTGCTCTGTGGGTTGACTTTGATTAAAGGTTCCCTGCATAGACTGTATTTATAAAGTTGTTTTGAAGCCTCAAATTCGGCAATTTCGCTGTCTCAATCTTGGGTTACGGCTGCAGCCATGTTGTTTTTTTTAGCAACCAATTAACGGAAGTGATCATATTTGGAATGCGGAGGAAGGACGTAAGACGCCATATACATCTCTGGTAGAGAACTGTCAATCACAGTAGCCCCGCCCTAAAGCATACTCTGCATTATGGTCTATTTGACTCTAACTGGACCATCATTTACTAAATGAACATCATGTTGTATTGAAGAAGACTTGAAACTAGAGATTGAGACCATAAACTCATGTTTACAATGTTTACTGAGGGAATAAATCAAGAGAGAAGTAGAGTCATTTTCTCATAGACTTCTATACAACCAGAGGAGTCGCCCCCTGATGGTCAGTAGAGAGAATGCAGGTTTTAAGACACTTCAGAATTAGCTTCACCCGGCAGAAAACGTTAAACGAAAGACTGTATTTAACTTTTATAATTAAACAGGTACAAATGTTCTCTGGTGGCAAACTTCAGGATCCATATGTGACGTTCTGGAGAATCATCCTTGATAAGTCGTTGTCCTCCTGCCCTGAGGTATTATAACATCCCATCATATCAAAACAAAGAACTGAAAACAGTCACACTCCCAGAAAAAAAGGTGCTATTTTTGTCAACAACAACAAAAAAAAGCCTCTATGGCAAAACAAGCACACTTTTCTTTCTGACGGAGCACTTTCAGTTTCTGCCACCTCCCCATTGCAGTTTATAGGAAACCCTGTCTGATGATGCTGATATTTTTTGGTCTATATAAGTGAACCAGAGGCAAGTGCAAAGATATGTGTATATGTGTTTATTTTGATGAGAGTATTTATACAGATATATTTCTGAATACTTTTTACTAGGTCTGAAGAGTTGTGATTGTGAATCTCATGTGAGGATTTAAAAAAAAAAAAAAAAAAGGTTTAAACACGGGACCAGAATTTCTCTCTGCTGTCGCATCGAAACCTTTTATCAGGAGTCAGGAGGTTTTAAGAGACAAACTTGAAAAATCAATAAAACTGGAGTAACAAGGTTTGCATACGACAGCAGCAGTTTGTTATTTGCCTTGTGGTGGGTTTTGTTGAGACCTGTCCAGATTTGAAAGACTTCATTTGGTCCTGAGAACATCCACTTCACATGGCCTCAAAGTCACTGTGCTGCTCTGCCATCCTCTTTTCTTTAAAGTGCGATATGATTCACAGGACTTGTGTAAATACCGGAGCCTCTGTACATACGTGTTCTGTATATAGTGGCAGGGGAGAAATTTAAATATATATATATAGATATATGAAAATGCTGTATTGAAAAATATAAATAATGAGCATTATATAATATTATAATGTCGCTGGTTGTAGCACAATATTGCCACATTCACACTAAATAACATCAAGTAAAATGTAGTAGATTTTCTTAATAGAAACAGCTGATCGTGCTCTTGTTGCAGAATTAACCTCTTGAACCCTGATTTTAATTATGCAGTTAAAAAAAAAATGTCCACAGCATTTAATAATGTTGCATTTTTATTTTTTATTTTGCTTGTTCCATTTGATGGAAAATTCAATATGTCCTGTGCACCATTTTATACATTTTCCAACAGTGCAACTTGGCGTGTTAGATATTTCAAAAAAATGTTGGGATCTCGTTAAGAATTTAAAATAATAATAATAAGAACTAATTATTTTGCACTCAACCTGCAGCTGTAATAACGGATCAATCACATGATCCAGCAGGGTTTAAGAGGTTAAAAGAGACTCTGCAGGGAAACTGCTGCATTGCTGTCTTTTAGTTTGAAAAATCAAAGTTCACAGCGTGACTAAACACAAAGATCTACACAGTTAGTTTTCCCCCATGCTATAAATATGATAGATGTTATTATAAACAACGTAAAAAATTTGAACACGTTTTCTATAATTAAGGGCTGCAACTAACAATTATTTTCATTATAAATTAATATGCTGATTATTTCCTTAATTGTTAGGTCACTAGACCAAGGAAATATCTTTAAAAAATTACATTAATGATTAAGCAACTATCAAAATTATTAAAAGTTTCTTCAAATTTTTCTGTAAATGAAATAATAATCTACAAAAATCCCAGCTCTAATATAATTCTTACCAATTATTCAATCAGATCCTCCAGCTGAGTTCAAATCACGACGGCATGAAATGCCATCACCGGTATTTATTATTATTATTTAAATATTTAAAGAAAAACTTAATGCTGACCACAAAAAAAGTTTTTTTCTGTGCTGAGGTGAACGGTCCGTCCCGTCTTTGTCCAGATTTCTGTGTAACAACGTGCTGCTCTTCGTTTTTGTACTTAAGGGTTTCAGATCAAGGCTTGTACATACAGTAGTCATCAAAAACAACTTTATTAACAATAAGCCTGTCGCGCAGAGACAGTCGGGGGAGAGACAGTTTCCAGTATTACAGCTTTTGCCAGCATGCCCTTTGAGCACTGAAATACGAAGGCCTTTTTTTTACTCGAATAGGTGGAATGTATCGGTGATAGATGAAGTTCACCTCGTAGGTCTTGATGAAGGCGGACTGTGTGTGTTGTGGACATAGTTACAAGTAAAAGAGCGTGGTGGCGTATTTGATAAATAAAAGTGTGTTATGACCAATTTTGGGGAGGGAGGTTTGGGGCGTTTGATTCGACATTGTCCTGTGTGAAACTCAGCAGCATGCTTTTTAACCATGCCTATGAAATACGTCTCATCTTTGGTCCTATTTAAATGTGCTTGTATTTATTTTTTATAAGTGAATAGATTGACCTTTATAAAAGAAGAATAATTCAGTGGCAACCTCAAACCTTTTTTTAAGTCAAACTCTCCATCAACAGTTTGTTTGAAACAATCATGTTTGTTTCTTTTGTGTTACATTAAACCCCTTTTTATCTATAGCAAATATAAAAAGCACATCTGGCTCAGAACAGAGGCCGCTGTCAGGAAATCAATCAGCCAACATGATTGGAGAGAAGACTGCTTTAAAGGACTAGAATCTCTTGAAAAGTTCACGTGACTTTACACTGAAATCTTACTACAAGCAAAAAAAAAAAAGAAATCATGCTGAACAAGTTTGTTTTTACTCGTACAGTTTGTAGATTACACTGTGGTGCATGCAGCCATTGCGATCCAATCATCCTTTTTTTTTTGTTGCTTAAAGTAATGGGGGCCAAAATAAAAAAGGGAACACACAAGTGATCGAGGAATCTTTTACGATTTCTTTGTGTCAAACTGAAGTGACGCTGTGGACTCTTTAAAAGTTTGGAGTAAAGAGGAAAATGCCTTTTTCTTGGACACGCTATCTCCCGGTCACCAAGTGGAACACAGTGTAACGTAAGATAGAAATAAAAAATTAACCTCATCCGAATGTTGAAACTATTAAAAATGTTTTTTATATTACTTGGATTTTGTGTGCTTTTGTCGTAAATGTGGTGTGCAATGTTATTTAACTCAAACAGGTTTTACATTAAAAAAAAACATTTGGAAGAGAAAGAAGCATTCTGAACAACAACAAAAAAGAAACCTAGAAAAGTTCTTCAGTATTTTAAATGTTGGTATGAATCTGTTGCAGTGGTTTTATTCTTCAGTCACAGCCGAGGTGCTTTAGTGAAGGCCGAACACATTCTGCAGAGGAATAAAACACTTGATTACATTTTTGAATTGCGAGGTAAATCACAATCTCACAAGTGTCTGACAGTGACAGTGCTGAAATGCACCAGACACGCAGACCTCTGAGGAAAAAAATGGTGATTGTTCTGCTAAACATGTTGTGTGAAGATTTACTGGAGTATACAGAGAGAAGTGTAACAAGAGTCTACAGGCTGTACTGCAGGCACCGCAGTGCTAACAGATAAATGCTAATATTAGCATGCAAACATGCTGATGTTTAGCAGGTGTAATGTTCACCATGTTCACAGTCTTAGTTTAGAGTATCAACATGCTAACAGTCTGTAATTAGCACTCAACAAAAGTAAAGCTGAGGCCGATGGGAATGAGGTATTTCGTTGTAAACATAAATCCTATGAGGAGGATATGAATGTATGCACTACATTGTCGTGCCACTCAAAGCTTAAAATGTCAACCTGCTAGTAGCACTACAGGAAAAATGTAATTCATCCTATGGGGAACATTCATGGCTGTACAAAATTACATAACAAACCGTCACCACAATCCATCCAATAGTTGTTGAGATATTTCAGTTTTGACCACTTGAGCCATCACCATAGCAAAGTATAATGTAGGTTTAATAATAAGATTCCTCACCTTTGACCTTTTGTCCAAAACGTTAAACTGTAGTGAGGCAGCTGCTTCGTATGACTTGTCCTGTTAAGCGATCAGAGAATACAACAGAGCCGAGTGTGAATTAGTGTAGCTTTCCTTTCTTATGAATGACTTCATTCATCACAGAAATCAACACAATTATCAAAAAGTCACTAATATATTCGTAGGATTCATGTTGGATGGCTCAGCTGGAATGCTCTCTCAGTAAACATATTCATCGTACACCTCTTACCAGCATTAATAGTGATGTTTAACGGTGAGTTGTACATCTGCAGGTGTTGTTGTGGAGTCAGGAGCTCGTCTTGAGTCAAAAGCTTGTTGAGAACCGTCTGAGAGACGATCAGCTCCGGAGTCTCATCCAGCACTGACCCAGGAGCAGCCTTAGAGTGTACATTCAGATAAAAAAAACTTTATTTTGAGGTCATAAAAACAGAATAAACTGGTGATTTATATCTATAAAAGTAAACACACCTTCTTAGATATTTCAAGGTGTTCACCCAGTTTCTGCAGCGCTGACAGGACGCTGCATACCAGAGTCTCTGTGCTCTCCTCCTCTTCCTCGAGTCTGTTAGAGTTAACGGCCACGTGATCTGCATCGAGCACCTTCAGACAAAAACATCAAACACTCAGACAATACTCATGCTTACAGATTGTAATTCATAAGGGGGACAAATTAGATGGAAAACCCTGAATATAAATGCATGGAGAAACCAGATGATTTCTTCTGAAGGCTTGCGCTGGAAAAACATATTACTACGACACTTTAATTTGTTACCCAGCTGGCGTTTCCCTCTTAAGACCAGAAGATAAAAAACTACAGACCTTGTAGCTCCACTGTTGGAACAGCCTGCTTTGAGGATTATGTGCCATGAACACAACCTTGGAAGCTTCCAGGAAGGCACTGAAAAGGGATGTAGAAATAATGTGTTTCATTAAGGTTTCATAAACAGTATATAACAATAACAGGCTGAATGTGAGGGACGTTCAGACTTTTCTCTATTCTACCGTGACCTCATGAGGATGTATAGGGTCATATTTACACATGTAGAAAAACAGAAACAAAGCACGTTGGCAGTGGTAACCGTTGACCAGTGATTGAAATCAAACTTTCACCAATTATAATACAATAAAGAATTATATATAAATAGATAAACAAGTGAGCAACAATCAGCTAGATATATTCAGTAGCTATGGAACATTTGATAAAGTCTGCTACAGTGCTTGGATTAATGCTATAGTATTGTTTAATTAACCTATTTCAGGATTAATTAAACTGGGACAAACTAATATTGTTATTATTAATGCACATTGATAAGCACTATGCACTTCATTATATCCCTGCATTGTAACATAACACTGCATCATATACTGTATGTTATTCATCTTCAAAACAAAGAAAGCATCATTACCCGTCTGGATGTTGTTGCAGGTCTGTGAGGTCTTTCAAAACAGAAACCAGGACGTCCCTGGATGACTGGAAGAGAGCCACACAGACAGCCTTAAAGATATCACTCTTCACATCTTCATCATAGATAAACAGTTCAAACTTACTTCAATGACATGCAGCAGACAGGATGGATAAATCAACAGCAGGCCCGTCATGTTATCCAACATGTACTGTTTGCTGAGCTGGAAGTTGAGTTTTTCATAATGAGCTGTGAGGAAACAAACAACAGAACAGTTTGTTGCTGAGAAACTGAGAAACCGAGTTGTCAAAACATAGCTGCAGGCTTTTCTGGGGCTTTTATTGTGAACTTTGGGTTGTGGAATTCCTTGAGAAACAACCACAAAAAGCTCTTAAAAGGACGCCCTGCAGACTCACTAACATAAAGAGGTTTGAAAGCTATAAAAAAAACCACTCAAACAAAGGAAACAAGAGCTTTTAGCAGCTCTGATAGCAACTGCAGGACATTTTTGTGATTTTAAGAGTTGGAAAATTTATGTTTCTCTGCATATTCTACTGTATGGTTAGCAACTAGCGCAGATCTACACATTTATAACATCAATTACCATCCCCCTTTGTTTCCCCTGAAGGACAACTGGATTAAACCGGTATAATGGTGATTAGTCTATTGATTAGAATGAAGGGGATCCTGTCAAATGGAAAAAGCACTGCCTTATTTTAAAGCGCTGAGCTATTGTTCTGCGCTCTTTGTAGCTCTGAGGTAAATTGCTGGCTGACCTCCAAGTTCTGTCCTGTCAGCAAGATCGCAGGGGAGCCGAGCAATCACTATCAGCCGCTGTAGCACAATCCTCTGTGGACGAGGCGAAGAAGAAGAGTCTTACAGAAAGTACTACAGAGTGCTTTGTCACATATTACACACATACAGGTAGAAACATGCATGCACAAAGGGATGATAAGGCTATATTTCAATATACAATAAGTTCTTTGACATATTGTAAATTACATTTTCTTTATCGTAGATGTAAGAATTCAATAGTTAAACAATTATCTTCAACTACAACTATCATGTTGTCTGTAATTTTGAACAAACCGCATCCTCCTCGACATCCGTCCTCTGTGCCATAAGCTGGTGAAATAAACTAGTCCCAGTTTCCTCCTCTTTCTGATCTTCTGCTTTTATTTCCTCCATCTTTCTCAAGCACTGAGTGAGTGGAGCCTTAGCGAGCTGCCAGCCCTCAGTGTTTATAAAAGCTTATATCCTAGAAACCTAGAAACCTATTGTTCCCCAGATGCTATAAAACGAAGGCTGCTGCACTCTGGTGCAATTAACAGATATATGTATACACGGTGAACACGTGAGCCAATCACAGGCCTGAGCAGACTTGTATTCCAGGTAATGGAAGCCAATAGGAGGAGGTACGTATGGGGACGGAATTCAGATGATGAACTAGAGCTCGTCCTTTCACATGTTAAGAGAAGTGATTGGAGGGAAAATTAAACATTTCTGATTTGGTTTACTCTGAAACAATTATATGAAGACTTGATTTCAATGTCATCCGACCCTCATAGTATGTCAGCCTCTTCTACTACTTGCATGTTCACTTAAATTTAAGTTAGCCCTTAAATTTGATATTAAATCTATTCAAATGCTATGCTTCTAAAAAAAACTTCAGGGTCAAGAGGTGTTTATGAGTGTAAAATGCTGTTATGCCATAAAAAAAACTGACTTATATGATTTCTAAACACCCATATTGCAGCATCTTTGTTAACTAGGTTATAAACCAAAGCACTAAAACATGTAATATATATACAGTACCAGTCAAAAGTTTGGACACACCTTCTCATTCAACTACTTTGAAGAATCTAAAATATAAAACATATTCTGGTTTGTTGAGCATTTGTTTGTTTACCACATAATTCCATATGTGTTCCTTCATAGTTTGGATGTCTTCAATATTAATCTACAATGTAGAATAAAATAAAAATAAAAATAAAGAAAAAACATTGAATGAGAAGGTGTGTCCAAACTTTTGACTGGTACTGTATATAATATATGTAATACAACTATATAAATGTAAACAGAAAATAATAAATTGAGAAATGATTTAAAAAAAATGAATAAAAAAGTAGGCCTAAGTAATTTGTCAAATAAATATGTATATTTTAATATTGTTTCTATTTTTGTGCATATTTATTATTTTCACATTATCCTGCACATTTATTTGATAATTTAGCCCTTTATGTCTATACTTTTTCCTTTATTATTCAATTGATGTATAGTATTTTATGTATTTAACTATTTATTTGAATGGCAGCTATATTCCATATAGTTGTAACGTGGTATAAATGCACAAACCTCTCTCATGTCCCCGTGAAACACCTCAAACATGGTCACTGAGCGGCTCTCCTCCTCCTCAGAGTCTCTGTGTCCCAAAGAGAAGCTTCTGATCTTCTGTGAGGCCATGGCTGAAGACTGTATGCAGGGAGGGGGGGGTTCCTCACTGTCAGCTGTGGGTTACCTGGCAACACGTCAACATAAGAAGGTCCAGACTGGTGTGACGTCACTGCACCTTTTCAAGTAAAAAAAACAAACAAACAAAAAAAAAGGTATTAAAAACCCCAAGATGCTCGTGGTCAATAACAAAATTATTAGGAATTTAAATGTAAAAATTACTTTGACTTTTTACCCTCAAAATGTTCCCTTTTTTTTGTTTTAGTAATTTAATAAATAATAAATAATAATGTATTTTTTACTGGCTTAAATTCAAAAGTATATTCTTTATTTTACATCTCAGAATTTGTACTTGATATGCAAAACATGTTTTGTTTTAACCTCATATTTTAGATCTACAATTGACTTAATTATTAACTCATTAATTTGGTCTAGACTTTCTCATAACTTCACTCATAAGTTTGACTAATAATATTATAATTTTTTCTTTGGTAGTTTAAGTTTTGGCTTTTTATATAATAAGTTTGACCTACTGTTTATTATCTCATCATTTTGACTTACAACTTAAAAATCTAGATTTCTGTATTTAAAAACTTAATTTAATTAAATAAATTATTGGATACAGTGGATTCATTACGTAATGTTTTTTTTACGTTTTTATCTCATAACTTTGACTTATCATCATCATCATTTGGTCTTGGTTTATCATAAAATAAGATAAAATAATCCTTTATTAGTCCCGCAGCGGGGAAATTTGCATAATTTGGATAATAATTTGGAATTACTATCCTATAACATATAATTATGACTTTTGGAAGTTAAATTATTTACTTTTATCTTATAGTCCGGGACTAATAATTTGTCTTTTTGACGAATAACATTGACTTACAACATTTTGAGTTACTCTGTCATAATACAATATACTCTACTATAGACTATACCATGATTACTTTTAAAAAAATGTGACTTACTTTTCTTTTTTTTCTTTTACTTGTCAGAAATGGGCTTCCATACAGCTGCTCCACAAAATAATTGAAAATACAAAATATACATTTGTTATTCCCCTGAATCATCTAAATAAACTCTGCTGTGGTCGATGACCAGCAGGTGGTGCTATTTTAACAACAACAATGTTATTGCGCGTTGTCATGCGCAGTGTGTGTGCAGCAGTGAGGCTCTTGAACACAACAGAGCAGGTGAATACATGGGAAATCCACCCTAAAACATGATTGTTCTATCTGTTGTATTTAACGATTTTTACTGTTACTATCCACATTAGTTTCTCTCAATCTAGAAAAAAAAATATCACAGATGAATATTTGACACTTTTATTAAACCTGAACCACACACAGCAGAGGATAAAATATTCATATTTAGGGTGTACTCTCCTTTGAGAGGAACCAGCAGAGATCATCAGAGGAGACGCTCGGCCTCAGCAGCTCACACCTACGGGCAAAATGGACTGACAAGCATCACTGTTTGGGGCGATGTTCAGGTAATAAATGCATTCTAATATCTTGCATTTTATCTTTATTTGCAACCTAGTAAAGATACAAAATACTAGAACCACCATTGACCTTGCAAACTGGTCGTCTGCACGGTTTTCTTTGCACACCCAGCTTTGACATGATGTTGGTGTAATTTCTGTTCCTGTTATATGACATAATTCAATGCATATATAAGCATGTCTAAAATAGTAAGATTTTATAATGGAGTTTGGTGAAACAAATTAAAGAGCTTCCTTAATTTACACCTGTTCTTAATCTTAATTATATAATAGAATATATTAATTTCATTATATAAAGGCATAGGCCAATATATAGATCATGCAGTTTAAATGAAGGAAAAATTGGCTTTATGACTATATAATTGTTTTTCTTTTTAATTAAATAAAGCTAAGCTAACAAATGGCCTGTGTTACATTTCCCTCTGCTGTAATGACATTTGAGTTTCCCTCTAGGGCTGCTTATTGAATATAAACTGAAACTGAATAATTCAGTGGAATCACAGAATTAGATTTTTTTTACAATATACAGTAGAAGTCAGTGACTGTAATAAACTGTTTATGGTTGTTAGGGATTGTGTGGTGACTTGGCTGTTAAATTCAGTTTGTATTGCCTTTCCTGTAAAGTGTTTTTATTGAATGTCAAGTGGACACACGTGCTTTTTAAACGTGATGCTAGAGGTCAGCATTATTTACTGTGACATTAAAGTCAACCATTGTGTCCTTCTCCGTCTCTATATTATCTTCCTCTGACCATAACTTTAAACCTCATTCAACATTCTTATTAAGGTATATTTTGTTTCTTCAACACACAAATTCAAGTGGATTTTAGTGCGGTCTGCTTTTCTACTTCAATGTCTGTATTGTTTTTATGAAATATGGAAATTTGCCTCTAACATTTCTTCCCATAAGATGCCTTGGTGCTTATTTTAGATGTCCAAGTTTTGTGTGTAAACAAACTTCCACTGACTGGAAACACCAACAATTGAAAGTAAACTGCTTTCAAAGACGGGACAAAAAGTTTTTGTCCTCAGCAAACATTTTGTCCAACTTAGTTTGAGTCATGAGCTTCTTTTTGTACGTGTAGCCTTTTTAAGTTTTCCCAAAAATTTTGTATTTTCTCAGTTAGGTTTTGGTTGTGTTCCCATCTGCTCCTGCTCACAACTAGTTTGGTGTTCAGGGGTTTCATTCTTGTTTTCACTCCAGTTATGAGTCAGTGTGATGATAAATGAGGCTCCTTCACATATAGATACCTCCGGGAACTGTTTTGTTTTATAATCTGTATGATGATGCACTTATTTAAAATGAAGCTTGTGTGATGCATTTTTAACCAAGTTACAGATTTGTGTGGTATAATGTCTCTTATTTTATGACTATAAAAGTTGTAGCTTTTTTTAATTGATTTTATGAAAGGCCGTTAATCAAATGGAAATTGCTGTTTTGTTCAAAATCTGTAATAATATGCGGTTCCTCCTCGGGGTTTCTGGGAGTCTGCATGGAGCGCTCTGATGGTTAATTCCCAGCTGTGGTTTAAATCATTGATTTCTATAGTCTCTGTTTTTTATTTTTTTATGGACTACGATTTCAGGCTATAAGAGATATGAAGAAGTTTGTTTCAGTTTCAGAACTTGTCTCATGATGAACTTTTATCTCATTGTAATCACTCCTGTTTTCTTCTTCCCTCTCTCTCCAGATTTGGTTGACATGGAAACGGATATGATACCAAAATTCTCCTCAAAAGACGAGGAAATTGACTTCTGGAAGGCTCTTTCTCTCAAGTACAAGGAAAGGTACGTAAACTGGCCCACAGAGAGGATATTTCTCTTTTTCTTCTTGGTTTAAGTTGTGACATTTTTAATTTAAACTCATTGGTGTGGTTCTATATTTTTGGACATAAACCATCAATGTCAAATTGTAGTAAAAGCCAAACTATACTGTATATTTGTGGCGATTTAATCATCACGTTTTCAGTAGGAAGCAATCAGGGAGAGGAACTTTGAAACAAAGGAACATGAAAAAAGCAACAGCTAATCTCGGCCGATAATGTTGTTGTTTTTACATTTTTTCTATATAAACATGAAGCTTAAACAAAAGGAGTTTAATGAGCAAGAACAAAAAAACAACTTGACCAATCAGATTCGACTGTGTATATTCTTAGTCGGGGACACCTATGGTTTTTATATTATTATTATTATTATTATTAAGAAAAAGAAAAACAGGTGTGAGGGACAGAATATGATGTTCATAAGTGTATACAATTGTGGAGTGGAGCTTTTGAGTTTTAAACACATAATTTCTTGTTTCTCATTATTGAAAATGTATGTGTGTATTCCCAGTACAATGCATGAATACATTACTGACGAAAACAAATCTTTTTACTATCAGAAAATATCTGATGTTGTCTTTGTCCTCGTAAACAATACTGCGAAAAAAGTATGTAGACACACCTGTTTATGATCTGGGTTAGTCCCCTTAGTTCAACAGTTCAACAATAGTGATTTTGCAGCTTTGTGGCGACCGTTTGTCTTCGTCTCTGTCACATTTCAACATGACAATACCGCATACACAAAGCCAGCAACATAAAGAAATGTTTTTTTACCAGTTTGATAACATAAGACAAGAACTTTATTGATCCCACATCAGGGGGAAATTCATTTATTACAGCAACAAAGCAACGGATAAAAGTGATCGCGTGATCAATAAAAAAAACAAGGTAGGATAAAAAAACTGGAGCTACATTTGAATCACAGATTGTTCCACTCAGATCAAAAGCTCTGATAAATAACACCGCAGTCTCTTTGTGTCCGTGGGAAACGACCTCAGGAATGTTTGATCTGCTATCTTGTGTTTGTTTCGGTCACCCATTCTTTCTCTTTCAATCAAAAGCCGGCGTTGAAATATCCAGTGACAGTTTCTTTTACATGTGGGACGAGCAGTGAAAGCTCCAGTGGGAACGTCTTCCCTTTATTTCCCAAAGCGACGGCTTCATGTTTCACATTTAACATAAAATACTTTCTCTTTGTCCTCACATCTATGAATGGTTATATAATAACACATGCTCTTACTCAACATCTTAATGATATTAAGGCTGCTAAAATTAAATTTCCTGCTCCCAAGATGGAATCTTATCTCACAACACGTCACCTGATTTAGTTTGAAATCGCTTTGATTAAGGAAACAAAGTCAGGCCTACACCCGGTTATGTAAGAGTCTGTAGACAATGAGCTTCCTTCAAAGTCACGGCTTTGAAGGCGTGTGTGTGTGTGTGTGAGAGACATATATTATGTGTGTTTTATTCTCATGATCTATCGTTGATATTAGAATTAATCTCGTTTTATTGAGGAAAAGTTCATTTTTTTAACGTTGGAAACAGAAGTTGACCTCCTCAAAGCCCAGCTGATAGCTGTGCTGGAGCTTTTGATTGTTATGTTTGATCAGCTTTAACAATATTTCCCCCTTCTTTTATAAGTCTGTAAGGAACTTTTAACTGGTTCTGAATCAGTCTCAGTTTAATCCCGATCCTCAATAGACCTCCATCAGTAAACGAGACCATCAGAGAGAAGATTGTCTGTTTCTATATAGTTATTTTTAATCCGGCTTCAGTCCTCGACACCGACACCACGCTGCTGGAGACCCAGGCCGTATTGCTAGACCCGCTAGAGGGAAGGGGGGCACGGAAGAACCAGAACCAGGACTGAGCGGGGCAGACTGTCAGACCCTGCTGCAGTAAAATTAGATTTTTTCTAAAGGGACTCTGGTGATTGAAGACACTACCACTTTTGTCCACAGGGACCGCCAAAATCAACACAAAATAAAAGATCCTTGCAGTAGCTTTAACTGCATTAAATATGTTTTCGTTTTGTAAACCAAAAGAACCCCATAGAACTATAACTGATTAAAAGCCTTGAACATTTACTCTTCTACTTCTTGCTGAGGATTCCCTCACACTAACTATTCTGATGCACTGGAGCCTCTTGATTGAAGAGTCATAACTGTGAAGAGGAAGCACCAGTCTGCAAATTAGTCGCAGCCAAACCTTTTCCAAAGTAGAAGCGGTTCAAAGCGAGGGCCGAGCTTTTCCACAGTGGGCTGATTACAGGCGTTTTGTAAATGGATTTTCTGGCTCCGTGCCACCTCCAGCACTTCCCCTCTCATCATGGTTTCCATTTTTAGACAGCTGGCTCTGTGCGTCCGTCCAAGTGTGATCACCCATGACCATATCCACTGACTCTTACATAAGCAGCACTTTGTGGTAAAGCTGTGCAGTGATCACATGTCCTGTGTGGATGAATGAAATGTCAGAGAGCAGACAAACTGAATGCACAAGAATGTTGGTCTGTCAGTTTTTGTTTGTTGTTGTTGTTGTTGTTGTTGTTGGATGTAGAGTAAGTCAAGTTAGTTTTATTAATGTAACCTAATATCACAATACAATCTGTACAAAATACAACATCCTATGTCGTTGGACCCTTGCAGCTGATAAGAATAAAACCCTTAAGGGGTGGGAAAAAATGGAAGAAACCTCGGACAGCTGTGCAATAGAATAGTGTGTACAGAAAAGACCAACATAGTAAAATTACGACATAGACAAAATGATACAATGATAGAACATCATTGGTACCCATCTACTGAGTATCAAGGTTATTGGTGACAAGAGGTGCCTGCAAAGAGCCCAAAAGACATTAAAAGACAAAACCCACCCAGCTAAAGCCTGTTCAACCTGCTGCTGTTTCAAAAGAGATACAGAAGTATCAGCTGTCGTACCAGACATCAGAACAGCTTTTTTCCTCAGGCTTCCACATATAATGTATTTTTTTGTGATTTGTTATGTAGCAAAATGGGACTTCAATCTGCATTTCGTTGTACAGCCCTGTTGAAAAATAGCCTTGTATGCAGTTGGCTAAATTAAATAATGGAAAATACATAAAAAATGGCTCCAGGAGGAACAAAATGTAGCAAATACAAGAAACTGATGTAAAATGATGCCGAATACATTCAGGTCCAAAGATCCTAATGACTTCAGTGATCCGCTCACTTTTCATCTTTTACCACCAACATATCAAAATGTCCAACACTTGGTAAATCAAAAAGCAGAGAAGCCGAACTCAAGGCTTCTAAATTAGTCCACAAACCAATGGGTGATGTCATGGTGATTACGTCCATTTCTTAAACATAGTTTATGGCGGAAATGGACACCTGTTAATGGGATAATATTTAATATTTGTACTGTTTTCTTGAAATGTTTCTCCCTGTTAAGAACTTTGATTGTGATTAAAAATGTTGAATTAGATTTGTTGTCAGGAAACGTAAATAAAATTAGTTTAAAAAATGAATAACTATGGACAAAGATAGAAAGAGTATAACAAATCCTCTGAGGCACAGACTAGACCGCAGCATACTGTCGGTGATGTGAATATCAGGTCTGAGTTTTTGGAATATTATCTGGGTCAGATCTCCAGAGGCCTTTACGAGATGAAATAAAGATGCACATAAGTAAAACAGAGTGCATGCCGACCTCTTTCTGTCGTCTAACGGGTTCTCCTCTTCTGTTCGCCCTCAGCTGTCAGGAGGCCCGGGAGGAGCTGCTGGAGTTCCAGGAGGGGAGCAGGGAGCTGGAGGCCGAGCTGGAGGCTCAGCTGGGGCAGGCGGAGCACCGAATGAAGGACCTGCAGTCTGAGAACGGCAGACTGAAGAACGAGGTCGACACGCTGAAGGTAACGGCAGGAGTTTGAGTTATGAAAATGATCTGTGTCTCTGCAACAATAGACTCATGATGAAGAAGAAATGCTGATGAAGACATTGCAGTAATAAATGACTGACAGTATATCTAGTCATTGTTTCTTATTTATGTATCTTACTTAAGAATATCTGCTATTATGAGAGAAAATATCAGTTTTATGTGTTGATATTTTAAACAACTGTCAGTTATTGCCAATTTAAGTTTGACTTATTTATATTTATATGTGTACATGGATAAATATGTGTTTCAGAGCAAGAAGAATTCATGAGTGGGGAATTATCTGATTATGCTAACTGACACTAAGCACAATGTTTTGAAATTTGTGGTACATTGTGTTATTTTTATGTAATGTAATTTAAAATATTTGCTTTCTTGCCGTGAGTTTAATGAGATATGTGTGCGTTAAATATGACGATGCAGCAGGTTAGCTTAGCTTAGCACAAAAACTTGACATAGGGGGCCAGCATATATTCCTAAAAAGGTAAGAAAATCTACCTACCAACACCTCTAAAGCGCATTAATTAACACATTAAACACATTTGTTTAATCTAAACAAAACTCAAGTGTAAAAACAACTGACAGTTTTATTTGGTTGTTTATGTGGCGCCTTTTAGCTTAATCATTTAATCAAAATGTAAAAAGATAACTAATAAGAATATGCAGTTCCAGCCTTAATTTAATAGCCGTTTTGTCGTCTCCAGAAATCTTTTCACTATTTTCTTTTTAAATATTTTGTGCAGCAACAAATGTTTTCCTGTCATCTGTCATCTTGTGACCTCTCACATTTATCTCCAGGTTAGAAACCATTAATCAAAGTATTAACAGTGGAGTTAATTCACTCTGGTTTAATCAGTTGATAAATAAATACTCAAAAACACAATAAAAACTTCACTGTAATTTAAGCTCTGAAACAAGTCGTACAACATGTCTCCATATTTACCCTTGAAATGAATATTTGATGCTTTTTTTTTTCTCATATCACCACTTGTCCTTAGGTTCGGTCTCTTGGGTGAAGACGTGATGTCTCGCTGTAACAGCTGCTGCTCCCCTGGATGCAGTTCTTTTATTTATTTTTTTAATTTGACCTGCAGCTTTTCCTCTCTGGTTTCATGTCAGAGGTCACAGGAATATTGAAATCAATGCGCACGACAAAATAAAAGCTGATAAGTTTTCTTCCATGAATCCACGCGCAATCTAAATGTAAATCTCACCTCAGGAAGCTGCTGATGTGACTCTCTTTTCTTATTTCAACTCTGTCCTACGCCGGCTTCATACTGACGCAGCTGATCCGTGTGACTCTCATACATTATGCATCAGGTTGTGTCTTTCGGTCTGATTCTCGCTCCATAATTACAGAGAGGCGTGAGGCTCATTTATGCCTCTGTGTTTCCAGCAGGGATGAGATGTTTGTGCCAAAGGGTCTGTCGGGTTTTAGGTTTCACACATCAGGTGGAGTCTTCTGCTTTGTTTGTGTGAGAAAACACAATAGTGTTAGTTTTTGCAGGAATATTGCACTGTTTGCTTTTTGGAAATATGTTTTGGGGATTTTTATGATATAACACTGTCTTCAGTAAAACAACACATTTTCATGAAAGGATGACTATTAAGAAAAGTCAACCAGTGAGATGCTAAAAAGGTAAAAATACCTGATCCCTTCACCACTCTATTGTAGACAGTTTGAAGTAAAAATCTACGGTGGCTTTGGGGTGAAAATAGTAACAGAATGTCAAACAACACAACAGCATTACAGAAAAACAACTAGATTTAAAAAACGAATCATGAAATCTGAAAAAACAGCACAATTTCATAAAACACAGAATCACAGATAACAAACCAGGAAACAGAATATTTTAGAAAGCATTACCATTTAAGAGAAAAAAAAAACATTTCACAGAATAAATGAATAAATAAAAAAACACAACAACAAAATCTTAAAAAATTCAATATTTTAGGAAACACAAGAACATTTTAGAAAATAAAACAAAATATTTTAGAAGATATTTCAGAAAAATCAACAACATTTCTAGGGCTGCACATTCTTAGTTGATTAGTTGACTAATTGGCCGTTATTGCTCTTAATCTTAAATCAATATATCGTTTTTTTATGCTCTTGCATGCTGAATGATTTATTCTTAGAAATTTAAGAGCACAAATCTGGTAACCACAAGATTTAAAGTTGTGCTTCTGTGTGATTATTTCCGGTAAAACTCTGATTAGTCGATTAAAGAACTTCTTTTGGTTGAGGACAGCCGCAGACATTTCACAAAATAAAGCAACAAATATTGAAACACAATACAAGACTGGAGAAAATAATGTTTTGAACGCGGTCTCGTTTCTGAATTGTTAACATGTTCTTTGTGTTTTTCACCTTTTTTTCACCGTTAAATATTTCACCGTCACATTAAAGGTATGAGACTCAGAGTTAAAACGGGGCTGTGTGGCTCCGGTTGAGTCAGACGCCTCACTAACAGCAGATGTAGGTCAGACATTCAGTCGGGCCCGGCGGTACTTATTGAGCTGATTGTCTGGGAACTGGTGGATATTTAGGTCACACTTCTAACGGAGGGGAAAATGAGGGGAGCGATGAAAGATAGATGATAACATGTAGGTGGTGTGCGTTGGGAGCTGTTGAATCAAGTCCTGACATGAAGCTCTGGTGTCCTAGATTAAACACATGTGATCAATAACGTGCTGTCTCTCTTCATGTCGTCTTCCTCCTCCTCCTCCTCCTCCTCCTCCTCCTCCTCCTCCTCCTCCTCCTCCTCTTCCTCAGGAGAGGTTTGAGCATCAGTACGCTCAGAGCTACAAGCAGATCTCCATGCTGGAGGACGACCTCGGGCAAACACGCAGCATCAAGGAGCAGCTCCACAAATACGTCAGAGAGCTGGAGCAGTCCAACGACGACCTGGAGAGAACCAAGAGGTCTGAATGGGCTCGCCAAAATAAAATACCAACATCACTTTTCATTCCTTTCCTTTTTATAGTTTCTCCACTAAGAGTTTGATGTCACTTAGTAGCATGTGATCATTTGTCGCAAAATAAATATTTATTTATTTATTTATTTATTATAAGGATAATTCAGGACAGAAAATATGTATTTACTAATTTATTCAAAAAGGCTTTGCTATATTTAAATAAAATGCAACCAAAGCAATGTATATACAGGAGTTCCAGTGTGCAGTTCATCTCCCTCGTTAGGCTTTTAACTTATAAAACACATTATAAAATTTAGAAAAACATAGACAGACAACTACTATACAACATTAATTGATAACACAATGACTGAAAACAACAATTCAGAACAACAAGAAAATAAGAAGTTATGTTTGCTACATAAAAGCAATTTTTCATGCCTCACTAAATAAAGTTTTTAGTTTTTTTTATTATAAGGATAATACAGGACAGACAATATTGTGACCAAATCAGATCCCTGTTTAATCTTTATGGACATGTTTAATTAGCAAATGGGTCAAATTCAGTTGATTGCTTTAACTGGATTAAAGTCAATGCTGCTGAAATTGATCCCTTATATGTACTTGAATAATCAGTAATGACTATATAGGACATGCAGGAGGAAGCCCCCCCCTCAGAGGATTTTTAATTAATGAGATTTCAGTCTGAATGTTGCTTCCTCTTTGACTCTTTCTCTCTCTCAGGGCGACCATCGTGTCTCTGGAGACCTTCGAGCAGCGTCTGAACCAGGCAATCGAGAGGAACGCCTTCCTGGAGAGCGAGCTGGACGAGAAGGAGTCTCTTCTGGAGTCTGTGCAAAGATTAAAGGATGAATCCAGAGGTGATTATTGACTAGATTTACTAATGCAGCTCGTTAGCATACAGCTACTGCAGCTTTCCCACAGATTCGTAGGAGTTTCTCTGGTTTTTAAGTCCTAAGATGATATCTGGGAAGAACTACAACACATTTTCTTCTAGACTTGCGGCAGGAGCTGGCCGTACGAGAGAGGCAGTCGGATGTGACCAGGATGTCGGCTCCAAGTTCGCCCACACAGGAGAACGAGAAGATGGACACTGCTGTTCAGGCCTCCCTCTCTCTCCCTGCAACCCCGCTGAGCAAAGGTCTGGACAACGCCTTTGCCAACCCAACAGGTAGCTGCAGCCTGTCTACCCTTGATTGCTTTTTTTTTTCTCCTCTTATAATGCAAGTAAATCATTCTTTGTTAAATTAAGTTTATTTTCATGCATTTTTCATGTATTTGTGTCTTGTGGTTACATAAGGAGCATTTCTGGTGCTCTCTGAGGGGGGAAATTCCTCTTAAATAGGAGGAAAAATATGTATTTGGAAGCATGAAAAACATGTTTAGGTGCACAAGAGGAGGGTTAAGAATAACAAGTATTTCATTGGGCAAATACTTTATAAAGCATGATCCAGTAGGAATCTGCACACTTGCCTTCCTCATTTGTATAATGTATTAGACCATATATATTTAAGGCTTTTCATTCATTTAGCAGCTATAATCAATATTCTTTCTAGTAACAATGGATCCCATATTGGAAGGTGAATATGGGAGTTACTGAACCTTTTACTAATAATGTAGTGTTTGTTTATCTGCAGAAAAAAGAAGCATAAATAAATAAAAATAATCAAATAAATAAATATAATTTTTCTTCTACAGGTCTATCAAATGGTTTCGGCAGCAACTCTCCGTTGACTCCTTCTGCCAGAATATCGGCCCTCAACATCGTCAGCGATCTACTCCGGAAAGTCGGGGTGAGTCACTTCCTGTTTCCAGGTTTCAGGTCTTTCTCTTTCTCTACTTCACAATCGTGATATGGAAAGTCCCCGTCTTTCCTCCACCTTTTTTGTTTACGTTTACGTCTCCACCACAGGCTCTGGAGTCGAAGCTCGCCGCTTGCAGGAACTTTGCCAAGGACCAGAAAGCCAGGAAGGCGTACGCTCTCGACAACAGCAACGCACTCAACGCAAACACGACCAACTACTCGCAATCGCTCCACACGTCATATTTTGACAAAGCGTGAGTGAAACCAAACATCCAGCTGCCTTTTTCCTACATATTTCATCTCTTAATAGGAAGTGAGGGATGATTGATGACAATCAATGTAATTCCAGTCTGATATGTTACAAGATGCCTCAGCCGTGTTATAACGGTAAAAGGTTTTGTGTCTGATGTGGTGGTCGACCGGAGGAGAATCTGAGACCTGTGTGCATTTCTTCTTCCCAGCAGGACAGAGATGGTCACATTCCCTACATTGATTCTGGGTAATCGTAGCTCCTCCTGTTACCTGAGTGTGTCCGGGGTCATTCATGCATGCTGCTGCTGATTACCCTATGCTGCTGTAATCCTGCAAATTTCCCCGCTGCGGGACTAATAAAGGATTATCTTATCTTATTATAACAAGCCTCCTAGAAATAACCATGACTGTGGGATAGATGGCGTCCAGGCCACTAACTGGCGTACTGGTGTTGATGGTGGTGGAATTTTCCTGCTTTCACTTTAACTCTAAGCTGACCTAATAGATCTTTTTTCCTACTAGTGTGTATTGTTTATGTTTTGGTCCTAAATCTAACCATTGATTATAATTAACAAAGTGCATTTTAAAACAATCTGAGGTTTTGATTAATTCCCTCTTAGAAATCTTTGCTACCTCGAGTGACGCTAAAAACGGCTCATAAACTTCCTAAAACAGATGCTCAATGTCATTTTTATCAAACGTCACTCAAACCGAAAGAAACAGTGCTTTTTGGGGGACTATTTTCTGCGGCGGAGTAATACACATTTGTGAGTATTTGTGGCAGCAGGACGGTGTTTGTGTGGGATTGAGTCAGAATAAATTACAGCAAGAATGAACAACAGTGAGGCTCATTGATGTGTTTTTAAATGGAGCTCTATTGAACAGAGGAAGGAGAACATAGAATATCACCAGACTTCCACTCGTGTTGACAGCTGTTACTTGTTGTGTGACTCTGGTGGTGTGACGGTGTTCAGTGTTTCGGCTGTGTGAGGCAGAGTCTGCATATTGAGATGCACAGACAATGAGGTCATTGTCCTTCTGCTGTCAGAGGAGGGCGCTTGTTATGTTCACCTTCAGGCAGTTGTTACTGTAATGGAAGAAGATGTAGTGAGAAAAGAGCTGAGTGTTGAATCTACGTACTTTTTGAGTACTGACCAAATTGTTTACGTATTCTTTTCATCAGTTATTTTCTTTTCTACCTTTTTAAGACTATATTTTATTCAAGCAAAACTCTTTATTTAACACTCATTAGCAGTTTTCCATATTTTTTTGCATCATAAAAATAAATGAAAATGTAAATCATCCTTGAACTAAGGTTCCATAAGAGTAACATGTTTTGTGTTGACACTTCCATGGAAAGTTTTCAAACTTTACCAGCCGTAGATTGAGAGTTTGTTATCTTTCACTCATACTGAACGGTTCTTTCCAGAGTCCTGACTCAAGTCCAAACCAAACAAAGACATACTGGTCATAGTTGGACTATTGCTCACAGAAGAAACCAGTTCAACCAGTCAGCTGCCCCAACTCTGCAACTTCCTTTCCGCTTTCTGCTTTGAATTTCTATTTTTAGCAGCAAACGCATAACTTTGTTTAAAATCACGTAATCTCTGTCGAGTAGCTGCAGCGTCCTCTTTGAATGAAATGATGATGAGGAGTTTATAATGAGGAGGAAGAGTTTATCTGACAATTTGAGCATTTTTTTTCCTCTATCTTCCAATCACTGTCTCTTAATATGGGAGTCAAAGTCTGCCAGGAAAAGAAAAAGGAAAGAAAATAGGTTAATTATTATATTGTATTATTTGTTCTTCATGTTCGAATATAAAATAGAAAAGCGTAGATCGACTTACCTTATAAGCATGTGTAATAACAAAAAAATCTTAATAATTTGGGCAATTCATATTAATGAAAGAGACGCACTTGTTAACCCAATTAAAAAAGATTTATAATTAAAGTTTATGTTCCCTTTTTGTTGAGTTGTTTGATCAATTTAAACTTTTTACTTGAGCTTGTAGTCTTATTATCGACCTTACAATTGTAGCTTAATTTTTTTTTATTAGTTTTGTGTAAAAATGTACCTCAGAATTTTCACCTATGATGCATATTACATTTTTTGACATTACTCACTTTTCCTGGCAGAAATGGGCTTCCATACTTATCAGCTATTTTCATAATTTCTGCTTTAAATCAAGTAGCTTTCTCTTTAATTGTATGGAGGTTTTGATCTTTAACCCGTCAGTGGTTGGTGATGCGTTTTTGTTTCGTAGAACTTCCTATTTAAATGTAACTCTGTTATTTTTTGCAGCAGGACCGTGAACGGACTGACAGCCATCACCGCTCCTCCTGCTGCCTCCTCTCACGGCTTAGTGCCGCTCGCTGTCTGACGGTAAACACATCACGCATCTAATAAGAAGGCCCAACACAATACTGTTAAACTCTATTGATGTACTGTTACCCCGGGCCCTCTCTGTTGTTCTGACCCGTTGGCACTGTATTTATGGGTCCCTGTCTGTATATTTCATGTGTTACTGTATCTGCTCACCGGCTTCTACAAAGATCTGCTCTCCACATATTTAAAGATTCCTCCAGGAGCTCACTCTGATTTGTCAAAAGTGTGCACCATATCATCTAAAAAGGGAAATATTATGCAATTAAAATCAGTTTTCTTTCAGTACTTTAACGAGCAATACAGTTAAGTGCACTCACATCCACTTGCTGAAACCATAAATGGAAAATAACCAGTTTAATGGGTTTGCACATGAGCAGATGTCCTGGATAAACGTGGCTTCCATCAATTATTGATGTTTTCAAAATGTCCGACTAGTTTGGCCTCAGAGGTTTAATGTTTTAAAACGTTTTCTCTGGGGGTTTTGGCTTTTTACTGTTAATCGTGACCCTCTGTTTTTATTTGAATGGTTTGGAAGCTGTTTTTAACAGAAGGAGTTTCTGTGTCTTCGTAGTGAATCAAACACACCATCTATCCTCTGAACTATGTGACATGATGTGTACAGTATTGGTCATATTGATCGTTATCTACAGACAGCCAGTGAAGTGGTGCTGTCGTCGTGTTCAGACCAGCATTCTTGTCTTCTGTAGTCAAAGTGTTTAATCTTGTTTTAAAAGCTTTGATTTAATATTTGACACTTTTCGCACAAGTGAAGCACTCCGACATCGTGTGTACTCTTTTTTTTCATTTATTTGCAATATTGCCTGTTTTGTTATATTTTGTGGGTTTTATTTATTTCAGGTTTCTTTTACGGCATGTTTTAATAAAATGTGTAATTAAACTCTAATCTGTTACATTTGTAATGTTTTCAATCTGTTCTTACAGTGGAGGTTATTTTCATTTAGAGCTGCAACTTTTCATTTAGAGCTCCAACTGTTTTGGTAATTTTCCTGTTTTTAAATCAAGCAAAAACATCATCTCTGGAGATTAAGGGAACATATTTAGCACAGATCAAATATATTGCATCACAGCTGACAATTCAGCAAACCCTAACTAGCAAGTCTGCCATCTGATTTGTACGCCCAATGGAAACACATAGAAACCAACAGGATGGAAAAAGGTGTGAAAATCGAAAACTCTACTTTGTGCGTTTGAAAATAGTCACAAAAAGAAAAAGTAAAGCATGTTTGATTTATAGTTAAGGAGCTAAAACTTCCAAAAACACCAGTGTGGCCCTTTAAGTTAAATTATCAACACTGCCCTCTGGTGGGCTAAAATGCAAGTACATGAAAAAAGGCAGCTGATTTTAGCAAATTGGTCATTTAATAATTATTTATGTCTCAAAACAGACACAAAATACAATATGACAGTGTCATTCATGCGTGTGAATTATCCAACATCTACAGATGCTCCATTATAGAAACACAGCGTTTGGCTTCTTGCACGACAGAAGTCTCCCATACAGATGTCTTCATACTGTGTACAGGAGGTTATATATTTGTAGTGTCCACATCCGTAGAGTCTGAAGAGAGTTGTGTAATACAGCAGGAGGTCAGTCACAGCTGCTCCCTCCTCTCTTTTTCTTGGCCACCTCTTCAAACTGCCTCATCCTCCTCTCCAAGACCTCCATCCTCTTGGCTTCGTTGCGTTCTCGCTCCTTAGCCCGGAGCTCCTCAACATCCTGAAAGAACCTGTGTCTGCAAGGAGGAGGAGGAGGAGGAGGAGGAGGCATTAAATTGATGAATGATGGACTAACGGCAATGGAAATCTTAGATCTCAGCTCAGATGTCTTCATGGATTTTATGCAGCTCTTTGTCATGTTTAATAGTCAGCTGAATATGTTGTTGTATGTTTCAGTTGGAAAGGAATCCTGTGAGAATAATGCAGGTACTGTGCAAAACAAATGAATTGTCCTGCAAGACTTCTTGAGAAAACAATAGTAAATTAAATATATGGTAATAAGTTGCAAGCCCGTTTTTTTGTTTGTGCTTCTGTTTCTTTATTACTAATGTATAGTGTATTTGGTGGCACTAACATAAAACCATAGTTCTAGTATTACATACAGTACCAGTCAAAAGTTTGGACACACCTTCTCATTCAACTACTTTGAAGAATCTAAAATATAAAACATATTCTGGTTTGTTGAGCATTTGTTTGTTTACCACA